>NC_081413.1:487682244-488369744 GCF_030272615.1 Cryptomeria japonica
TTTTACCTCTAAGTTCAGGTTCACCTGATTTCAGAAAAAAAAAGTGTCCACTTATACCCCCCCTTTGGACCACCATCTTTGTGCACTTAACCTTGTTCAAGATAACTTACTCTCTTCTTGTGCAGGAACCACATTTACAACACTCTCTGCCCGCTATTCGATATGCTCCTCCAGTAATGTTTCTTATGTACATATACATATGCATAAACATATCTGCACATTTTTATTGTGTTTTTTTTGTATACAAATATTTTCATATCTGTGTACATTTTATATGTACGTGTACATATTTTTTCCTATCTAGTAAAAACATGGGGTAGAAGATGTCTTGTCATCACCCGAGAAAATAAGGATTTGCAAATATGAATATTTACATACATACATACACTACATACATACATGGTGTGTGTGTGTACACACACACACACACACACACACATATATACACACACATGCATATATATATATATACAACACACACATACATACATACATACACACATATACATACATATGTATGTATGTATGTATATATAGATAGATATATATACATACATATATGTATGTGTATGTATGTATATATATGTATGTGTGTGTGTATATATATATATATATATATGTGTGTGTGTGTGTGTGTGTGTGTGTGTGTGTGTGTGTGTGTGTGTGTATATGTAGTTGTAAAATCTGTGGTCTGACAATTAGTTTTTGTAGAGGTATTGGAGGTATAGGTAGAGGTGATGATGGTTGTGCAACTTTTTTTCTTCTCTATTTATATTGGGCAGCACTCTAACGATCTTATGGAGGCCCTAGCTATTAAGATTGTTGTTTGAGCGAGGTTGTTCTTTAGGATGGAGGCCCTAAGCTATTAATGAACTTTTAGTTATTTGTTTTTTGGTTTTTTTAAAGTTAGTAATTGAGAAATTGAGTGTGCAAGGAATGAAGAGTTATTGAAACATGAACGATAACCGATACTCTTTCCCTATTGATTTTACTGCCGAAAGCAATTCTCAACTCATTTATTTTCTTTTGTGTTATTACTAGGTTGTTAGTTATAAAACGTTTTTTCAGCCCTGCACACTAACACCACAAGTAGGGGAGAAATCATGTGTTTATTATTATCTTCCTTGTTGGGTTTAGATGGGATTGGAAGCCCAAAGACCAAGGTTCAACATCCACATAATATATAAGCTGTTGTATACATCTGATGGGGTTTTCAGACCAAAAAAGGTTTGCATATCAGTTGTATATACACGTGTGTATACATCTGATGAACTTTTCATCATCAGTTGATTTTGTCATCCACAACATATATGTTGTTGTATACATCTGTTGGGATTTTAATACCAAAAAAAGTTTGCTTATCAGTTGATTTTAACACAGAAGTTGATTGATGTATTGCTAAAGATTGCAATTAGTTCAGGTAATGTACAGCATGGTTTCTTTTGAAATAAAAATGTTCTTGCTGTCATATTTATTATATTTATTAGATTTTTAGAGTTTATGAATAATTAACTGAATGAAGATTTCTAAGTTCTGTGTACGAATAATTTTTTTACATAAACTGAATTTTATTAAGCTTAACATTGTCCATGTTTGTATCTATCCAACGTTAATCAATGAGACTCTCTGGCTTGTATTACAAGGAAGACTTCTCTGGCACTTTTTCCAAGCTGTTCCCAAACTATCTCTGCTAAAAAATTAATAAGAAAATGTAAGAGTCAGAAATCTCCTGTGGTATGAGTTAGTGGAACTCATTAGAGTAATCTTATTTATAAAAGAGAGGTCAATGTAACCATGCTGATTAGGTAACCGGCATGAAAAGCGGTGAAATTTATAGCGTGGAGGACACTGACTTCCAAACGGTAAATTTTAAATGGTTCGGTAGACCAAACTTTTAGAAAGGAGATTTTTCAACTAAAACTTAGTTTCTTAATATATTTTTTAATGTTTATTTTAAAAACTCATCACGTGAACACCGTTTTTAAAAATTATTCCGTTAAAGTTTTTCATTTGTCCTTAAATCATGGTAAAAGCTTTTACGATTTCTACGTAGTTACTAAATTCTTGACAACACATGTATATAGTAGGCCCCTCCCTCTTCCTAGAAAACGGCAGTATTTCATCTTTTGTCCTTGGGCATATAGGATGTTGAAATCAAGAAATATGTGAGAGAAAAAGTAAAAGTGTCAGTGTGGTCAAAATAATTTGAGAGAAAAAGAGAACATTATATCGAGTATTTTAATTTCATATGTGAACATCAACAAAAACATTATAAAGAGACAGATATAAAATGGAAAGCAAAAATGTGAATTGCTCAATTAAGAACTAGCTCGCACCATCTTAGGTGCGAAACAAGGAGGTGGAAAATACCCAAAGAGGACTGGGCTGAAAGGGTTTGTCTTCTTTCTACGTCTCGATCAGTGCAAATGGAATGGCATTACATCATGGATTGCACAACTTTTGATGGCATTCGGTGCAAATATAGGGATATTTTAAAAGTTGAATCTCTAAATACCCTATTTGAAGCAGAACGGATTGTTCATCCAACATATTACTTGGTCAAAATCCACAATAGAAGAAATCTAATCAACAAGGATTGGTGGTTGCCCTTAGACTACTTCCTGGGTTGGTCAACTGGTTGGTTCTTTTTAGATCATTGTGATGTTCTCAATTTTTGGTCCCATACTACTTGGTCTCTTGAATGTGATTAAAATCTTCCATTTATTCATTCCATTGTAGGTCACGTGGTGAGACCTCAACATCCACAAGTTTGCCATAACTTTTGCATTTAGAGGAGCTTTCTACTATTTTTTAATATAATTTTAATGTTGTAGTGGTGATGTCATTTTTGGATAATAATGTTTCTACTCTTAATGTTTAGTCTTCATTTTTAGATCTTTTGAACATTTTTTCTCATTAATTCGGTAGCTTTTTTAGTGTATTTTTAAATAAGTGTCTAATTCATCAAGTATAATTTAGATCTAGTGTCAAACTTATATCATGTATTGTAGATTTTTTTTTTTAAATTACTCATTTTTTATTGTTGGGAGGTGAAAATCACCTATTGCTACTCTAATTTCCAACATGGTTACCAATCTAACTAAGAAAATTGTTGAACTTATTGGTGTGGCCTATCTCTCTATTTTGAGGCCTCCCACTCCAAATTAAAGCTACCATGTTCAACAAGCAAATGCTAGTTCAAGATATATGATGGATCCTAAGACTCTAAAGTGCTTTATATTTGGATTGTTAACATGAAGACTTAGTTCAAGTACTATCATGTCCTTAATGTCAATAAAACCCCCTTTGCTAAATTGAATCTCTCTAGTGTTGCTAAGTTATTGATCACTAAATGCTAAGATGCTTAGATTCCTATTGATAAATTAGATCAACTTATCACAAGTTTGAAGGTGACATCCTATCCTTTCAACTATGACTAAGGTCTACATATCAAATAGCTTTCTTTGTGACAAGGATGTCAAATGTTGATGGATGATTACATCTACCTATTCAACTAACAAAGAATGTTATTGTGAGTGATAAATATAGCTTCCTCTCATTCTTAGGGTCAAAACCATATTATAAAAAAAACGCTTATTTAGGGAGTTGAAGTATGTTCCTCTTGTGACACTTGATATCGTGTTCAATCAAATATAGTTGGTAGAAAATAAATTTGCTTTCTAATCCAAAGCATCTTAGGCTTCACTTTCTCCTATCAATTCCAAACCATCCAACCTTCAGTTGCAATAGTCTTTGAGAGAGGAAAATTTTGTCTTCTCCTAATTCTCATTTACCTTCTTTTGTTGCTAATAATTCTAGTTAATTTTTTAATTATTGTAAAAAAGAGGGATAATTATAAATATGATCATTTTAGGTTAAAGAAAAAGACATTGAGTTTATAATCTCTTGATGAGGAAACACTAGCCATTCCTATCAAGAATTTTTGTGATTGCAACTTATGTTGAGTCGGAAGATCAATTAAATAATGTTACCTTGATTCACTACCATGCTACTTCCAATAATTGTGATTGTTTGTTGCCCATGCCTACCTAACACATGATTTTTTAGTGAATTGTATCATTACTAATGGATCCTAAAAGAATTTAATTGTGAGGTTCATTGTTGATAAATGCATTTTCCTTGATGGACCCCCATCCTCATCCATATACTCTTGGCTAGAAGGATAAAATTTCATAAAATCACCAACAACAAACACATGCACTTTGTATTTTGTATTTTATTATTGGTCCAATTTTATTGGCAAAGGTATGCACGCAATGTAATTGACATGGATTGTTATTGTGGCATATTGCTTGGTATGTCCTATAATTTTTATAAAAAGGGTCATTATGATGCCTTCAACAACACATAGACACTACAATAATAAACTAAAAAATATCTCATCAAATGTACTAAGCAAATGATTAATTGATTACTTGGTTGTCATTAGAGAAACCTCTACACCTAAGATTCAACACACAAAAATTGGTGCAAATAGGTTCATATCATCTAAGTAAGAGTCATATTTGCCCTATTGCATAGAAGTGTGGATCCTTATTTGTAGCCATCCACATAGGTGTTCTAAGACTTTATTTCACTTTCACTACACATAATGGAAAATCACACCCTATTATTTTTTTTCTCTATTATATCACAAAATAACTAATATGTTAAAAGTCCTTTTGACAGAATTGTGAAGTCCTTTGGGCTTCTTAATATTCCAAACTTTTTTTCCAATTAATGTAACATATCTCTTGCATTGATCTTTTTGATTGGTCGATTGCTTAGGCATCCCCTTCTTGTCTTAGATTCACCAACGATGTTCCATGACTTCATATTGTAGACACCTAAAGGTTGCACAATGAATTAAATGAATAAATAATTATCCCTAATTCTTCCAATTATTAAATTAAGATTTAATTAATATCCCTATTCTTCTAATTAACCTTTTAATCAAATTAAATATTTGATTAAATCTCCTTCTTATAGCCTAACCTATTGATTAAACTAAGGTTTGATTAAGTACCCTTAGCCATTTGATTTAATAAATCTTATTTATTTGATTAAAATCCCTTTTTCCCCTTTTGATTAAATTCACATTTAATTGAAAATCCCCTTTACAAATAAATAAATCATTATTTATTTGTGAATAGTCCCCCCACTTGCAAAATCCTACAAATGCAAGTTGCATCCCTTTTGGCTAAATTAAACCATTTTAATTTGCTAAAATACCTATTTTCCTCGACCACTTGCATTCTCCTACATCTCCCGCTTGCCTCCATAATCATCCTTCTAGAAACCTCCTAATCCCATCCTAATTATGTCTAATCTCGTAATCATGTCCTTTCCCTAAATTTGGGGGAGTCACTTCTCCAAATTTGGAAGAAAGTCTTCAAAATGCATTTAAGACTTTATCTATTTCAACAAGTTAACTTGTTGAGTCTTCCAAACATGTAAGGTTCTTACATAAACCACTAGTGGTTTTCCTCTTTGAGCAAGTTAGTGTTGAACACACGATGCCACTAAGAGGGGGGAGTGAATCAGTGGTTTCCAAACTTAACCCTTTGCTATCCTATGTGTGTACACCGGTTAATTGATCTAACACAAAATATTCATACAGGTTAGATGGGATGATAATGCAAATGTAACCACACATAAAAGGGACATCTCATAACACTAGATGTATGAGGAAAACACAAGATGGGAAAAACCTCGGTGAGAAATACTATTGGAGACTACTACTCCAATCCAGCCTTACAATGAAACATATAGTTACAACATTTAGGGCAGCAGCCCCTGCACCGAGCTCCAACTCAGTGATAAAAAGATCATATCATAAATACAAAAGTAATATTCATATTACAAAAGAACTTTGTAACTCTCGTGTATTTCTCTCCACTGGTTCACCTCTACATAGATCTCTGACGGTTCTCTGCTCACCTTCTCTCTGTTGCACCCTTATCTTCTGGTGCAACTCACTCTCTACTGCAACTTTACTGGTTTAGCCTCTGCTTCTTCTTTGTCGATTCAGCTCTCTGCCGGTTCTTCTTCCTCTCTCACACACTGCTGCTAGTCACCAATAGTCTTCTTCACTTAGTCAAATATCTACTATCTCATTCCTATCGGTTCTAAGCTTACCGGATCTTCACCGCAATCTTTTGTGGCTCTTTTTTGTCGGTTCTATCACCACCAGTGTACGCCTCTGTCAAACTTAATGGCAGACTACCGATTGCCTCACTCTTGTTGGTTGTGCTCTTTAGATAGATTCTCACTCACACACTCAGTCTCTTTTCTAATTGTCATTGAGAACTTGACTGATCTTTTCTCTCTCATGCAGAAGCAACATCTACTTCTTTGGCTCGCACTCTTATAGCCATATTTTCTCGCCTAAATGTTGGTTTGAATATTGACACGCTAGGGATTCCGCCATGCATTGTATCTGCATCCAATCGGATCTCTGATCATCATGGCACATCATATCTGATCAGATCTTGTGTCCTTGATTGATGACTTACAGCTCATCAATCAACATTGCCATGCTCTTTTCCTTTCAACACACATCTTCTATCTTTAGTTGTCTGTAGCATGATTTTTGGCCTTTTGTCTGATCAATCACGTGGTTGATACGATTTCCTTCACCCTCTTCGATTTGTAAGATTAGTCTGTACTGGATCTCTGTTGTTTCCTTGATCTCGATCCGCAACCGTCTGTCATCATCCCTCAAGCTTCACAGTCGCCATAAATGTTGGACCAGTTGTCAACAACTTCACCAACACACCACACCAACCTGTGCATGCATTTCACTTCAACTCCAGGTGGCCCCTTTGTAAGCATCCACCTTTGCTAAGTCTTCTATGTCTGTTCAGACAATATCACCGACCAACTACACAACTGGGTTCATCTACCGATTCACAAACCCTGTCGGTTATACCCTTACCAACCTGCCTTCAACCTTGCACTTGCTTCTCTTTCGATGGAACACTCAAACTGGTCAGCACACTTGCCAACCTACCTCATACACATCTTCAACAGATGGGAGCCTTCTACATCTGCACTTTGTCAGCTTTACCGGTGGACATACTTACCGGTAAACACCTTGATGACACCATGTCATTAGCCTTCACCAATCTCAATCTATCTGCAACTTCTCAAACTTGCCTTCTTCATTAATAGACCGATTCTCCTATCAATTGGTTTGTCAAAGTGACAAACATATCCTTCCTTCTTTGTACCGGCAACTCATCATGTTTACCCTTGCAGATCCGGTACACATCTCTGATCTCATGCACGTCAGGCAACTTAGTGTTTCATAGGTTGATCTGGTGTGAGCCTTCAATCACCTGCCTTCTATTCTTCTATCTTATCTCAGAAGACTATGATGCAGTCCATGCATAATAGGAGATAAGCTTCACTTACTGGTGGGAGTGGATCCTTGTCATCTGCATTTGACATTGCACCATATAATTTGGCTGGGCACACTCACTGTCAAACTTCTCTTAATCCACTGGGAGTTCTGCAGATTGACATCCAACAACATACTAGTGGCCTGCACATACCTCACCTTTGGTGTTGATGTGATTTTTGTAACATTCCCCCTCGTCATCACAATCAATATCCCAATATCTTGCCCTCTTACCGATGTCATCATTTACCAGTGGCAGTCCTTATGTCTTCAACACAAGTCAACACTAACTTGTGTACCAGTGACTCCAATGGCCATTATGCTAGATGACCTTCTCTTCCTTACTGGTGACCAGTTATGCTAGTTGACATCAATGACACCATTTCTGATATGTATCAGTGAAAACACTACCCATCAATCTCCCATATCGATTGCCATCCTATATCGGTTGACATCAATGACAACACAATGCCAACAATCTTCCCCTTTGGCATTGATGTCAACACATGTAGAATCCGGCAAACTACAGATACTTTCTCCCCCTTTGACAACAATGACAAAGGGCACTGCAATGGTTTCTCTCCTCCTTGTGTCCATCATTCACTGAGATATTTTTCTCTCTCCCTTTTTGTTTACTGGATGCATCTCCTCCTTTTACCAAAATACATTGCATCCTCTCAAGTCATAGCACTTGAGATGGAGGGCTCCACCACCAAATGACACCAATTTCTCAACAACCAAGTCTATATGCAAATCGGCCAGATACTACATGTGTTGACATTAATGCCAAAGGGGGAGATTGTTGGCATTGTGTTGTCATTGATGTCAACACAATTCCAATAGATAGCCTCCAAAGTCTTCAAAAGGAATATAATGTCTCTTAAAAGCCCACACCCCTTGGCCATAATGGTCGTCCCTTTAACCATTTTCCCATGTTGCACAAGAGTTTACCTCTTGGGTAACAACATGCTTCCCTGGTTAATGACATTATCCAATGATGTCACTCCTTGAGGTTATCCCTAATTGTTTGCTTAGCATCTAATTCTTGTTTAGCATCCTCTCAAGCTCTCTCAAGGTGACAATTGTCAACTTGGGATTGGATTGAATCTCTCCCATGGATTGATAACTTTCAATCCTAGCCCTTGTTGAGATTACTCAATCTCAACCATCCATTTCTCTATTTTGCCTAAAAAAGGAACTCATTTCTTCAATTCAAAAATCAAATCTTGTGCATCCAAATTATAGTCATTTTGTAGGTTATCAAGGAGCTCATTTGTCATCTTCAAGCATCTAAGTCTTCTAGCATTAGAACCATAGCATTTAGCTTAATTGCATTATGTTTTAGATCATTTAGCCTAAATTGCATATCAATTACATACTTTTTTGTCTTCATCTATCTTAATTAGCTCATCATAATCTTCAATTTGGAATTAACTTAGCCTCATATCATCTCCACCATCTTGATCATAACTAGCTTTTCATCTTGCATCCTTAGCTTTCATTCCTATCGTCATCTCACCATTCACTAGGATCTTAGTTGCATTCATTTTTATCCTAGAATCATCATTTAAATATCGTTCTCTAGTTTGACATCCAAGAGATCAAGTGCTCTTCCAAGTGAGGGCCACCTTGAATCTTAAGGATCTTTAGGGATAGAGGAGCATGGAACGATTTTGAGAGTTTTTGGTTCACTAACATGTCTTTTTTTATTAATAACTCTAATGCAATATTTCATGTGTATGTTTGAGGTGTTTTCTCCCATTGCAGGATGATCCCACATTTCTGGCATACATCTTTGTCACCCATCGTGGGGCTAGACCCCTAAAATTTCAAAATTTCTAATATTTTTCTGCAGGATTCACGCCGAGAAATTTCAACCATAGTTTAGCGCATATAACCTCTGTTTTGGTGCATATGTGCCTCTTTGTAGCGCATCTGGCAGTTCTTCTGGCGCATCTGATCATTTATATAGTGCATATGACAGTTCTTTTCGTGCATGTGACAGTTATTTTTGCACATTTGACAGTTCTTTTCACGCATTTGACAATTCTTTTCATGCATTTGACATTTCTTTTCATGCATACATCAGTTATTTTTGCACATTTGATATTGCTTTTCACGCATATGATCTTTGTTTTTGCGCATATGAGACAGAGCTAGAATTTTGTAACCCAAGTTTGAAATTAGGCTTGTCTAAGCCCACCAAAAGATTTTATTTTTCACTAACTCTTGTTTTTGCAGGTTTTCCTAACAGTTTCTTGCAGGTTGGAGGGGTTAGAGTAGGGTTTTTGGATTTCTTTCTAGCTTTTCGAGTTCAATTTAAAAAGAATTCATCTTTCCTTTGGGTTAAAAAGAATCTCATCTTTCATTTTGGGCTTAAAATAAATCAATTTTTCCTTTGGGCTTAAAAAGAATCTCATTTTCAAGGTTAAAAGGAAAAAAAAAATCGAACACTTTATTTTCATGCAAGATTAGGGAAAAACACTTCAAATTTGGTGCTCTTAAAAAGGACAAAACAAATTTCAATTTCTTGCAAACAGGGTAAAAAGCACAGTCAACCTTATTTTTGTAAGTTAAAAAGAACAATCAACTTGTCCATTCTTACAAAGTGATTTACTTTCAAGCAACATGCTTTCATTTTGTTGACCAGGATTTCCATTTCCTAGTTAGAAAACAAATTGCTATGTGGGATTAAAATAAACACCATGTTTGATTGGAGCAACATCTCCAATTAGGATCTAGAAAATCATTTCTTTGAAGGTTAAAAAGAGTTTTGTTTGCCTTGTCTTGAGTTGTAGGTATATGCTCTCCCCTTAATTGGGTTACCAAAAAGCCAAGCCCACTTTTTTTCATGCTTTCTTTACTTTCAAGGAAATTAAATCCTTTAGAGGGTCTGCCTTCCTGAATCCTCGAGGGCATTAGTGAGAAGGGTACGACCCAAGTGGGCAACGACTTTATTGCCAAGTTTACCAACCCACTATAATCAAATGTGGAGGCTGATGAAAATGCCCTTCAATGGAAGTGTGTATTTGATAGCCTTCCTCTTGTATCCTTGTGATGCGAAAAGCCTTTGTTCTAAAGGTTGGGAAGCCTCTTAATTGAGTTTATCATTTTTCGCATCGAACGAAATCTTTACTATGAAGCATAGAAGTAGAAGCTTTGAGTTGAGTCGGTTGCCATACAGTGGCAATATCATAGTGCAGGGGTGAGGAAGAATCCTCCCCAAGATTACTCACCATATATCTCCCAAGATAACTACCCAATTGTGAAGCAATTCACTTTGGGTTAAGTTTTGGAAAAAGGCAAAAAAATGGGCGCCCTCTAGGGGTAACAAGGTTGTTTGAGTTGACAAAGTATTGAGATTAGTGGGTTGTGATATTGTCAATGACCCTTGAATAAAGGGTCTACTTGGTGTATCTTATTTGTATCCAAACTAGTGAAAACATCAAGAATTTGAACACATCCTCAAAATAACATACACTAAATGTTTAGCATTAGGATGACCATTGTCTTCATGTGTGCTATGTATTCTTGTCACAAATGATCAAACATCTTGCAAAGTATCAATCAACAAATTAAAAAAAAACAGTTCAAGAAAAGGAATCATAGAGTGGAGAAGTTTACAAATCCAACAAAGCACCTTTTGAGGTGGTTATTAACTTTTCAACTATCTTTAGGAAAGAATTTTATCCAACAAGATTAGGGGAGCATCAAACCAAGTGATCAAGAGTTTATCAGCCAACTATCTCAACAACAATAATACCTAGCTAGGTATTCAAGTTAGTCAAATCAAATTTCCATATTGGGAGACTTTATCCATATCATTTGACGTTCTTTTTCATAGGGGCCTATTGAACAAACCCTCTATTCGACTTAGTAAACTTGAGTATTTGAAATGAAGTATCCATCAAGTCAACAACATCAACCTATCCAAACTGAAACTTTGATCACTCATGTGACCATCCCTTGTCGCTTGAAAAAGAAGCTTATTCAAAGGAAATGAGTCCTAGCTTAAATCAAGATCAAGATATCATGGCTCTCCAATCTAACCCCATTTTTTTTATCAAGATCCCACCTTTCAAGAATCTTATGATGATCCCCTAAGATTTTGGTATTCCATCCACAATGACCCCCTTTTATCTCAAGAGCAGAGTCCCATTCAACATCCACCTCCTAAGCAAGAGCATGATATCCCTTCCATTTCCTTCACTAATCTAATTCAAAATCAAGCCAAAAGCCAAAACTCAAATGATCTTACTCCAAGTCAAGATCACGATCAAGATCAAGGAATCCTTTCATCCTCCAAATCCATTTTAGGTCCTTTCATTCCAAAGTCAAAATCTTCGTCCTCCAAATCCATTTTAGGTCCTTTCATTCCAAAGTCAAAATCTCCATCCCTTCGATCCATCTTGGGTTATTAACTCCCTCCATCCACTAATCCATCACCTCAAATGATCCATAAGAAAGATCAACAAAGGCACACATCTTTGAACTTCTTTCAACTATCTATCTAAATATCTTTCCAAAACTATTCTTTCATAATTTCCTTTATCTATTTTGTGTCCTTATGTCCCAAAATTCAATTTTCCTTCATCTCTTCATCACCTATCAAGTTGTGCACCAATGCTAATCTTGAATACATTTCCATCTATCCTCACACAAATCTTCAAACATTGTATCTATTATCCAACACCTCTTTTCTATCCTTCCATCCCTTTCATTCAATCCTTTGCATAAATCCAACATCTGTGAAATAGGCATTTGTGTCATTTTGTCACATGCTTGCCCATGCTTGAATATCATGTTCAGTCCTTTTCCTAGATATCTATTCATGAAATGCTTCATAATCCGAGGTTGTTCCTCTTTAAAATTTTCTTTTGGTTGGGATACACACTCAATCTAGAAAAGAACCACTTATCGTATCTTGGTACCGACATATTTTGATTACTATATCTCATACACTTAATCAATTGCTCTAAATCATTGTGATCTCTTTGTCGAAGACATGGCTAGTGAAAAATCTAAAATCTTGCTTCAGCGCCAGTGTAATTATCAGACCCATGTAAGTTTCATCACTTATAAGCCAATGCGAGCAAAATAAGAAGAGAAAAAGAAATATCAAAAGATTAAAAGCATGAGCAAGAAAAGAAATATCAAGAAAAGAAGAAAGAAATGCAATGAAATAAAATATCAAAATGCTTGGCTATGGGAACATGCAAATAACTCCATCGGGGCTATGGACGCCTGGTTGGCAATGGAGCAATATTTGTGAGATTACATTGATAACCTCGTCGAAGCTATGGATGTTTGCTAGCAGCGAGGCTCTATCCAGGATGCTTTTGAAGTCAGGGTAACTCATGTAGCTAGCCATGTTGGATTTTGAAGATTATAATGATCATATGAGCCAGAATGAACCCAGTTACACACACATGGGTAATCAAAGACTAAGTACCTTGATCCAGTTTGGGATTCTTCTTCCCTTTTGAGTCTACTTCCTTGTCGCTAGATATGTTCGGTGGAATTTTCTGGAGGTTCTAAGTGTGGATTGGGTCTCTATCTTTGAAAAGTCCAGGAACACTTATTTAGGTGGTGCTAAATACTGTGACAATCTTACATATTGCCTTTTTGCAAATGGATACCTCTATGCTTGGGGTCAAAGTTTCATCCACTCTATTCTTCATACCACATCTCCCATTATCCTTCCTCCAATATCCATTACCCTATTTAAATTCATCACTATCTATGATTTTGTTTCTCCTATCCATATCCTATCTCCATCCATATCCCCTTTTCCATCCTTGATCTTGATCAAAACTAAGGACAAAAACATGATTTCAAAAAGCTCTTGATGTGTCTCCTCATAAGCTACCTTTGTCTTTCTCCTATCCATTTCCACCTCAATGGTTTATTTATCCATTCATAATATTCCTTTTCTTGCTATACATTGGGGCAACCAAATACATCTTTCTTCTAATCCAAAAAGCTCCAAAAATCAGAAATGTCCAAAAAACTAAAAATCAAGAAAATCAAATAAAAAATTAAAAATCAGAGTATAACAACATGGACCATTCATCAAATCAGATCAACAACAAAGAAACTCTCCAAAGTCTGCAATTAAACTGATCACATGCCTTGTTAATCAATTCATCACTTGAAATCTATCAACATCAACATGTCTTATATAGGGACAGGTACACTCGAAACCAAACAGATCGGTCTTATATAGGGTACTCACTCTTTGAAACCAGACATTCCTATCAATCACTGAGTAATCAAAATAATGGCATAGATCAGTGTGACTACTGGATTTTGTTCTAGTTAGCCTTATCTTTATCAATTGATGGCAGTACATGTTTCATCTTTCAAAAAATAAAAAATAAAAACTCAAAAATGTGCAATAAAAGCAAGTGGTGAAAACCTAGAAACGGGCTTGCTATTTGTGATAGAGAGGTTCCTCCATCTATTTGTACATATCATATCCACCCACCTGAGCCATCATCAGAATTTCACAATTTCACTAATGCTTATCAATCCTGGACATACTTAGCGTAGTCATTGTCCTTGATTATCTGAATAGTTATTTGTATCATATCCCACCATGGCTTGGTGGTCAATGTACATATTTCATATTGTAAGTAGTATCTACAATGGGGGCAAAATCCTAACCTCACAGGGGGCAGATCACCTTTGGGTTTCAAACAGACAATCGATCACAACAAACACATCAAGATGAAAACAAGATCACGACAATCAATGGTCTAACAAAGAAACATGAATTGATTGGAACTAAACAATGAGGCATTTGCAAGATGTTTTATCCAACAAAAATACATAGGATGGCATGCATGTTTATTTATAGTTGTTAATTTTTGCTTATCATATCTCCTAAGTGACTCAAGGAGGTCTCAACGACTAGAGAACCAAGGAAGGAATGTGATGTTTTCTTTGTCTATTGTTTGGGAGTAAAGCCTTCTACTATGCAAATTTATCTTACGACATGATTAGGTAACATATCACTGAAGACATTTCGGATTTGTATGGGACTAAGGTTAACTCTTGTCTATTTTACACAAGCAACACTCAGGTCATCTTGGTTAAATTATACCTCGACGCTTGTGCCATGTTGCAATATCAAAATCCATGTAAGTTATACTCTGGTCATTATGGTTCAATTATACCATGATGCTTGTATCAACTTTCAACAAATCAAGGCCCGATGATGAAAACAAAGGAAGCACTGACACTTTGATCAAAACCAACGGAAACATTTGGGAATGAGAATGCATTAGTATCATTTCATTATCATTATCATCTTAGTCTTGCATTAGGTTGCATATCATTTTAATCTTGCATTAGTATCATTTCATTATTATTATCATATTTAAATCACATTAGGTTGCTTATCATTTTAATCTTCCATTAGTATCATTTCATTATCATTATCATCTTAAATCTTGCATTAGGTTGCATATCATTTTTGCATTAGTATCATTTCATTATCATTGTCATCTTAAAATTGCATTAGGTTGCACATCATTATCATATTAATCATGCATGTAGGTGCATTCTCACTATCATTATCAATATCAATATCATTACCATATCATATTAAGATCGCATTAGGTTGCATATAATTATCATTATCATCGTCATATCATTTTAAAATTTTGCATCTCATACACCTCATTTTCAAGATACATCTCACATCATACATCTCATTTTCAAGATACATCTCATCATCATCATCTAGTCATATTCATCATTGTATCCACCACATGCATATCTATCACATCATCATGGAATCTTTATTCACTTCCATATCTTTATCATTCATCCAACTCGCATCTATCATGTCTTATACATGATGTATATTTTTTGAAACCAGACGTTTTGATCAGGTCTTATACAGGATATATCATTCTCGAAACCGGATGTTTTGATCATCTTTGTCTTATACAAGAGGTGTCATTCCTGAAACCAGACTTGATCTCAATCTTATCAATTCTATCAATCCATTTCATCTAATCCATTCTATCATTTCTTCTACAGGATGTATCTTTCCTGAAACCAAACGTTTTGATCAGGTCTTATACAGGATATATCGTTCCTAAAACTAGACGTTTTGATCATCTTTGTCTTATACAAGAGGTGTCATTCCTGAAACCAGACTTGATCTCATTCTTATCAATTTGATCAATCTTATCAATCTGATCAATCTGATCAAGCTTATCAAATCCATGCATGTAATCAACTATCCACTCTTCTATCTTTCAAATAACATTCTTCTTTTTTCGAGAGATCATTCATGTCTTCAGTGCACAAACGATCTCTTGAGGGGGCATTATAATATCGAATCTCCATATCAATTTCATATCAGCTCCATATCGACACCAGCTTCATATCGACTTCTCATATCGAAATCAATTTTTCATATCCAGGGAATCATATCGATAATTTTGGCGATAACATCATATCAAAAAAAATTGATGACAAATTGAGTGTTTTTCTTTGAATCAACATGTGGTCACACGTTGACTCAAAGAGGGGAAAAATGTAGACACCTAAAAGTTGCACAATGAATTAAGTGAATTTTATTCATTTAATTATCCTTAATTATTACAACTATTAAATTAAGATTTAATTAATATCCATGTTCTTCTAATTGACCTTTTATTCAAATTAAATATTTGATTAAATATCCTTCTTCTACCCTAACCTATTAATTAAACTAAGTTTTGATTAAGTACCCTTAGCCATTTGATTAAATAAATCTTATTTATTTGATTAAAATACCTTTTTCCCCTTTTGATTAAATTCACATTTAATTGAAAATCCCCTTTGCAAATAAATAAATCATTATTTATTTGTGAATAGTCCTCCCACTTGCAAAATCCTACAAATGCAAGTTGCATCCCTTTTGGCTAAATTAAATCATTTTAATTTGCTAAAATACCTATTTTCCTCGCCCACTTGCATTCTCCTACATCTCCCACTTGCCTCCATAATCATCCTTCTAGAAACCTCCTAATCCCATCCTAATTATGTATAATCTCCTAATCATGTCCCTTCCCTAAATTTGGGGGAGTCACTTCTCCAAATTTGGAAGAAAGTCTTCAAAATGCAATTAAGACTTTATCTATTTCAACAAGTTAACTTGTTGAGTCTTCCAAACATGTAAGGTTCTTACATAAACCACTAGTGGTTTTCCTCTTTCAAAATGTTAGCCTCCAAAGTCTTCAAAAGGCATTTAATGTCTCTTACAAGCCCACACCCCTTGGCCATAATGGTTGTCATTTCAAAAATCCAATCTCGTGCATCCAAATTATTGTCATTTTGTAGGTTATCAAGGAGCTCATTTGTCATCTTCAAGCATCTAAGTCTTCTAGCATTAGCATCATAGCATTTAACTTAATTGCATTATATTTTAGATCATTTATCCTAAATTGCATATCAATTACATACTTTTTCATCTTCATCTAGCTTAATTAGCTCATCACAATCTTCAATTTGGAATTAACTTAGCCTCATATCATCTCCACCATCTTGATCATAACTAGCTTTTCATCTTGCATCCTTAGCTTTCATTCCTAGCATCATCTCATCATTCACTAGGATCTTAGTTGTATTCATTTTTATCCTAGAATCATCATTTAAATCTCGTTCTCTAGGTTGACATCCAAGAGATCAAGTGCTCTTCCAAGTGAGGGCCACCTTGAATCTTAAGGATCTTTAGGGATAGAGGAGCATGGAACGATTTTGAGAGTTTTTGGTTCACTAACATGTTTTTGTGATTACTAACTCTAATGCAATGTTTCATGTGTGTGTTTGAGGTTTTTTCTCCCATTGCAGGATGATCCCACATTTCTGGCATACACATATGATCTCTCTTTAATTGCAATTATTTAAATGTGTAAAATTCTATTGGATAGTGCTTACGTGGACTTGTATAAAATTTTGACATGTGAAAAAGGTAATTTCTTAAATTCTTTGTGTGAAATATGGCTTTTACACTGGTATAGACATGGTTGGGATCCTCTAGAATTTTCTAGAAGATCTTAATAGGTGGCCATTTTGACATGAATATTATGGCTTTTGAGTTGGTATAGACATGATTGGGATCCTCTAAAATGTTCTAGAAGACCTTTATAGGTGGCCATTTTTACATGAACATTCACCTAATTTTATTTAGATATTATAATGCTAATTCAAGGATAACCTTGAGGCCCATGTGAATGTCACACAACATGCAAAATTTTTCCCCCTCAAGATGCATTTTAATTAGATGTTTTGGACAAAAGATAAATATCTTAGATTTATCTCAATATTGGAATTAAAGTTGATGCTCTTCTAAATGGCAAAATGTTAGTCCTTGATCAAACAACACAAAACACACAAGACGTTAGAGTTAGTCAATCAAAAACTAAATCTATGAAGGCATTCCAAAGGAGACACTAAAAACATGCTAATGAATCTAACTAAAGAAGTAAGACAATGAGATATCTCCAACTATCTCTTAACATGATATTAGCTCCTTTCTCCCTTGTTCCTCTCCTCTCCAAGTTCCAAAATAGTGTAGCTCTCAGCAGCTTTTTGCACTATGGATGCTTATGGAGGATTGAGATTGTAGTATAGCTCCAAACATGAAATGAAAAGCTATTTTTATGCTAAAATGATGTATTTTAACCAAAAAGACAAGATGTTAGATTGCTTATGCTAAATGCTCTCTAAAAATGTCTATAGCCTAAATGCATACAAGTTTTCAGGATCTGGATTATGAAGGAATGGGCTCTATTTATAGGAAAAATGGAGCAATGGATGGTTGAGATTGAGTAATCTCAACAAGGGTCAGGATTGAATGATTTCAAATCCATGTGAGGGCTTTCAACCCAATCCCAGGATGACAAGTGTCAATGTGAGATAGGTTGAGAGGAGAGGGAATAAGCATTAAATGCCTGATATGACCTTGGGATTTTGAGTCAAGGTTGGTTGAATGAATAAACTCTTTATTCAAAGAATAAAGCTTTTATCCAATGGATAAATTCTTGTGCAAATGTGAAATGGATGAATATGGTCAAAACAATAAATGTTTGGGGAGACAAGATTGAAATAACCATAAATGGTTATGTAAGAGCCATAAATGGTCATGTAAGAGCCATTAGTGGTCTTGGAAGACTTTGGGGGTTAATTTGTTGAACACACAAAGCATTAAATGCTTTTCAAAGACTTTGGAGTCTTTGAGAAGTGACTCCATTTTGCTTAGGAATGTGACAATAATTAGGGGATGGATTAGACTAATTAGGAAGGGGTTAGAAGAATCTAGAAGGGGATTAGATTTTGCAAGTGGATTTGGTGGGTGAGGGAAAATAGGATTTTATTAAAAATAAAAATTCATTTATTTCAATAAATGTGTGCAAGTTGCATTTGTAGGAAAATGCAAGTGGGGTGGGGATAATGATTTAAATAAATGTTTTATTTAATTTATTTAAAAGAGGAATAGGGGGATTTTAATTAAATAAATTGATTTTATTTAATTAATTGATTGAAATTTGATTTAATGAATTAATTAAAATAAATTGAGTAATTTATTTAATTAATAGAAGAATGTTTGGGGATGAATTAATTAAATATTTATTTAATTAATTGATGGCTAGTGGATTTTTAATCAAATAAATACGAAATATTCATTTAATTAAAATGGACAGATTTATGTGACTACAAAAGTTTTTTTATTTTTCTCAAATTCATTTTATTTATTCATTAGCTCACCGTGTAGAGAATGGAATCATGGCAACCTATCATTTGTGAGAATGGTAAATTAGACTTGGTTCTATTAAATCATATTAGATAGTTCAAAGAAAGGGTTTCCTCTTTGTGAGTTCATTATTATATTTTGGAAAAGGAAAGTCCTAAGGTTTGAGTTTGAAAACAATTTGTAAAGATTGGAAGAATGTTCTCAAATTTATAAGGATGATTTGAACTTGGAGAACATCACCATCTTGTAACTTTGAAGGATTTAAAACTTGTAGGATATGGTTTCTTATTTTATTTATGTTCATTCTTCTTGTTTAACCCTTTTTCTTGATGAAAACAATAGGCTTCTTTTTAGGACAATACATAGAAAAGGTTAAATGCTTCTATTTCTTATGTTATTCATTAAAAAAAATCATCCATTGTGAGATTATTTCTCCTCTATACATATTATGTTTGGAGTTTTAATGAATATAATTTTATGCTTGAATGGAATTTTCTTACATTGTTTAGAGTCTTCATCTTTGGGTAGAATGTCCTTAGCATGTGTAGGAGATTGTCATGCAATGCAAGATGTAATCAATACGTTCTAGCTCTAGAGTGAGCTATTTTATATTTTGAAGGAACATAGAAAGAAGATGAGATGATTTTATAAAATTTATTATATCCCTCGAGAGGATATTCTGCTTACACTTGAATATTCTTGAGAGATTGGTATAATTATGAGCCTCATCAGAGAGCTCACTAGCCCCTTCTACTAACAGATTTGGATATCCTTGGAAATAGATATTATTTTGATTTTATGAGCATACAAGATTAAATATTTAAAAAGGAAGTGTGAAGAATGGGGGGATACAAAGGATGATAGTCAACTAAGGTTCAAACCCTAGGTGAAATACAAAGAGTGCAATGAGAAAAAAAATCTATTAAATAATGAAAAAAATAGAACACACAAATTTACACCTCAAAAAATAAAAAATAAAAACCTAAGAGATAGGCATGTAAGTTAGGAATTCGCCAAAATGAAAGGAATTAAAATAACCCTTCAAATGTACCTAAAGGGGTTAGTGGGTGGACAACAAATAAATCTCAACAAACAATTGGATATGAGAATTGAGTTTGGTTAAATAGCTAATGTAAGCTAACAACATTAAAATTTAAAACATGGTGAAATATAAATAAGATAGATTGCAATTGTGTATGTTGAAATCAATGGAGAGTGAACTTTATTAGATGTTGTGCTACACTAGAGAAATTTAATTAAGAATTTGATACAAATTTTAGATCAAGGAGGAGAGACAATCAAGATCAAAGAATTTGGGAGTATGCTAACTATCATATCCATGGTTATGATCCTATCTCAATTTGTACAATTATGTCATAGGGAAATTTTGATCTATTATACTTGTAAAAATCATTTACCTACAGATGCCCAGGGTAAGGAAAATAGTGATGGTTCCAAGGAGCATACTAGGGTCACTATGTAAGGGTTTGAAGACCAAGATTTCCTTATATTTTAATTAATATCAAAGAATAAGTTAATGATATTAAAGGACACTAAGCATGGTAAGGAATGCCATTGAGATAATTATTAATATCTTCTTATTGAAGCCTAATGCAAACTAATGAGTGGCAATGTTTGAAGATGATTTGGAGTGTAACTTGTTAATAAGTTTGTTATTTGTTGATTATTGAGGGATTAATTTTTATTGATATGCTATAACAACATGATTGATGAATGATTACCTACAAAAGGAGAAATGTTCTTTGATGTTTGGTTATTTCTTTATACAATGAAGTGAAATTTTCTTAGGATTATGTCTTTACATACACCATATTATATGTATGATTCAATTTTTTGGTGCCCATGCCAATAAATAATTATCACATCCTATGATTGTTAGCCTTAGAATTAGAATTTTAAATTTTAGAAACAAGGGTATATAATTTTTCCCTCGATAATGCCTAGGGGACTTAATCACAATTGCAATTTAGACAAATATATAAAAGCTAATGGAAACAACTTCAAAAAAGTACTCATAGAGATATGAGGTATAATAAAGTGTTGGATTGAGTCTTGGGTGAAGAAGGATAGAATCACAATTTAAAATCTAGACCAATTTATAAATTATAATTGAAACAAGTTCAAAAAAATACTCATAGAGATATGAGGTATAACAAAGTGTTGGATTGAGTCTTGGGTGAAGAAGGATAGAATCACAATTACAATCTAGACCAATATATAAATTATAATGGAAAGAAGTTCAAAAAATACTCATAGAGATATGAGGTATAACAAAGCATTGGATTGAGTCTTGGATGAAGGAATCTGTCAAAATATTCAAATTATGTGTTAAAACCATGCATCTAAAAAATTGACACAAATGACATAAAATGAAAGTAGAAAAGTGAAAGTTATATACATTTCTCCTCTACAATAAAATATGTATATTACTAAAAAGAAAAAGAAAACAACCCACACCCGTGAATAATCCATATTTTTAAAAAGGTCTAGTATATCTATACATCTTAAATACATCTATATAAAAAATACTAAGAGGTATCAATATAATATACTAAATATAACACATTAATTATATTTTAAAATATGCAAGATATTTAAATTGTATCATGTTAAGGTAAAATTAGTAAGCTCATGCTTAATCCTATTTAGCTTTATGTCCAATTTGATGGTCCAAATTTCCTAATAACATACTCTTGAGTTAGATTTGACCTCTCTCTCTCTCTCTCTCTCTCTCTCTCTCTCACACACACACACACACACACACACACACACACACACACACACACATTTCTATTTATATCTTTATCAACCCTTAATAGACTAATTTCTATACTTTCATACCTTGTCTTGAAATCAACATTTTATCTATATTTAATCATTGTCTAAGTGACATAAGATTGATCTAAATCAACCTTGAGAACCATAGAAGTGACCCTTGAAATATAAGGCACTAAGGTCAAATTTAAACTTCCCCACCCCATTTACTAGTAGATGTGATTCAACTAACACACATTCCATATGACATGTTGCTATGCTATGACATTTAAGGGTATATATGATGCACTTAATTTCATAAGAGGAATGCAAGGTGAATTGATGAAAGAAGAATAGTAATTAAAGCACAATTCAATTGTAAAAAATAATTAAGGAATCAAATGTGAATCATCAGATAGGCCATCTACATGTCTGCAAATATTATCTTTGATAATCTTCATCATCAATATTTCAATCTACCAAGGGGTTTGACCTTGGAGAAACCCTTCACTTATTGATTTAGCAAGCTACTTAATGGTGTATTTAGACACCATTTTAGTCATCTATTAATTTTTAACTTTTAAATTGTAAATAATTTAAAAAATATATATTTTAATTTTCAAGAGATAGACATGTTTTTTAATATTTAGATTTTTTAACAAGATTATTTGGTTGTAATATTAAATTAAAGATTTTTTGGTAATTCGTGATACCTTCTAAATTTTTAAACCAATGACATTCATGATAAATATATATATTTTAAATTTAAAAATAATTATCTTGCATCTCTACTTAACAAAATATAAATATTTCTTTCTTGAATAAGAAAAATAATAAATTCAAATTGAATGAGTATAGAACATTTAGAAAACAAAAATGCACCATATTAAAGAAACACATATGCTTTCATGTTCAATTGCTCGTGCATATGTTGTATTTGATTTTGCATTGTAGGAGGAAGGAAAATATTCTTGAAGTTTTCGATTGTCTCTCAAGTTTATGACTAGAGTTTTGTTGCATTGCCTATAATTATTCAATTGTATATGTTCAGTTGGGAAATCCATTGACATGGATAAGCATCATTTCTTGAGAGGATGAATGAAATACATTTTTTTGAATAAAATATTTTTCAAAACTTAAAGATGAATGCATTGAAAATGTGTTTAGTCTCTATTCAATTCTCTATGTCTACTATAAACTAAAGGTTGTTTATTACTTAATTTTTTTTGGTTGGTACTGTGTATGGTGAAAATGGATAACAATAATAACAATATTGAAAGGCTAAATGAATTCAACCACAAAAACCCTAGCCTAACAATCAACAAATATCCACCATAACATATGAAGATAACCTAAGACAATGCAAATCACATGAAATCACAAAGATTATACCATCACATGTCCAATAGGGTTTTGATCTCCATTCTTCCTATCTCCATTGATCTTGCTTGATATATTTGCTCTCAGATTTTTGTATGCACAAGAGCTCAACAAAGAACGGAATGTGGTTGCAAGTAGGATCGTAGTGTAGCAAGTTGCATGAAAGATCATTAGCATGAGTGATTAGGGTCATTAGGGTTTGACAATGAAGAAAGCATCTTCTTAAATAGAAGACACAATATGAAATGGAGGGTTAAGATTGAGAGGTGTAAAAAGGAGGTCGGCTAGGATTAGAGGGTAGGTAAAAGAAATAATAAAATAATGAAAGAGGTAGGTAGTGTAGGAGTTAAGAGATGAATGACATGTGTCATGTGTAGAAAAAGCTAATGAATTAATTAAATAAATAAAGATTTATTTAATAAATAGAAGAAGTAGGATAATTAAATAAATAAGATATTTATTTAATTTAGGAAAAGGATAATTTAAATAAATAAATGTTTTTATTTAAATGAAAAATAAGGCTAGAAGAGGATAAATGAATTAATTAAATAAATAAGGATTTATTTAATTAATAGAAGAATTAGGCTTAGATAATTAAATAAACAAAATATTTATTTAATTAGACTGGACAATTTTGGGTGTCTACATTTTGCCCCTCTTTGAGACAATGCGGCTTGTCGCGTTGTTTCAAAGAAGATAAGATGAACTGATACAGAGTTGCCCTAGAATGGGAATGATATGCCCCCTCGAGAGATTGGATAAAAAAGTCTGAAAAGATTACAGACAATCTCTCGATAAGAAAGAAAGGCTAGAATGGCTAGATCGGATAAAGTGACAGAGTCACGGGATAAAAAAGACTGACTCGAAAAAATGAAGGCAAGGGCTAGGGTAGGCTATAAGATAGACCACGGGCAAAAGACATCCTCATTGTCATCTACACCCTCACAAGATCACAGTGCAGAGTGAAAAAAGAGCAGCAGCAGTCAGCAGCGATGGCTTTGGTTCACAGATTCGACCGCGTTCGCCGATTTCAGAGGCCAGCAGAGGCAGGAGAGCCGGTAAGTACCACCAAACCTCCTCGTACTTTGACGCATTTCAATTTTGTCATTAATGCATGGTAGTTTAGCAATAAATGCGCTTAGGAATAGGGCACAAAAAAGTGCAAAAACGTGCAACCGCGTCTGTGTCGGTGCCAGGCGCGTCTGTGTCCGGCAGGCGCGTCTGTGTCGGTGCCAGGCGCGTCTGCGTCTGGAGCCGCGTTTGTGCTTGATGCGGGCGCGTTTATGTCCTGTAGGGGCGTTTATGTTCCGAAGTCGCGTCTATGACAAATGTAGGCACGTTTATGTCAAACAGGCGCGTCTATGCAGTCTTCAGACGCGTTTGTGAGGCAGAAACGCGTCTGTGAGGTAAAAGCGCGTCTATGTCAAAAAAATGCACGGTTTTAGTCTTCTAGGTCAAATCGACAGTTCTGTGATGAACATACGCTGTCGATTGGATAAGCTGCTGAGAGGATACACTCAAGCAGGTCCTCTAGGAAGACTAGGATAGATCAAGGCACTTTGTGATGAATAGGGAGCACCAAGATAGAGTACTTTGTGATGAATAGGGAGTACCCAGAGTGTGAGCAGCACTTTGTGATGAACAGGGAGTGCAAAATGTGAGTAACACTTTGTGATGAACAGGGAATGTCACACATGTAGTACTTTGTGATGAACAGGGAGCACGACTAGGATAGATAGCAACACTTTGTGATGAACAGTGAGTGTCACTAGAATAGATAACCATATGCATTTAGATAGCGAGTATCATTTTGTGATGAACAGGGAATGCCACGATAACTGACATGATTGATTGTTTGACTGCAGGAGTATCTGCCTATGCTAGAGTCACGGGAGAGATTCCCGTCCACACAGAGGTTGCGACCAGAGTTGTCGTTTCAGGATAGAGCTGCCATTGAGGAGATGGGATTGAGACATGTATTATATGTGCCTGAGTTTCGGGCAAACATGGGTTTGCTGACTGCGCTGGCGGAGAGATGGCACTCCGAGACATGCACATTTCATTTGCCGATGGGTGAGATGATAGTCACCCTTGAGGATGTCTACAGGATATTGCATATACCGATCGATGGAGAGTTGATCCCATACGATCGTGACGGAGACAGGGAGGCTTTGAGGCGGGTGTTCCAGGATCCCGGGCTAGAGATGAGAGCAGAGCACGTGGCATGGGATACCATGACTGCGACAGGTTAGCTTTGCCAGCTGTGATTGGAGGAGTTATCAGTGGTTTCCTGTGTCCGGACAAGGTGACATGGGGGTTGGCAATGGGCTGGGGAGGAGCACTGGAGATATTGGTGACTGAGCACACCAGGTATGCATGGGGTCCATGTGTCTTGGCACATCTGTATTATGAGCTACACCAGTTCGTCTACCATGGATCAGTGGGACTGGGTTGTGGAGTGACACTGCTACAGGTGTGGGCATACGAGCATCTGCCTATCACACGGCCAATACACTTCAGGGGCAGAGGTCAAGGGCGGAGCTTTGTGCATCTTTATGATATGATTACTTCGTAGCCTCGGATTGGCAGATTAGAGCACTGGAGGCGTGTGATAGATGACATTGATGTAGTCATCTGGAGGCTGTACCTGGGGTGCGAGGAGTGGGAGGATGATGCAGTGGACCTGCCTTATACCTTCAGGAGCAGATATTTGATTGGGCGGACGCCCTATATATTGGAGAGACAGCTGGTGGATAGGGTTGGCAGACAGTTTGGCAGGATCCAGAGGATGCCACGAGGCTCGGGTATGTATGCCCGCACAGTGAGGGATCAGGCGCAGTTCGGGCCATTATTATCATATGATCAGGCAGTCACACAGCTGGCAGAGATGATACCCCTTCCCTGGGACATGTGGCCTGAGATTGAGGATGCAGGTATGGATGCAGAGTACACAGCTTACTGGGCGGAGCATCCATTCCCTTGACTGACAGATCCAGGGGAGCTACTGGATGGAGATGGAGGAGGAGATGACGATGATGATGGTGGGGGTGATGGGGGTAGAGGCCGACGGCGACGGAGGGGAATAGTTGGGGAGAGGAGGGTGGCACCTCGGAGAGAGGGTGGACAGGAGGGACAGGCCCAGGTGGTGAGGGGTCGCGGTGGAGTGCCCCTGCAGGTACCAGCAGCACAGGGTCCTAGAGCACAGGAACAGAGACAGGGACAGGTGCAGGGACAGGTGCCAGTACAGGCACCGGGACAGAGACAGGTACAGGGACCTAGGCATGTACCGAGACAGGTACCCGTTCAGGCACCAGGACAAGTACAAGGAGAGGTACAGGGGTAGGCACCCGCAGAGAGAGAGCCACGGGCAGAGGCAGAGGCAGAGGGGGTTGACCCAGTCGAGGCTGAGCTGCTGGATCTGAGGGAGATCTGCCAGGGCCAGGCAGACGAGATTCAGGATCTGGAGAGGGAGAGGGATCGGCTCAGGGATACTGAGCAAGAGAGGGATCAAGCGATTCAGCGCTACACTGAGGCTGAGACAGCGCTGAGGGCAGGGAGGCCGACGGCGGAGGACACAGGAGCAGGCTACGCATATGTACTGCGAGCCGGAGAGGAGATCACCTACTGGAGGGACCTGTATTATGGTGTCGTGCCAGCAGATCAGCGGGCGAGGAGCTTCCATAGACCATCGCGGACAGCGACGGCTACGGGAGGGAGCCGGAGGAGACAGGCATCTAGTGGTGGGGTCATGGGTCCTCCACCACCACCAGATAGGCAGGGTGATCCTGGAGCGGGTCCTTCTAGAGCTCAAACTTCGTCGAGGCCAGGCGGCTCCGAGGGAGGGAGTTCATCATAGCCATAGAGGGCTCCCTTGTATCAGTATATGTACCATTTTTGTATTGTAGACACCTGCGGGTGATTTTGTAGCCATATGATTTTTGACATCATTGTATCATGACACATTTTGATTATATATATGAGAGATGATTCATTTTTGCGGCAGCTATATGCATGTGTACTTATGTGATGAGATGTTCTTATGTGATGCTTATGATATGGATGCAAATATGTATATGATGCAATGCAATATTTTTGTTCTTTTATGATTCTATATGTTATGCTAATGCAAATGTGAATGTATGTAATGCAGATGAATATGATAATGCAAACGTAAAAAATGTAAGATGTGCTAACAGGTGTTGTGTGCAGGATGTGATGCAGTTGTGATATCTATATGTATGTATGAAATACTTATATGTGGTAATACAGGTGCAACTACATGAAATGCAAATGTTTTTGGTGTGTCATTATACTCAGTCATGTGATAGCAGGCTATGCAGACTCGAGAAGGATGATGGAAGTCAATCAAGAAAGGGGGGATGAAAGACAGAAGATATGAAAGTGAAAGAGCTTCTTGTGCATTATCATCATTGAGCTTTATTATGGCAAAATAGGTTATGACAATCGAGGCATATGTTCGACCCAAAAAGTCATTGTACCTGTTTGCATGGAGACAAGACAGTCACAAACAAGGAATGCCCCAGTTCATACTAGACTCATAGTGTCCTCATATCCTTGGACAAGTCATAGCATTACTAAGGGACAATCCACAGACAGCAAATACAAATAGGTGACGATACCCCATCTTCGCCTTTCTAGTCAAAGACATCCTGGAGATAGAATCTCTAGTCAAAGACATCCCGGAAAAGCTAAAAGACATGTCACCAAAAAAGATGAAATCAAAAGAAAACCAAGACTCGACACCAACATCCACTGTAGTCCTCAAGTTTAGTGTCTCTTGTCACTTGTATAAGTCATGTTTGATTGTGGTCACAATGTTTACTTTCAGAGAAAGGATAGATAGCACTGAACCATATTGTTGTCTGAGTCTGTTGAAAGATTTGATTTTTTGAAACCCATTGTTGCTGTTGTATCTCATCTGAAACTAACTGAATCCATGAAACTGATACTTTATTGCGGAGAAAATGAAGCTTTATTGCGGATTGTGCATGAATAGACTGGAGAAAGCTGGAAGAAACTGTACTCCTCGAAACATGTGATGTCCTCAGTTCCACACCCATCACTAGACGTAGGATTTTGCCTTAGCCACAGATAGGATCTGATTTATTATGGATGGAAAGGGAGGTTTATTATGGATGGCTAACCAATCTTAGGTAGATCAATAACAAGCCATGATGGGAATGGGTAAGTTTATTATGGATGAATAGGTTGTGAGTGTGTGCAAAGAGAATCCTGAAGGAGAGAGGAGCAAAGTCTCTACGCATGGCACTGGTGACCCAGTTTTCACCATGGTACTTGCCCAGGGCGCCACCGAAGTGGTTTTCACCATTGGACGAAATTATTTCTTTTTACTTTTTTCGATTTTTCAATGTTTTTGTGTCACAAAGCGCCTGTTTGCCAGGTTTTCACCAAGTAACGATTTTTTTGTTTTATAATTTTTTTGTATTTTTGAATTAGGATATTCCGACAAGCTATGTGTAGAACCTGCGAAGGTGCATGTTGTTGATAGGATCCTCCAAAGGTTCACCTTCTGTAGTTGAGAGCTGATATGCCCCAGATCCATATACCGTTGTGATGATGTAAGGACCAAGCCAGTTTGGTTCAAACTTGCCCTTCTTTTCTCTGTCTTGCT
Source organism: Cryptomeria japonica (assembly GCF_030272615.1). Taxonomy (NCBI): domain Eukaryota; kingdom Viridiplantae; phylum Streptophyta; class Pinopsida; order Cupressales; family Cupressaceae; genus Cryptomeria; species Cryptomeria japonica. The sequence continues at coordinate 487,711,207 of NC_081413.1, forward strand.
GATTCTTGGGGTTTTCTCTGAGAACCAAATCACCTACCTCAAATGTGCGAGGCTTGACCTTGTGATTGTAGCTGCGACTCATTCGCTGTTGGTAAGCCTTAAGATGATTAAAAGTAGTTTGTCTCCGTTCATCCAGCAGTTCTAGTTCTTGTAAGCGAGAGACCCTGTAATCTTCATCGTTGATGATGTTTCGCAAAGAGACCCATAAAGAAGGTAACTCGACCTCAATAGGCAAGATGGCTTCAGCGCCGTAGACAAGTGAGTAGGGTGTAGCTCCTGTAGGTGTGCGGACACTTGTGCGGTAGGCCCAAAGTGCAGGATTGAGTTGGATATACCAGTTATGGCCAGCGTCGTCGACTGTCTTTTTGAGGATTTTAAGAATTGTTTTATTAGACGCCTCAGCTTGGCCATTACCTTGGGGGTAATATGGTGTGGAGAAACGATGGGAGATATGGAAGCGCTCACAGAGTTCACAAACATCCTGATTTTTGAAGGGACGCCCGTTATCAGTAATAATGGACTTAGGAATACCATATCGACAAATGATATAGTTAAGGATGAAAGTAGCAATTTGTTTTCCAGTGACTTGTGTGAGAGGCATGGCTTCAATCCATTTTGTAAAATACTCTGTGGCTGTGATAATGAATTTATGACCATTAGAAGAAGGAGGGTGAATCTTGCCTATGAGATCGAGTCCCCACTGACAAAAGGGCCAAGGAGATGCAAGTGGTTGTAGTTCTTGTGCTGGTGCATGTATGAGATCTCCATGAATTTGACATTGCTTACATTTCTTGACAAACTGATATGAGTCTTTTTCCATATTGGGCCAGTAATATCCAGTCCTGATGAGTTTCTTGGCCAAGGTAGGACCACTAGCATGTGGACCACATATCCCTTCATGCACTTCACGTAACGCAATCTGAGCTTCGTCGCTTTCTAAACATCTAAGAAGAGTGCCATCTAGACCTCGCCGGTATAGGATATCAGCTAAAATGACATATCGAGAGGATTGGCGAATGAAAGTGCGGCGTTGGTTGTTTGATATATCAGGAGGTAAGATATTGTCGCGAAGGTATGTGAAGATGGAACCATATAACTGGGATTCAGGACCAACAACACATATCATTTCAGTAGGAGTGATCTCATATGACGGAACCAACAGGTTGTCTACCAGGAACTCATAGCAGGTCTCATTTTGAGGTAGATCAATTAGCGAAGCAATTGTAGCCATGGCATCTGCAGCACGATTCTGCTCTCTTGGTATCTGCTCAAAATCTATCTTTGTAAAGTGCTGTTTCAGATCATCCACCATTTGCTTATAAGGCAGTAATTTTTCATCTTTTGTTTGGTAATCATCAGTTGCTTGACGGATAACAAGTTGGGAATCTCCAAAAACACGAAGTTCCTGGATCTTCCATTGAACTGCAATTCGTAATCCTGTTGTTAATGCCTCATATTCCGCTATATTGTTGGTGCAAGGAAATGATAAGCGGTATGATTTTGGTATAGAATCGCCTTGAGGATTTATAAAAAGAATACCAGCTCCTGCCCCATGCTGTGTGTATGAACCATCAAAGTATAATTGCCATGGCTTTGCATGTGATATTGTTAGAATGGATTCATCTGGAAATTCTGAATTTAGAGGAGCATCATCTATCATGGGAGCATCTACTAATTGATCCACGATTGCTTGTCCTTTTATTGCTTTTCTGTCCACATACTCGATGTCGAATTCACTCAATATCATTACCCATTTGGCCAGCCGCCCAGTAAGTGTAGCTTTGTTGAGAAGATATTTTAATGGATCAATTCTTGCAATCAACTTAGTCTTATGAGTGAGCATATAATGTCGTAATTTTTGTGAAGCAAAGACCACAGCGAGACATGCACGCTCGATCGGTGTGTAGTTTAGCTCGTATCCCACCAATGTGCGACTGATATAGTATATTGTTTTTTCCTTGCCATCAGCAATTTGTTGCGCTAAGAGTGCCCCCAGTGCTGTTGGAGTAGCTGAAATGTATAATAACAGTGGTTGATCTGGAACTGGTGGCATCAGAACTGGTGGATTTAGGAGATAGTCTTTGAGCATCTGGAAAGCCCATTGACAGTTATCATCCCATTTGAATTTGATGTTTTTATGTAGCAAGTGCTGAAAAGGATTGCACTTATCCGCCAGTTGTGCTATGAATCTTCGGATGGACTGGAGTCTGCCCTGTAAGGATCGAAGTTGACTGATATTTCTTGGTGGTTGCATTTCCAAGATAGCTTTGACTTTTGCTGGTTCCGCTTCAATTCCTCTTTTGGACACGATGAATCCTAGGAGCTTCCCGGAGGTTACTCCAAAGACACATTTCTTGGGGTTTAATCTTACCTTGTACTTTTCCAATTGATCAAAGGCAACTGAAAGTATGTCCAAATGTGTATTTCTGTCTATTGATTTGACCAAGAGATCATCAACATAATCTTCCACAGTTACATGCATGAGATCATGAAAAATAGTAGTCATTGCTCTTTGATATGCAGCTCCTGCATTTTTCAGCCCAAAGGGCATGACATTCCAACAGAAAGTTCCCCACGGACAAGTGAATGATGTTTTATGTTGATCCTCGAGTGCAATTCTTATCTGATTATAGCCAGAGAATCCATCCATTAATGATAGCATTTCATGACCTGCTGTGAGATCAATAATCAAGTCAATGTTTGGTAATGGGAAGTCATCCTTTGGACAAGCTTTGTTGATGTCTCTGAAATTTGTACATATTCTGATGTTGCGGTCTGGTTTACTGACAGGTACCAAATTGGAGATCCATTCGGGGTAATCAATTGGGCGTATGAATCCGACATCGAGTAATTTCTCAAGCTCTGCTTTGACTAGTAATGCCACTTGTGGATGCATTTTCCTTATTTTCTGTTTCACTGGCTTTGCCCCCGGTTTGACTGTCAAATGATGCATTACCAAATCCGGATCCAGTCCAGGCATATCAGCGTATGACCATGCAAAGTTGATTTGTCGTTCTTTGAAGAAGCTTATGAATTTTGATCTTTCGGACTCTGTTAATGATTGAGCTAGGAATATGTTGTGTGGAATCTCTTCTATACCAATGTTTGTTTTGATAGTCTCCTCTACCAACATGGATGACTTTTCCTCATATGATGCTGGGAGAATGTCGAGCCTTCCATCTTCGGGTGCCTCAGAGAGGTTTTCACCCTCAGATACGTCCTTTCTTTTTACTTTTTTGGGGTCAGATAGCGCCACAGTGTGGTTTTCGCCATAAGACCCTTGATTTGTTCTTATTTTCACACTTTTGCGACTGGAAGGTCCGACACCCTCACCAAAATATGCCATGTTGTTGAGTTCTATGGTGTATCCTGCTTTGTGGTCCCCAAGGGGAAGATCATCTCGTATGCCAAGATAGTCAATAATAGCTTCGTCATTCTGAAATGTGTCAAATTGTGCTGGTCCTTCATAATCCCAGTCAATGAGTTGGGGATGAACAAGGGGAAGGCCTTTAATGTTTTCAGAGTTTGCAAGGCTAAGAGTGAAGATATGGTTATATTCAGGTATATCAAGGCAATCGTCGAGGTCATCGATGGCACTCTCCTCGTCAGTCTCGATCGCAAGCGAATCCAAATTGTCGTTACTAGTAGCGCATTCCGGAACAGGTGTTCTCATCCTATGTGATTTCGACCTAGAACCTCGAGACAATGACTGTGTAGACTCCTCATGGGTCGTTTCTTGACCAACTCTGAATTTGTTATAAAACTCCTCCTCTTCTGTGGGTTCATCTGGCTCTCTGAATGTCTCGGTGAGCTCGTAGTCACTGGAGGATTTGTCTGAACCCCATTCCCATTCATTGGAGTCTGTGGAATAGCAATCTTCTTGTTGAATTTTGGCAATTTTGATTCGTGATGCCTCTTCTGTCCTTTTAGTGTGGATCTTGGAAGTCAGAAAACCAAGTCCCTTTGAGCGTTCTCTTCTTATGGTCAATTCAGGTTGTAGGGGTTCCATGACGCCTTCTTTGCGTAACCCAAGAGGGCTTTTTCCATCATACCCGAATTTTTGTAGAATCTTGAAGCCTTTGCCATATTTCTCACAAGGTATATTGATCTGATCATGTGTGTCATCTTCAATGTCTTTATAGAGCATTTTGTATAAATCTTCCTCTTCTAGTTCGCCCCATCTTTGAAAGGTAGTAGGATCCCATTTGAGCGTCATGATGAATGTTTGCTTGTTAGGATGTGGCCTTCCAAATTCTTTTGGAGAGCTCATGACTTGTCGTAAATACATGGTCTGATTTAAAGTGTATTCTCCCATGCCTTTGTCCTGAAATCTGCCTTTAAGTTCGCCTTGTTTTGATGTCGAAGGTTTTAATGACTCAGGGTCGATGTATGCCGAAGGAGGAACAACTTCACGATTACTGGGAATGATAGTCTCAGTATGTGATCTCAAGTAATTGCAATATATGAACGGATTAGGATCACCGTTAACTGTTACCTCGACTCCATTATGAGGAAACTTAATGCATTGGTGATATGTCGATGGGACTGCCCTCATTTCATGAATCCAAGGACGTCCTAGCAATATATTATAAGTGAGATCTAAATCCATGACCTGACAAACCACATCCTTTGTAACTGGCCCAATTCTTAGAGGTAAGGTGACCGTGCCCTTGGATGAGCGTTCTTCATCATCATATGCCTTGATGGTGATTTGATTTTTTGAATTCACAGCTTTATCAGAATATCCCAATTGTTTAATGGTGCTCAATGTACAAATGTTTAGACCAGCTCCTCCATCTATCAGGACTCGCTTTATTCGATGCTTGTGTATGAAGGCTTCAATATGTAATGGTGCATTATGTGGCTGACTTACGGAGGCGTCATCGGCTTCTGTGAATGTAAGGGAATGTGGAATGGAAAGATATCCCACCATGGCTTGAAACTGGTCCACGTTCAGATCAGTAGGAACGGCGGTGTCTCTCAAGATTTTGTCAAGAATAGCCTTATGAGCAGGGGATATGCGTAAGAGCTCAAGGATTGAAATGAGCGCGGGTGTCTTCCCTAACTGTTCTACAAGGTCATACTCAAGTTTAGTAGATGAAGAAGAGGTGTTTTTAGTGGAGGCACCTGGCAAAGTAATCTTACCTTGACGAGTTGTAACATGACATTCAGATGTAGGCTCGAAAGAAGATCCAACACCTCTTAGGACAATCTTGGGTCTTTGAGGAGGATTCTTAGGATTTTTGTTCTTGATGGTAATAGTAGAGATATGATTGTCCATTGAGATGTGATTGATAGTTGAGTCATAGTTGTAAGGTGCTCTAGTATAGTTGGCCTGATCATCTGTGACTTGGGCTTTTCCTTTGTCATGCTTTGGGAATGGTTCCTTAAACATCTCATGTTCTTGATTAGATGAATGTCCCTCAATCTCAATGTCACCTCTATCAATGAGATCTTGCACGATATTCTTTAGTCGATGGCAATTTCCTGTCTTATGACCCTTGCTCTTATGAAACTCACAATACTCATCATCATTCCACCAATTTGGTTTGACCTTTGGTTCATATGGAGGAAAATCTGGAACTGTGATCACTTTGTTTGCCACTAGCTTTTTGAAGACTGATTCAAGTGGTTCTCCCAATGGAGTGTACTTCCTTCGTGATCTGGAAGTTGTTTGAGTATTCACTTGATTGTTTGTAGAACTTGATCCTGAAAAGATGAACTTGGGTCTCACTGTATTGGCATCAACAACGCCATCGTTGACTGTGTTCTTGTTTTTATTCCAAAATCTTGGCTTGTCTTTTCCTTTAAAGTCATCTTTGTTTTCCTTGAATAGCTTGATGACTCCTTGTTCAATTAGGACCTTTTCTGTTGCTAAGCCCTTTTCAATAACATCCTTGAAGGTGGACAAACAAGCTTTCCTTAGATCATAGCCAATATCCTTGTTAACGTTTTGAGTGAACATTTCTACCATTTGTTTTTGGGGAATTTCACAAGAGCATCTGCTGGCTAGATTTCTCCATCTTTGTAAAAATGACGCAAAAGATTCTCCCTCCTTTTGCTTAGTATTGCACAAAGTAGTGACTGAGATATCTGTTTCTATGTTGTAGGAGAAATGCTGAATGAATGCCTCTGCTAAGTCGCCCCATGACTTAATACCGGGAGGTAATTGAGAAAACCATTCCATAGCTTGATCGCCTAAGCTCTGCGGGAACAGCCTCATCAAATATGTTTCTTCTGCCGCTACCTCAATGCAGGCTGTGAAAAATTGTCGTATGTGTGCCTTGGGGTCTCCCTTTCCTCTATACTCATCAAATTTTGGCGTCACAAAGTGTGCAGGAAATGGAGGCATTGGGATGCTCTTATCAAATGGATAAGGACATATGTCTCTCATAGTGTATGTTGGTTTTGGTGCACTCATGTCCTCCATTTTCTTTTGTAAATCTCTTATTTGTTGCTCCAAATTGCTCTTGGGAGGAGATCTATTTCTTGTAGCATACCCCATGTTTGGGACGCCAATTTGAGGAGGAGCTTGTTGCATATATGGATGATACTGATCGTAGACATGTCCATATGGAGGTCTATATTGATGCGGCATATAGGGAGCACTTGGTATAGCTTCATGTTGAGGAACCCCATATCTATTTTGTGCATACATACCATATTCAATAGGCATTTCATTTTCCATTGTGTTGCCCCCAAATTTGACATGAGGTTTCCTTATGTCCAAATTTTGAGGATGCCTTTGAGTATCCACTTGTTTTGATTGATCCATAGCTGGAGCATGTGATTGAGCGTATCTATCTGCATAAGGCTTCCATAATGGTCTTCGAAGGTAAGTATCATATGTTTGAGCTTGTGTATGTGGGACTTCTGGTTTTTGAAGCAAAACTGATGGTGACTCAGGCATCATATTCGGTCCTCTATTTCCTCCACTATTGGGTCTCCTTTGATCCATGTTGGAGTGAGTTTGTTGCGAGGGTCGATTTTCCATAAGTTGAGACATGTCAAAGTCATGAGGTATTTTAGCTCCACTTTGTGCCATCATGTGTAAGAAGTATTGTCTATCCCTCTTCATTATCTCTTCAACCAATCTATTGAAATGAGGATTCATTATGGATTCTTCTATATCTGCTGATTGTATTGAAACGTTGTCCACATTGTCATTGTGTGTAGCATTGTTGTTTGTAGTGTCTGTGTTCTCAATATTTGGAATGTGTCTATAAACATCCATGTCAGGCAGTGTAGTGTGCTCAGGATTGAAAAATAAATCATTGTCATACTCATAAGAACTCATGTTTGCGGACTCTTGAGCTTCTTTAGCTTTTCTCCTAGATTTTTGAAGACGGGTTTCAACCATGAACTAGGTGTTTGACCAAGAGTTGTATGGAGTGTAAATGAATCTGAAGTTTACTTGCAATGTCCAAAGTGTAAGACCAAGTATGTAAGTAGTAGAGTAGGTGTGACTTCCAAAGAGAGGATAGTTTCTCTTGATGAGGTAAGCTGACCTTGACCCTAAGTAAGACCAAATGAGACCCAAAGGTAAGAAACCTTGATGAGGGACCACTTAGCAAAGTGTAGTTGTATGTAGTATGTTGACAAAGTATGATGAGGACAAGCAAGTGACCTTTTGACTCAAGTTTAGACAAGTATGAATGTAAAATGAGATGTGAAGAAATGATGGACTGTATGAGACCCAGAGACAGGTTGAATGCTAGATGAAACCTGAAGAAACAACCTAGGAAGCTCAAGTATTCCGAAACTGATTTCTTTTGTTTGTTGAACTCTGAAATTTTTCTTTTTTTTTTTCTTGCAATTTTGAACACAGACGCGCCTGTATACTGCACAGACGCGGTTTCCGGACACAGACGCTACTATGTTTGACCCAGACGCGCTTCTGTGATTTTCTTGTTTATGTTTGCTGGACTGTAAAGTTTTTTTGCAATTCTGGACACAGACGCCTCTGTATACTTCACAGACGCGATTTCCAGACACAAACGTGTCTCTGTTCGACACAGACGCTTCTAAAAACATAGACTCTATTCTGCCCTTCACAGACGCGCTTAGATTACCCAGACGTGGTTAAAACAAACACAGACGCGTTTCTGTAAACTTCGTGCAATTTTTCCAATCTGTGAAATTGTTTTGTTGTGACCAAATCTGACTATTTGACTGTTTTTCGTGACAAGAGGACACAATGTTGATGAGGACTCACTGTTTGCTAGTGTTTAGACTCCAAAAATGACTCCAAGAAAAGTGTGTTGTTTGGTGTAAAATTGTTTTGCATACACTTGAAGACACAAAAGACACAATGTTTTGTTGTTTGGTCTTGAATGTTTTGAATGTTTAACATAAGTCAAGCACAACTCTTATGGCTAGCCAAGACAATAGTTGTTGATCCCACATGGGGTTTTACCCCCGAGGCTACGCTATTCAGAGCGGATACTTAGATGCTTGACCTCACTGGCTCCACCCTCGGCACTCACTTCTCGGGTCAGCCAAGCATCAGTCCCCATGAAAACTCCCCATGGTGAACTTTGTATCTCTACTAAGAACCATATGTGTGTGGGCCGCTACCAGAGGTCCGACCTCCTGCCCCAACAACTAGAAGGATTTGGGCCTCTAAAACAAAATGGTGCTAGTAAGGGCATCCGCTCGTGTGGCCATACATGCGGCACTTTCAGCTCTGTAAATACAGAAGGCTCCCAGCCGGTAGGGGTTACGCCCTACAAATGATCAAATAAATTTGATCAAACGGGTTTATGGGGAGACATAGTGTCGGTATGAACTAATCAGCACACGTTATTCATAGTTTTCACCATGAATACATTTGATTATAGTGGTTCGGATGAGGTGGGTTTTCCTCGCTACCACTTGGGTCGTCCTCTTGTCACTAGTAGTCCTAATGACCACACGGGAAGACAGGCCCTCTAAAGATTAAACAAAAAGAGCCTATTGCTCAAGACACAAAAGACAATGATTCAATTTTAGTGCACCAATGGAAGTGTTTGCTAATCTATGAAAACAAGGCACACAACAAAATTACAAAACCCTAGCCAAGGCCCTGCAACAAAATTTGTTAGTAGTTTGGGTTGTTTCAAATGATCACCCCTTCCTGCAAGCACACAAATTAGGTAAATTTTAGAAAAACCCAAAAAGACTTTGTGAAAAAGGGGCCTTCAACAAAAATGTTTTTGCTTCCAAAACAAGCTGCACAAACTTGGTTAGCTAGATCTGCAAGGGTTAGTCCAAAAATAAACCAGATTTGAAACCCTAAGTACGAAATCCGAAAAACTGAATCAAAGAAAGTTTGAAATTCTGAAACAGTAAAAACACAGACGCAGTTATACCAGACACAGACGCGTCTTTAGGACACAGACGCGGTTCTGTAATGCACAGACGCGGCCAAAACACACAGACGCCCGTCTCGGACACAGACGCGATCAAAAGTAATGCAGACGCGATTATGTAACACAGACGCCCCTGTCGGAGACCTGCAAAACAAAATTTGTTGAAAACACAGACGCGATTACTGCCTCCGCAGACGCTCCTGAAACTCAGAGACGCGATCCGAACATTCGCAGACGCGGAAATACCTAAAATGTCGTCGAAAAAATGTCCGATCTGCAACTTCAAAAATGCAAAATCTGCAACAAAAAGGTTAAATGCAAAGGGACAAGAGTCCCACTGGGCGTGCCAAAATGTGTATGGTGAAAATGGATAACAATAATAACAATATTGAAAGGCTAAATGAATTCAACCACAAAAACCCTAGCCTAACAATCAACAAAGATCCACCATAACATATGAAGATAACCTAAGACAATGCAAATCACATGAAATCACAAAGATTATACCATCACATGTCCAATAGGGTTTTGATCTCCATTCTTCCTATCTCCATTGATCTTGCTTGATATATTTGCTCTCAGATTTTTGTATGCACAAGAGCTCAACAAAGAACGGAATGTGGTTGCAAGTAGGATCGTAGTGTAGCAAGTTGCATGAAAGATCATTAGCATGAGTGATTAGGGTCATTAGGGTTTGACAATGAAGAAAGCATCTTCTTAAATAGAAGACACAATATGAAATGGAGGGTTAAGATTGAGAGGTGTAAAAAGGAGGTCGGCTAGGATTAGAGGGTAGGTAAAAGAAATAATAAAATAATGAAAGAGGTAGGTAGTGTAGGAGTTAAGAGATGAATGACATGTGTCATGTGTAGAAAAAGCTAATGAATTAATTAAATAAATAAAGATTTATTTAATAAATAGAAGAAGTAGGATAATTAAATAAATAAGATATTTATTTAATTTAGGAAAAGGATAATTTAAATAAATAAATGTATTTATTTAAATGAGAAATAAGGCTAGAAGAGGATAAATGAATTAATTAAATAAATAAGGATTTATTTAATTAATAGAAGAATTAGGCTTAGATAATTAAATAAATAATTTATTTAATTAGACTGGACAATTTTGGGTGTCTACAGGTACTATTCATAGCTCCTTATTGGCTATATTTTTATTGCATCTTGTAATTTGTGTCAATCTCAATCCGCATTGACGACTTGTCAAACTCCAACCTTTATTTGATAAATTAACAGTTATTGAAAGTTGTATCCTAACTAAAATTTCTATAGAATTTTTTTTGAGATACATATTTTAACAAGTTAAAACCAACAAGTACAAAGACTACTTAAGATCATTTATAATTTTATAAAAAGATTTTTTTGACAAAATTCAAAGAATGCTTATGATATACCATTTGCATACAATGCCTAAGATACTTCAAGTTGAATGCTAAACTAACTTTCTTCAAATTCATGTGACAATTATATATTACATGGCAAAATTCTCAAAATTGGAAAAAAATAGATGTACACTACTACTAAAACACAATTATTGTCAATAAAATACTTAAACGGCTATATAGTATACCATAACTAGACATCTCTAATGCTAGTTTATTTTTCTCCCATTCATAAGTGCAAAGTTATATATGAATGTGAAAACTTGAATTCTTTAATCATGTTGGTTTTATTTCCAAAGTTTCCAACACCTTAACACAACTATTCATGATAGTTTCCACTCTCTTATTTATTAAAATGGATACATTTATTCTTTATTAGTTGATGGTGTTTAGGCTCGGCAAAAAGATATTTAAATATTATTGGAGAAAATATCTTAGGAGAAAGATTGCAAATTTTTGTTTTATAGTAAAGTCTTAGATAGTCATTGGGGAAAGTGGTATGAAATATAACGGTTGATTTAAAATATAAGTCCATAAGAAGTCGGTCAGATTATGGTCTCAATGATATGTCTAATTGTAATTGTATTGAGATAGAAAACAATACAAAAATAATAATCTTTTAAGCTAGAAAGATGAGTGTATTGTTAAGGGAGGAACTTAGAGTGTGTAGATTTTGAAGTTTGGAAGTCATGATATCTTTTTATTTTGACCATTGAAATTGAATGAGTTGTGATTTTACATTTGAGTTTTTAATTTAATTGTAGTTTCTAAACTATTTGATTTGATATTGTAAGTTGTTATTTTCTAGTCTTTCTCAGTGGACTATTTAATATTTATGTCTTCTTAGAGTTGACATTTTTTGATTGTTCCAAGTTGGAATTTTCTAAAATCTTGAAAAAAAATGGTGCTAGTTAAGTGGTATTATGAGATATTTGGAGATACTAATTTTGTTTGAATTTGGGTGATTTCCCCCATGGGACAACTTTTCATGTTTAATTCACAACAATGCATAGTGAAACATCACATTTGTTATGGTTGAACTCTTTTAAAAATGGATATCTTTCATATATGTTACATACATTTTTAAAAAATATAGGTATGCTAGTTATATCATCACGGAATATCTTTATCAATATTGATAAATTAAAAGTCCTTAAAAATTCTTTATTTCTTATAACATCAATCAAATTCTTCATGTTCCTAAAATATTTGAATTTTTTTTAAAGTAATATAAACATAAATATTTATGACACTTAATAAATACAAATGTACATTGTTTATCTTATATGACAAAAAAATCATATTGCTGAGCTTAGAAATAACTCTCATCAATTCCTTTGTGAGACCGGGCATTGGAAAAGGCCAAAAGAGGCTTGGGAAGAAAAAGTATGCACCTCTAGAAAGTGGAAACTGAAAAGCATTTTATTTTAGAATGTGATGCCTTCAACTTATATAAGAAAAAATTGATTTACAGAAATTAATTTTGATTGGATAGTCTGTCTCATAAACTATCCTTAACCTCATAAACGTTAAAATTATCATTGTCATCATCTTCTTCTTCTTTCCATTTAATATCATCTTGAATTGCTGTCACATTACAGATCTACCTTTCATATTTCCAAATACCCAAAGCAGTTCTAAGAGTGAATCTTCCTCCTGCAGCTGCCGATACAGTCTTTCACACCAAGCCATACAAATAAATGGCATGTAAAGACTTTATTCAAAACGGTACCACCTCGATAGCAGCAACGACAGCCAGGCTCCAATTGGCAATGTCATGGCTTTACTTTCTTGACCATCGCGCTAACCCTTCCTCCACACAGATCTGTCTCTTTCTCTTGTACATTCCTGCACTCTTATTTATAACTCTTCAGCTCTCCTTTTCTTAAAGGTGGTTCGTTACAAAACGTTTTTCAGACCTTTTATAGCTTCAGAGCAGGGCGGAGAATCATGTGTTTATTATTGTCTTCTTTGTTGGGTTTAGATGGGATTGGAAGCCCTAAGACCAAGGTTCGAAACCTCACAGACAAGCCCTTGTATGTTCAAATTCGTGTGGGTGCCATTCTGAGGAAGGCATACAGAGTGAAGCCTGGGTGCAGTAAAACCCTGAGCTCCACCAACATCTGCACAAAGTATTCTCCACAAGGCCACAGTACTTTTTATTATGATGGAAGCTGCGAGCCCTATGTGTGGATTCACACTACTACTTTTGCTGCCTGCTCTACTGCTAAACAGCAGTATGTGAGCCTCACTGATTTGGAGGCTTGCAGAGTGCTTAGGGTCTGTCAAGATTCAATGAAAACAGCTTTTTCTGTAATCAGGATTTACAGATGAAATGACTTTTTCACTCATTCACTCACTCTGTTTCTTTAGTAGATAATGGATTCTCTTTTAGAAGTTTTTGGTTGAGCTACTGAGATGATTTTCGTTCTGCTAGTGTTGCTTTTATCTTATGTAATGTTTTTCAAGGGAGGGAGATGTACAGCGTCCATCAGTTTTCTGTGTCTTTGTGAAGGGATTTTGGCATCCACATGTTATATAAGCTGTTGTATGCATCTGATGGGCTTTTAAGATGTAAAAGTTAGCATATCGGTTGATTTTGTCATCCACATAATATATACACTGTTGTATACATCTGATGGGCTCTTAAGACAAAAAAGTTTGCTTATCAGACATAATATACACACTGTTGTATACATATGATGGGATTTTAATACCAAAAGAGTTTGCTTATCAGTTGATTTTAACCCAAAATTTGATTGACGGCTGTGGAGTAGATTGCATCAATCTTTTTTTGAAAGCATGGTCTTTTGAATTCATGAAGCTTCCACAGTTCATAATGATTTTATTTTATTCTTGTAAATTCGAAACAGCATAAATTTTTGCATTGCCTCTTTTAGAATAAATCTAAGTAATATGCATTTAACAGATTACATAAATGTTGTGCATGGTGAATCTAGTACGAGTTTTGCTTATGCATTATTTCAAATAGTGCTTTTAAAATCAATCAACTGTATATGTTTTTATTTCAACTTGTTTCGACCATATTCAGCCATTCATCCTAAAAAATTAGTTAAACTTAGATAGTAAATATTGTGGGATACTCAAATCTGTATTGTTTATGCAGATAGCATTGTGCATGTATGTATCTATCCAGATACAACGTTGACCAATGAGACACTCTGGCCTGTATTATAAGAAAGACTTGTATGCCACACTACTTTTTTTTAGTGTTGTGGAAGAATCTCTGCAAAACACAGTTCAGACAAATAATAAAGAAAATGTACGTAGACAAAGAAAGGTTCATGGATTTGACTTGAGGTGGTATGAGTTAGTTGAACTAATTTCCATGTGATTAGCCTAATCTTATCTAAAAGAAAAGGTTTTCCCACCTACTACTCAAGGTTAATGAAAATTATGTTGGAAATAAAAATCATTATCATGCATATCTGCATGTGAAAGACATTGCTGATTAGGGTTGAAATTTATAGCCTACAATGCCCTCCAAACGGAGTAAATTTTTTGTTGAAATTCTTAGGTTAAAAAATAGTTTGTTAATATATTTTTTGGATTATTTATAAGACATGGAAAAATCAATTTATCAAAACAATAAAAATATCTGATAGTTATACATAAGACTGCACAATAGAAAAATTTTAGTAGTCAAAATATTATGATTTAAAGATTCAAGAACATTGAAGTTCAAAAGAAAATTAGTTTCAAAAAGGTTTGTAAGAAAGCTTGAACTCAATACTTATGGTAACTCTTAAGCAATTAATCTGACCATCCCAAAACAAAGAAAAAAAAACATAGAAAAAAAAACATTTGTAGTTGGCATGCTTGAAGCCTTGCAAGGTCAGTGGTATATGCTTTGTTAGAAGTATTTAAACAATTTTTTTGAAAAGTTTAAGTCTTGGAATCGTTTTGATTAGACTTGGAATCGTTTCAATATAATATTTATTAATTAATTGAAATTTAAAAATTAATAAATATTTATTAACTTACTTTTAAAAGTTATGTAATTTATTTATTCAATGATCTAAATTAAAAGAATTAATGACCAAAAAATAATTATTTATAATATAAAATAATAAAAATAGAAGTTGCTTTGAAGATCATTATCCGTCAAAACCACATTTTATTTAGGTAGTCCAATTTAAACACACTGTTTCAAAGTTATTAATTTATTATTACTCAATCTTTACACTAATTCTTGTTCGCCTCATAGAAGCTCAGTTTCAAAGCTAGGGTTTGAGGCTTAAAATCTTCTGGTTATATTTTGATGTGGCCTTGCTGAAATGCGGCCTTGCTGAAATGCGGCCTTCCTGAACCCTTCGGAGTTCCAATCATGGTGGTTGGGTAAGTTTACAGCATTTCTGTTAACAATATTAATATTGGTTTAAACAGAAGAAATCTGAGTATTACCTGAATTAAAAGTAAATGGAGCTACAAGCAATAATAATGCGAGCACATACTCTTTGCAAATACAAATTTCCAATTGTAATGTAATTGTTAATGTAGGGAAGAATTAATTTAAAAAATGTACAATTTTTTGCCAAATATCTGTGCTTTTGTGTGAACTAGTTGTTCTGACATGTGCACTATTTGATCTTGTGACCATGCTAATTTCATCCATAAAGAAGATACAATCTACCATAAACAAAGTCACAGGATTATTTAAGTATGCTATGTGTCTGATAAGCATTTCACGCTTGGGACTGAAATGAGTCGGCTTTCCCAGACTTTCATTCTCCTGTCAAAAGAATCTTTCCTGGTCAATAAGATCACTTGCCTAATAAGTACCAAAAACACAAGTATTCTAAAACCCAGCTAACTGGATGCAAACAATGAATAAATAATTGCTTGAAGAACAACTTTGGGGTCTTTATGCTACTTCCTTAGCCGCCTCCCTTTCATTGCTCTCATCTGGAAAACTTTAAACGAAGCGGACCCAGGAGTAAATTAACCCACTCATGCTAGGACGGACCGAGTGAAAGCAATTTATCCCATTGATTCCAAGCATAGGGAAAACCCATGTTCGGAATGGTGGATCTACTAGAAGGAATTCTAGAAGCGGTAACAGACCCACTTCTAGCAAAAGTAGTGGCACCACCACTACCAAAAGAAAAGGAAGTTGTAGGCATAGGAATGCGCCCAGGAGGCCCTTTACTCAATTCACCTGGAAGCTGGAGAGAAAGGGGAAGGAGCAGCAATTGAATAAACCGGGAAGGGGGCTAGATATTCCTCATGTTATCCAATGCCCTAACACTGGGACCGGGATGGGAACCAGAATCATAAACTTCTTTAATTTCTGCTCTCACATGAACCAGTCATGCCTCTCCAACTCTTCCCAGCGCTGGCTTCTCTGCTTTTACGCTTCCTTCAGACAACTGGGCAACACGTGTCAAGTAAATTTTTAAGATGAATGTATACCACGCCCTCCAAATCATTGCATGAATGCAAAATGTGAAAGCCTTGACAAGGCACGTAAGTTACACTGCAGGATGCCATAATGTGAGAGCGACAACCCACGTGCCCTTCCTCCAGCGAAAAGCACAGAGAGGTTCGGTTGTGGCATATATCTTGAGTATATATTTTATTTTTTTTAGCTTGACCCGCCTTCATTAGTTTTTTCCATCTTTAAGGAGGACAAATATCTTTATGCGTTATGACTTAAGTTCCACCCCACGTGCCTAACTGAAAGTGAATGCCTAGGATCAGTTAAGAGTTCTTGTATTTTTTAAATAATATTGCAATCGGATAAGGTTATTTTCTGTCAAAAATAAAATTGTATTTTTTTAAAAAAGTAAACATTTTCATTTACCATTTTTTGATACAATACAAGTGAATTTGAATTTAGTGATGTTATCATCTGCAAATATTTGACATTTACTAGCAAATTTTCAGGTTTTTATTATTTAAATGTCAAACCATGTATAAATAGGATGTCGAATACGAAATCCTCTATGATAGTGGGCAACCATATGCCCAGCAATATGTGACGATAAATGCCTACTATAACTGAAATATTTTACATGCCTCTAAATTTATTTGTCAAAATCCACCTACACAAAGCTTTAATCTATGAGTTCACTGTGCAGAACACACGTCTTGTAATTTGTAGAACAACACTTACATTGGCAATATCAAAGCCATAAGCAATATTAACAAATAGAGGTGAGAACATACAAAGATAGAATCCTGATACAAAATCATAGCTGCAGGATGAAACAAACATGATTCCGAAAAAATAAGTGTCCATGTAAAATGCAAGAACATATGCTATTACTAAATTTGTAAAGGAGTGTTGGTGACTTGCCTCCTCTGAAAATAAAGTCATACAACAGAAACATGACTGCAATTTCTTGATGGATGTCTCAAATTCATGTCTTGTCACATGCCCTATTTGATGATATTGCAAAGAAAGCAATTTTCACACAAATTAATTTGTCAACCAATCATCATTGTTCTTGGTTGAAATGATCTGTGAGAATATGGAAATTGTAAAAAGCTTAATGTTATAAAAACTTGTTATAAATTAAACATTTTATGATGATACCATTTTAAGTTCAAATATAATTGCAAATCATTTGGAGAAAAAGAATAAAAATTATTTGTAGAACACTAAAAAATCAAACTGTTTCTGTCAATTTTTATAATATAGCTCGATAAAATTTCCTAAACAATTCTGTGTGCATATCAAGTCTTTTTGTTTCAGGAAATTGTTGTTTATAAGTGTAACATGGCTGGCAATCCTTCAATTATCACTCCTGTGGTTGACAATATGACTGATAATTTAAGACCAACCTAAGCAATTGATGTGGCTAATGCTGTCATTAATGGTATGTATGAGCAAATGAAGATACAAGTAAAAATTCTAAGACAATTATCTTACTTTCTCCAGGCACTTCGTATCTTCAATTAGCGTAAGCTATAAAACCCATGTTCAAATGTTCCTGTGGAAAATGGATCTGTGCAAAGGGACTGCATTCCAACCAGCTGCATTTGCTGAAAGAGGGAAATAACCGCTTCAAAATTCAAAGATTTTGTTTTTGGCTTGAACATTTCATCAAACACTTGCGTGCATTCTCCACGTTACAAAAGTATAACATATCGACAAGGTTAAAACCTTAAGAATTATCTGTGAAGCTCGACCATGCTCCACTAGCCATTCAAGTACACATACATTTTTCAATGCATCAAACAACAAATGCAGTACATTAAAATTTAGAAATTTCAATCAAAAGCCAACCTCAAGCTCCAACTATTCCTCTGCTCATGTGCCATCCAAATTTATAACATTCGGCAGGAACATACGCTTTGCGTCTCTTGTTTAAACTGTTTTCCAAAAATTAATAAAAGTTTAAGGTCAACATGACTGTACGGCTGCCGCCAAGGCAATTTGGTGCGGCCATTAATGCAGATTGGAGAGCATGTACTCCATTCTTCAGATTGACGAGGGAAAAAAAGTCTCAAAAGCTTTTAAAACTTGATTTTATGCTTCTTTAAAACTCATCACTTGAACACGGTTTTTTTAAATCATTCCTTTAAAGTTTATAACTTGTACTTAAATCATAGTGAATGTAACGAGTGATATCTAATTAAATTGTTTACACCTATATAGTAGGTGCCTCAATCTTCCACACAAAGACTCACAAAATAAAATCTTCATCCTAATCTTCTCAGCCCTTAAATGCTTCCAATTTAAAACCAGATCCCCAATTATAACCTTCCGAACTGTGAAGGTTTTCATTCTGAATCTTTCACTGGAAGACACGCTGTAAAAAATCAAATCTCGGAAATCGGTTCAGGGTATGGGCGTTACCTAGGGCAAGGCTTCCAGTCCAACTGGCGCTGTTAAATTTAAGCCTCGAAAGCTGTAAATACGGCCAAATCCCACAATTGTGTTTCTTTGTTGATGGTGAAGCCGCCAACAAAGCTTGTGGCGCACAGATTTGTCTGTCTGGCAGCGAAAATTGAGCCCCTTTGTCCCCTGCTGCGGTCCTGGATCAGAGTAAGTATTCAACATTTATGGGGGCTGCTTTGAAGCCTAACAGTACAACAGGACTCGTAATCATGCGCGCATTATTTATTGGCTTCGTCAGTGGGTATGGGAGCCCAAAGACCAAGGTTCGAAACCTCGCAGACAAACAAATAAGGTCTCGCCGGCGTCCCTTTTACAGTTGATTACATCAATGATGTGATTGATGATTGACAGGTTGCTCGGTTTTTTTATCGCAGCTGTACAAGAAATAAAGATCTTATTGTCACAAAAAAACACAGCTATACAAGAAATGACAACTAAGAGCTGAAAATTTTAATATATGTAGATTTTGTAATAGATTATATTAGCACTTGTAAGCGTAGGAAAGTATTTGGAAGTAAATATTGTGTTTATAGTGTGAAACAATTAAAAAATATTTGAAATATATATTTGCTTACAATTAATTAAAGGAAATAATTGTAATATTTTCAATTGTGAATATTTTATAATTGAAGATTTGTAAGTAGAATTATATCACACTTTCAAACAAAGTTGCAAATATCTAAGTAAATTTCTTTATATTTTTTTACAACTCAAAAAAAAAATCTTTATTTCATATTTGATAATATTTGATTGAAGATTATTTTTTGAGAATTTCAATTTTCATGGTTCTAAAGCTGATGATTCCTTGTGCTTGTATAGAATGATCCTTATTAGTACTTGTCGTTAGGCAATACTATTGTAATGAAAATTCATTTGTTGTGCTTATATGGTTATTAAAAAAAATTATTTAGACCAATGAAAAGCAATTATTTTTCTTCTTTAAATTTTTTTAATTTATTTTATAGTATAGATGCACATTTGTTAACATTATAATTTACAAAACTTATTTTTGTTGCAAACGATTGGCTAATATCATTTTCCCTTTATTTCTAGGAACAACCCATAATCACCACGCATTTTAAAATTATTTACCTTCTTTAATTTGAGTTTCTAAAAAACTTATAAACTGCACAATCTTGTGAATCTAAAATGAGTGCTTAAATTTTAACTTCATTATTTGTTGTAATAGGTAGTTCTTTTAAGTTAACCTATGAACAAGATTAAAAAATATATATATTTTAAAAATATGTATTATATTTAAAATGTTCTTTAATTTATAATCAAAATAAACTAAATTTCAATAATATTTTTTTGGCAAAAAAGATAAATATCCATATTAATTTAATGTTTTATTTAATTTAAACATAATAATTTATTAAATTTAATATGAAAGTAAACAAATAGAAGAAGGATAAATATTATGGACTTTTCTAACAATTTTTTTTTTTTTAAATTAATATTTTAAAACAAATTTAATAGTATTAATATTTTTTTATCTACAGCGTTTCATTATTTAATTACATAAAAATAAATAATTATTTTTTATTTGTATTTTTTATTTAATTTAAACATAATAATTTATCAAATTTAATATGATATTAAACAATCTTTCTAAACAGCCCACAACATTGCCTCGTTAAAACATTTAATTTCTCCTTCATCCCAACCTATCTATACTTCCTTGTGATTAGTATCTTCATACTAGTATTATCTTTGTAAACACTTTTCCCTTCAAATATCTCAAGTGTTATAACTATTATAACCTCTTATATTTATATGTCTACTATCTATGATAATAAAATCCAAAATAGATATTAGTAGCAATATACATTTTTAAAACTCCCTCAATTATCTTGTCCTAATGTCTAACTTCCTTCCCTATTCATATCTTGTTTATCCTTTTCTCGTCCACTTTCCATTTACATTATAATTAGCTTGTCTTATTTTTTCAATGATAAGTAAGTAGTTATTTTTCATACCCATGTTACATTGATCATATGAATGTTCTCAATCTTTCATTATATCTAACTTTCAATTTTCTAAGGATTAACCCGATACACTGTAGAAACCAAGGGTTAGATGTAACATAATCTTTAACTTCCTCTTTTCTCTTGACCAAGCTCATAAGAGTATTTTTACTGTAGACCTAAACAACAAATGAAATAGGGTATTTTGTGCTCCCGTTCAAGGCTTTTCACCCATTGAACCAATGATCCTATAATCAAGGTTCCCTTACTTCACAATTTGTCTAAGAAGACAAGGATCAAATGCTTTAGTTTGATTGTCCCTCATACCATTACTTGGTATCATATCTCTACAACAGACTTATGAGGAATTAGAGGAATTAGTTTCAGTTAGATTCATGTAGGAATAAAATTATTAATAGTCAAATATATATATATATAAACAAATATAAGTCACTTTGTTGTTGCATTTGCTGAAATTAGTATACGATGTTTGGACACCAAAGATCATAAAGTCTTCATCTATACACTATAGTGTACAACCTCCACATAGCACAATTCAAATATAGTTGTTAATGTGCTATTCACCAAATATTTTATAATTATAGCCACATTAATGTTGCACTAAGAGAAGCCCTCATGTCACACAACAATGATCTAAAGTGGCCCAAACTTTGCATGTACTATGATAGAGTTTATAATAGACATAAAAAATACAACTCATGCATCTAATAGTAAAACTATTGGATGCTTGCACCATATAAACGCTATAGGACTTCTACAATTTGTAAAATAATCACTAATATATACCTACTCCCTAATAAAATGACATTGAACAACCAAATATTTGATCCTTGCATAGCAAGAAGGTTATCTACCAAAAAAATTGTAATTTATCATAGTCCAACACTATATTAGTTATATAATTAATAAAAAAATTCAATAACTATAACAGAAATTACTATTTCAACTACAAATCAAGAGGCAAGTACTCGCCACTATGTGGCACTTGTTTTATTTCATTCCTACACATTGAAAAAAGAAGATTGTGGATTTTAATAAGGAATGCATGGATGGTCTTAATAAGTAAAAGATACAAAATATAGAAATGTGAAAGATTAAAAACTAAGCAAATGAATTATTAAACACTTGATGTAGCAATATAGAATATCAAAAAATAACCGATAATATTAAAAAGAATAATTAAAAAAAACATTTGGGTAAGTGCACCAAGATGGTGAACAAAAAGGGGTATAAATGGACACTTTTTTTCTTCTTCCTAAAATCAGTTAAACTTGAACTTGGAGGAGCAATTTGAGACTTGTCCACTCAAAATTTGAAGATACCCAAAGAACAAAGATTTTAGTACTCTGAATCTAGTTTCCAAACTACTATTTTTTTTTCAAAATTGGATAAAATTAAGGGGGTCAAATAATTCGCACACACAAAAGCGTTCCTTTTTTTTTAGCAAAACATAACATAGTGTCTGACATTCACATCAAAAAAGTTATAGTTGCATTTAGTATTTTGAAAAACACTTTGGTAGAAAGATATTTAAGAGTGACCACTAGAAGTTGTGTATTTTCTTGTAAATTTTTGTTGAGTATTTTTTTAATGATTTTTCAAAGTGGACGCATCCTGAAAATTAGATACTTGTTCGTACGTGTCACATAACTTACACCAAAATAATAAAAAATTAATTTTTTTTTAAAGTGCAAAGAATGAAGTGTAGACCAATAATATATAATTTGTTTCAAATTTGGACCAAGTATTCCAAAAGTTATTTAAAAAATGGTACACGTTTGTCTCTAAGAACTCTAGAGATATAAGTAAAAGAAATTCAAGATTAATATGTTAATGTTGTTCAAATTTCAAAAATATTATATGGTTAGAAAACTTATAAGATGGGTGAAATTATGGTGGCAATTTTACAAATACCCACTTGATAATGTGTAAACCTGATGATGATGAAGTTGAGAAACTAGATTGGAAAAAGAAAACATGTAAAAAGGAGGGAAATAAGGTTCCCAAGCCTCAGTCTTTCTATCCAAGCCTAAGTACAAGGCAAAACACGTATGAGGTTTTATTTTTTTAATATTGCATATGAGGTATTATTTTTGAAAAAACGCGCTCGAGATTCTATTTTTTACATAATGCTTACGAGATTTTATTTGTAAAATAATGCATACGAGTTATGTTCTTTAATATTCATATATGTTAACATAGCTATATTCCTATATAGTTTCATAAAAATAGACATACATATATTCATATATTCATATATCTATATCTATCTATGTCTCCTTCCTCTCCCTTCCTTCTCTCTCTCTCTCTCTCTCTCTCTCTCTCTTTCTCTCTCTCTCTCTCTCTCTCTCTCTCTCTATATATATATATATATATATACTGTGAAAAAAAAGATTAGGTTTTGGTCACTATAGACTCTCCCTTTCTCTCTTTGTCTATAGTGCCAATACCTCGTACAATTTTTTGTGACTATAGATATTGCAATGCTTTCCCTTTGTCTATAGTGTCAATACCTCGTACGGGTTTTGGTCACTATACATTCATGTCTATAGTGTCAATACCTCGTACGGGTTTTGGTCACTATACATTCATGTCTATAGTGTCAAAACTACAATCAGGTTACTGCCAATATACACATTGCAACAATCCCTCTCTCTTTGTCTATAGTATCAATACCCCGTACGGGTTTTCAAAGTTAAAAATGTGAATGGGTTATTGTCACTATAGGTGGTTTCATAACAACCAAAAAAATAAAGTTTCTGGTGAAGGACCCACTATATCTGTGTCTTCACCCGTGATATTCTCGGATGGTGTATGATGTCTTTTATTTTATATGATTTCAAATGATTGAAATGCATAACTATTTTTTATTTTTCAATGTTTTTTTGTTTCTCTTATGCTTTTGATTGTCAAATTCAATGATTTTCACTGTTTGATGAAATATTTTGTTTGTTTAATTTGTATAATATTTACTAACATATATGATGCTATTTAGAATAATTCATATTCACGATGGGAACCTGAACAAGCGAGGAACCATTGAATCACAACAAGTAGCAAAGGAAAGGCAGAGAGAGCATGTAAAAAGACTACGTGAAATGAGAAAATTGGGAGGAGAAGGTAAACCATCTACACCAACTCAATTACATGGATCGAATGAATTGAATGCAAACCAAGAACAAGTGCTAATCAATGATCAAACAAATGTACTCAATGCAAGCCAAGAACATGGACCAATATAAACACCTCCTAGGATTATTCGTAGAAAACCAAAGTTTATAATTGACCTTGATGAAAATATTTTGAAGTCAATGTCTGATAAAATTTGTTAACGCACTTATCAAGGAATGACCAATAAAGTATGGAAAAATTATTTTAAGAGATGAAATCAAACCACAAGATGCCAATTAATTGTTGAAATGATAAGAAATGTGAATTTTAGAGAGACAATGAAAATTATTAGCTTAAGATCATTTGAAATAAAGATATTGCAGGCTATGCAGATTGTTGTATAGTTATAGGATCCAATGATTTGCACTCATTTAGAAGCTTAGATGCAAGCTCACCACTTATTTATACTAGAGAGAGATTGTATGTTTTTGCACTTGTATCAAAGGAGGCCTAAGGGTTTGTCCATAGAAAAGTATTTGGAAGTTAATATACAATATATGTTTATTGTGTTTATAGTGTGAAACAATAGAAAAATATTTGAATTACACATTTGCTTTTTTTAATCGAAGGAAATAATTGTAACATTTTCAATTGTAAATATTTTGTAATTGAAGATTTGTAAGTAGAAATATATTACAGTTTCAAACAAAATTGCAATTATCTAAGTAAATATGTATGTCTCTATATTTTGTTGCTACAACAACTTAAGAAAAAAATGTATTACATATTTGATAATATTTGATTGAAGATTATTTTTTTGAGAATTTCAATTTTCAAGATTTTGAAGTTGATGATTCCTTGCGCTTGTATAAAATGATCCTTATTTTATTTCATTCCTACACATTGAAAATAGAAGTTAATGAATTTTTATAAGGAATGCATGGATGGTCTTAATAAGTAAAAGATACAAAATATAGAAATGTGAAAGTTTGAGAACTAAGGAAATGAAGTATTAAATACTTGATGTAGCAATATAGAATATCAAACAACAACCTATAGTATTAAAAAGAAAAAAATAAATAAAATCATATATATAAGATTAAATTTAATATTACGTACCTTTACTCATTATAATGAAAGTTGAAGAGAGTGGGACTCTTCCTTTTTAGATAGTCAATAGAACATAGAAAATGTGGATTTATCTCTATTTTATAATCTTGGTGGAGTAAAGCTCATTGTATTTGTAGAGTGATATGAATGCCAATTATAACTTCAAAAGGAAAGTGTTATTAATGTCAAAATACACTTTAAGATAAAGAAAAGTAAAAATTTCTAGTTCTTAAGACACTTTCATTTCCTCATACATGATAACAACAAACAACATTATAAATTATAATTTAAAGACCTCTATAATTATATTTATATATATATATATATATATATATATATATATATATATATATATATATATATATATATATATATATATATATATATATATATATATATATAATTGTAACAACAATCGAATTTCAAAAACAAGAAAACGAATAAACACCTAGATTTCTTGCTTCATTAATACCTAAAAATCCTAAGAAACTTACTATCTTATTCATGTACTTTGATGAACCCAGATGAGTCTTCTACCATCCACAACATGTAGCAACATTGTTACAACATGCACATCCCCGAGTTTTAGTTGATAATTTTTTTTAATATGAATGGAACATCCTTCTCCCATAAAATTATAATTCTTTTTTTTTCTTTTTGAAATATTTTTATTACTTCTATTAATATTATATTGAGGATAATGTCAAAATACAGGATATGCAAGGTAGAAGCAAAACTAAAACAAAAAAATTCAGTTGTCAAAGTAAATCAATGTGCTTAATATCACCATCAATTTACTAACAAATAACTTTAGACATGGGTAGCCCACTTTAGCTACTTAGTGGAGATACTTTGCAGGAGTCAATTAAATTTACATGTGAGATGATTTAATCAAATAAAATTACAGATCATATAATTAAGAAATACCAAAGGAATACATTAATTAAGGGCATAAGAATATAACTTTGGCAATAATCCATTATAAAATTACAGATCATATAATTAAGAAATACCAAAGGAATACATTAATTAAGGGCATAAGCATATAAATTTGGCAATAATCCATTAATAAATGAAGATAAGGAAAGAGGAAATATGTAAAAACTAATGAGCTTTAGCAATTTTATCTCACCCAAGAATTTGCTTTGTAAAAATACATACTTAGTCATTATCTTTCTTCCCCATCTACTTAGTTACATGAAGTAATAACCTATTTCCCAGAGAGTAGTTCTAGAATTTAGCTATGTAAAGACTCTGTTAAACGTGAAGGTAACTATTGAAGATATGTGCAATAATGTTTCTTATGGTCATATGACTCATGAGTTGAGATTTTATAATTTTATCATCCAATTGATTTAAGTCATATCAAATAATATATTTTTAAAATTTAAAATAGATTCATTAAAAAAATTCATATATAATACTTATATATGGTGAAATTGATATTTGCATTTTAAAAATAAATGATAAATAGATGTTTTGTTGCATGCATTTGAACTTCAAGAATAAATAATCGTAGGAAATTTCTAAAACCTCAAATTCTTGCTTTTCCAAATATTTATTGATGTGAATAATATATAGTATCTACTTGATTTCTTCCAACTTAATCAATAAAATAATTCATCATTTTCATAAATTTGTATAAATTGATTTGTTGAAGATCTTTGGGGGCACTTGGAAGTTATGAAACACTTGATTTTCAAGTAGCATTTGGTCTAAGCCAAGTAAAAGAACCTACGAATATTGCATATAAGCTTATTTTCTTAGATTATATATAATTTTGATTTATTTTTTTAGTACTTATAGTGTGGATTGTTTTAGTTTAATTCAAACAAGCTATAGTAGGTCCTTGTTAATAAGTAAACATTCATTTAATTTTGTTGTTGTTGTGTGTTGATTTAATTTGAGTGCCTACAAATGAAATATGAGTATATTGTGTAGACACCTAAAATTAATTAAATTAATATTTAATTAATTTTAGCCTATCAACATAATTAATTAATTTAATTGTGTTATCATTATTCCTCTCGTAATCAAATAAATCTAATTTAATTAATCATGTCACTATTGTCCAATAGTTAATTTATCAAATAAATTAATTATTCCCCTATTCTTCTAAAGTCTCCTCCAATAATTATTTCCTCTAAACCCACTCAATTAATTAATTCTAATTAATTAACCTAGTCATGTGATTCCTACAAATCACTTTTCCTAATCCCACTCAACCTAATTAATCCTTCTAGAATCACTCATAATCATGCTTATCATTATCCCTCAATTTTTAATTCCCATTCATGTCACATCAACATTGAGCCTCTCAAAGAAATTCAAATTTCTTTGAATCCCTCAATGCATCCTTATTTTGGAATTTTTAATTCCTCATGTTTGAAATTCAAAATTTTCCCCCCTTTTCCCAAGGAATTTTATATTCCTATTTATTTTCCCAAGGCACCCTTGATCCATGTCTTCTATCTCAAATCAATCTCAACCCTTCATGATCAAATCAATCTTGGCCCTCCATTGGCCTCCTCCAAACTATAAATTGGAGCCTATTCTCACAAATCATCCACTTGTCATGCATTGTCATGCTGTCTCTTTCTCCTTAAGGATCTTCTTCATAGCATCCTCTTCTGTTTTCTATTGTCATGTCATCATAATGTCTTCATGATCCTCTATCCAATCCTCTTCTAATCAAAATCCTCATCTATCTATTACAATCCAATCCAAATATTGATCCAACCTATCTTGTTGAGCACAAGGAAAGAAATCCACATTCACTCCATCTCTCTCAAAGTCTCCATTAGTCAAACTTTGGAGCTAGCAAAGTTCGTGAAGGCAATGAGGACAAGGAAGAGTTACTTGCAATGGGAGCTTCATGAGTATATTCCATTTATGTTGTCTTGTTTTCATGATGTTCTTGTTTAATCTTTCTTGATATCTCATTTAAATGGTTTTTGGTTTTATTGAATATTAATCATACACTAACCATTTTATTGTGAGACATTCTGGCAAACGCGATGGGACCCACGTCTTGAATTTAACAAAACAATTGAGTTTTTTGTGAAGTTTTCTCGTAGGTTCACGCTTCAGCGCAAGCGCACGCGCATTGGCACAACTGCTTGCTAGTCTGCGCGACAACCTGCTAATCAGCGCGACCGCATCAAATTTGAAAAATTTTCTGGCACCTCACTGTGCTTTAGCGCAACCACCACACTAATTCATCTATCTCCTCTTCTTCATTCTTTCCA
This sequence comes from Cryptomeria japonica, assembly GCF_030272615.1. Taxonomy (NCBI): domain Eukaryota; kingdom Viridiplantae; phylum Streptophyta; class Pinopsida; order Cupressales; family Cupressaceae; genus Cryptomeria; species Cryptomeria japonica. The sequence continues at coordinate 487,739,280 of NC_081413.1, forward strand.
TTCTTCTCACTTCTATCTCTGTTTCGTAAAATCTAATCGAAAAAATAAGAAAATACACTAGATTAGCTGTGTTTTTTGTTTTCAGTTGTCGCTTCAGCGCGACCGCTCTGCGACTAGTGCGAGCGTTTTGTTAAAGATTTGAATTTGAATTTTTGAGCTCCAACTCCTGTTGTTTTGACACGAGTGCGACCACTTATATCAGTGCGACTGCATTTTTTTTTTGCTATCTATTTTATGTGAATACTCTATATGTTAGCATGACCGCTCGCGCATTAGCACGACTATTTGCTAATCAGCACGGCCACAGTTTTAATCAAAAAACCAAAATTTATTCTATTTTTTTGCCATATCTTCTTTATCTTCACTATTTTTTCCTCCAAACTTCCACTAGATCCCTCGCAATTTCATTTTGTACATTTCCTTCCTTGAGAACCTTATCCCAAATTTAACTTATTGAAGCCCAAAATCCCACATTTCTCTATTTTAAGGGTTTGCCATAACTTCTTCCAATTTTATCCAATCACCTCCAAATTTTGCCATATTGTCTATCTCCAATTTTTGCTCCTTTGTCCCTCTTGGACAAATTTTTCCATTCCTTCACCTTGCTTCTAAAATCCCCATTTTATGCTTTCCTATCCCTTAGAAAGTGTCAAAAACCTAGTCAAACCCCAATTGCCCATCCAATTTTCCCTCAAATCCACATTTTTCTTTAGTAGAAAAGTTTGTATTCTTTCTTTTCTACTCATTCCCAAAAATTAAAAAAAAATATATTTTTGTCATTTTTTGTCTTTTGCGGGACGCTTGTCGAAGACTTCATTTCCAAACTACTAATCAAGTGGTTTTGCAAGTTGCCTAGGAGGTTCAAGCAAACATTGTGTTTCTTTTATTAGGCACCTAGATCTAATTAGGGGGTAAAATAATCTTGTATTTTCCTTGTCTTGAAGAGTCAAAGGGTAGGAGAGTATGCTCTTGCCTATCTAGGCAATCAAAAATCTAGACCCCTTTAGTCTTTTCTAGGCTTATTGCATGTTTACCCTTAGCGGGGCTACCCTCCTAAGTTGCTTTTAGAGCCGGTGAGAGGGGAACAACCCAAGTGAGTACACCCGGACTTGGGGTTTCCAACTCACTATAATAAATAGGCCATTGAGATCGAAAGAATCAATGGTTGGGGCTATATGATAGTTCACTCTCACATTGGGTGCTTAGTAGGATTCTAGAGATCTCAATCATGTTTGCGTGACTACTAAGTTCTTGGTGCTTCGTTGGGCTATAGGCCTCAATTGCGCTTGCGCAACTGTGAAGGGTAGCTCCTAACGGGAAGCCATACTAAACACCTTGTGCATAGTGGCCAAAAACTTTCTAGTCATTGGTGCAGGAGGTCGGACCTTCGAAGCCACCCATATTTTTACGGCCCTTAGTTGAGACACAAAGTTCTCCATGATGAGTTTTCATGGGAATTGATGCTTGGCTGCCTCGGAGAAGTGAGTGTCGTGGAGGGGAGCTAGTGGGGTCAAGCATCTAAGTGTCCGCTCTAGGTAAGCGTAGCTAGGAAACCAATTGGGATCCATTGACTATTGTCCTTGCTCGCCATAGGATATGTTGTGAAGGAGAATGAGTGTCTTTTGAGTCTAACTTCTTTTGACCATTGTGTTTTCTTTACTTGACATCTTTTGCCAAGTCCATCCCCCACAACCAATCAATCCTCCCTCTTTCCAAATTCCATCTTGTCATCATCAAATCTTTAATCCATTTCTATCTATCCAAGAAACTCTCCAATCCCCAATCCACTTTCATCCATTCAAACAAACATCCTCCCTCAACCAATATTTCTATCCAAATCATTCATCTAACTTTGGGTAGCCTTCCCCTTTATTCTTCATATTATCTATCTATTCTTCCATAATCATTCTCCCTCTAATCCAATCTAATCCAATCCAATTCAATCCAATCCATTCAATCAATCAACCAGTCCAATCAAATCAAGTCCTAATCCAAGGACCAATCCAATCAAATCAAGTCCTAATCCAAGGACCATTCCAATCCAATCAAGTCCTAATCAAAGGACCAATCCAATCAAGCCAATTCCAATCCAAATCAAATCAAATCCAATCCAAATCTAATCCATCATCATTCCAAGCCAAGTCCTAATCCTCATCTTCATTTAACATCATCTTCATAATATTTCTCCTCCAAAACATATTCATCCAATTCTAATCTAATCCTTCACTCTCAACATGACTACCCAAAATTTCAAAGCTTGGTATGAGAAGATGCTCATGAAAGTTCACGAACCTGCCTACCAAGCCAATCCCATAATCTTTCATCCACCTATCATACCTTCATCCATCCCATCTCAACACATTGCACCCAATCCCAATCTATACTATATCTTGTATCCTTCCTCTACCCTAGACAAAGGAAATCCATCTTATTCCCATCCGTATCTCCATATTATCCCTCATCTACATATATATCTTCATCTCCCCCCCCCCAATCCATATCTCAATCCCCATCCTTTCACAAAACATTCATTACCTCTCCTCCCCATCCAAATCCTTTACTCCATATTCCTCCAATCGTTAATACTAATTCCCCAATCCATTATCCTAATCCTCCATCCAATCCCAATCCCAATCCTCCATTTAATCCTAATCCTCCAAAATCCATATTATCCACATCCTTTGAATCCATTATCCATAATCTTATCCAAGACATGCTAGCAAAAGAGACAAAATCCTCACCTCAAAGAAAAGTGGCCAAGTCTCCTCAAGTCCTCCATCCACCCCAATCACCTCCACCTCAAAACAAATCCCAATCCTCCGCAATTCATGATACCCCCATTTCCCCATCTACTCACATCAAAGCTTCCATATCTTCCTCCATCACACAATCCCCACAACTCCAAACATGCCAAAAGCTTGTTCCAAAGCATGCTAGAATAGAATCCTCTCCATCTCATGATGCATCTCCCTCCACCCCATCAAATGATCCCATCCCCTCCACTTCCTCTCACGATCATATGATTCCTCTATCCAACCCTCTCCCTCCATCACATGATCCTCTTCCATCTCATGATCCAATCACTCCTCCCACTCCATCTCGTGTTATCCTCCCTATTCAAGGTCAAAGTATCCCTTCATCTCCATGTCACGATCCCAATCCATCTAAAGATCCTAATCTTCCTTCCACATCTCATCCCCCTCAAAATGGACTCACATCTTGTTTCTAAAATAATAAGGGTCCTCAAGCTAATGCTCAAGATGTTGGTACATCCTCTATTCCTCTTAAATCTAAATTTCCTTCATACAAATCAAAATATCATTATCCCCTGTCATCCACATCCATTTTGGGACCCTATATTCCAAAGCTAAATCCTCCATTCCTTCCATCCATTTTGGGTCCTTATATCCCTCCATCAACCACCCTATCACCTCAAATAATCCTAAACCAAGATCAATAAAGGCACACATCATTGAATGCGTCCCAACACGCTCCTTCCATCATCCCACCATCCATAAAATCCTTAAGTCATTCATCCTCATGCACCCATCCCATTGCTATTGGAAGCAATTTGGATGCTCAATCTAAAAAGCATAAAGCTCAAAATCCACAAAAATCAAAGGATCAACATGTCCCCTCAAAACAACATGCTCAAAAGAAAAATATGATCCAAAAGAAAGAAAAATATAAAAGGCCACAAAGGCCCCAAAAGAAAAAATCAAAAACTATGTGGATTCCCAAAGAAGCAATGCATCCCAAAGTAAAATCAAAATCGGCATCCAAACTTGCTAATCCAAAAGCTCCATCCATTCATAAGTCCTTCAATCCTCCATCTAACACTCCTCCATCTTCAAAATCCATTTTGGGTCCTTATGTCCCAAATTCCACCATCCCAACTCCATCATCCCATTCTTCTATTTTGGGTCATCATTTCCCAAAATCCACACTTTATCCTCCATCTAATCCAAAACACTCTCCCCCACTACTCCACCACCCTTCAAGGTGTGTGCCAATGTTTATCTTCCACAAATTATTCAAAACCCTATCCATTATCCACCATCCACTTTGCACAATCCCATTCCATTAGTCCAATCCTTTCCAAATCCTTATCTTTCATCCCCTATCCATTTCATCTCCCTAATTATTGTTACCAACATCTATGAGCATACCTCCCATTCAAATAAATACTAAGGGATACCATCTATGGAACTACATGCTTGAGTCCTCCCTTCCTCTTTCATGCATCCACTATCTTCCATATCCACTCATCCTCATCTTTATCCATCCAAACTATTCTAAAAATTCAAAATCAAAAAAATCAAAAAAAGTCAAGAAAAATACAAACAAAAAAAATCAAAAAAAAATAAAGAAAAATCATTTCATCCAATGGTGAAAACCACTTCTTGTGGCGCCTTGGGTAAGTACCATGATGAAAACTTGGCAAACAAGCATCATGTGTAATCCCCTCATCCCCTTGCACTCTACACTTGGGGGAAAGCTTCATCCATGCAATCCTCCCATCCGTTTGCACCCTATCTAAGTCCATTCTCCTTTCCTATCTTTGATCTTGATATCCTATCCATATCCTCCATCTCATATTCCTAATCCTATCAAAATGAATCCTCCATTCCTATTGCATGCATGCTTTGGAGAATTCAAGCCTTAGTCCTCTACCATCCATATCCATTACACATTATCCTTCCACCTCATACATCTTTATCCACCATCCTTGCATCCTTAATTACACTACCTCTAGTGGGGGGAATTGCACTCCTTTGCAGCATAGTCCTTGGGTCTCCATCATCCTACCCTTTATCCTTTATTATGCCATTTCCTATCCATATCCATCCACTTAATCCCTCCATCTCCTATCCAAACAAATCAATCACCCATCTATCCTCTTACTAATCCTTGGTTCTCCCTTGTCATTGGTTCCATTCAATCAAATCCTATTCACCAATCCACCCCATCGTATCCAATTTATAATCTAATCCTATCTTAACATCCATCTCTTCCAATTCAATCATTAATCCCATCCCCAATCCAATCCTTCTCAATCATCCATCCCCCTTTTTTCATCCTATTTAATCATTCATTCTTCATCCAATCCTATCCAATCCATCAAACTAAGCTTTATTCATCAAACTGAGCTTTCCCCATCTACCTGAGCTTGCACTGACTTGTGCCTAATCCAAGAACCCATCCATACTTTTCTAATCTAATCCAAGCAACAATCCTCTCATTTGCAGATCTTGCACATCAAAATTGTATTTTGTCATCCATCAATCTATCCACACCGCCCATCGGGATGAATCCTTCCCATGTCTGGTAGTTCATCAAAATCCATCACCTGCCCATCGGGATGCATCCTTCCCTAGTCTGATAGTTTATCCAAATCCATGTCCTACTCTTGGCAAGAGATGACAGTTGGTCATGTGCATGTTGTTTGCATGCTTGAGCTTTTCTCTTTGTTTTCATCTTGTGTCCTAGGACTATACTTGTTCAGGACTACCTTGATCATCCTATATCTTGGTATGTCTTGGATGGTGTATAATGGGGCATAGTTTTCATGGCATGGTGTGTTTGAAGGTCTTCCTTGTTCGAACCGGCAACCTTGCATTAGTGTTTATGAACACTTAAATAATTGTGTACAAGGCATTCCTATTTGACTTAGCGTCAATCCATGCCTCGGATCTTCATATCATCCTGGTTCTTATAATCAGTGGTGTAGACTATCCATGGCAATATCAAATCTAGGTTTTCTCTCTATACTTGCTCAACAAGAAATCAAATCCATTTATCATTTCTTTGTCTCATTTCATTCACAACACTCCAACCTATCCTAGTTCCCTCTTTCTTTATCTTCATCCTTTCATCACTTATTCTTCTAATTCCTTACGAGAGCACACCCGTGTTCTTCAAACTTGTATGTCCTCTCGAGGGGGCATACCACTACTTCCTCGTCATCTTTCCTCCTTGTCATTCTTCCTCATCTCATGAATGGGGCATCATGCTACTAGTCCTTATCCTTTTCTTCCACTATGTTTTATTCTTCTTTGATATAACATCATTTCACGACACTATATCAAAGAGGGGCAAAATGTAGACACCTAAAATTAATTAAATTAATATTTAATTAATTTAATTGTGTCATCCTTATTCCTCTCAGAATCAATTAAATCTAATTTAATTAATCCTATCACTATTGTCTAATAGTTAATTTATCAAATAAATTAATTATTCCCCTATTCTTCTTAAGTCCCCTCCAATAATTATTTCCTCTAAGCCCACTCAGTTATTAATTCTAATTAATTAACCTAGTGATGTGATTCCTACAAATCACTTTTCCTAATCCCACTCAACCTCATTAATCCTTCTAGAATCACTCATAATAATGCTTATCATTATCCCTCAATTTTTAATTCCCACTCATGTCACATCAAGATTGAGCCTCTCAAATAAATTCAAATTTCTTTGAATCCCTCAATGCATCCTTATTTTAAAATTTTTAATTCCTCATGTTTGAAATTCAAATTTCTCCCCCCTTTTCCCAAGGAATTTGATATTCCTGTTTATTTTCCCAAGGCACCCTTGATCTATGCCTTCTATCTCAAATCAATCTCAACCCTTCATGATCAAATCAATCTTGGCCCTCCATTGGCCTCCTCCAATCTATAAATTGGAGTCTATTCTCCTCACAAATCATCCACTTCTCATGCATTGTCATGCTGCTCTTTTCTCCTCTCATCCTCTTCTAATAATCCCTCTATCATGTCCTCATAATCCTCCATTATCAAATCCTTCTATCCATCATCCAAATCCAATCCAACAATCCACTTACCTTGTTGAGCATTTGGAGAGCATTCTACATCCATCAAGAAGGAGCCCATCCAATCAAGTTGAAGAGAGGCGCTATCAACATCACCGAAGGCTCAATCCAAGGGAGAGGTAAAATAGTAAGGTATAAATGGTTATTCTTTGTGTTTTATGTATTTTATTTGAATACTAACCATTAATCCTGCATTGCTCATTTTCCCTTCTTCATATTGTAGTACAAAAATATTGTGGATTGATACATAATAATGATTCCTTAGCATATTTGGTCAACAAGATTCTTTGTCTACATTGAATATGTAATATATAGTTTACACTTATTCCAATTATATAGATTATATTTATTTATGTGTAGACGATTTTGGGAAAGTAAGAGATGCTTTATTTGGGCATGCTTATAAATATTTTCCTTAGCTTTGACTTTATACAACTGTGAAGATTCTTAGAATTAATGCTTTTGTTCAAATTACAAAGCTTTAGCTCTATGTTCAATTGTGTCCTAGCAAATTATAAAATATCAATATAGTCAAGTTCAACTTTATCTAAGCTTGAAATCATGGTACTAGAATTATTGAAGTCATATCCTTGTGATACAAGGTAAATCCCACTTTAAGAAATCTATTTGTCTTAGAGAAACAATTCTTCTTGTTAATTTGTGATTTACAATCTTTCAAAAAATTGTTTAAAAAGTTTGTGACATAAGTATAATCCAAAATAATGACATGGACATAGCAAGATTCATCATAATAAACAAAAACAATTTTATTAAAATAAATATTTTGTTAAATATTAAAATAATAATTAAAAAATTAAATGATAACCATTAAAAGTTAAAAATTCTAATTATAAATATTAACAAATATTAATAATTTTAAGTTATAAATCTTTTATTTAAAAATTTTACTTAAGAAGAATAATATAAATTTGGCATTTTACTTTTTTATTCTAGGATATGCATTCCTTCATAAAAAGATGTACACTCAACTAATCCATGCAAGGGAACAATGTGGGATTGAAACTGTTTATGGTGAGAAGTGGATAACAACAATATTGAAAGACTAAATGAATTCAACCACAAAACCCTAGCCTAGCAACAACAAAGATCCACCATAACATATGAAGATTACCTAAGACAATGCAAATCAAATGAAATCACAAAGATTATACCATCACATGTCCAATAGGGTTTGAATCTCCATTGATCTTGCTTGGTATATTTGCTCTCAAATTTTATATGTGCACAAGAGCTCAACAAAGAATGGAAATGTGGTTGCAAGTAGGCTTGATCGAATATGAAAGTTCGAATGCTAATGTAGTCGGGTAGTCCATGGGGGTTTGATAATGAAGGAAACATCTCCTTATATAGAAGACACTATAAGAAATGGAGGGACAAGATTAAGAGGTGTAAAAGATAAATGGTCGGCTATGATTAGATGGTAGGTAGAGAAAATAAGAAAATAATGAGATGGTAGGTAGTGTAGGAATTAAGAGATGAATGACATGTGTCATGGGTAGAAAATGTTAATGAATTAATTAAATAAATAAAGATTCATTTAATTAATAGAGGAAGTGGGATCAATTAAATAAATAAGATATTTATTTAATTTAGAGAAAAGGATAATTTAAATAAATAAATGTATTTATTTAAATGAGAAATAAGGCTAGAAGAAGATAAATTAATTAATTAAATAAATAAAGATTTATTCAATTAATAGAAGAGTTAGGCTAAAAGAATTAAATAAATAAAATATTTATTTAGTTAGACAGGACAATTTTAGGTGTCTACATTTTGCCCCTCTTTGAGACAATGCAGCTTGTCGCATTGTTTCAAAGAAGATAATATGAACTGATACAAAGTTGTCCCAAGGTGGGAATGATATGCCCCCTCGAGAGATTGGATGAAAATGTTTGGAAAGATCACAGACAATCTTTCGATAAGAAATAAAGGGTAGAATGGACTGACCGGATAGAGTGATAGAGTCACGGGATAAAGAAGACTGACTCGGGAGACTAGGGCTAGGGCTAGGGCAGTCTATAAGATAGACCACGAGGGGAAAACATCCTCATTGTCATCCACACATCCAAGAGATCAAAGTGCAGAGAGAGAATAGAGTAGAAGCAGTCAACAACGATGGCATTGGTGCACAGATTTGATCGCGTTCGCCGATTTTAGAGGCCAGCAAATGCAGGAGGGCCGATAAGTACCACAAAACCTCCTTGTACTTTGTTGCAATAAATGTTGTCATAAATGCATGTTAGGTAGGGTAATAAATGCACATTTTATATATGTCAAGCAAGGTTAAAAAAACACAAAGGCATGTCTGGGTTGGCTAGGCGCGTCTGTGTTTGTGCCAGGCGCGTCTATGAATGCAAAGGCGTTTGCGTCAAATGCGAGCGCGTCTATGTTGTACAGGCACGTTTATGCTATATAGGCACGTCTGTGCAGAACAGAAGCACGTCTGTGTATATCAGGCGCGTTTGTGCAGAGCAGGCGCATATGTGTAGTATGTAAGCGCGTTTATGTCATAAATGTGTGTTTATGTCTTCTAGGCCAAATCAACAGTTCTGTGATGAACTTACGATGTCGATTAGATAAGCTGCTGAGAGGATACACTCAAACAGGTCCTCTAAGGAAGACTAGGATAGCGGATAGGGCTAGGATTGACAATTATGTGATAAAACATACGTTACCAATCAGGAAACTACTCAAAAGGATACACTCAAGCAAAGGCCCTAGGAGAAGATAGGTCAAGGCACTTTGTGATGAATAGGGAATGCCAAAGCATAGTACTTTGTGATGAATAGGGAGTACTAAAAAGAGCAGCACTTTGTGATGAATAGGGAATGCCAAAGCATAGTACTTTGTGATGAATAGGGAGTACTAAAAAGAGCAGCACTTTGTGATGAACATGGAGTGCAAAAAAAAATGCAGTACTTTGTGATGAACAGAGAGTACCACTATGATAAACAACAACACTTTGTGATGAACAAGGAGTGCCACTAGGATAAATGACAACACTTTGTGATGAACATGGAGTGTCACTAGGATAGAGTACCATAAGCACCAGGATAAAAAGAAACATTTTGTGATGAATAGGGAATGACACTATGATTGACACAGTTGATTTGCTTGATTGCAGGAGGACCTACCTATGTTGGAGTCACGAGAGAGATTCCTATCGACTCAGAGTTTGCGAGCAAAGCTGACAATTGAGGAGAGAGCAGCGGTTAAGGCTATGGGCCTACGACATATTCTATATGTTCCTGACTTTTGGGCGAATATGGGATTACTGACTACATTGGCTGAGAGATGGCACTTAGAGACTTGTAGTTTTCATTTACCGATGGGTGAGATGATAGTCACCTTAGAGGATGTATACAGGATACTACGAATACCGATCAATGGGGAGTTAGTACCCTATGATCGAGATGGAGACGAGGATGCACTGAGATGAATGTTCCAGGATCCGGGATTGGAGATGAGGGCTGGACACGTGGCATGGGACACGATGACACGGACTGGATTAGCACTACCAGTAGTACTGGCAGGAGTGATTAGTGGGTTCCTTTGTCCGAATAGGGTGACACGAGGATTGGTTGTGGGCTGGGAGAGTACACTAGAGACACTGGTGACACAGCATACCCGATTTGCATGGGGACCATGTTTGCTGGCACATTTGTATTATGAGCTTCATCAGTTTGTATACCATGGATCGGCAAGATTGGGCTGCGGAGTTACACTGTTGCAGGTATGGGCATATGAGCATCTACCGGTGACATGACCAATTCATTTCAGAGGAAGGGGCCATGGGCGTAGTTTTGTACATCTGTATGATATGATTACATCTTAGCCACGAATCAAGAGATTAGAGTACTAGCGCAGGGTCATGGATGAGATTGACACTGTAGTATGGAGGTCGTACCGAGAGTTTGAGGAGTGGAAGGATGACGTAGTGGAGCTTCCATATACATTCAGGAGCAGGTATCTGATTGGGTGGATGCCATATGTGCTTGAGAGGTAGTTAGTGGACAAGGTGGGCAGACACTTCGACAGGATACAGTGGATGCCACGGGGTTTCGGGATGTATGCTCGGATAGTGAGGGATCAAGCACACTTCAGGCCAATATTGTCATATGATCAGGCAGTGATGTAGCTAGTAGAGATGGTTCCCTTGCCTTGGGTTATGTGGCCAAAGATAGAGGATGCAGGGATGGATGCAAAGTATACTGCATACTAGACAGAGCATCCATTTCCATGGTTGACAGATCCAGGGGAGTTGATAGATGAAGATGGCGGAGGTGATGGGGATGATGATGGAGATGGCGGAGGTAGAGGCCGATAGAGGAGGTGAGGTATAGTAGGAGAGAGGTGAGTGCCTCCATGGAGGGAGGGTGGAGGGGAGAGGCAGGATCACATGGTGAGGGGTAGAGGTGGATTGCCTTTACAGGTGCCAGCAGTACAGGGTCCCAGATAGGTATAGGGACAGGGATAGGGCCAGGGGTAGCCACAGGAGCAACTACAGGGTGAGGGGGGAGAGGAGGAGGATGAGTTGCTGGAGTTGAGGGAGATCTACCAAGGATAGGTAGATGAGATCCAATATCTTGAGCAGGAGAGGGATAGGCTCAGGAGACAGCTGAGGGACACTGAGCGGGAGAGGGATCAGGCTATCCAACGTTATACAGAGGCTGAGACAACACTGAGGGTAGGGAGACAGGCAGCAGAGGACACAGGAGCTGGGTATGCCTATGTTCTGTGGGCCAGGGAGGAGATAGGCTTCTGGAGAGACCTATACTATGGAGTAGTGCCACCAGAGCAGCGGGCTAGGAGCTTCCGTAGACCATCGCGGACAGCGACGACCACCGAAGGGAGGGACAGGAGACAGGCATCTAGTGGTGGGGTCATGGGTCCTCCACCACCACTAGACAGAGGGGACATGAGAGATGATCCTGGGGTGGGTCCTTCCAGGGCTCAGACTCCGTCGAGGCCAGTGGCTCCGAGGGAGGGACTTCATCATAGCCTTAGAGGGCTCCCTATGTATCAGTTTTGTACCATTTTGTATGATGACACCTTCGGGTGATTGTAGCCATATGATTTTGACATCATTGTATCATGACACTTATGATTATATATAAATATATGAGATTCATCATTGCGGCAGCTATATGTATGTGTACCTATGTGATGAGATGTTTCATGATGTATGTTTCTATGTGATGGTTATGATATGGATGCAAATATGTACATGATGAAATGCAATATTTTTGGTCTTTTATGTTTCTAATATGTTATGCATGCCAATGTGAATGTATGAAATGCAGATGAATATGATAATGCAAATGACTATTTACATGATAATAACATGTGTTGTGTGCAGGATGTGATGCAATTATGATATCTATATGTATGTATGAAATGCTTATATGTGATAATGCAAGTGCAGCTCTATGAAATGCAAATATTTTCAGTGTGTCATTATACTCAGTCATGTGATAGTAGGCTACACGGACTCAAGAAGGATGATGGAAGTCAATCAAGAAAGGGGGATGGAAGATAGAAGATATGAAAGTGAAAGAGCTTCTTGTGCGTTATCATCATTGAGCTTTATTATGGCAAGTAGGTTATGACAATCGAGGCATATGTTTGACCTAGAAAGTCATTGTACCCATTTGGATGGAGATTAGACAATTGCAAACAAGGAATGCCCCAGTTCATACTAGACTCACAGTGTCCTCATATCCTTGGACAAGTCATAGGATTACGAAGAGACAATCCACAGACAACAAAAGAAAAATAGGCGACGATACCACATCCTCGCCTTTCTAGTCAATGACATCCTAGAGATAAAATCTCTAGTCAGAGACATCCCAGAAAAGCTAAAAGACATGTCACCAAAAGATTAAATAGAAAAGAAAGCCAAGACTCGACACCAACATCCACTGTAGTCCACAAGTTTAGTGTCTCTTGTCACTTGTATAAGTCTTATTTGATTGTGGTCACAATGTTTACTTTCACAAAAGGATAGATAGCACTGAACCATAATGCTGTATGAGTCTATTGAAAGATTTGATTTGTTGAAGCCCGTTGTTGTTGTGTCTCATCTGAAACTAACTAAATCCATGAAACTGATACTTTATTGTGAAGAAGATGGAACTTTATTGCGGATTGGCGATGCAAATGTTTCTTTTATTGTGGATTGTGCATGGATAGACTGAAGAAAACTGGAAGAAATTGCACTCCTCCAAACATGTGATGCTCTCAGTTCCACACCCATCACTAGACGTAGGTTTTGCCTTAGCCACATATAGGAGCTGATTTATTATGGATGGGAAGGGGTGAAAAGGGAGGTTTATTATGAATGGCTAACCAATCTTAGGTAGATCAATAACAAGCCATGATGGGAATGGGTAAGTTTATTATGAATGGATAGGTTTTGATTGTGTGCAAAGTGAAAGGATGAAAGTGAATCCTGAAGGAGGGAGGAGCAATGTCTCTACACATAGCGCCGGTGACCCGGTTTTCACCATGGTACTTGCCCAGGGCGCCATCGAAGTGGTTTTCACCGTTGGACGAATTTATTTCTCTTTACTTTTGTTTTTTTTTGTTTTGTTTTTTTATTTTTCAATTTTTTTGTGTCACAAGGCGCCTGTTTGCTAGGTTTTCACCAAGTAGCAATTTTTTATGTTTATGATTTTTTATTTTTTTTTGTATTTTGTTGAGTTTTTTTTTTTTGTATTTTTGAATTGGGATATCCTGAAGAGCTATGAGTAAAACCTACGAAGGTGCATGTTGTTGATAGGATCCTCCAAAGGTTCACCATCTGGAGTTGAAAGCCGATATGCATCGGATCCATAGGCTGTTGTAATGATGTAAGGACCAAGCCGATTTGGTTTGAACTTTCCCTTCTTCTCTCTATCTTGCTGATTTTTAGGATTTTCCTTGAGAACTAAGTCACCCACCTCAAATGTGCGAGGCTTTACCTTGTGATTGTAACTATGACGTTCCTTGACTAAATGATATGTAGCTTGAGCGATTGTCTTCCTTGATAAGGGAACTGAGATAGAATTACTAATGTGTGGACTACGTAGGCCCATATGTGTGTCACCTAAAGAAGTTTGGGCATCCCTGACAACAAAGTCCCTCGAGGAAGCTCCATTAAAGGTCCATGATGTATCGCCGGAAGGGAAAGGATGTGCGGAACAAGTGGATGAGTGATGAAGGCTTATGATTGTGAAAAGAAGTGAAAGTAGGATAGCATGATGGAGACTTAGGATCAGCAAGTATGCCTTTTGACTTGAAATTATAGAACTTTTGCCCCAAGTTATTTTGGTATTAGGGGAGATCAACTCTTGTTCTTTTTTCTTCATAGGAGTTTTATCCTTGACTTTGATTTTTTTAGAGTCCAATAGCTTTTGATTTTGATTTGGACTAAAGGACTTTTCTTTATTTTTGACTTTTAGATATTTCTTTTCAAATCTTGATTTTTGATCCCCACTGAGTAAGGGCTTTTGTAATTCTTGTTGATCCAACTCTGGGAGAGAAGTGGAAATTGAATGAGTGGATGAAATTGTAAGGCTATGTGAGTTTTCAAGAGGGTTGGCGATATATTCAACAAATTCTTTGTTGGAACCACTTTTAGGACTATTGATATCAAGAGTTGCTTGCACCACTAGAGGAGATTTGCATTCAGACTTGGTAGCCACAACACTAGGTGGTTCACACCCAATTCCTTGCAAATTGTTTATAGATTGTTCTTGTTGACTGAATATGTTAGGAGATAGTGGGAGTTGATCAACATGAAAGATATACTCACCACATCCCATGTCTTTAACCTTGAACTTATCTTTGATCTCTGATTGTTTTGATGTGGAAGCTTTTAAGGATTCTGGATCAACATATGCTGATGATGGAACAACTTCTCAATTGACTGGAATTGTTATTTTTGATCTAGGTCGCATATTGTTGCAATATGTGAATGGATTTAGATCAGCTTTGATGGTCACTTCAACTCCATTGTGTGGAAACTTGATACACTGATGATATGTAGATGGGACTGCGCTCATCTCATGAATCCATGGACATCCTAGCAATATGGTGTATGTGAGCTCTAGATCAAGGACTTGACAAATCACATCCTTTGTAACTGGCCCAACTCTAAGAGGTAATGTGACTGTGCCTTTGGATGAACATTCTTCATCATCATATGCTTTGATGGTAATTTTGTTTGTAGAATTCACAGCTTTATCAGAATATCCCAATTGTTTAATAGTGCTCAATGTACAAATGTTTAGACCTGCTCCTCCATCTATCAGGACTCGTTTTATTCGATGTTTGTGTAGGAAGGCTTCAATGTGTAAAGGTGCATTATGTGGTTGACTCACGAAGGCATCATCAGCTTCTGTAAATGTAAGGGAGTGTGGAATGGAAAGGTATCCCACCATAGCTTGAAATTGGTCCACATTCAGATCAGTGGGGATGAAAGTGTCTCTTAAAGTTTTATCAAGAATGGCTTTATGTGCAGGGGATATACATAAGAGCTCGAGGATGGAGATAAGCATGGGTGTCTTCCCTAATTGTTCTACAAGGTCATACTCAGGTTTGGCTGATGAGTGTTGGCATATGTGCAGAGTTTGATGACATGATGATATTGTATGTTGTCATTGATGTTAATATGCTGAAGAGTGAACGGGTATATTGAAGTAAGCAACTTGCAAGAGAACCGGTATGATGTTGTGAACCGGTATATGTGAAAAAGTAAAGCGGTATGTTTGTCCAAGTGAACCATTATGTTGGAATGTGAACTGGTATATATGAAAAAGTGAAGCGGTATGTTTGTCCAAGTGAACCAGTATGTTGGAATGTGAACCGATATATGGAATGTTTTGTATCAAGGTTTCATATGGTATGACTACCAGTTGGTAGTCTTAGCTTCAAGGTTTCTGGTTGAAGTGTTCTATGCTTGTGTGATTCAACCGATGACATCATGTGATGAGTTAGCGTTGTAATGAAGAACATATTGTGTTGTCACGTCAGCCTTGTGCGCATGAAGGATCTTGATCCTATCTACCTCAGGAATGTGTGAAGTCTCTGTAAACAGTGGAGAACATGTGATGGGTTATCAGCCTCCAAGAAGCAGTGAAGAATGAACGATGGAGAACGTCTTGAGATTTGTTCAAGACTGTTGTAATCAATGCAATATGTTCAACGGTTAGGATTGAACTGACTGAATTTCTTAACCTAAATGTTTAGGGTTTAGGGCTTATGCTACCGACCTATCTTTCCTATAAGGTTGATGTTGTTTTTCATGTTGAAGTTGTTGGCAAATGTTGTGAGTGTATCTAAGTGCAGAGATACGTGATTCTTGCCAGACCAGATAAGAGAATAGATACCTGCAGATTGTGATTACAGAAGGAAGGAACTAAAGCGGATCTGCATTGGCATTGAAGTGTTGTTACCAGATCATTGTAATACCTATTGACCTCTAACCACTTCAACAGTTGGAAAATCCCTTAACAGGGTAGCTTTAACCGACTTGTTGTAAATCCTTTAACAGGGTGACTCAAAATCATTGAGTTCTTAAAATCCTCTAACAAGGTAACCTTTGACAGGGTTTAACCCTTAACCAGGTATTTTAGCCATCCCTTAACCAGGTGATCCCTAGCAGGATCGGTTCCTAACAAAACCTATTGTAAATTCTTTAACCGGACTAGGCTCCTAACAGAGCGGACTTCAAAAGGGTTCAAAGAACAGCTTGTGGGTATTCATCCCCACTGTGGTTTTTCCCAGTTGGGTTTCCACGCGAAAAAATATGTGTGTTATGTGTGATGCTTTGTTATTCTCTGTCAAGCGGTAAAGCATGTTGAACCAGTAAGTCTTTACATTTCTGTTGATGTATTACTAGTGTATGCATATGGGTGAAATGGAAATAAGATGTTAGATTGTATGGAAAGCTAAGAGTTACCGGTTTATGTCTTTCATATTCTTACTATGTTTAACCGGTAGTAATCTGGTTTAGATCGGTGTTATTGCTTGTCAGTCAAGTGCAGTGTTTTCAGTCAAATCGGTTCAAGGAAAAGTGTTTTTGTCAATACTAATTCACCCCCCCTCTCAGTACCGGTTTGGTACTAACTGTTCATCATTGATTCATCAATGAGGAAGCGGTGTTTTTAGCTGGAGCACCTTGCAAGGTGAATTTACCACGATGAGTTGTGACATTACATTCAGAGGTAGGTTCGGAAGAAGATCCAATGCCTTTTAGGACAATCTTGGGTCTTTGGGTAGAATTATCAGGTGTTTTGTCCTTGATGATAATGGTAGAGACATAATTGTGCATCGAAATGTGATTGATAGTTGAATCATAGTTATAAGATGCTCTGGTATAGTTGGTCTGATCATCTGTGGCTTTAGCTTTTCCCTTGTCATGTTTTGGGAATGGTTCCTTAAACATCTCATGTTCTTGATTGGATGAGTGTCCCTCAATCTCAATGTCACCTCTATCAATGAGATCTTGTATAATGTTCTTCAGTCGATGACAATTTCTTGTTTTATGGCCTTTTCTCTTATGAAATTCACAATACTCATCATCATTCCACCAATTTGGTTTGACCTTTGGTTCATATGGAGGCAAATATGGAATTGTTATTATTTTATTTTCCACTAGCTTTTTGAAAACTGACTCTAGTGGTTCTCCCAATGGAGTGTACTTCCTTCGTGACTTTGAAGTTGTTTGAGTATTTACTTGATTGTTTGTAGAGCTTGATCCTGAAAAAACAATTTTGGGTCGTATTGTATTGGCATCAACAACACCATCATTGACTGTGTTCTTGTTTTTATTCCAAAATCTTGGCTTGTCTTTTCCTTTAAAGTCCTCTTTGTTTTCTTTAAATATTTTGATGAAACCTTGTTCAATTAGGACCTTCTCTGTTGCTAAGCCTTTTTCAATAACGCCCTTGAAGGTGGACAAACAAGCTTTTCTCTAGTCATAACCAATGTCTTTGTTAACATTCTGGGTGAACATCTCTACCATTTGTTTTTGTGGAATTTCACAAGAACATCTGCTGGCTAGATAAATCCATCTTTGTAAAAATGATGAAAAATATTCTCCATCCTTTTTCTTGGTGTTGCACAAGGTAGTGACTGATATGTCTGTCTCTATGTTGTATGAGAAATGTTGGATAAATGTCTCTGCTAGATCACCCCAATACTTAATTCCAGATGGGAGTTGGAAGAACCATTCCATAGCTTGATCACCTAAGCTTTGTGGGAATAATATCATCAAATATGTCTTTTTTGCTGCTACCTCAATGCAAGCTATGAAAAATTGTCTTATATGTGCCTTAGGATCTCCTTTGCCTCTGTACTTATCAAACTTAGGTGTCACAGAATGTGTAGGAAAAGGAGGCATTGGAATGCTTTTGTCAAATGGATAGGGACATATGTATCTCATTGTGTAAGTTGGCTTTGGTGTATTTATGTCCTCCATTTTCTTTTGTAAGTCCTTAATTTGTTGTTCCAAATTTTTCTTAGGTGGAGATCGACTTCTTAAACCATATCCCATGCTTGAGGCACTGGGTGGAGGTGGAACATGTTGCATATATGGATGATATTGATCATACACATGTTCATATGGAGGAGGTCGATAATGATGCTGTGTATATGGACCACTTGGTATAGAGTCATGATGGGAAATGGAATATCTGCTTTGTCCATGTATACCATACTCTACAGGCATGTCATGAGTTTGTTCTAATGTGTTGCCCCCAAATTTGATGGGGGGTTTCCTTGTGTCCAAATTTTGAACATGCCTCTGGATATCCAATTTCTTTGGTGGTTGACACTTAGAATTGGCATGTGATTGAGTATATTTTTCTGCATTAGACCTCTATAATGGTCTGGGAAGGTGAGTATCATATGCTTGACCATGTGTATGTGGAACCTCTGGTTTTTGAAACAAAGATGATGGTGATTCAAGAACCATATGTGGTCCTCTATTTCCTCCACTATTAGGCCTCCTTTGATCCATGTTGAGGTGAGGTTGTTGCAAAGGTTGATTTTCCATTATTTGAGACATGTCAAAATCATGAGGGATCTTGGCTCCACTTTGTGCCATCACTTGTAAGAAATATTGTCTATCTCTCCTCATTATTTCCTCAACCAATTGATTAAAACGGGGATCCATAATGGAGTCTTCCACTTCTGCTGAATGTACTGAAATGTTGTCCATATTGTCATTGTGTGTACCATTGTTGTTTATAGTGTCCATGTTCTCAACATTTGGAATGTTTCTATAGGCATCCATGTCAAGTAATTTAGTATGATCAGAATTGAAAAAGACATCATTGTCATACTCATAAGAACTCATGTTTGTGGACTCTTGAGCCTCTTTAGCTTCTCTCCTAGATTTTTGGGAATGGGTTTCAACCATGAACTAGGTCTTGACCAAGATGTGTGAGACTAGATGAAAATGGAAAAGAGTATGGAAGACCAAGAGTTGGATGGAATGTAAATGAATCTGAGGTGTACTTGCAATGTCAAAAGTTTAAGACCAAGTATGTATGTAGTAGAGTAGGTGTGGCTTCCAAAGAGATGATATTTTCTCTTGATGAGGTAAGTTGACCTTGACTCTAAGTAAGACCAAATGAGACCCAAAGGTGATAGACCTTGATGAGGGACCACTTAGCAAAATGTTGTTGTATGTAGTGTGTTGACAAAGCAAGATGAGGACAAGAAAGTGACCTTTTGACTCAAGTTTGGACAAATGTGAATGTAATGCAAGATGTAAAGCAATGATGGACTTTGTGAGACCCAAAGATAGGTTGAATGCTAGATGAAAACCTAGAGAAATAACCTAGGAAGCTCAAGAATTGTGAAATTGATTGCTCTTGTTTGTTGGACTGTAAAAGTTTTTCAATTCTAAACACAGATGTGCCTATATACTTCACAGACGCGATTTAATGACACAAATGTGGTTTTGTTAGACATAGACACGTTTCTGAAAACTGAGTTCAATTTTTCCAATTCATGAAGTTGTTTTGTTGTGACCCAATCTGAATTTTTGACTATTTTTCATGACAAGAGGACACAATGTTTATGAGGACTCAATGTTTGCAAAAATGACTCAAAGAAAAGTGTGTTGTTTGATGTAAAATTGTTTTGCATACACTTGAAGACACAAAAGACACAATGTTTTGATGTTTGGTCTTAAATGTTTGATTTGTTCAAAATAAGACAAGCACAATTCTTATGGTTGGCCAAGACAATAGTTGTTGATCCCACATGAGGCTACGCTATTCAAAGCAGATACTTAGATGCTTGACCCCACTGGCTCCACCCTCGACACTCACTTCTTGGGCAATCCAAGCATTAGTCCCCATGAAAACTCCTCGTGGCGAACTTTGTATCTCTACTAAGAACCGTATGTGTGTGTGCCGCTCCAGGGGTCTGACCTCCTCCCCCAACAACTAGAAGGATTTTGGCTTCTAAAACAAAAAGGTGCTAGTAAGGGCATCCACTCATGTGGCCATACATGTGGCACTTTCAACTCTGTAAATATAGAAGGCTCCCAGCCGGTAGGGGTTACGCCCTACAACTGATCAAATAAATTTGATCAAACGGGTTTATGGGGAGACATAGCGTCAGTATGAACTAATCAGCACACGTTAGTTTTCACCATGGATATAGTTGTTTATAGTGGTTCGAAAGAGATGGGTTTTCCTCGCTACCACTTGGGTTGTTCTCTCCTCACTAATAGTCCTAATGACCACACAGGGAGACATGCCCTCTAAAGATTAAACAAAAAGAGCCTATGGCTCAAGACACAAAAGACACTGGTTCAATTTTAGTGCACCAATTGAAGTGTTTGCTAATCTATGAAAACAAGGCACACAATAAAGATCAAAAACCCTTGCCAAGGACCTGCAACAAAGATCTGTTAGTAGTTTGGATTGTTTCAAATGATCACCCCTTCCTGTAAGCAAATAAGTTAGGTAAATTTTAGATCCAAAAGACTTTGTGAAATAGGGGCCTTTGACAAATGATTTTGCTTTCAAGACAAGCTGTACCAATTTCGTTAGCTAGATCGGAAGATGTTAGTTCAATATAAACTAGATTTGAAATCCAAAAAACTTGAATCAAAAGAAACCAAAATGCAAAAGTTGAAACACAAACGTGGTTAACAATAACACAAACGCTTCAAAAAAATGCAAATGTGCCTACATCTGACATAGATGCATCTTCCGGACACAAACCCGACTAATGAACACAAACGTGTCTGAATGATTCGCAGACACGGTTAGACAACACAGACGCGGCCCTCTAATCTACAAAAAAAAAGGTAAAATGATGTCGACTACGCAGACGCAATTCCAAATATTACAGACGTGACAGAAAATCGAAAACGCGATCCCAAAATGCGCAAACGTGAAATTATCGAAATGTTATCAGAAATGTCAGATCTGCAACTTCGAAAACACAAGATCTGCAACAAGAGATGTTAAATGCAAAAGGGACAAGTGTCCCACTGGGTGTGACAAAATGTTTATGGTGAAAAGTGGATAACAACAATATTGAAAGACTAAATGAATTCAACCACAAAACCCTAGCCTAACAACAACAAAGATCCACCATAACATATGAAGATTACCTAAGACAATGCAAATCAAATGAAATCACAAAGATTATATTGTCACATGTCCAATAGGGTTTGAATCTCCATTCTTCCTATCTCCATTGATCTTGCTTGATATATTTGCTCTCAGATTTTATATGTGCACAAGAGCTCAACAAAGAACGAAAATGTGGTTGCAAGTAGGCTTGATCGCATATGAAAGTTTGAATGCTAATGTGGTTGGGTAGTTCGCAGGGGTTTGATAATGAAGGAAGCATCTCCTTATATAGAAGACACTTTAAGAAATGGAGGGATAAGATTAAGAGGTGTAAAAGATAAATGGTCAACTATGATTAGAGGGTAGATAGAGAAAAATAAGAAAATAATGAGAGGGTAGGTAGTGTAGGAATTAAGAGATGAATGACATGTGTCATGGGTAGAAAAGGTTAATGAATTAATTAAATAAATAAAGATTCATTTAATTAATAGAGGAAGTGGGATTAATTAAATAAATAAGATATTTATTTAATTTAGGGAAAAGATAATTTAAATAAATAAATGTATTTATTTGAATGAGAAATAAGGCTAGAAGAAGATAAACAAATTAATTAAATAAATAAAGATTTATTCAATTAATAGAAGAGTTAGGCTAAAATAATTAAATAAATAAAATATTTATTTAATTAGACAAGACAATTTTAGGTGCCTACAGAAACTAAAATAATGGTCCAATAACCAAGCAAATATTGGGGCACTACCGATTGCAAATAGAGGAATCCTTCAAATGATGCAAATGATAAAAGAACAAGAATGTCAAAAGTGAAACATTAGTAAAAAATGAAAAAAGTTGGGTAAAGAGGGCCCCACATGGGCCCGACACACCTAAGCAACCAACACTTAAAGTGTGCTGGCTAAGCTCGACCACAACTTACCCTCTTAAAAGTTGTAGTGAAATTATCTTGTGCAAGCAATAATTACCTTTTGATATCCTTTGCACAAGGCCACAACCGCTAACTCCTGCAATCACCATGCATATATGTCCTCAAATCTTAGTTCAATCTTCAAAATTAATCTTCAATAAATGCTACTATTCTTTCACCATCCCCGACGGAATGTGAATGGGTAAGTGCACCAAGATGGTGAACAATAAAATGGACACCCTCCCAATAAATATGAAAAATCAATGTAACACTTATGGGTTATTATTTATGTGAAATAACCTGTACGAGTTACGACTAGGAAATCTCGAGCCATAATGCGTATGGGGTTTTGTTCCTAAAAGAACCATGTACGCGTTAAAAATAAATTTAGTAACTTGTACATGTTACTAAATGTAATAGTAACGTGTACGCATTTTTCTGATTATAAATATGTTTTTAGGGGGTCGACTAGGTCAATTCTACTCGCGGCCCAGTCAAAAAACCCATGGCGAGGAAAGCATAGCACCCAAAACCCAAATGCGATTTGAGAGCTATAAGCAAAAAAAAAATGCCATGCCATCACAGAGGTAAGATTACGATCTATTTATGCATTTTTTTGTTTCCTATGTCGAATTTAACTATAATTTTGTGTTGGATACAAGATGTCACTAAGAGGGGGGGTGAATCAATGATTTCAAAATTCTTAACCCTTTTAGTCCTAAGAGTGATTACCGATTAACAACCTAAGGACCATGTAAACCTACCAGTAAGATAAATCAAGATAACACAATCCAACCACACATAGGCACATCACATAACACCGGTATATATGAGGAAAACCCAAGATGGGAAAAACCTCGGTGAGAAATGCTGCTTGATTCTATTACTCCAATCCAGCCTCACAATCAAAACAATGAGATACAAATTTTAGGGCACCAACCCAAGGAGCACCAACCCCTGATAGTTTATGGGCACCAACCCAAAGGATCACCAACCCAAAGGAGCTACAACCCCTGCACCAAGCACCAACTCAGTGATCACAAAACATGAAATCAAAAACAAAAGTAATAGCCTGGTTACAAATGAGCTTTGTAACCACTTATGAATAAACTCTTTATTGGTTCCCCTTCTCCTCAGCTTTACCAGTAGTATCTTCTGTCTTCCACTTAGCCTCCTCTTTGTCGGTTCACACTCTGCTTCATTCACTCCTACCTCCTACTTTCTTTGTTGCTCACTTGTTGATTCAAGCCTTACTGGTTGTTCATCTGACAGACTCTGCATCTGAATACCAATTACTCTACTTACCAGCTTAGCCTTGCCCTATTTAGTGCCTGTCAGATCTTCTCTTTAATACACTCACAACCAACACACTTTGTGTTATCTTCCTGTTGGCTTGAACACTACTGGTTCACTTATGCACTTCTCCTCTTTTGTTGTTGGTTTCTTTAACCTTACCGATTAAGCTCACAATCAAACCCTCTTACCAGTTTAACCACTCTTGCTAGCTCTTTGCTCTTGATGCTCAGTTACTTGACTCTTCCCAATCTTATCAGCTCTCTACTTTTCTCAGGGTCACTCAGCTCCACCAACCAATATCAAATCACTTCAACCTTGAGTCTGCATTCGAATATTGATTACTCTACTTACAGGCTTAGCCTTGCCCTGTTATGTGCCTGTCGGATCTTCTCTTCAATAAACTCACAACCAACACACCTTGTCCTATCTTCCTGCTGTCTTGAACACTACTAGTTCACTTCTGCACTTCTCCTCTTTTGTTGTTGGTTGCTTTAACCTTACTGGTTAATCTCACAGTAAAATCCTCTTACCGGTTTAACCACTCTTGCTAGCTCTTTTCTCTTGATGCTTAGTTACTTGACTCTTCCCAATCTTATCAACTCTCTACTTTTCTCGGGGTCACTCAGCTCTACCAACCAACATAAAATTACTTCAACCTTGAGTCTACATATTTATAGCCAAGTTTTCCCACCAGAATACAAAATCAAATCTTGGTGCGTTAGGGTAATCATCCACCGACGCTGAGGCGTATCGAATCATGCATCAGAGATGAAAGCCAGCTCCAGATCATCCATCACAGCTAATCTCGTGGCTTCCAATACCCATTTGCTATTTTTAGCAAACACGACCCTGCATATCAACCTGCTTCTATCAATCATATTGAATGATATCTTGGTTGCCTTCTCCAGGTCAAATCTGCAACTGGATATCCTTCCTTGATCGTAGCATCATGCAGATCTTCATTCTTCATCGAGCCGCAAATCACTACAACATATCCCGTGATTTCTTCAGTTGACATAAATGTCAACCTACCGCCAACTACCTCACTGACACGACACTTCACCGACCTATGCATGCAAGCCACTTCAACTCCACGTGGCATCTCTGTCAGTATCCACCTCAGCTAAACCTCTATGTTGGTTTTGATAGGATCACCAACCAATCACCTAACCGGTGTATGCTTCATACTATCAGTCCATCTTTCCTACCGGTTCTCTAACCTTGCTAGTACGTCTCACCTTGTTGGTTAACCATCATGTCTGCACTTCTCTTCATCAGGTGAGAGCCTTTCACCTTTGCCTCTTTGGTCTCTCATTGGTTGACACAATATATCTACTATCTCTACTGTAGATACCGGTAGATATGTTTACCGGTGGATAACTCTCTTGCTTGCACACTATGATACCCTTGATGATAGTATGCCATCAAACTCCAACTGTTATGCACCTATGGCAACACCTTTCTCCATTTGCATCCTAGTAATTCCATGTTTGTGACTACAGACTCACTTGCATTCTTGTGCATCTAACTGATTCTCATCTCAATCAATTTGTCAAGGTGGCATAGTCATTTGTCTAAGTGACAAACCCATCACTCTTCATTTGTCTCGGCAGCTCATCATGCCTTCCCTGTCAATCCAGTGCATATCTTTTGATTTCATGCACCTGAGGCATCTTTGTGATTCATCGGTAGATCCAGTGTGATCCACCAATCTCATGCCTTCTATGTTTCTATCTTATCTCATATGGATATGATGCATTCCATGCATGGAGTGAGCTAAGCCAAGTGTTGGCACTTACCGGTGGGAGAAGATGGACTTGACATCTTCTTCCATCATTGCACTGATATGAGATTGTTGTCATTATCATCAGTCAAGCACATAGGATCCGATTGGGCACACTCATTATCAGTCATATCTTCAGCCGATGGGAGTCCATCAAACTGCATATTGGTGGCCTGAACATACATTACCTCTGGTGTTGATGTGATTCTTGTAACATTTTGTCTCTTCATCACAATCAACAACCCACCATCTTTCTCTCTTACTGATATCATCATTTTACCTCTTCATCAATTTTGATGCCTTGTTTTCATACCAGTTTCATGCATTACCTGTTGGCATCCCTAATCCTTCTTCAACCATCAACATGTCACTTCACCAGTGGGCACTTCATGCATACTAGTTGACATCAATGACTGCATATCAACTATTCTCCCATACCAGTTGACATCAATGACAACACAATGCCAACAATCTCCCCTTTGGCATTGATGTCAACACATGTGGTATATGCCATACCACAGGCTCTCTCTCTCCCTTTGACAATAATGGCAAAGGGTCTTGACGTCTGGTATACTACAGGCACACTCTTTCCATTTTCTACTAGTTACTTCTTCCCTTTGGACTACTATGTTCTGCCGATCAGACTACATCTCTCTCATCTGATACCAATTAGATAACATGGCCATGAACTCCCCCTGAACCACAGATTTCTCTGGTCTTCATTTTTTTGTCAGGTCCTAAACCAGTACACCAATTTGCACCCATTATTGGTAGACATGCACATATATATACTTTGCAAATGGTCTTTCATCTCCATGACATCCATTCCATCTTTGTGACATGACCTTTCCTGACCATAATGCCAAGTCACATTTTCTTCATGTTAGCAGTAAACCGGTTGACATCATGATGTCACATGCACATGGGGTCTGCTACTAGGCCAACACATATTCATATAGGACTCCTCCAATATCATCTAACACATAAATTCATCTTTCCAAGTCATAGGGGGCACTGCAATCTTACCCAAACACATTAACTCACCTATTTATCAATACCGATTGACAGCCATATCGGTAATATACTACACATACCAGTTTTCTATACCAATCCATCATCTCCATCGGGATACTTTGTCCATCAGCCTTTGTCCTCTTGTGTCAAGTGCCTTTGATTCCAATGGAAATTTGAATCATCCACTGACACACACGGCAGTAATCTTTCTCTTATTTGTAGATATGTAGCCACGACAACAACTACACATACTACCATTTCATCTTCTTTCTTTTATCGAAAGCAACTTATTCTTCCATTTGTCATTTTCCACTACGGGGGTGAATGATGTGATCAATAAGTGACTCCCCCAGAGGTCTTGCATCTCTTTTAAGCCTTAGGAGATATCACTTGTGCATTGAATGCATAGTGACAGTCCATGGTCCTACTCTCTTCCTTCTTCCTCCAAACCTTCTCGGTCTCACTCTTCTTCCCATTTTCAGTCCTAGAAGTAGGTCTTACCTTCTTCTTTTGATTGGCCCTTGCTCTATCAGATTTTGTAGAATGACCGGAAGCATTGTTGTAGAAGCAAATTGCATTCATACCAAGCAGATGTCTTGAGGACCTTCTATCAAACTGGTTTAAGTTTCTTCTTCTGTTCATGCCATTGTGGCTAGCTACCGATCTCCATGGATTTCTTGAATATGCAGGAGTATTTCTTCTTTTGTTCCATGCAGTCTTTTATTGCTTATATGCCTTGTAACTTCCTCTGTGTTGATTAGGATTGTTCCACTAGTTACCATAGGATTTTGAGTTTTTCTTCCTACATTCATAACTTCTATGCCAAAATCTATTGCAATTATAGAATATAACATTTGCATAACCGAGAGAGGGGATATGCATGTTTCTGCTCTTTGAACCTTTGTGCCCTTCTGCATGATATCTATGGAAACCTAGATTGTTTCTCCTAGATCCCTTTCTACATTCTTTTGCTCTATGGCCATAGCCATTACATGCAAAGCAGTAACTGGAGAAGGAGGACTTATTACTTACAAATTTATTTTTCCAAACATGAGGCGATCTTACTGGTTTAACATCTTCATTTATGCTTCTCCATGGATGGATCCTAGGTTGTCCATTCTTTGCATTTCTTCCATCTGGTGCTTTCTTCTTCCACACTTGTCTTGACTTGGGGGTAGTAGCATTTCTTTGTCCTCTGCCGGTAGGTGGTCTTCCAGACTATCTTTTCAAGTTCTTGTTACCAATGAAGCTATCTTCTCTCAGCTTCCCTTTTCCTTTTGCATCTTCATTATTCCTCGTTGTAGTATCGGTTTTCTTCTTCATGTCTTCACCAGTTATAGTCAGATCAATCTTCTTCCTTGGGGCATTTCTAACAATGAAAGTATGACCCTTGTCCTTTCCATTTGAGGAGATGAAAAGATTGTCTTTGTTTGAGACACCCTTACTTATGGAGCACTCATCGGTATCAAATCCTAATCCCTTGGTCTCCTTGGAATGTTTTTGTTTGCTCAACATTCTATTGAAGGCATCAGTGTTTCCATCATACCGGATCCTCACCTTGAGTTTATTTTGACACTTCTCAAGGTCTTTCTTGAGATTCTTCACTTCATCATTTAGCCTCTAACACTCTTTGTCTTTGGCCTCTAGTTCTAATGCTAAATCTTTGGACCTGCATATCTCGGTATCCAAGTCTGATTTGGATACCACAGTCACCTTCTTAGCATCATCCACTTGTGCTTTCAGATTAGCGATAGCTAACACCGACTATTGAAGACTTTTGACTAACCATTTTGTTCCACAATAGCAACATTCTTAAACATCTTGTATTCTTTTCTTACTCTGCTAAGCTCTTCAAGTGAATTAACAAGTTCTCCTTCAAGATCTACTTCGAATTCTTCTTCTTCTTCATCACTGCCAAATAGATCTTTTCAGTGGGATTCATCTGCATTATCACTTTGAGTTATGTGCATCTCACTTTCTGTCTCTTGGTCCATGAAGAGATGAGTTTCCTCATCATCTTTGTTGCAGCTACTAATTGATCTTCCTTCATCATCTGCACATGTGCTTGCTGCATTATTCGTCTTGTTTTCATAGACTGATTCAATAGTGGTAGGGTCATTACCATAGAGCTTCTCTAATTTGACCCACAAGCTTTTTGCAGATCTACACTTATCTACCTATGAAGAAACATCACCGATAAGTCCATTGAATATGGCCTTCATGGCTTCTTCATTGCACCTAGATCTTATTTCTTCTTCAGGACTGGTGGGAGGAATGACAGGACTAGGGAGACCATTTACAACTATCATCCAAACATCATACCCTAAGGAGGATAGGTAGACTTCCATTCTACAACTCCAAACAAAAAATATCGAACCATCAAACACTAGAGTAGGGGGTGACACTAAACAAACCATTGTGTCCAAATACCAGAATCTACCCAAGCTAGAGAAAGCTTATTAACCGGGAACCTAGGCTCTGATACCAATTGTTGGACACAAGATGTCACTAAGAGGGGGGTGAATGAGTGATTTCAAAATTCTTAACCCTTTTAGTCCTAAGAGTGATTACCGGTTAATAACCTAAGGACAATGTAAACCTACCGGTAAGATAAATCAAGATAACACAATCTAACCACACAAAGGTACATCACATAACATCGGTAAATACGAGGAAAACCCAAGATGGGAAAAACCTCGGTGAGAAATGATGTTGGAGTCTATTGCTCCAATCCAACCTCACAATCAAAACAATGTATTACAACTTTTAGGGCACCAACCCAAGGAGCACCAACCCCTGATAGTTTATGGGCAACAACCCCTCCTATTTATGGGCAGCAACCCAAAGGAGCTACAACCCTTGCACCGAGCACCAACTCAGTGATCACAAAACATGATATCAAAAACAAAAGTAATAGCATAGTTACAAATGAGTTCTGTAACCACTTATGAATAAACACTCTACCGGTTCCCCTTCTCGTCATCTTTACCGGTAGTATCTTCTGTCTTCCACTCAGCCTCCTCTCTGCCAGTTCATACTCTACTTCATTCACTACTACCTCCTACTTTCTCTGCTACTCACTTGTCGATTCAAACCTTACTAGTTGTTCATCTGACAGACTCTGCATTCAAATACTGATTACTCTGCTTACCAGCTTAGCCTTGCCATGTTTTGTGCCTGTCAAATCTTCTCTTCAATACACTCACAACCAAAACACTCTATGTTATCTTCCTATCATCTTGAACACTACTGATTTACTTATGCACTTCTCCTCTTTTGTTGCTGGTTGCTTTAACCTTACCGGTTAAGATCATAGTCAAACCCTCTTACCAGTTTACCCACTCTTGCTAGCTCTTTGCTCCAGATGCTCAATTACTTGACTCTTCCCAGTCTGATTAGCTCTCTACTTTTCTCAAGGTCACTCAGCTCCACCAACCAACATCAAATCACTTCAACCTTTAGTTTGCATATTTATAGCCAAGTTTTCCTATCAGAATAGAAAATCAAATCTTGGCCCGCTAGGGCAATCATCCACTGACCTCGAGGCATATCGAATCATGCATCAGAGATGACAACCAGCTCCAAATCATCCATTACAGCTAATCTCGTGGATTCCAATGCCCATTTGCTAGTTTTAGCAAACACGACCCTGTATATCAACCTTCTTTTGTCAATCACATTAAATGATCTCTTGGTTGCCTTCTCCAGGTTAGATCTGCAACTGGATATCCTTCCTCGGTTGTAGCATCACGTAGATCTTCATTCTTCATCGAGCCGCAAATCACTGCAACATATCTCGTGTTTTCCTCAGTCGACATAAATGTGGACCTACTGCCAACTACCTCACCGACCTATGCATGCAAGCCACTTCAACTCCACATGGCGTCTCTGTTAGTATCCAACTAAGCTAAACCTTTGTGTTGGTTCTGATAGGATCATCGACCAATCACTTAACCAATGTATACTTCATACTACCGATCCATCTTGCCTATCGGTTCTCTAACCCTGTCAGTACATATCACCTTGTCGATTAACCTTCACGTCTGCACTTCATTTCATCAGGTGAGAGACTTTCTCCTTTGCCTCTTTGGTCTCTCATCGGTTGACACAGTATATCTACTATCTCTACTGTAGATATAGGTAGATATGTTTACCGGTGGACAAATCTCTTTCTTGCACACGATGATACCCTTGATGACACCATGCCATCAAACTCCAACTTTTATGCACCCGTGGAAACATCTTTCTCCATCTGCATCCTGGTAACTCCATGTTTGTGACTGCAGACTCACTTGCATCCATGTGCATCTGATCAATTCTCATCTCAATCGGTTTGTCAAGGTGGCAGAGTTGTTTGTCTAAGTGACAAACCCATCAATCTTCATCTATCCTAGCATCTCATCATGTCTTCCCTATTCATCCAGTGCATATATTTTGATTTCATGAACCTGAGGCATCTTTGTGATTCACCGGTAGATCCAGTGTGAGCCACCAATCAGTTGCCTTCTACTTTTCTGTCTTATCTAATATGGATATGATGCATTCCATGCATGTAGTGAGCTAAGCCAAGTGTTAGAAGTTAACGGTGGGAGAAAATGGACTCGACATTTGCTTCCATCATTGCATTAATATGACATTGTTGTCATTATCATCAGTCAGGTACATAGGATCCAGTTGGGCACACTCACTGTCAATCATATCTTTAGCCAGTGGGAGTCCATCAAACTGCATACCGGTTGCTTACACATACATTACCTCTGGTATTGATGTGATTCTTGTAACATTTCGTCTCTTCATCACAATCAACAACCCAACATCTTTCTCTCTTATTGATGCCATCATTTTGCCTCTTCATCAATTCTTATGCCATGTTTTCATACTGGTTTCATGAATTACCTGTTTGCATCCCTAAGCCTTCTTCAACCATCAACATGTCACTTCACCAGTGGGCACTTCATGCATACCAGTTGACATCAATGACTGCATATCAACTATTCTCCCATACCGGTTGACATCAATGACAACACAATGCCAACATTTTGTAGTTTTTGATTAATTTTATTTTATTTTATAAATTTCATACCAGATGCTCAACAAAACAACCCCCCTCAAGGGAACATTTCCCATCAACAAAATATGCCCCATAATCCTCCTAATCCACTGATAACCCCTTCCCAAACTACACAGGAGGATTTACTAGGTCTTTTAGCACAAAATAGGGTTACCATTACCACTCTTGTGACTAGGTTGAAAGCATCTGAACATCAACACCATGCAAACCTTACCCAGGACCTAGAAACAATGGTGGATAGTGTCAAAAAAGTTTCAAAACAAGTCACTGAATGGGATGCATATAGAAACTCATGTCGCAACTTTTACGCCCAAGGTCTCTCATATGATGTTGTATAGAACAAAAAAATGAGTAAAGCATAAATGTGTGCTCTTTTCATTGATCCCCAAACCCAAGAGACCCTACCTCTTAATTCAAAGAGGTTTCTTATACATTCATGTATTCACATTGCCATAAAAACACAATTTTGGAATAGGTGGTGGATGGTCTTTGACCAACGTCCTTGTAATAACTCTAAGGTGCCTTTGTATTTTTTGAGGAAACTATACTGTGAGTTCATCCTCCATAAGCTCCCTAATTATGTTAATATGAGGGAGTTCTAGGGTAGAGGTGGAGGCTTTGCCAAAGATAGACTAGGGGCTCGACGTGTACAAAATGTTCAAAATCGGGTTCCACATGCTCTAAAACTCTTGGTGCACGTGATTGTCCCTGTAGCCCTAAAGGAGTCTATGGAGATGGAGACTCTTTAGGCAGTTGCATCATTGAATGAAACCATTATCTAGCATGGGATACAATTATCACATCCTCTTGGCCTAGATGATGGTGCAAGAGCCCATGATGGTGCGACAACAGACAATGGTGTTGCAGCTATGGTACATATTGGTAGCATGCCCAACGGTCACCAGTGCAATACCTGTTTTGAGGTATGCTACGAGGTAGATGAAATTGCATGTGTAGATGGTTCAAGCTACCATCAGTGCACACGTTGTGGGGCTAGTTGTGAGTTTGGTGGTCCAGATGACGTGGTCCTCATAGATGACCTCATGCAGCAGGTCTATGGTAATCAAGTATGTTGATTTGAATTTATAATGTTTCATTTATTAAATACTTTAAATTTTCAAGTGTAAATATATATTTAATCATAGTTCAAATTAAAATAATGCAAACATAATGCATTTCGGGATGTAGCAAATTTGGGTACATCATCCACCCCACCTGTCATAATTCCTGAACCGGTATCATCATTAGAGGTAAAAAAAATTCCAATTCATGTCAAAATAGAATAATACCTTAAACTCAAATTAAGCTTTTTGAATTTATATTATATGTCTAATGTATCTTTGTGTGGGGTTTGACAAGTGTTGACTTTGGACTAGCTTTCATAGGTTCATGATGCCACAACTACGACCATTTAATTTGGCCTAGAGAGCTATACAATATTCTTCTTTGTATATATATTGTTTATAGTTTTTATTGAATATGTATCTCATTTGAATTATAATTAGTTAACTTCATGATAACATTATATGTTTTTGTATATTAATTATGTTACTCTTTTAGAGTATGTCACATGTGGATGATATTTCTCCTTTGCAAAGGACATACTTGAAGATGCCCAAGCAGAAAAAGGTAATTGAGCACAATTTTAATCAAGATACAATAGTTTTAAGAGCTTACACGTGAAATTGTAGCATGATTTAGATTATTTTTTTCCAAATTATTATGATTATGTACATGTTCATCTAGATTGATCAAGTCTAACATCTTTTGTCTTGTACATGTACAACGATGACTATGACCATTTACAACAATGATGAATGCACCTGATGATGCATTGGAAGAAGAGATGAAGGAGGTATATGTTTTTTAAATTTTATCAATTTCATGATTATATGTACGTGTGCATTCATTGTATTACAATCTTATCATTTTACATGTACAAGGAACATCGATGCCTATTTCATCAGCAATGACCCCTCCTAGGACAATAGGAGAACCATCAGAGCCTCTGGTACACATTCATTCTTTATTATAAATATCTATTTAAATCTAGAAGTAGATATATATTTATAGTTTACATTGACTTGTATCAATTGTATTTTAAGTGGTGTAGCCGCCTTCATGATTTGAGAATAACATGGATTCTCTACCTAGGCGATTTCATAAGACTCCTTCTAGTCAAAGGGTTCAAAGGGGGCCATTATTTGTTGAGCGAATTTCAACAAAAAAACCACAACATGAGGTAATCAACAATTCAATTGTAGGGAAATGGTACTAGACTATAGTCATTTTGATGTTAATTTGACAATTGTAAATTATTATTGACATAAGCAATCTAACTTGTTGTTTGAATTGTTGTTCTGCAGGCATCTACAGAGCCACACACTACTTCAAAGAGGCTCAATTTTGATGATCCACCACAACTATAGGATTTTTTAGATTTATGTACTATTAGTGGTGGCCATTGTATATCGATCTTGAGATGGCATATATGCCATTGTTTTGTAGAACTTGTATTGATTTGTCACATATGTCATTTTTGTACGTTTTATTGAGTTGGTACATATGCCATATTTTGTACATTTTGTTGAGTTGGCACATATGCCACAATTTTGTAAAAAAATTATTCTACATTTGGATATATATAAAAATGATTATATTCGATCTAATTTGTTTGTTGTGTGCATATATTCATACTTTTAACTATTTATTATTTTAAGAATTGTTAAGCTATGAAGAGTGTATATTGATTTCAATAAGAATGGTTATGTATTGAACCATAGAATCGATAGAGTCTAATCTTTTACTTCAGATAAACAAATGCCTTTTGTTGAATTCTACCCCAAATAAGACACTTACAAGTAAAAACACAATGTTGTGTCACACTTTTATAAAGGAAGTAGCCAACACAACTAAAATTATTTAACTTTGATCACATAAATTGAATTTAAAAATAATGTAAACTCATCAAATATAGAAATATTAATAAAATTTATGTCTGTTATATTAAAAAAAAAAAATTAAAAATGTCAAGACAAATTTTTTATTGTTGAAAATTAGGGGTTCTAGTCGGCGTCACCAAACAAAATGAAAATGAACTTTTTTTTTTTATTATTTTAATTTTCCAAATAGATGACATATATATGCAGTGTTAAAAAAATTAAAAATTTGATGTATATTTTTCTCGTAATAATATTTTAAAGTCCTAAATAGCTAAATTTGGTAGTTTTCATTTGGCGTCACCTTTTTGTCTACTAAATTTATCATTATCAAAAAAAAATTATACCCTTTTGGAGAAGATTCTCTCATCTAGTGAATAATATTTTTTTTAATTTTTTAATTTCATTTAATATTTTTTTTTTAATTTCAAATCAGCCTCTTTTTTAACTTAAAAAACCTTCTTGTGATGTTTAAAAAATAAAAAATACGGAAAATTGAAAAAAATTGCGAAGAGAGCTCTGCAACCAAGGTACACGAACGGTCCTTGGTTGTAGGTCGGCTCTCTACCTGGGGGCTCTCAGACCTAGTGGGAGGCCCCCACATTAATCTCTACTCGTGCCCCCATTAATGGAGAAGAAAACTGGCGGTGAAGGGATTAATACCCACAAACTAATGGCAAGAAATCATTTAGCGAAGCTGTTCAAGGGCACCGCACGATCATCCTGGACGAGGCAAGGTTCGAACCAGAGACAAATCAGGATGCAGCAACAAATCTCGAGGAAGGTGAGGTTGCCTCGGCCCCAAGAGTCATCATTAAACCTAATTCCTCTATGAATGATTGTATTTCTAAAGAAATTGCTCGGCTTAGGGATTCTGCAATTTTTTTAGCAGCCCTTGATGTAGATAAAATGTCATCTAGACATATCTTAATAAATGGTTTCATGATACTTGGTCTATTAAGCTTGGAATTCAGTTTTCATTTTGCAGAATTTTACAAAAAGGTTTATTTCTTATTTTCTTTAATGATAAAGAGATTCAAAAGAGGGTTACTGAAAAACAATTTTGGAGTATAGGCAATGCTTGTTTTAGGGTCGTCCCCTAGACTCCGCTTGCTTGTAATGAAGAAATAATGGCCCACTCCAACCCTAAATGGGTAGTTATTAAAAACATCCCCCCATTTTTGTGGAATTGTATTGCTAAAATCATGGAGTCACTTGGAAAGGTTATTAAAATTGATTCTTCAGCCTCTCTACTACCTCACATGGATGCAAGGGTTCTAATTGCATTCAACCCTGGAGTAATCCTCCCCTCGGGTATTGACATCTATATAAAAAACCAACTCTTCTCGTGTCCCTTAGAATACCTAGGAGGGATAAATGCTTGTCATAGATGTAGAAAAAGTGGCCATTACATAAAGAACTGCCCTCTGATGGTGAAGAATTTTGGTACCTCCCTCAAGAAAACTTCCAACAGAAACCAACCTCACTTGGAGTCGGAGGAAGTTAAAAAGTCAGACCCTGTTCCTTCTGCCTCCCCACCTCTTGACCCCTCTTCCCAGCCTAGGGTAGCTGAAACTCTCCCCTCATCTGATCCTTCTCCTCCCTTGCCTCAACCCCAAACCCTCCCTTGCACATCCACTTCACCTCCCTCAATTGCAGAAGCTATTCTCAAATATCAGTTGGCTTTAAAGGAAGCGAATCGGTCTAGTAGGGATTTTGATGTTCTGGAAATAGATAAGAGCAAAATAGCCATTCCTCTTGGGGAACCTAGGAAGCAAAATGCTCAACAAGTTGTCTTTGAAAAACTAAAAATGGCGGCAAATCATAGAAAACAACTTGAACTTTCATTATATAATCAAAAAATGGAAATTGAGTCATGTACCATACCCTTCCTCTAAGAGTTGATCGGAGGGGAAGATGGTGGGACCCAGGTTGTCACCAGTGCTACCGAGAAGGTCAGTCACTCCCCTTATGGACCCATAATTAACAGGAATGGCCCTACAGAGGACATGAGCACACCTCATATGGAAAATATTTCAGAGGAGACTAAGACAAGAGGTGACATAGAATCCAGTAAGCAGATTAATATAACTTCTGGTAACACTGATGGGGAGGTGGAGCCCACCACTTCTCCTTCGGACCAACCCCTTGAGAAAGGGCATGATACTAAATCTGGGATACAATCGGCTGTAACAATGGATGACAATATTGTGAAGGGGAATCCTTTCTCCCCTGACCCTAAAACCTTTGAGGTGGGAACCAATGATGAGGGAGAAGACCTAACTGGTAATAAAACAAAAAAAAAAGAAGGAAAAGATCTCCTAAAGTTGGTAAAGACAATTCAGCCAGAAAAGAATCCTTAGGACCTGATCAACTCTTTGAACTTAGGAAAAAAAGAGGGAGACCACTATCAACTGTAGCCTTTGATGCCAGCCACCTCTCTAAATTTGAGGAATGACCCAAATGTTTTGAAGGGTTTAAATCCCTTGGGGACAATTCTGAATCAACCACTCAATGATGAAAACCATCTCATGGAACATCGAGGGTTTAGAGGCCTTGGATAGGAAATATGTGGTTAAAAGATTTCTAAGTATGCACAAGGAAATTGATTGTCTTATGCTCCAAGAACTAAAATCTGTAGGATTCACTCTAGAAGTTGGGCTAAAATCCATCTGGAGGGATACCACCCCATTCTTCACCAAACACCCTAAGGGTAAGGGTGGAGCTACAATACTACTAAGCCTTAAATGGAAGAACAGGGTTCTCAAATGGGGACAATCCCCTTGTGACAGGGCAATATGGGTTATAATAAAAAATGATAATGAGGCATTTGGTCTCTGTTCAATATATGCATCTAATGACTACCAAGAAAGGAGGGAGATGTGGGAATGGATTGCAAAATTAGAAGACATCCCCTGGCTCTTAGGAGGTGACTTTAATATGGTACTCAATTCACAAGATAAACAAGGGGGAAACAAGGTGGAATGGAAAGGAGCGGAGAGGATTCATTGGGAGAGGATGATCAACAAGATGAGGTTGATTGACCCAATTGCAGGTAAAAAAGGAGAACATAACTCAGTATGGTACACCTGGTGTAACCACCAACAATACAATAAGAGAGTATACTGCAGGCTAGATAGATTTTACTTCAACGGGGACTATTTTGAAATTATCAAGAATGAGGATGGGGTTCAGTATGTTGTCATACCATATAGATTATTTGATCACCACCCAATTATGATTGGGCTAAAGATAACTAATAGCAAAATTACCCCACCCAGCCCTAACTTGAGTTTCAGAATGAACACTAGCCTGCTAAGAGATGGTGATCTCAAGTGTGCAATATACCTGGTCAGAATGTTCAATAAATGTGCAAACAACAAGCTATCAAAGATTGAAAGGTGGAACCAAAATATTGAAACCTGGACCTCACTTTGTCAGGTGGTAAGTAAAAAGAAAGCTAAGGATACCAGAGCTAATGAGATGCAATTGCATAATGCATTGCAAGTGGCTGAATTAGAACTGCAAGGGGATCTGGAAAGTGAAACAATTACTCATCAACTCATCAGGGCCAAGAATGACCTTAGAAGGATACAAAATCAGAAAATTAAAGGTTGGAGAGAAAGAGCCAAGCTCAGCTGGTTAGATGCAGGAGATCGAGGATCCAAGTTTTTCTTCCAAATGCTCAAAATGAAACAAGCAAGAGAGAATATAGATTCTATATGGGTGGACAATAAAAATCTCTCTGATCCAAAGGAAATTCTAGAATGTTTTGCTCAATACTACAACAATTATTTTCTGCAGAACCAGTTAGGAAAGAATAGGACATTGCAAGGAAATTAATCATGTCCTTGGTCCCCAAACTCCTTGATAATGAGGATAGTAAGATTCTTGAGGCCGCAATTTCAAAAAAAGAAATCAAAGAAGCTATAGAGGCCCTCAGTAATGATAAGTCCCCTGGACCAGATGGGTTCCCAGTAGAATTCTACAAGGATAATATTGAATGGATAGTGGATGATCTCCATGAGATATACTCAGAGGCTATTCACAAGGGATCCCCGAGGGAAAATATAAACCAAGGTCTGATCAAAATCCTCCCCAAAGAGGGAGATAGAACCCTTGTTAAAAACTAGAGACCTATTACATTGTTAAATGTATCATATAAGATATTAGCAAAGCTGACAGCAAGTAGATTGGAAAATATTCTACCAAAGATCATTAGTAATACACAAACAGGGTTTGTCAAAGGTCGTTATATTTTAGAGAACTTAATCACAAGTTGGGAGTCACTCCATTGGGCTAAAGAAACATGTCAGAGTGGGGCAATGCTGCTCATTGACTTCGAGAAAGTCTATGACAGAATAGAATGGGAATATATTATTCAGATGCTCCAGACTCTAGGATTCCCCCCTAGGTTTTGTAAACTGGTCAAAACTCTATTGTGTGATGCCAATGCCTCAGTTGAAGTAAATGGAATAAGATCCCCCAAATTTGCACTATCCAAGTCAATAAGGCAAGGTTGTCCCCTTGCTCCTGCATTGTTTGTCATAGTTGTTGATGCAATGGCCTATCTAATCAAAGACTCCTCTGTCACTCCTCCTATCAGGGGCATATCCTTACCTAATCAAAAGGAAATATGTAATGTCCAATTTGCTGATGATACTGCAATGCTAATTAAACTTGACGAAGAGAACTTTACTGCCCTGCTACAAAATATAAATGTTTTTTGTGTGGCCTCTGGAAGTAAGATTGCTATGCACAAATCTAACCTACTTGGTTGGGATGATAGACCCCCGGGTTGGCTCACAAAATTCTCCCTCAATTGGTTGGGTCCTTCCCAATTGGTGAAATATCTAGGTATCCCATTCTTTGTTTGTCCAAACCTAAAGGAGATGTGGGAATGGGTAAGGAATAAGATAGAGAAGAAACTCTCCAAATGGAATAAGAACTATTTATCTCTGGCTGGAAGATTTTAGGTATGTCAAAAGATCTTGGCATCATATAACATATATTTCTCCGCTACCTGGCTCTTCAAGAACTATCAGTTTAACCATATCCAAAAGTAGATAAGGGCATTCCTTTGGTCTGATGGAAAAGGCATCAAGAAGCAACATGCAGTGAAATGGGAGTGGTGTACTATGCACAAATTGTATGGTGGGATGAGACTAAAAGATCTAAGAACTCAAGGGATAGCCCTTGCTTCCAAATAGATTCTCCAAGCCATAGATGGTGAGGAACCATGGAAAGTCCTAATAAGAAACAATATATCATCCTCAATTCCAAAAAAAGCTAAGAAGTGGAAAGGCCTCCTTATGATTGACCTTCTTCTTGGACAGATGGATGTAGCCCCAGCTGGATCAGGGGTCTTCAAATCCATATGGAAAGCCTGGGAATAGGTGAAACATCTGGTGCAATACAATATGAAGGGATGTAAACAGGGACAATTCACTAGTGATAGATCTATCTGGTGGAATCTAAGTTATCATGGAAAACCACTAGCAGCCCTACAAGGCTGCTCTCCTCTTAAATGGAACAATATGGGAATTAAACACTTTGCTCAGATTCTAGAGAATGGCCAACTGAGAACATGGGAGGATCTGCAACTTGCCTTCACTATTCCGATTTCCCAACACAGAACCTATAGCATGCTTAGGTCTGCCTTATCCAATGCTCTTCCCCAACCGCTCCTATCTCATTCCCTCTTCTCCTCCTCTGCAATTAGCTGGGTTGATGGCACACCTCTTTCCTCTCTGAAAGCCAAAAACATCTATGCATCACTCACTGAGGCAGATACCATTTTTCTTCACCTAAATAAATGCTGGGAGCTAGACTGGGAACCTGGGATATGGAAGGACAGATTAGGTAGATTTTGGATGACCCCAAATGAACCAAAGAAACAATTCTTTGGCTGGAGACTGCTGTTAAATAAACTCCCTCTTAAGGATAAGGAAGGCAACCACCTAAACTGCAAAAATTTGTAGAACTCCTGAGACTGTGAAACATGTCTTTTTTTATTGTCATTTTGCAAAAGAGATTTGAAATTTGTTTGGTTTAAAACTGGATGTTAATTGTATTGAAATCATTAATGTTGTTTTAGGCTACATTAAGGGCTGTAGGAAAATTAGAAATATCTTTTGATCTTGTTTATCTTTAGAAATTCTTTGGCTCATTTGGCAATACCGTAATGATGATGTCTTTAATAACAACACCAGACACCTCACTGAGTCTCTTAGGAGACTCATCTTTCATACTGTCTCACTACAGGTCACTGTGGTCATAAAGCCAGACTCATAAAAGTTTGACAAATGGATAAAGGAAGGAGCTACCACTGTCTACATCAGAGAGCTATCCCACGGATTCACATGGGAGAGAGATGAACCAGGAAAGGCGGCATTTGAGCAAGCACTCATGGCCTTCATGAGACAGGTTGACCGTAGACACCTACATATGGAAATTTCTCGGGAGGAAG
Organism: Cryptomeria japonica; assembly: GCF_030272615.1. Lineage (NCBI taxonomy): Eukaryota > Viridiplantae > Streptophyta > Pinopsida > Cupressales > Cupressaceae > Cryptomeria > Cryptomeria japonica. The sequence goes on from NC_081413.1 coordinate 487,780,209, forward strand.
CTGACCGGATCCACTAGAGCACCTCACACCCTTACAGGCAGGACATTCTGGATGGCCGTATGGAAGTATGGCAAGATGGAGAGAAGGGTTGGGTGGCCTGGATCCCAATAGTGGGAGTTAACTCTTCTCTAGGCTCTGATATTTATTTCATTTAGACTATTACTACTCCTTAGATTATCTGTTTTGTTCATATAATATGATGTAATTGTGATTATCATCTCCCCATATGTGGTGATTCTCGTAGAATAATAATTTTTTGATGACTGCACCTTCCTTTGGTGCCTTGATACTCGCTATGCCCAGACAGTTCTGGTGATTTGTATTGACTTTTTGATATATAATCCAAAAATAAATAAAAAATACTAAAATTAATCAAAATATTAAAAAAGTTATATGTCCAGATTCATGGCTTCGAGCTCCATAGAAGTGTATTTTTTTAATTTTCGTAAAAAAATATTCTACCTGAAGAAAAAGTTGAGCAAAAGTGAAAATTTTCATAAATGCAGACAAAATAGGTAATTTGGCCACCACATCACCTGCCACATAGGTGAGTTCGACCGAACTATTTTAAATTATTTTGACTCTTTTGCATTTGGGTGCTCACAAAAAACTAGGATTATGACACCAATAGTTTGGTTGAACTTAGTTCGACTGAACTATTGGTGCCATTTAGGTGCCACATCTGCACCATGTGGTAGGGAAATAGTTCGGTGAAACTCAATTCGATCAGACTAAGTTCGGCTGGACTATGCCCAATTAGCCCCAAGTGCGACATAAATTTGTGCTTTTGCCCTTACCAATTGCAATCAAAGAATATAAAGCATTGCAACTATGGAAAACGATTTGATAAGATTTCTCAAATATTGAATTACGCATTGAAAACTCCTTGTGTCAATCACAATGAAAGTCTTGGATCACTTCAAAATAGCTTCCACTTTTATTAAATTTGTTACAATAGTTGGCTCTTTGTTCAAGATAAATTTTGATCTCAACTATTTCATAGACTTAGCTAATCTTTGATCTTTAGACTTAACTATTTGGTGAATTCGGTGATTGCTCTTTTAATAAGTTAAATGGATATTTGCCTATGTAATCAACAATATGAATATAAACAACAAAAAATTATTTTGTACAATTCATGGGTTAAAAACTTTGAATTTCATATACTCTCTATATATCTATGCTATGGATCTGCACTTAACTTTTTTTTTTTTTAATATTTTGTGTCTATTTTACCTATTTTTCAAAAAATCTTATACTTTCAGTTTGTCGATTTGTTCCACAAACATTTTTTGTTGTTATGATTGGTAAGCATTGCAATTGTGGAATATGATTTGATAGACTTTCTAAAATTTTGAATCAACCCTACAAAAATCCTTGCCTCAATCACAATGAAATTCTTAGATCACTTCAAAATGGCTTTCACTCATTCAATTGCTCGTAAAGGCCCATCATTAAAGCATGTCCAAAAGCACATCCAAATTGATGCACTTAGGAAAACTCCAACTATTGGAGCATGACTCTAAATTCATCCTCCACTTTTACTATTTGTCTACTAACTTTTGATCATAGTTACTTCATAGACAATTGGTATTATCTAAATTCCTAGTGTTGAATTTGGTTTCCTTGGGCAACTTCACCAAATTTTATGATCCTCGAGAGAAAAAGTTGTACTTAGGCTATCAAAAGTTGTGAATAGTCATCAATAGTTGTAAAAGGTTGTCAATAGTTGTCAAAAGTTGTCAATAGTTATAATGCAAAGTTGCAAGATAGGGTGATTCTTGTTTTTTTTTTCTGTATCAACGAACCCTTTCCGGGTGGGCATTTGTATGCTAGGCATGGTCCCGGTTGGATTCCCGGGTCACCCGAACATTCACGGCCCTACTGTCGCGACACCATCTCTTGGGTGCCCTAAGTTGAAAAAAATATCGAACTTTGATGGGATGTTTCTCAAATCTGGGCCATGTACGATTGATCCATTTGAGCCCATAGGATCATGTTAGGCCCCTCTATAATAACCTATCTCAGACTTTGAAGAGACAAAGCCATTCTGTTAGGGCAACAATTTTTTTGTAGATGCAAATATTGTCAGTCGCGTGCAATACAAAGTTTCAAGATAGGGTGAGTCTCATTTTGTTTGTTGTATCGATGAACCATCGATGTGAGCATGTTTGAGTGAGCATTTCTATGCTAGGCATGGTCCTAGTTGGGTCCCCAAGTCACCTGAACTTCCGCAGCTCTACTGTCGCGGTGCCATCTCTTGAGTGCCTTGAGTTCAAAAAATTGTCAAAATTTGATGGGTTGTTTCTTAGAATTCAATCCACATACGAGTGATTTGTTTGAGCCTACAAGGTCGCATTAGGCCCCTCTACAATAACCTATCTCATATTTTGAAGAGACAAAGCCATTCTCTTAGGGCAACGATTTTTTGTTGATGCAAATATCATCAGTCGCGTACACTACAAAGTTTCAAGATAGGGTGAATCTCATTATGTATGTTGTATCGACGAACCGTCAATGCAAGCATGTATGGGTGGGCATTTGTATGTTAGGCATGGTCTTGGTTGGGTCCCTAGGTTGCCCACACATTCACGACCCTACCATCGCAACACCATCTCTTAAGTACCCCGAGTTCAAAAAATTGTCAAATTTTGATGGGTTGTTTCTCAAAAATTGGGCCACGTATGAGTGATCTGTTTGATCCCACAAGGTCACATTAGGCCCCTCTACAATAACCTATCTCATATTTTGAAGAGGATAAGCCATTCTCTTAAGGGAGTAATTTTTTTGTTAATGCAAATATCGTTAGTCGCGGGCAATGCAAAGTTGCAAGATAGGGTGAATCTCGTTTTGTTTTTCATATTGATGAAAAATTGACGCGAGCGCGTCCATGTGGGCATTTGTATGCTCGGCTTGGTCCTGGTTGGGTCCCCAAGCCTCTTGAACATTCGTTGCTCTATTGTCACAATGCCATCTCTTGAGTGCCCTGACTTCAAAAAATTGCCAAACTTTGACGGGTTGTTTCTCAAAATCTGAGCCACATACGAGTGATCCATTTGATTCCATGGGGTTGTGTTAGGCACCTCTACAATAACCTATCTCATATTTTGAAGAGACAAAGCCATTCTCTTAGGGCAACAATTTTTCTGTTGATGCAAATATTGTCAGTCGCGTGCAATGCAAAGTTGCTAGATAGGGAGAATCTCATTCTATTTGTCGTATCGACGAACAGTCAAGGCGAGCACGTCTGGGTGGGTATTTGTATGCTAGACATGGCCTTGGTTGGTTCCCCAGGTTGCCTGAACATTTGTCGCCCTATCGTTGCGATGTCGTCTCTTGAGTGTCCTGAGTGTCATATCAGTCGTGTGCAATGCAAAGTTGCAAGATAGAATAATGCATGAATTACACATTAACAAAAGTATAGTGCATGAATGTCAAATAGAATCATAGATACAAAATTTATCACAAATTTTTATTTATGCATTTATAATCATTTGGTCATTTATATATACAAATTTTGGCTCCTAAATAGGTACAAATCAACTCATGGCCATCTATATAAAAATTTTGGCTCCTAAATAGGTACAAATTGACTCATGGTCATCTATATACAAATTTTGGCTCCTAAATAGGTACAAATCAGCTCATGGCCATCTATATACAAAATTTGGCCTCTGATTACATACAAATCAACTCATGACCATCTATATACAAAATTTGGCCTCTGATTACATACAAATCAACTTATGACCATCTATATACAAAATTCGGCCTCTGATTACATACAAATCAGCTCATGGCTATCTATATACAAAATTTGGCCTCTGATTACATACAATTTGGCTCATGGCCATCTATATACAAAATTTGCCCTATGATTACATACAAATCAGCTCATGGCCATCATCTATATAGAAAATTTGGCCTCTGAATACACACAAATCAACTCATGGTCGTATATACACAAAATTTGGCCTCAGATTAAATACAAATCAGCTCATGCATGTCATCTATACACAAAATTTGGCCTCTAATTACATACAAATAATCTCATGGCCATCTATACAAAAAATTTGACCTCTAAATCACTCTACCCTTTTCTAGAATCAATATAATGAACCTTGTGGATAAGCTCTAACCCTTATTGTGTTAAGCACTGCCTTGTGGTCAGATTCACGAACTTTCCATAAATTTTTATTGAGTGGTCTACCACGATATTTAATCAACTAAATATTCGCTACAACAACAAGGTTGGAGTAATGAATAATATGCATGTGTGTGTTGAAGTCCTTGAACAACCAAACATCAAATTTTTTCATATGGTACCTTTCGAAGCCATGTTCCTGTTACAACAACAAACCCTATTGGGTACTCAATAGCCTCTTCATCAATGAGTGTGATTGTCAATTTCTTTTTTGCCTCAATGCAGCGACACAAAAAGTAATTTGTCCCTTCTTCATTGTTTTCATAAGCAATAACTGCATATACATTACCAGGTACGTTATTTTGAATGATAAATTAGTACCAAAAATAGTGTAAAATGAAATAAAATGAGTTAAAATTTTCTAGTAACTAATTATCATTCAACAATACTTGGTTGCACTAAGTCAGATACATGGCTAAAATTCGTGGAAACTTCCATCTAGTTAAACTATAGTGGTTTGGGAAGTTGATATGTATCAATTGGAACTAAAGGTCTACAAGACCATCCATAAACCCACTCATACGATTCACAATCATCCCACATTAAATCTATACACAATGAGAAAAAGCATACCATCTGTCTAGTATAAATAATTGGTGAGATTGCATTTGAGCTTCTAAATGAGTGCAAGTCACTTGATCCCTAGTACATGACATGACCCCTAATGACACCATATGACCCCTCAGGACACCATATGACCCCTTAGGACAATATGATGCCCTAATGGGTCATATGGTGTCGTTAGGGGTCATATGGGGTCATTAGGGGTCATATGGGGTCTTAGGGAGAGATGGAGAGAGAGGGAGAGAGATTGAGAAAGAGGGAGAGAGGGAGAGATAGAGAAAGAGGGAGAGAGGGTGAGAGAGAGAGAGAGGGTGAGAGAGAGAGAGGGGGTGGAGGGAAGGAGAGTGAGATAGAGAAAGAGGGAGAGAGGGATAGGGAAAGAGGTAGAGGAGGATATATATATATATATATATATATATATATATATAGAGAGAGAGAGAGAGAGAGAGAGAGAGAGAGAGATCTCCCTATGTGTGTGTATCTCTCTCTCTCTCTTTATCAACTTCCCTTCCCCCTCTTTCTCCACATCTCTCTCTCTCTCTCTCTCTCAACCTCCCTTCCCCCTCTTTCTCTATGTATATATATGAATATATGTATGTGTATTTATATCAAATTATGTGCACTTATATGAATATATTCTATGTTAACATATGTAAATTTTAATGAACATAACCCATACGCATTACTATGGAAATAAAACCGTGTACGATTTATTATTATGTACAAAAACCCATACGTGTTAGTATATAGAGTAATAACTCGTAAGTGTTATTTGAATATTAAAAACCCATATGCGTTTTGCCTTGTACTTAGCCTTCGATAACAAGTTCGAGGCTTGGGTGCCTTATTTCCCTCCTTTTTACGTGTTTTCTTCTTCCAATTTGGTTTCTCAACTTCACCGCCATCAAGTTTACTCATTATCAAGTGAGTATTTTTAAAATTGCCACCATAATTTCATCCATCTTTTGAGCTTTCTAGCCATACAATTTTTTTAAAATTTGAACAATGTTAACATATTAATCTTGAATTTCTTTTACTAGTGTCTGCAGAGTTCTCAGAGACAGAGGTGTACCATTTTTTTTAATAATTTTGAAGTACTTATCCAAATTTGAAAAAATATACATATTATTGTTCTACACTTCATTCTTTATACTTTAAAAAAAATGTTTTTTTTAAAATTATTTTGGTGCAAGTTATGTGACACACATGAACATGTACTTGATTTTTAGGATGCGTTCACTTTGAAAAATCATTAAAAAAAATACTCAACAAAAAATTACAAAAAATTAAACAACTTCTAGTGCTCTCTCTTAACTATCTTTCTACCAAAGGGTTTTTAAAATACCAAATGCAACTATAACTTTTTGATACGCACGTCAGACAATGTTATGTTTTGCTGAAAATAATAGGGACACTTTTGTGTGCATGCGATATTTGACCCACTTAGTCTTATCCAATTTTGAAAACCCTTAATAGTTTGGAAACTAGATTCAGAGTACTACAATCTTTCTTTTTTGGGTATCTTCAAATTTTTAGTGGTCGAGTCTCAAATTGCTCCTCCAAGTTCATGTTTAGTTGATTTAAAAAAAAAAGAAGGTGTCCACTTAAATCCCCTTTTTGTTCAACATCTTGGCGCACTTACCCAAATCATTCATAGGTAATGTCTTCCAAAATTAAACCTCCATCTTCCTCAATTCTAACACACACTTTGCCAATTGGTCTTGACAATAGGTTTCCTTTTGGCTATGTTTGTGTGATTTTGAAATCTTCACACATTTGCAATAGCTTACAAAGTGTCTTTGAGAGGTTGTTGATCTTCCAATTCGATGTTTTTTATTGTCTAATGGTGTTGATAATAATCTATGAATCTCCTTCTAAATAAATACGATGCCATGTATTTCATAGCCAACCAAGTTACCTAGGCTTCTACTTCATTGTTCATCCCATCTAGAATCTTTTTGGACTTAAGTGCAAGAATTTTCCCTTTCTACTCTCTTACTACAAACCCTACACTTGACGACCTAGGGTTCTCTCAAGAGGAACTGTCAAAATTTATTTTAACCTAAATCTCTTCAAGAGGGATCCACACCATTGAATAAACTCACATCACCCCATAAGTGGGGGTAGATTAATATATTACATATTATAATAATGATATAATTTATATTATATCTAATATTATTTTTACATTTTAACTTTTAAAAAATTAAATATTTGTTTTGCATAAAAATCTCAGCATTAGCAAGTACACACATTAGTGTCTACCTGTCGCACTCTCTAACACGCAATAAAAACCATTTTTTAACTTTACATTTAGCCATAATCGCACAATTAAACATTTGGCATCCAATGGTTCTTTTATGAAAATAGATAAATTATAATATATTCAAAATATATTATTTCATTAAAACTTATTATATAATATATTTTAAAAATTATAATGTTGTTGAAAAGATACATATCTTAAAAAGAAAAATAAAATAAAATTTAAAATAAATACTACTAATTATGTCATCATTGAATATTTTCATCAATGTTAATAAATTAAAATTCCTTAAAAATTATTTATTTCTTATAAGATCATTCTTAAATTATCGTGTCATTAAATATTTGAAAACATTTAAAATCATTTTTAAATGTTGACAAGCAATATGAACTACTAGTATTGTAATGCTTTACTCTGACATCTTTCTTTCCATGGCTTCTTTTTTCTGCAGCGCGGGGCCTTAGGCAATAAGAATATGAAAGCCATGGATCAACTAGAACAAATCAAAAAACAAATGTTACAATTTCAATCAAATAACTATGTTTGTAAATGTGCTTCTTTGAATCTTGTATAGTTTTGAACTTATAAATAAATTATTCTTTTTTAACTAATATATTGTAATTTAAAGTAATATAAAGATATTGTAATAAGTTTCCTTCTCGATAGACAAAGGTTCCTGAATTAGTTGAACTCATTTCTAAACACAGTGAAAACAAATAATAAAGAAAATGTAACAGTCAGAAATAGTTGAACTCATTTCCATGTGATTAGCGTAATCATATTTATGAAAGAAAGGTTTTTTCAAACTACTTAAAGGTCAATGTAAATTAAGTTGCAAATAAAAATGATTATTATATGGAGCATGTTGATTAGGTAAGGGGCATGAAAAGCGGTGAAATTTATAGCGTAGAGGAAAGTGACTTCCCAACGGTAAATTTAAAATAGCTCGGTGGAGCAAATTTTTTGAAAGAAGAAATGGGGATTTTTCAATTAAGAATTAGTTTGTTATTATATCTTTTTAATGTTTATTTTAAAAACTCATCGCGTGAACACCGTTTTTTAAAATAATTCCTTTAAAGTTTTTCACTTGTCCTTAACTCAGGGTGAATGGTCTTGGGATTTCTAGGTAGTTATTAAATTCTTGACACACGTATATGTATATACTAGGCCCCTCCCCTATTGCTAGAAACTGTAGTACTTCGCTTTTGTCCTTGGTCATATAGGATTGCATAAAACTTTCCATTGTTGGTCATATGGTGGGACCTCAACGTTCACAAGTTTGCCATAACTTTTGTATTTAGAGGAGCTTTATAAAAATTTAGTGGAGATTTTTTTTAGAATTACTCATTTTTTATTGTTGGGAGGTGAAAATTATCTATTGTTACTCTAATTTGCAACATGGTTTCCAATCTAGCCAAGAAAATTGTTGAACTTGTTGATGTGGTCTCTCTCTCTCTCTCTCTATTTTGGGGCTTTCCACTCCAAAGCTACCATGTTCAACAACCAGATTACAAGTTCAAGATATATGATGGATCTTAAGACTCTAAAGTGCTTTATAATTGGATCAGTTAACATGAAGACTTAGTTCAAGTACTATCATGTCCATGATGTCAATAAAACCCTCTTTGTTAAATTGAAGCTCTCTAGTGTTGCTAAGTTATTGGTCACTAAATGCTAAGATTCTTATAGTCCTATCGACAAATTAGATCAACTTATCACAAGTTTAAAGGAGACATCCTATCCTTTCAACTATAACTAAGATCTACATATCAAATAGCTTTCTTTGTGACAAGGATGTCAAATGTTAATGGATGATTACATCTACCTATTCAACTAAATGAGAATATTAGTGTGAGTGCTAAATCTAATATTCTCTCTCATTCTCTCTCATTCTCATATCATACGAACACTTATATGCTAAAGAGGCATAACTCTTATGAGTAAGGAAAAGATAGTTGTAAAAGAGATATCTTGCAACCTGTGTAAAGAGATTATTTTAAGGGATGCGAGGAAGAGAGCTTTACATAAAGATATCTACCTCTCAAAATAGAGGAAATCGTTAATAAGGATAACATCTTTGGAAGGAGAAGGGGGATAAGAATATACACCTTCCCCAGTGCTAGGAAAAAGTGGATTCTTAGTCAAAGATTACACACATTCACTAAAGAGAGATTGTTCATAAGAAGATGTACCATCTCAACAAAGAACAAGTCCAACCAAGGGACATATATGTAGTCACATGGAGGACCACTCTAGGTAAAAAAGGACCTCAATTTATGAATGATACAACTCAACAAAGTAAAAGGAAATGTTTGTATGGAAAAAGAGAGGATCGACATAATATTCTTGCCCCTCAAGCAAGGAGACAAGGAAGAAAGACTATTATGTTGTTGTTTGAGTATGATTGAAGTTGTACCACCACAAATTTACTATTGAGATTTTGTAATTAAAAAATAAATACATATTATCAAATTCAGAAAAATACAAGTAAAACAATTAAAAAATAGTTTATTAATATATACTTTCAATTATTTATAAGATAATTTTGAAGGTAATATGAGAATCAATTTATCAAAACAACAAAAGACGTCTTATAGTTATACATATAGATTGCATAATAGAAGAATTTAAATAGTCAAAATATTATGATTAAAGATTCAAGAACATTGAAATTCACAAGAAAATCAATTTCAATAGGATTTGTAAGAAAACTTGAGCTCAAGGCTTATAGTAACTCTTGAACAGTTAGCTTGTCCATCCCAAAACAAACCTTTGTGCTTCAAAGCACCAGAAAATTGCAAATTGGAGGAACATCGAAGCCCCTCCATTACCACCAAACCCCAAGCATCATGAATACAAAGCCAAACATTGATAAAAACCCTATAACCCCAATCACACCCCCCAAACACCTTGCCGAAAACCCTGCAACCCCCAAACACCTTACTGATGACCCTGCACACCCCAAACACCTTGCAAAAGTCCCACACACCCCACAACAATCACCTGCCTCACACCCTAGCCCATGTCGCTAAAGCACACCCCACCCAAACACCCTACGCTGAAGAAACAAAGGAAACACACAAGGCTAGGAAAGCCCTAGCCCGCACAAGAGAAACAATCCACGACTTGCACTATATTTTCATCTCCAAAATAAACTAACTCATTTCCCCAAATGTACATTGTTTGTCTTTAATTAGTGCTAAGTTTTTAATTAGATTGTGTGTTATTTTTTGAATCAATGTTTCGGATCCAAAATCATGATAAATCATGAGAGAGTTATATTGAAATAGATCACATAAAATGATCCCAAACGTTGATTCAAAAACTAACACACAATCTATCCAAAAACTCAACATTATTTAAAATTGTTAAAATTGTAAATTATAAAAATCTTATAAGAACAGAAATATTTGTACTTTATCCATTTAATAACATCCTCAAATGCGGTCACATTACTGATTTACATTTCATATACAGTCTTTCACACCAAGCTATACAAATAAATGGCATGTAAAGACTTTATTCAAAACGGTACCACCTCGATAACGGTAAAGACAGCCAAGCTCCAATTGACGATGTGGCTTTACTTTCTTAACCATCACGCCAACCCTTCCTCGACACAGATCTGTCTCTTTCTCTTATTTATAACTCTTCAGCTCTTGTTTTCTTACAAGGTGGTTCGTTACAAAACGTTTTTCAGACCTTTTATAGCTTCAGAGCAGGGCGGAGAATCATGTGTTTATTATTGTCTTCTTTGTTGGGTTTAGATGGGATTGGAAGCCCACAGACCAAGGTTCGAAACCTCACAGACAAGCCCTTGTATGTTCAAATTCGTGTGGGTGCCATTCTGAGGAAGGCCTACAGAGTGAAGGCTGGGTGCAGTAAAACCCTGAGCTCCACCAACATCTGCACAAAGTATTCTCCACAAGGCCACAGCACTTTTTATTATGATGGAAGCTGCGAGCCCTATGTCTGGATTCACACTCCTACTTTTGCTGCCTGCTCTACTGCTAAACAGCAGTATGTGAGCCTCGCTGATTTGGAGGCTTGCAGAGTGCTCAGCGTTTGCCAAGACTCAATGAAAACAGCTTTTTCTGTAATCAGGATTTACAGATGAAGAGACTTTTTCACCCATTCACCCACTCTGTTTCTTCAGTATTCTCTTTTAGAAGTTTTTGGTTGAGGTACTGAGATAATTTTTGTTGTGCTATTGTTGCTTTTATGTTATGCAATGTTTTTCAAGGGAGGGAGATGTACAGCATCCATCAGTTTTATGTGTCTATGTGAAAGGATTTTGGCATATACATCTGATGGGCTCTTAAGACAGAAAAGTTTGCTTATTAGTTGATTTTGTCATCCACATAATATGTACACTGTTGTATACATCTGATGGGATTTTAATACCAAAAACGTTCGCTTATCAGTTGATTTTAACACACAAGTTGATTGATGCATTGCTCAACTTTTGGCTATGGAGTAGATTGCATCGATCTTTTTTGATTGCAATTAGTTCAGGTAATATGCATTTTGCAGATTACTTAAATGTAGAGCATGGTCGCTTTTGTAATAAATATGTTAGTACAAAGTTTTGTTTAATAATGCTTTTACATTCAACTGTCTGTGTTTTTGTTTGGACAATTTGTTTCAGACCATATTCAGCCATTTTAAAAATAAATAAACTTAGATAATAAATATTTTGTTGGTTATTTAAAGCTGTTTATATATGTTTAGCGTTGTGCATGTATCTATCTAACGTTGACCAATGAGATACTCTGGCTTGTATTTTAAGAGAGAGTTCTATGCCACACTCGGTATTTTTTTGAGTGTTGTCGAAGAATCTCTGCTAAACACAGTTCAAAGAAATAATAAAGAAAATGAAAGAGTCAGAAATCTACGTAGACAAAGAAAGGTTCATGGATTTGACTTGAGGTGGTATGAGTTAGTTGAACTCATTTCCATGTGATTAGCGTAATCATATCTATAAAAGAAAAGGTTTACCTTATTACTGTAGATTAGGTTGGAAATAAAAATCATTATTATACATAAGTGCATGTGAAAGACAATGTAGATTAAGTAAACCTCATAAAAAGAGGTGATTTTTATAACCTTCAATGTCTTCTAAATGGAATAAAATTTATTGTTGAGTTTTTGTAATTAAAAAATAAATATATATGATCAAATTCAGAAAAATACAAGTACAACAATTAAAATATTGTTTATTAATATATCTTTTCAATTATTTATAAGATAATTTTGAAGGTTATATGATCAATTTATCAAAACAACAAAAGATATCTTATAGTTATATATACAGACTGCACAGTAGAAAAATTAAACAATCAAAATATTATGTTTAAAGATTTCAAGAACATTGAAATTCACAAGAGAATCAGTTTCAATAGGGTTTGTAAGAAAACTTGAGCTCAAGGCTTATAGAAAGTCTTGAGCAATTAGCTTGTCCATACCAAAACAATAGAAAAAGAAAAAATAAGACATTTGTAGATAACATGCTTGAAGCCTTGGATAGGTTACCATATATGCTTTGTTAGAAGTATTGAAACAACTATTTTGAAAAGTCACAATCTTGAAATTGTTTTCATTGGACTCTTATACTTGCCATAACATTTTTGTTTTAATATAGTATTTATTAATTAATTAAATAATAGAAAATAATAAAAATAAAAGTTGCTCTGAAGAGCATTTTCCCTGAAAACCATATTTTCTTTAGTCCAATTTAAACACACTGTTTCAAAGTTACTAACATTTGAAGTTTGAAAGTGGACAGTTTTTGTATTTAAATTGTTTTCCAAATATTAATAGAAGTTTAATAAGGTCGATATGACTGTACGGCTGCCGCCAAGGCAATTTGGTGCGGCCATTAATGCAGATTGGAGAACATGTACGCCATTCTTCAGACTGACAAGACGCGTCGATAAAAGGTCTGTAAAGCTTTAAAACCTATTTTTATGTCTTTTTCTAAAAACTCATCACGTGAACACGGTTTTTTTAAAAATCATTCCTATAAAGTTTTATCAAGTGTCCTTAAATCATGGTGAATGTAAGGAGGGATATCTAATTAAATTCTTCATATAGGGGAAAGGACCTAGTAGTTGAGCATGTTTCAATTGTTGTGAGGGTTGTTGATACCTTTTGTTCCAAAAATTGAACAAATAAAACCTATTGTTTGAAACAAAAAATATCAATTTTTGTTAAGAAATGTACCAACAGTTGTTAGGAAATGTACCAATAGTTGTTAAGAAATGTACTAATATTGTAAAAAGTAACCAATCAGGTGATGCCACATCGGCTGCACAACTATTGGGGTCTCTTTTGCACGCCTATTGGTCTCACTTTTTTTTGGGGCTGTTTTGGACACCTTGGCAAAAAGCATGCTGATGTGGCATCATATTTGATGATGTGGCCCTGAAACCTTAGTTATAAGCAGGGGACTTGCCAAGTAAGCTGCTGTAAAAAAATCAGAGTGATTCGAAATTTTCAAGTAGGATTTTGAGAAGCGTGAAGTTAGGGTGCACGACTACTGGATCCTTTCCCCTAGAAGAAGAAGAAAAAATATAGTACTTGCCTCAATCTTCCACAGTTAAAACATTCACACAAAACGAAATCTCCATTCATAATCTTCTCAGCCCTAAAATTCTTCCAATTCAAAACCAGATCCCCAATTACAACCTTCCGAACTTTGAAGGTTTTCACTCTGAATCTTTCACTGGAAGACACTAAAAAATCAAATCTCGGAAATCGATTCAGGGTGTGGGCCTTAGGGCAAGGCTTCCAGTCAAACTGGCGCTGTTAAATTTGAACCTCGAATGCTGTAAATACGGCCAAATCCCACCATTGTCTTTCTTTCTTGATCCTGGAGACGCCAACAAACCTTGTGCCGCACAGATTTGTCTCTCTGGGATCGAAAATCGAGCCCCTTGTCCCCTACTGCATTCCTACTTATGCTCTGGCTAGCTGGATTGGTAGTTATTCAACATTTATGGGGGCTGCTTTGAAGTTGAGGTACAAGAGGACTGATAATCATGCGTGTATTATTTATTGGGTATGGCCCCCAAAGACCAAGGTTCGAAACCTCGCAGACAAATATATAAAGTACCACCGCAGCCTCTTTTACAGTTGATTACATCAATGATTTGATTGATGTGTGACAGGTTGCTAGGTTTTGCTTCGAATATATTTAGGTTTTGAGGGTACGCCATATTAAGAGAGTTTTTTTAAAAGTGATTTAGATTAATTTAATAAAATGTACGTTAATAAATATAAATTGGTTTAGTTAGTAAATGATAGTTAGATATTGATAATTGGTAATAATTATTTAAGAAATATAAATATTAGCATAAGGGAAACATGACGATCTTTTTGTTGTTGTCTCTCTATATATCACTTAACTGTTTATAGATATTGTTTTAGCTTCTAGGTAGTAACAATGCACGTTGTGAGATCCCTTATGCGTGCAAGGGTCAAAAAGTACACATTTCAAAGTGTCGCTCGATACCTGCTTAAAGATGCCCCAATAATTATGCACTTAAAATTGTGAATACTTATGCACAAAATGCTTTAGTAGTCGTGCGCTATGGATACCAATAATGATGCACAAATGGGCCAATTATGGTCCAAAAATGTTAAAAAATGGGTGGCTATTGGTACATGTGAAATTTATTAATGTTCTTTACTAGGATTTACCATAAATCTACTAAGAACTCCCACTACTTAGATAATATCCGTCTTGTACATAGCATACGTAAGGCTTCCTACAACACTAGCATATGGAATTTTAGACATCTCTTCAAGTTCATCATCTATTTTAGGACATTGCTTTAGAGATAGCTTAGTTCCAATTGGAAAGGGAATACTAAGTAGTTTACAATCATGCATGGAAAAACACTACAAAATACTATTAATATACTTGTTTTGACTAAACCATATTTTTTTGTTAACCCGATCCGTATCGATTTCCATACCCGGGATATATTTTGCAGCTCTTAAATCTTTCAATATCAAACGTAATAATTAACTCATAAGTTCCCTAATCATCCACTTATCATTTCCAATAAATAACATGTCATCGACATAAAGCACAATGATTAGTAATCAATCATTAATTAATTTGAAATAAATCTTCACTTCTAACAAAGTCCCGATTCAAAGCAAAAACATCAAATTTCTGATACCACATTTTTGGTGTATGCTACAAACTGTGCAAAGATCTCTTTAACCTACAGACCAAGTGTTCTTGTCCCTTCACAATAAAATTAGTAGGCCGTTTTATAAATATTTTCTTATCAAGATCCCCATGTAAGAAAGTTGTTTTAACATCCATTTGCTCTACTTCTAAATCAAATACAACAACAATAGATAAAAAGAATCTAATCAAGGTTAGTTTGCCACTAGAAAAAAAATCTCAGCAAAATTCACTCCCTCAACTTGTGAGTAACCTTTTGCCACTAACTAAACCTTGTACCATTCCAACTTTCCATCTACTCTAAATTTCTTCTTAAATATCTATTTGCATCTAATGGCTTTTCTCCCCTTAGGCATCTCTACTAGATCCCATGTGTCACATTTGTCCAAGGCCTTTATTTCATCTGTCATTGCCTCTAACCAAGACTCATGCTCATATGAAAATAAGGCCTCTTTCACATATCTAGGTTCATTGTTAGTACATGTTAAAACAAAAAGACAACCAAAATCATATGGACTATATCTACACCTATCAATAAGTTTACGTTGTCTAGTGGATCTTCTTTGAGGTGTAACAAGATGCTCTAGCTGTTCATCTTCAAGATTCTCTTCTAATCCTCCTTCTCCACCTTCATGTTCATCAAGTTGTTCTACATGTGCATCTTCTTGAGGTTGTTCTATCTATGTATCTTTTTATGGTTCAACCTTGAATTCAAAATGCACTATTTTGTTAGGCTTTACCTGAGGTTATTCATGATTTTCAAATTCTTTTAGCTCCATGAAAATTACATCCTAAGAATATACCATTTTCATCTCACTGCCAAAAAATCTAAAATGAGAAACTGATGGTCGTTTACTAGTCCATATCTCATAGGGAGTTTTATCAACACGAGTAGAAGTAGGTGATTTGTTAATTAGAAAAACAAGCATTACAAATTGCTTCAACCCAAAAATGTTGTTCAAGATTTGCACTACTCAACATGCTTCAAGATCTATCCATTAAATTCCTATTCATCCTTCTCTGTAACTCCATTTTGCTGTGGAGTGTATGTTGTTTTCTACCTAACAATTCTTGCATGCTTATAGTAGTCAAAAAATAATTTTCAAAACCTCCACACTCAAAGAGATCCAAGACTTGTATTACTCCTTCAAATGAGTTACAACAATACAATCTCTCTCTGAATCGCTACAACACTTCATTGCTTAACAACCTGTGAATAATGTGTCCCCTTCAACTCAAGCACTAAATATATAAGCATGAGAAAAACCATAAATCATGGTTTTTAAAACCATTTCAACACAAATCACAAAAAATGGAAAACTTTCTCATTCAACTTGTGATTTATCTTCCTTAAAAGATTTTCTTGATCTTATCCAAACTTTCTATCTCTTTTCATGCGTTTACTATTTTGGCAATTAAAAAACATCTTACAAATTGTCATAATTCATTAAAACTTATTAAATTTTGTGAATTAATAATTAAACTCAAATATAGTAACAGCAAGGTTAAAATTTTTTCTCACTACGGTTGAGACATTTTGTCAACAGAGGTCAGATTGACTTGGTACAGGACTTAGCTCTCTATCACTACAGCTCTTGTTTCCATGGACTTGTTGAACTCACAGATGTCATTAAGAATCTTACATCTTAAATCTTCAACTATATTATGCACTTTTTAAAAATCTTTGTGTTTCCTTGGACAAAATTTTATTCCCGGTTTTAGAATGTGGGATAAAAGCAAGAAATTTTATTTTGTTCAACTGCCGTCAGTGAAGCATAGATTAAAAGGTTAAAATTTTTACCTTAAACTTATGAAATGGCGTAATAATTCTTCACGAGTCTTCTCATTTAGAAATCTCATGCAGCTACGAGCGTGCGGATATGGCAGCGTTTGTGAGTGCAGACTTGAATCGGCAGCCTGCAGATGTGAAGAATGGTGCACTTGTGAATTGTTAGGCAAGCATCAAAACCTCCCTTCTCCCTTCCAAGCTTCTCTCTTCTGCAGCAGAGATTCATTTAAACAGTTATGTTGAGTGGCTTTTGCATATATTCACAGCCTGCATACAATCTCTTCTCCAATATCAAAATTCTCCTTTGTCTGGCAGCCTTCCGGAATTTGGCGTCACTTATAGCTTCTGTCTAAAAAATAATGTTCCTTTCCTGACTACTGTCTCTTCTTCCAAGCTTAAATGTAGCCTGCGCTCTGCTTCAGCTGTGACTTCAAAATCTGACATTCGCCATTCTTATTAACGTCACATTTTCTCTCCCCTAGGACAGAATCTCATTATTACTCTGATACCATATGGTCGGGCAATGAGCAATGAGCAATGAGCATTGATATTATTGATTAGAGGGAAAAAAAAATACAATCAAGGTTGTCGGGTATTCATCAAATAACAAGCAACCAACAATTGAACTGACAAATTAAATTAGACAATTAATAATATTAATTTGAGATATTATTATTGTGTATTCTATCTAAAAATATTCTGACACAAGTGAGATTAAAAGAACGACAAGAGAAAATAAAAATGTACATCATATGAATAGAATTGTATAACCCAGTTGCACGTATTATTAAATTTTCCAAATAAAGGAAATTATTCAATACAATATTCGATGATAAATGTTTATAAGAACCAACTAATTAAAAAATTACTGCACCTTTGTGCAAATTTACCATTCGTAATCAAGCATTGCCTCCTTATATCTTAGGTTCCATACAGTTACACGTACAACCAATGCACACATTGCCACCTTGAGGGTATCTCAGGTGCCATGTAGTCAGAATTACAACAAACGCATACCAAATTTCATTGTGCATACTTAAGAACAGCCATGATTAGCTGTTCTAAATACATCTGCCCAATGTTTTTTTTCTTCTTAAAATAAGATACGAAGATACAAAATAATCCAAATGGCCATAGAAAATACGGCACAAATATGGACCCAAAATAGTACTGCTGCTGCTTCCTTTACTCCGAAGCCTCTTATATTAGCAACAGCCCCTGGATTCAATTGCATTGACCCAAAATTGTTATTGTGTCGATTTAGTAACACTGGAAGTCGCTAATAATATCATTCAATATGTAATTTCCTAAATTGTAGGTTTGCGGATAATTCATTGACAACTTAGTAGACATGAAAGGATTCTCTCGTCTTATATGACTGTTATGACCACTTATTTCTGCACGGTTGTGGTGCAAATCAAAACAATCGTTCTAATGCGAGAACGTTCTAAACTCGTTATATAAAATAATAATAATGTCAAATATGTATTACCTGAAAGAACAGATGTAGGCATTGTGTGCTGGAGAAGCAGAACAAAACGGAACATTTTGTCATTTGGCGGAAGGAAACCCAATTTATCAGCCAGAGTAACAATACCAAGACCAACTGGAGGTACAAAAAATAACCGACCAACAATAATGGCTACAGTCGTCTTCCACCCTAGTTTCGAACTGCCAGGACCTGTGCATATAATATGAAACAAGGTTGTTACAATTGCTGAATGCATTAATGACTAACCCGTTTCTAATATGGAATAAAGTATAGTTATAAAGGAAGAACAGAGCATAAAATTTAGGAAGAACAGAACATAAAATTTACTCACCTCCAACAAGGTTTCCACCGAGAGCAAGCATTATACATGGAATCATTGCTCCTCTGCACATTCCAATAAGAAAAACTAATTTCTTTCTTAAATGCTTCAGGAAAGAAAATCCCTTATACACACATTCTTAACATTCATTTCAATATTTCTTAAATGACTCATATTCTAACCGTAAGGCAATGCCAGGAAAACATATATTTTGCATAAAGAGGACACACACAACCGAGAGACAGAAATGAAAGCAACGCTCTGTTTGAGTGCACTCATATCCTTCATATAGATTCAGTTCTTTGATATGTGAGAAGATCTTATGCATACACGCCATGGTGTTTGGCCTGGAATGTTGGCAGAAATAGAGAATTAATCAATGTGTTGAGGTTAACATGGGGTCTGCTACATTGAAGGAAGGAAAGAAACATTGAGCTTTGTTAGTATTTCTAATGTTTGACAGCAGTTGAGGGAGTACACCTAGAGAATTGTTCAATTCAGAGTTATCTGAAAGTGGTAACATGGAAATTGAATGTGAAGTAGATAGTTGAAGATAGAAGAAAGAAGAACCTGACCATCTGCATGTTCAAACTGTTTTGCTAGGCGTGATAATGGAATCCATGTGAATCACGATGGAGAAACATAAAAAAACAAAGAAGAACCTGACCATCTGCATGTTCAAACTGTTTTGCTAGGCGTGATAATGGAATCCATGTGAATCACGATGGAGA
This sequence comes from Cryptomeria japonica, assembly GCF_030272615.1. NCBI lineage: Eukaryota > Viridiplantae > Streptophyta > Pinopsida > Cupressales > Cupressaceae > Cryptomeria > Cryptomeria japonica. Next base: position 487,799,774 of record NC_081413.1, read on the forward strand.
AACATAAAAAAACCACATTTGTGAACAACTGTAGCGCATCTTTCATTGGAATCTCGCAGGAGTAATGACTAGTGTGATGATATATCTATTTATTTGATCGATTATTTGTAGAAGTAAATTTTAGAGGATCTTGTGGGTGTAATAATTTATTGGATCTTTGTAGAAAAATGATTATATTCTACTATACCCATTGTATTTGTATTAGAAATTAGAGTCAAGTCAATTAGAATTGAGTAAAGTCACCAAAGTATGTGTTTATAGATTGAGTGTCTCAAAATATGTCAAAATTCAAAATTGTTAAAAAGTAATAGAAAATAAAAATTACTTTGATTGTAATTGGATGCATTATCACTTGTATGTGACATCCATCTTAAGGGATGGCACTCTAAAACTTAGCTTCAAAGTAATATTTGTTATGTAAGTAGCAAATCCATTAGAGGATGGAGGCACGAGAGGTTGGAGGACATGCAATGACCTCTTGTTCGTCACTAGCGATAGGCCATGAATTGCATTAGTGACAACTATTTGTGCCAAAATGACTAAAGCCAAGATTGGTTTCTAGGTGGTAGTGACAACCGTTTCATATCATTTGTGATTAGAGTGGCAATGATCTATATGGTGGCTACATATGTGACAATGAGGACTTTTTTCTCAAACACTTTATGTTGTGGTTCAATGTGTAAGTCTCCAATCATAATTCTTGGTTGTTTATGAATGGATGTGCTTGTCCCCATTCACAAAATGGTGTGTGATTGGAAGTGTTTGTCCCTAGTCATAGGAGTTGGTGATTATGATTGGATGTGTTTGTCTCCAACCATAATTGTTGTGAGTAGATGTGTGTGTCCCTATTCATAACTTTGATGTTGGATAGATGTGTTTGTCTCTATCCAAACTTGTTGTAATACCATGGGTAGATGTGTTAGTCCATATCCTTGGTTCCCTAGATAGATGTGTTTGTCCCTATCCTTGGATGAAAGTACAATAAGCATAGTGAGCCTAGTTCAACTATTGCATGTCATGAGTAGATGTGTATGTCCCTACTCATACCTTATGATGAACTATTGGACGTGGTCATCAAGTATTCTTGGTCCACTTTTATCCCATTTGAGAAATGCTGCAATATGGGGGGGTGTTGGGAATGTTACATCAGTTTCGAAGTGTTTGTTTGAGTTGTTAAAACAACTCAGAAATGTAGGAGGGTTGTTGAAAGAGGTTTCTTATAATATAGAAAATGAAACTCCTATAAATATGTAATATCCTATTGAATGAAGAATGAGAAAGAGAAGCATGATATCATCTAATATAAAACTTGCATGCTTCTACTGTTTTGTCCAAAATCTCTATGAACCTTTCCCTATTTTACAATAGGAAATGCACTTAAGGAGCTCCCCCAAACCTGTACGAAGGGAGATTCCCCTCCATACCACTTGGGGAATTGCTCATAGACCCCACGAGGGACACTACTCCTCAACCCCATTGGAGCTCCACTTCTAGACCCCTACTAGTTATTTGAATCTCTTCTTACATAAGAAATTTGAGTACAATGAGGGGATTTGAGAGTGGAGACTAAAATTGACAACTTAGACAATTATCTTTATCACTATCACAATATCATTGATCAATGATGAAGTATCATACCATTAGTATCAAAGATTCAAATGCCATTATTATTATAAAATTTAACACAACCTTTAGTTTACACAAGAAAGGTAGACAACAAATCAAAGGAGATCATTGATTTGGTTGAGTCAAGCCACAAACACAACCTTCCATATCGCACAAGGAGCTGCAATGGAGTGCAAGGATTATAATCTCTCCCCAAGAAAGACTTGGAAAGAGGAAGATGTAAAATTTGTATGCGATTTATGAATTATGATGATAATTTTCTAAGGCAATCATAAAAAATTCACAATAGTTTCCAGCTAACTATTATATCAAGATTTTGCATGATGATACAATTTTGTCCCAATTTGTATTCAAATAAATCAGATTTAATTGAAAACATTTATGTACTCATTGAGTATGTTGGGTAGTTAAAATCGTAAAAAAAAAGTGTTTTTAAAGAAATTTAAGTAATTTTTTAAGTTGCTGAGTTTTCCCAAGTCACAAATTTTGGGTCTATCGAGTTTTTTTCATTTAAGTCTGTCAACTGTGATGTAGGAAAGAGTTTAGTTAAGAGTGGTATTTTAGTCAACTTTGGGAGTTTTTGCATCCACCACTCTATTGTCATATCACTTTTCTCCTAGACTTAAATAAATATTTGGAGTGGAATTAAATATAATGGTTAATACTAGAGTTAACAAAATTTGCAATAAATAATGTTATCCAAAAGAGATACATATCAATGCACACCATACATGTGACAATTTATAAGAATTCTAAAGGAAATATCTAACATAGTAGATTGAATAACACAACCACATAAATCAATCATCTTATCACCAAATTCATATATCATATTCTCAATATCTTTTATCATCTTGGTTTTCCAATACTTATCCAAATCTTGAGCACTTGGAATAGTCATTCTCACTTTAAGGGTTTTAGTGATCTTGGCCCTCATAGTTATGACACATCTAGGAGGAATTAGTTCTTATTCAAAACTAAAGAAATGCTCTAGAGTATTGCCTCAACATCTAAACAACATGCTCCAAAGGGTACTCAACCTGCATACAACATGCTCCAGAGTAATTGCTCAACATGTAGAATAACCTGGGCCAAGACAATTTAGATATACTATACCCTGAGTTGGACATACTCTATGTGCCCCCTTCTCCAAGTTCCCATAGCCCACCAAGCCACCTTCTTCTTCTTCCATGAGTGAATCCCATGCTCCTTCTAAGTCTCACATGAATTATTTATATGATCTTTCAAGGGGTGGTTTCCAAACCATAACACCCTTTCAAAAAGGTTTCCTTTAAATAATAATTTAAATTACTAATTATTCCTCCATTTTTATAAATATTCTTTATTAATTTCTCTTTTAACCAAAGGATCATAATATTATTTATTTTTTATCTCCCTTTAATTCTAAAGGGTTATTTCATAACTTTATCTTCTCAAGGTGAAAAGGTCACATAACATCTACGCTATATACAGTAGTATTAATATACACATTTCCACCAGCTACATGTCCATGTGACCAGCGTGGACTCCCAACATGATCATTACATGTCCGCTGTCTTTTTAACTGAATAAATCATGGTAGGGTATTGATATCTATGGGGTATAGAAAAGAAAAAACACGTTAAAAAATCATAACTATTGCATGTATGGTGATGGACTCAAAAGAACCACATGCACCATCAACATAAAGACAACTATAACAGGAAATAAAAAAAATGTGAAGAACTGCCCATGTAAAAACTCATCAATGCATCAAAAATATATTCTCCAATGTCAAAAGGCTCAATTGCATCAGAAATTTGGAATTAATTTCTAGAAAAAGAAGATTCAACAAGCAAATCTTGAAGCTTGGCATTTACGTAGCAAATAAGTTGCAGGCCAAAAACGGATAATAAATGCATACCACCTTAAAACAGTATTGTTTCCAAATTTATTCCAATTAGAAAGGATCTAGACATTGTTACCAACAAAAAGGATACTAAAATAAAAACAGTAATACCAAACCACTAGACAAGCAAAGAACAAAAATAAATGTTTTTAAAGCTAAAGGTTATAAAAGATATGATGCTAGTATAAAAAAACATGAAAGTTCCGAGTCATAAATTCTATGTCAAAATAGTTAAGAGTCATTATAGGTGACTCAAACACCGAAGAAGAATATGACTGGCCATTCAGGCCATTGTTGAGATAGCATGCAATTTCTTGGTAAGAGTCCATTCTTGTTATCTTTCAATCTCAACCTTCTCTTTAATGTAAATAAACAGAGATCAAACATAAATCAAGATATTAATTTCATATATTTGAATTTTTTGAGGATATGGTTATTTCAAAAAATAATCCAAGACTTATGATTGACCTGTATACATAAAAGCATCTTAATTTTCTCTCTCCTCTTACCTTATTATACCTTGATCTGGTGCTAGTTAAATGTCACCACTTTCACTCTTGCATAAAATGTAAGTTATCATGCAAGACAAGAATCAAATAGGAAACTAAAACGTGAGTTTATATCGAAGATCTTAAAATGGCACTTGTACAATATTTTACAAGGTGAGCTAAGTTGCTTGGGTGGTTGGATTCCTAACCCTTTAATTCTATAGTTATTATATTTTAATTAGGTACTAGAAATAAATAATAATTGTGTTCAGAATATGGTAGGAGTTATGTTGTGTACAAGTGATCATTTTTAAATTTATAACTCAGGCAGTTATGGATATGATGTTGTGAACTTGTCCATCAGTATTCCCAAAGTTCCTTGTCTGCACAATCATCTTTTGACAGCCATGAAGATGGTTGCCAAGAGACTATTCAAATTCTCCCTATGTCATATTCTTGTTATCATTCTATAGTATGTTCTGCCCTCTTATTGTTTTACAGTGGTTTTGATCCTCATACACATAGTTTCCAATTCCATCATATACATGTGTCTTCAAGTACAAATGATGCCAATCATTAAAAATAATTGCAAATATATGGCACTTCGTAAAAAAATCAGTATATTTTCTCAATGGCATCTTTTAGTGATATAATTTCATTACAAAAATACAATTGCTACCATATGTAACAAGCAAATACATTTCCTTAAGGAAAAACAATGATAGAAACAATCCCGATGAGGTTCATGTAGTATGCAAATTTTATTGTTTTGTCATGCAATAACACAAAGCGAGGTACTCCTTTGTAGAGAGAATAAAAAATTAAAGCCCTCAAACAAAAACAAAGAAAGGGAAAATTTCACAATCAAATCAAAGAAAAATAGACAAATCAACAAGTGGACTACTAGTATACAAATGAAGAAAATAACAAGATTCTACATCTCAGAAATCAATGAATCAATTTTTACACGTAAACCAAAAGAGAAATGAAAACAGATACACAAATGAGATATCCTTCGTTGGAATGAGATGAAATAAATGATAACCATGAGTCATTTCATAAGACAATGGATGCATAGATTCATAAATCTAATAAAGTTATACTAATTGATGCCATCACAACTAAACCATGAGGATTATGGCCAATCATTGTTGTGCCATAAAATATTCCAATTATCAAGAAAAATGAACTTATTAGCTCCTCAAATGATTCAAATGTATAAAGAGTTTGGGAATATAGGCTTAGAACCTATTCGCAACTTCAAAGCAGAGATCATACGTTGCCTACACAGGCCAACAAGATCCTACAATTCACATGGAAATTTCTTGGACTCAACAAATAGATCTCTAGAGAAACATTAGAGCATATCATATACATGTGATATCACACTAATTTACTTGCTCAAGGTCTCAACTATTACAGCCACACTTCAAGGATGAAGCATGTTTAGAGGTGGAAACCTGTCATAGGCAGGCTTAAAATAACAGTAAAGATGCTACAGATAATTGAAACTTTAGTAAACACTAAACTTACAATGCATACCAAAAATGTGCGTTACTCTATCCTCTACATTTCACAATCTGGTAGAATCCTTGCTACACCATTGCAGCAAGGTATCAAATATATGAGTACGTGAAGAATTATTGAGTTACTCTAATCAACTATTCCATATTGTATTATCATCCTTGTGGCAGACATGTATCCACCAAGTGTTTGGTCCCCTCTAGTTCACTCCATAAAAAGTCATCAAAATACAACGATTCCATTACTAATACCCAAAATACAATATGGAAAAAATGTTCATACATTACCATCCCTTCTCTTATTCCACCCAAAAGAACCAAACAATACATTAACTCATGAATACTCAATGGTTTAAAATTTATTATACAGTTCTCTAGGTGAAAATGCTTAACTTTCTACCATCATTATGGGGCTTTATTGTACAACACTGTAGGGGTATCTTTTAGAATTTATTAACTTATTTTTCTTCATACATAAGCTTTTATAATTTTATTAGTGACCACAAAAGAGATTGTAAAGCTTTTTCATTACTTGTGTGTAACTGCATACTACTTTCTTCTTGTATACAAAACATCTTGGGCTTTAACATGTAAACAATTTAGTTACAAAGTCTGATATTATTTTACAATTGGAGAAGCATGTTAACGTAGCAACTAGTTGACAAACTCAACGAGTACTTGCCACTTTTTAACCTTGTTGAGTAACTTGTGATTAACTCACCAGTCAAAATCATCACACATTAAAAATGCAAAACACGAAAAAAAAAGGAAGAAAAAAGTAGAAAATAGTCAAAAAAGTCATTGATTTTGCCCTATAAATGCATGACTAGCCCTCACACTTCCTCACATAGCACTTGGAGAGAAAATATTTTTCACAAAAAAGTGCCAAATACCTAATTTCTCCCTTACGTGATAAAATTGTGAAAATGGTGCATGACATGAAGTTTTTTGTGATTTGAAAGGCCTTATTTGGGTTGGTGGCAGGGGCGCTAAGCCTTGAACCTGCCCTGTGTCGCAACAATGAATGTGCCAAGGGCGCTACCCCCAAACCCCACAAGGGATGCTGCCCCTCAATTTCTTTCCTAGACCCCACAAGGAGCATTAGCTCTTGACCCTGCTGGGAGCATTGCCCCTAAACTCCCAGGAGGGGTTCTACCCCTTGTTGGGGGCATTGGCCCCAAAATACCATGATGGACACTACCCCTCAACCCCATTGGGTCTCCACTCCTAGACCCTCACTAGTTATTGGGATCTCTTCTCATATAAGAAATTTGATTACAATGACGGGATATGGGAGTGGAGAATTGACAACTTAGACAATTATCATTAACACTATCATAATATCAACGATCAATAATGTATCATACTATTAGTATCAAAGTATCAAATGCCATTACCTTTACATTTGCACAAGAAAGGTAGACAGCGAATCAAAGGAGGTTATTGATGTGGTTGAGTCAAAGCCACAAGCACAACCTTCAATGTCGACTGAAAGTTGCAACAGTGCAAGGATTAGAACCTCTCCCCAAGTTTCTACTAGACTATGGAAGAGGAAGATGTAAAATTTGTAATATTCAATTTAAGAATTACAATGATGATTTTCAAAGGCAATCATCGTAAATTCATAATAGTTGTCATCTAACTATTGAATCAGCCTATTAGGATTTCGCATGATGATGTGATTTTGTACTTGATTTGTATTCAAATGAATCAAATTTAATAGAAAACACTTTTGTACTCATTTATGGATTCACTGGATGAAATTTCTCATTAAATTTGTAAAAAATAAAATGTGTATTTTAAGAGATTTAGCAAATTTTTAAGTTTTGCAAGTTTCTTACCAAATTTTTGATGACTCACATATTTTGGGTCTGCCAAGTTTTTGCTGAGTCCGAGTTTGCCCACTAGGCAGCAACCATGATAGTGAGGAGACATTTTTTAAAGACAATTTTAAACAGTGCAATGAACAATCATATGGACACTAATAAGGCATCTGTGGGCAGCCACTATTAAATTGAGACTGGAAGTCCTTAATTTTATATTGTTTTCCATGCCTTAATACATACAATATTGAATTAGTGTTGTTGATATGATGCCTCATTTTAAAGGAATTGTCCTTATTGAAACCAACATTTTCCTTTCACGACTCACGTAAAACAGAAATGATGAAATAATTTATATCTCTTTTATGGTAGTCTTTCAACATTCCACACAATACAAAGAATGTTCATCCAAGCTTAATCAAGTTTGGAATACCATAAATGCATGCCTTGGTAAAAAACTAATAGAATGGTATCTTTTGCTTCAGGAAACATTGGAAAAGTAGCATAGAAGAACATACCCAAGGATAATGCAGCTATCAGTGACAAAGAATAGAGGTGCATCATTTGTCAAAATGAAGCTCTTCAAAATAGGTATGCCACCAATTACCATTGCAAAAATCTGCAATATTTAAAACAAGAACATATTTAAACCAATGTCTGCCTCTTGCAAATATAAATAAGTCCAATTAATTTTCCTGAGTAAAAGTAGACATACATATAATCATTTTCTTACATTAGTTTCATTCAAACTTCATAAACTTATCTTTACTACAAAATGAACCATATTTTGTCTTTCTGTCCAGTGACAGGTTAATTTTATTCTGAATTTTGCTTTTTTAATCTAAGCCGCTAAACATTAAAAGGAAAATCACACAGATTTTGTCTATGAAAGGTATGCCAATTTGTGTCAAGTCTATAAAGCCTAGAACCTTGAGCAAGGAATACAAATGCAATAGATGCACTTTAGTCTTTTTAGAACAATAAAAATAGTAATAATGCAAGAGAGAAAATGTTGAAATTACATCTCTTGTTACAATCAAGATTAAGGTAAAAAGTACGGTTCATAATTTCCAATAGAGAACATACTAAGAAAACATACTTACAGAAGCTACAATAGGCGGTTGCATTATTTGCTTTAGTCTCAAGCGTTCAACAAGGTAAGATATACCAGAACCTAGCTGTGTGATAGCATTCAAATTTATTCCATTAGATTCATAACAAGCTTAAAAGAACAAATGAAGATACAAACTAGATGATCCCATAAAAATATATTAGAAGACAATTGCTATTAAATTAAAAAGAAATAAACAATTACAGGAAAATACATTTTTTTCTCGAAAATCACTATTACTATCATAACAAAATGATTCATATAACAATAGCTAGACATCCTATATGGGTCAAATGGGATGAACTTATGTGTTAAATCATCAGATATTTCATAGTGGAGGCCAAATGCACAAAATCACAAGAGGCATGTTACAAGTCATCTACAAATATTGAGTGTTTAAATTAGATTAAGTATCACATCCAGTTCTGGTTGTGCAGAAGCAAGTCCTGGGTGAATTTAACAAAATATACACCCTTGGTCATGGCATATAACTTGAGGATATCCCACAAGGGGAGTTTACCAATAAAAAGGGCATGGTATATGTAGCTTAGCATCTTGGAAATGCACATGCAATGAAATAATCTGTTATCACTATATCACAATTGTCTATTAAATATTCAGAATGAAGGTAACTGCATATTTAGGACATTGTGATTAGAATTAAAGGTTCGTGAGTTCTATTCCATTACAAAAGAAAACTAGATTCCCTTGGGTATCCACATGCCAATAATTTACCTCATGGACCATAAGGGCTATGGTCATTTCCAACCATCCTCTTCGCATAATCAATCCCTAACCTAACTTTTTCACGATACCTTTTCCCACATAATCAAGTCATCTTGACTCAAGTATGGGATGAGGAGCTAAGACCCCCACCAACTTCGCAATGCAAAGAATGGCTCATATATGCTTCATGAAGAGTAACCTCCCCAACTACCAAAGCATCTACCTCAGCTCCTACCTCACATTTGACACTTTAAATCAATTTCTAATTTAATTACTGGAAGTACCTCAAGAGATGCATACCCCTTACAAAATTATATTTTTGCCGAGAGGCATTCTACAATAAGAGCCAAGTTGTTTTGTTCCAAAAGATGAATAGACATTTATTGCACACAAGGGATCCAACACTTTTAAACCTAAAGTTTCAAATTTACCTTTTGAACATTCAGGAAAAATAATCACAAATAGGTTAATAAGCCATAAATTATTACTATAATCAAAACAACAATCTAATTTCAAACAGCCTTTGCTCTTAAATGGGCAACAATGTAAATAAATATATAATTGCTCTCTTGCATATCACATAAAAGATAAAAGTAATTGAATATTAACTACAATACAAAAAAATAGGCATCTCAAGGTTGATATCTCTCAGATTCTATAGAAATCTGTAGTTAAGATATTTGAGCTATTTGTTACTAACTTTAAATTTAAATAATTAGTTCCACTTTGGGTTTATGTATGGGGCTTTGTGTACACCAATACTGCAAAAAATGGGGTTAGGCACGTTTTCAGTATATTGATATTCTTACAAAAAGCATCAAAATTATATAAATCTGTTAGCTGTTAGCCTAATAACACAATTAAGTTCAGATAGCCACATATTGCCATATTACAGGGTTGAAGTGGAATTCTGGGCAAGATTTTTATCAAGATAAGTGCAGCTTTAGCAATGAAACCAACATACAGTACCTTTATGCCAGTAGGCATTAAACTAAACTAGTTTTTTCTGTAAGCTTGAAGTAATCAGATTTTAAATTAGAAAGTGTAGTGATACAATATTGAATGATAATCCTCTTCCAGCATGTTTCACAAGTTGCACATAGAAGAGTGAGTCAAATAAATTTGAAAACTGTGACTGCAATGGGTCAATGAACCCTTTTTAGAGACAGTACTCTGAATTAAAACTCAGATTTTTCTTCATATTCTCAGCCACAATCCCAAGGATTAGATATTATAGGTATGAAAATGGTTGTGTGCGCATAATATTGAAATCCAATCAGAGATCTAGCAGCTAAACATCAAATTCTTCCTGTGCCTGGAGGCCATACATGCTGATGTGACATTTTCACACATCGCCCCATTTGCAAATGGGGACCCCCACTTTTTCTGCTTTCTAGGGTAGTTGTGGAGTCTTTATCTATTAGCCTTTCATTTGTAAGAGGTGTAGTATCTTAGTTGGTCAAGAGCTGATTAAGTCAAGTCTCTCTCTTTAGGGTGAAGTGAGGTGCAGCACTTCCTTTGCCCTCCTAAGCCTTCGACCTGTCTCTCCCAGCACAACCAATGGGTGCCCATGCCCGATCACTTCCATTTCCATCTCCCCTCATCTTTATACCCACTTCTTTCCATCTCACTCCATCCCACAGCTCTTCCATCTTCTCTACCTTCTCTTCCTTCCTTCCACCCCTCTATGCCTTCATCACATTCTCCTATCCTCCATCTCACCTTCCTTCCTCACATTCCTTACACCTTTCTTCCCCTTCACTTATCTATCTTTCCTTCCTACCTTTCCACTCGACCATTCACTCCCATCTCCTTTTACTACCTCTCCATCTTTCATCCTCCCATCACCCCACTTCCTACCTTCCTTCCTTCCTCCCATCACCCCACTTCCTACCTTTCTTACTACCTCCCAACTACCATTCCCTTACACCCTCTAACCCTCATCTCATTTTCCTTACCCCCTTATTTTCCTTAGCATACCCTTCTATTACCCCGATCCCATCCTAGCCTACCCATCCATTACCCACACTCCTTTACCACCCTACCTCCTACCCCGATCCTATCCTAGCCTACACCCTACCCCCTTTCCCTTTTGCCACAGCATCCCCTTCATTCCTTATGCCTCCCTATTACTCGACACCTCCTTCATCACCTCCCCCAAACTACCTTTTCCTACCTCCTACCCCCCACAGCTCTTATCTACCCTCCCATCCCTTTCATCCTACCCCATGGCTTCTCCTTACCACTCCCCCTTCTTCACCGCACCCTTCCAACTCATCACCTTTACTCCCCTTTGATTCCCCTTCCACTATCGCATCACATTGCTTGGGCCCACAAACTCTAAGATAGAGATTTTTAAAGTTTTTCACAGCATTAACAATGCCACTTCATATGCCTTGCAATTGCCTTTGACCCCCTTTACTATTGTGCAAAGTTGCATGGACACGGATATGAATACAAATACGGATACAATCTTGGATACGGATACAGCCATTTTATAAGATATGGATACGATTGGATACGACATTCATAAAAAACACATACACATATTTAACACAATTTTCTAAGTTATTAGAGGAGAATTTCATTACTTCAAAAGCAATATAGACACATAATTGCTATATAAATAATTATAAGGTGATTTAAAAATTTACAATATGCAAAAATAGTAGAGTTGCATTGGAAGATAATTCTAATTTGATGTATACTTTGTTTATACCTATCTTTTTTTTTTAAATTGCATGAATGAAGTAGTTTTAACTTAAATTTAAGAAGATTTACATCAAATTTTGGAAAAATCAAATCACATAGTATTTGGCACAGTTGGAAATCAAGGTTTTTTGGGCATGCATGGGCATGGTATCCAACGTGTATCTGGGCTGCATTGGATACGTATCCGTTTTGGATACGGTGGTACGTGCACCTAGGAAGGGACACATGAGTTTCCAGCCATTGTGCTATCGTGTCATTGATTGGGCCCCACCATTTTACAATGGAGATCAGAAGTTTCTAAGGCATTATTCAAATGCACCACAAGATCACCACTTTCTTTGATGTTTCTAAGGCACAAATTAAAGCCCTGGAATTTCCCTTGACCCTTCAAAAGCACCGATCAGGCCTTATGCTATGTCCTTTGCCTAGCCAAATGCATGACTTAAGAAGATCAATCTGTCCTTGGACAAGCTAAAAGTGTGACTTAAGCATCAAAGTTGTCCGTACCAAAGTAAGAACATTGACTTAAGGAAAGACATCTGTCCCTTGATCAATGAAAAGAGCGACTTAAGGTTTTGATCCGTCCTTACCCCAATAAAATGTGTGACTTAAGGATGTGAAGATGTCCATTGATCAACCAAATCAGCGATATAAGACTTCGAGGCCTCCTTGATCAAGGAAAGCTGCGATTTGAGAGACATTGGCCCATCCTTTCTCTTCTAGATCAGCGACTTAAGGTTTTTAAGTTCATACCTACCTAAGTCAAATCAGTGACATAAGGATTCGATCCTTTCTTGGCAATGAAAATACAATGTTTTTAATATTAAAGAGCCACGATTGATTTCCAAAGGTCTCACCACAGTTAATGATGAAGGTTTATTTAAAATTTTGAATTTGAAATCCAAGTCGGCCTTGTAAGAGTTAACTGGAAAACATTAAATAATGGTTGCAAGGTCGGCCAATATGAAGAGATGCAATTCTTCCTCAAGCATCTATATATTGTGTTTGATTATTTCATTTGATCAAACAATCGAAAGCACTCATTAGCAGATCAGATTCAAGGCAAAAGGACAGTCTTTTATCAGCAATTTCCAATTTGAAGACGAGAATTATTGAAGATGACGAAATTGACCATCGTCAACAGCGAATACAACCTTTTCACAAGCTCTAAAGCCAGCAACCCTGATCTTGATCAGATATTGTTCCAGTTGCTATTGCTGATCACGAGCGAACTGCCTCATAGGGAAGATGATTTTGACAAAAGAGCATAGCGAATGTATGAATTCAAACAGCGAATTAGGGTGCCTTGGACTTAAGTTGGGGACATATTTCATTCATCTTTGAAGGCAACAGTGGCAGGATTGGGCGAATTTCTATGATCAGACATGTAGCAATGGAAAATCAGAACTGAAGTGATAAAAATCAGACATAAGAACAGTGCTTAGAACATCATTTTACACCGTTCCAGCATTTATATTTGATTAGAAATTTGAAAATGGGTGAAATCCGTATATCTAGTGTGTTTGATTATATCTCTGTTTATGTTGCAGGTGGCTGATAAAGAAGTAGCTGGATGCAAGCAATCATAAGATATAAAGGAAGAACTTCATCATTTGAAGGTGATTTAAGACATACACAGGATCAACTCACGGTGATTCAAGAAAGTGGATACAAGAGGACAATGATGTGAAGATAGACTACATTCATACTTCAAGGTACTAGAGACCTCAACATGAAGATCTACCAGGAGCTCAACAATACCTAGGAGGAGAGGCTCAAGGTTTCAAACAAAGAGGGCTTCTATCACACCAATTCTTATCAAGGTTAAGGCATCAAATCAAGCACTAAAGGAGAAAATTTTCACAATCTTGAATTCATTGCTAGTATAGCTAGACTGAAGCTCCAGGGAAAAAATGATCAAGATAGGAGATAGTTTCTGAAGAGTTAATCAAAGTTAGAGGATCAATTTGAGCAAAGTCGTCATCATATTAGGCCTTGGAAATGATATCCCTCATTCATTCACACGCTTGTGATGAGTTATAGAGATCAAGCAAGCTGAGGTGTTTCCCAGTCATCACATATCCAATTATGTTATTTCAAGCTAAGGCGTCCAAATTCAATGCACCCGACTTATCCATCAAAGAGATAACTACCACATGTGCACAAAGTTCGATGCACCTACCTTCATCATCTATGGGTCAATTATTCAAAGGACATGTGTCCCATCAAATGTAATTTGTCATTGGTCAAGCAATCAATGCTTTGTAATGGGTTTAACAAACCCTAATTAGGATTTCTATCTTTCAATCTTGGCCTTTCATTGTGAAGCAATCTGAGCCACTCAATTGTAATGAGAGCACTATATAAGGTTCCACTCTTTCATTTGTAAAGGTTAATAGTTAGTAGTTAATCAATAAGTTCAATAGCAGTTAGAGTAGAGTAGGAAGAGAAGGCAAAGATTGTTGCCAAGACATTGTTGCAAAAGGCATGTAAACTTCACCAAAGATATGGTGAAATTCATATGTTGATTCAACAATTTGCATGGTCTCTACTTCTCATTTGATTTCATGTTGTTTAGATGAATGAAAGACTTTGTGTATGATCAATGGTGAAATTCGTACATCCATACTACTAACACCTTGCCAATGGTAAAGTACCTTACGCAGTCAACTGGATCCATCTTAGCCAAGCTTAACTTCAATTGTCATTCCTTCATTGATATTCATCAACTTGATGGTATCTATGCTTGTGGTGGTGATTTGAAAATCTTAAAGCTATCCTTAGAAGATCGCACTAGCCTTGTGGAGATGTTCACTGCATGTCAAAGCAAGACTTAGTTGAGCTTCACCAAAGATTGTCCATCGCTCTTGCATTCCTAGGATTAGATTAACTCTCTCAACCCTTATCCATTTTCCTTTTTTTTCAAGACGAGTGAAATTCCACATTCCTGCGATATTCAAGCATTCAACATAGGTCCACCTTGTGATTCCAACAATATCACATCAAACAACTGAATCTATCCAAGAGCACGTCAAGACCTGACATTCGAGAACCTTGGAGTCGTCCCACTTGATCACGCAGCTTAGCATTTGGGAGTATTTGTTCAAGAGGGGATAAAATACTTATTATTTTATTATGTGTTGCATAGTGTGTAAAAATGCCATCAATAGAATTGGCGCTAGGAGGGCATGATAGTGAATACTTGAAAGCAAACTCCAAGTGAATTTAGTGGAAAGAAAGAACGTTGGGTTGTCAATTGGACTTGCGAAAGAAATGAAACACTTCACACGACTGGAACCAATTGAGATTTCAAGCCAAATTTGAGATTTGCAAGATCTCTTTTATTCCAAAAACCCAAAAAAGTGAAAACCCAGAAAATCCAAAAATCAAAATTCAAAACAAAAAAGTTCAAAAAGAAGGATTTCTCAATGGAGCAACAGTGTTAGCAAGATGAGCAAGAAGTTGATATTCTTCAAATTTGGTGGAGATTGAATGCGTAGCTTCATCCAAACAACTTGTCTAAGTTTGCATCGCCAAGACAATGTAGAATCCATGAAACGAATGAACACGATGAAATGCATTGCTTGACATTCTTGTCAAGGATGGAATCGGCAGTACAAGGAAAGATCTTCTTTTGGGATGTTCCTAGGCCAAAGGCGAAAGAAGGCATTTTCAGTGCCTCGATGAGCAATGATCCTCTTTCAAGATTCATAGGAATGATCGAGAGTCATCTTGCTGTGAAAGGTAGACTGCCCTTAGAGAAGATATTGTTACCGTCAAGGTGTACAATTCACAATGCACCCCACTCTGAATTCACTTGTGTCCTATGCCAACAAGTTATCAATGCAATCAAATGTCAGTTCGGATTGCCAATCCTATCTTGGGATGGCTATATCAAGGAAAGGGCTTAAAATGCCTCCCTTGCAGTTGTTGATTGTACAAGAGTACAAGAACAAGGCATTGCTAAATCATCCAACAGTGAAAGAAGTCAATTGCAAGTCGATGACACAAATCTACATGATGATCAATGTATTGTAGACCCTGCACCTAAAGAGGAGTATGCTACAACTTCATCCCAAGAGGAAGAATCACAAGGGGATAGTGTAAGTGAGTCGGTTGAAACAAAAGCAGTGACAAACAATGATCAAAGTGTTAGTCGGGCAATCAAGGAAGAAGAGATATAAAAGGGAGAAGAAAATCTCATTTGAGAGGGGAGATGGAGGAGAAAAGAATAAGGGAGCATGTGGATCAAGGAAGAGTCAATGGAAGAAGGAAGGAATGGGAAGAAATAAGGGAGTGACTCTTCAAAAGGAGAGCAAAAATTATGAAAGGTTGTGACTCTTTCAAAGGGTGGTGATTGTGAAAGGTTGTGACTCTTTTGAAAGGCAAGCATGTTGAAGGGGTGTGACTTCTCCCTCACAATGGAAGATATAAAGGGTAGAAGGTCTCATTTGAGGAGGGGAGGAAGAGAGAACAATTGGGAAAGAAATATTATTTTAAAAGGTAGCAATGAAGGGTGGTGACCCTTTTACCAATGAAGTATAAAAGAGATCATTCCAATTATTCTATGGTCACTTATCAATCATCATTCCAATCATTCAAATCAAGCAACAATCAATCAACATATCATTCTATCAAATGAGCATACATTCAATCATCATCCGCCAATATATCAAACCAACCTTCATTATATTATCACTCACCAATCCCTCAAATCATATAATCAAACGAATAATTCGATCAATCAATTATTCATCAATCATTCAACCATAGTTGAAAAACTCGGACTCGGCAATGACTTGGCAAGCCCAAATTTGTTTAAAAACTTGGGACTCGCAAAAACTCAAGGAAAAACTCGACAACTTTATCGAACATTTGAAAATATATATATATATATATATATATATATATATTATTCAAAAACACACATTTGCACCAAATTTGTAGAAAATATACTAATTTCCATGATATATAAATCAAAGTTTGAGTTAAATACATAGCATAAACCAAAAACCAAGCACAACATGTGAATAAGAGTTCAATACATATCAATGTATCATAGTGACATAGACCACAAAACAAGTACAACCTATGAAATTCTGATTACATATCAAGTTCAAGTTTTGGTATCAATGAAAACGAGAAATCATAAATTGCACCTACAACTAAAGCTCAAAACAAATTGTTGCTGCTGGAGGGGTGGTGTTGAAGTAGTGGCAACATCCGCAACAAGTGCCTCGAACATAGTGATGAGTGCCTCAATAGGTGCCTTTGCTGCATGATCAACCTTGTGCTCCTCACATACTGCCACTTCTGCATCCCATTCCTCTCCTGCCCTCTCCAACTCACTTAGCTGCTCATCAGGTAAGGAATGGATCCAAATCATTATCAACATCATCAGGAGCAGCAACCCATTCTGTTGAATATGGATCAATGTTGTCCAAGTCAAGTGCTTCATGTGAATCTTGCCCTTGCACCTTCTTCTCATGCAATTGAAAGTTGTACCGCACACAAACAAGATCATTCAAGCACCGTGGAGTCAACCTATTGCGCTTTTTTGTGTTTATGGCCTAAAAAACACTCTAGTTGTGTTCACAACCAGAAGCACAAGGCTGCGATACTATGCGGATGGCAAGCTTTTGAAGATTAGGCACTGTGGCACCATAATCTTCCCACCACAAATCTGCAAGGATAAAAAATGTCATTTATAACTTCTAAAGATTTTAATAATCTTAAAGAGAAATAAATGGTAAAATAAAATTAAACATATGTTTTTTTTACCTGGTTGTATGGTGTCTCTCTTACGTTAGCAATCAAGTGAAGAAAATAATGGCCTTCTTATAGCTCTGCAACTCATCAAGTATTAGGTCTTGAAGGTTCTCATCATCAACTAATCTCCGAATGCATGTGTCAAGGCCAACTTTAACCTCTACATCTGCTCTGAAACTTGGGCAGTAGAAAAACTTGGGATTCAAGTAGTAGGCAGCAGCATGAATATGTTGGTGGATGTAATATTCCCACTTATTTTTTCGGTTTTCAAGCACAACAAGTATTGCAATGCACCTGTTAAAGTTAGGAAATATAATCCCAATGCTACTGAAAAGTGACCCTTCCACTTTCTGATCACCAAGAGCCCGAAGTGGGAAGGTGAGAGCATACGGTGATAAGGGGTTCATTAGCTCACTAATTCGCTGGAAATTACAATGTAAATACAATATTGGGTGGCAAGCCAACCCCTTCCACTTTTCAGAGGGATGAAGAACAAGAACTTGGCGGTAAACCAGCCAAGGTAACAAGAGCATAACAAAACCAAATCACTCTACAGCTTATGCAGCGGGAGGACTTTTACATAAAACTATCACTCAACTGCATATTTCAGCGGGAGGACAATATCACTCAACCACTTGCTCAGTGGGAGGACAAAGCTGAATTACAAAACATATAGGCGGCTAAGCCATCCTCTTCCACTTGTTCAATGGGAAATGCAACATATAATGAATTAGTCAGTACTACTGAAGCAATTCTTAGAAAGATAGAAAGGTGAAAGAAGATAGAATGAAGTACATATCTCAAGAACTCAATAACACATTCTCACCATAAACACTACTTGCTGTTCTGAAATCAGATACAATGAAACGTAGAACTAGCCATCCCAAAACCCACTAAAATGCTTGTAACTCTCTCAAAACTGAATGGAATCATGCCAAACCAAATGAAAATGAAGCATATAACATAAACACTCAAATCAATACCTTGAAACTGTGATTGGAGAACAACAACTGCGATGCATGCAACTCGAGGCAATTCTGGAAATGGCATTTTGGCTGAATAGTTCGATTTGCAATTGCAAATTGGAGAGTTCTCCAAATGCCACACCAATGTAGGAGAATTATTGTCTCTCCGATACGCTTCCAACAAGCCCTCACCTAGAATGATGCACTCAACACACAGATAGCTACGAGCAAAATACACTTCCAGCCAACACACACCAACAACACCAAAAAAACTAGCAGCACACAACTCTTCACCAACACACCCAAAAATCACCAAATAGCTCACAACTGCGAACCATAGCTAGGAGTGATGTCTCACACTTGAAACCGGAAGGAAGGATCTAGGAGGTATTCACCCTCGAAGAAGTCTGGAGTCATTCCGACAGCATAACGATATATTTTCTCTGGATGATCAAATGAGGAGCGAAACACCTATTTATATAGCTTTTCAAGTCTGGAATTCAAATGAAATTGCCTCCAAATTCCCCTCATTCAAATTGCGTTTCATTTCATGTGGTGGACCCAAAATGGTGCTCACTTCCCAAGTCCAAAAATTGTGCCTAGGAAGAAGACCACGATTTTGGCATGATATAACTTTGAAGTATATCGAAAATAAAGTCTCCTTACATCCATTAAATAATTCACCTGGGCAAGACTTAGGAAAAATATCAATTTCTGCACAATTCCCCATAACATCAATCAGTAATAAAATAATAAAATAATAACCTTAGGACAAGGAATAATATTTAATTAAATCGCTTATAACTCGAGTACTGATTATCAACATAATCTGGATGAGGCTGAGCAATGAGGATCATTGAATTGTGCTGGAATAGGACCAAATCCAGGACTGCCAAAAATAGAATGCCCCAAACTGCCACTTACTAAAAATAGTAAGCCATGAAATAATGCTCTGAAAATCGTTATCTTCGCAACCAGAGAAAGATCTTGGCGAGCTTAGCAACTTTGCACCATCCCGACGGCCAAACCCTAACTTACTAAAAATAGTAAGTTCACATTCCACCCCTGACAAGTTTGGTTGGAACTCCGAGGAACATGGGAACCCTTAATTCACCTTTCCACATATCCTACGGGTCTTCGGAATAGGCCAATGGACCACTGAATGCAACATTACAAGGAAGGGGACATTACAATGGAGTTAATGGTTCCACCTCTGATCAATTATGAGCCATATGGGTTCATATTTGGTCTTGTTTGACCCATACAAGTGTTGAATCGCCTCTTTGGCCTTATCCATGGCCTCATATAAATACCCCATAAAGGTATGATCCCCATCCACCATTAGTAGCACCCTCACCAATGGTTCCAAGACCTAGATATAAAATTTTTAACAAAATCAGCATATTGTAATATTAGAAAATTAAATAATAAATCATCATTTAAAGTTTCAAAACTTACATTGATGATCTCATCCACTATTTGGAAAAATTAGAATAAAAAATGGCACAAGCAACCTTCTCCGCTTCAGGCTTCATATCATAAGGACTCCCCAACCATCTTTCACTCACAAACATCCTCTTTAGGTTGGGCAATGCAGCTAGCATGCTCTACAAGGTGAGGAAATTGGTATCAAAGTGCGTGACCCCCGATTGCACAAGATCCTTACCATTAGTGTGCTCTCTCATAAGATTTAGGACCCATGTGTGATTGTAGATGTATTTGGTGATATTCCTTCCGTCTTCAACCACTTTCTTCACCCAGCTTAGCTTCCCTATGTCCACAAGGAGCAAGTCAAGACAATGGGCAGCACAAGGGCTCCAAAATAACGTCGGATGCCTAGCCATTAGAAGTTTGCCAACTTCCACATATGTAGCTGCATTATCAGTCACAACCTGGATGACATTCTGCACTCCCACTTCCATCACCACTTCATCCAACATGATGCACAAGGTCTCTGCATTCTTCACTTCATTGGAGGCATCAATTGATTTTAAAAATACTACGTGTCCCCCTAAAGCAGCTAGAAAGTTGATGAGTGTCCTATTCCTAACATCCGTCCACCCATCAGAAAGAATGGTGCAGCCATTCTTTTCCCAAATACTCCTTTTCTCTTCCACTAATGAGTGAGTGTTTTGGACCTCATTCTACAATAACGGCCCACTCATCTCATAATGACTTGGGGACTTGAACCTCTTACCTACCACAATCAATGCAGTGACCAATTAGTCCCAATATAGGCTAGAAACAACATTGAATGGAATATTGTTGTAGATCCAAAATCTAGCACACACCACCTTTGCCTGTTGGTGAGCCTTTTTATTCCATGCAGTGCCTTGCAATCTGGGTTGTGCACCAGGAGTGTTACTTGGAACAAAGTAGTTTTCCATATGGCTGCCCACACTTCCCGTTCCTCGTATCCGTGGCCCAAGGGAAGAACTAGATGCCCCCACATTTGTATGTAACCCTATAGAACTCAAATCTGCCCTTGGGGCTGCCATTGCCTCTATTGTTCTCTTTTTTGTGGCCTTCCTTTGATCATATGCTTCAAGCATTGCTATTGCATCCCTCATAGCCGCTTCAGGACATTTAGTACATGGTGTGATATATCGACATTCAATATTTGCAAGGTGATATTTGAGCCGATTAATGCCACCTTTCATAAGCTTAGTGAAATAAATACAAATGACATCTTGTTTGCTGCCCGGTATCGCATGTTTCCAACAAGGGTCTCTCTTTCTGCCACTAGACCCACCATTTCCACCTGTAGAAGCCATTTGCTTTTAGCAAAGTAGGAAGGGAACCTAGCAAAACAGAGAGCCAACATTTAGAAAAAAATAACCCTGTTATTACATTCCTAGCTATATTACAATAACACTGTTATTAATAATACTGAATAACAGTGCTAATAACAATTTAATATAAATAAAATCGATTAACTAAAAAAAAAAATGGCTCTGCAAGCGAAATATTGCTGCAACGCCTCGGCATCCTCTGCCCTGCTGTCGAGACCGTCGTTTGGCACTTATATGGGCTCTGTGAATCACTTCTCTGTTCTTGCTAACAATCATCAGGCCGAGGGTCCCATTAAGGCTGCAACACGAACTCATGAACAACAGACTTTCTTTGCGAAAACCAAATATGCATTGATAAAAATGGATAGGGCTCCCCCTCCTCCCCACGAAGGTAAGGATCGGAATTGGCAGAAGGTTAGACGCAGAAAACCCAAGCATTCAGCTAGGCGAGCACTCGATCAACCAACAGGCCATGCCCGAGTTCTCAGCATTTTCTGGAGGAGGGTTTTTTAAAACCAAACCATTGTAATAGCACCATTAATCGGGATATCATTTCTCCATGGAATTTTTCAGCAAAATTTGCGAAGGGTAAGGAAACCCTTGGTTGTCATTCTATTCAGAATCGTCAAAATGTAATGGGTAACAAGCATTTTGAGGTTGACTCATCAAAGAATCCACTAGCCACTAAGATAAGGCCGGTGATTGAAATCGATATTCAAACTTGTTGACGTGTCTGAAATCACATTGCTGCAAACTCCATACGGCCAACGCAGAATAGACTAACCAGCTGAGTATCCTATCCTCTCTTGAGATAAGGAAATCCCTAATGTTGTTTCTTTGATCAATGGGGACGACCTCAAGGTTTTGATTGTCAGGTCTTGACTGCGGGACTACTCAATGGTTTGATGTGTTTTTGCTGGAAACACAAGGGGACTTACAATTTGCAACAAACTGGTCTGCTGTGATTCTCGAATTATGCAATAAAGAGAAAAAGGAAAGGGTTAGGAGATCTAAAACTAACAACACGGGTATGCGGGTAGACGGGTTCAACATAACCAATTCCTGCTTGGCCAGAATAGCTCACAACCTTGCAGGAACGGTGCAATCTTCAAAGGGACTTGGAAGATTTTCAGACTAGAGACGCACGACTAAGCACCCAATTTTGGCGCAGCTCAAACGGACACTTGCAATTGAACTAAGCACAATTAAAGGCTCAGGTTAACCATACAAAAGGATACACAATCAGTAGATCCTCAATGGTATGAGCCTGAATCTATCAAATACCTGCACACCCAAAATAGAAAGATCTATCTAAAATGCTGAGAGAAACCATGCTAACAGGATGAAAACAAGACAATAAACACCAAATCAATGTTTATATATTGATTTCAGCTGCCTATTACAACAATTTCTGCAACATCTCTATGATACTGCTTAAAATCTAACCTATTCTAACTCTGAAATCTAACTCTCTCACCAGAGTCTAACTATTTAACAATCTCTAACTATCTAACCATCTAACCCTTTACAAAAGAAAGGCCTTTGCCTTTTATAGATATTACAATTTTGAATCGAAGGCTAGGATGGACTGCATCCAAGGGTCCTGATCTACCTTCCAGAAGTTGGCAACTTTAACCCATGCCGAATTAATTCTCAGTTATCCAACCAACAACTATCTCAACTACCTGCCACTATTTGGATTTAATTCAGGTCTATCCAATCTTTTTGGTGGTTGGGAATAGTTATCCACAAAAATATCTTGTGCGAGACCCATAGGCAGTTTACAATAAAGCAGTTTCAGTTTTAAAACTGAATTTCTAGACCTAAATCCAACTGTGCACTTTCTTGAGAATGCATAGACTTGGAGCATTCAGAGTGTTCTTTGGTCTTTGGTCCCGGTGGTGGACTTCAGCTTTGTGGTCAAGTGGCACGCTTCCCAATGCTCGGTTGTTCTCGCGCTCTTGCATCTTTTCTTTTCCAATCTTCAGCGCCTGGCCTTGATTGCGATCCTTCTTCGATTTGTGTTTCAGGTTTTTCTCCCGGTTCTCCAATGACGTCCTGCGATCAATCAACCAATTTCATTTCATTAAATCAATTTGAAAAATTAATTAATTAATTTAACAAATATTAAATTTAATTATGATGCTTGGAGGGTTATTTGAAAATTTCCCAAGTTTTAACGCTTTTACACCTTTCGCGAATTTAGTTGTTCTTGGCAATTTCGGACAAGAGGGGCGTTCGAAAAGTTTTAAAAACTTTGACATTTCACCCCTTAATGGTGAATTTCGGGATTTTGGGCACTTTTGCAAACTTTGGTATTTTGGAGTGTTTTGCCAACTTTCACTTTTTCAAATTTTGGCTAAAAGGTCCGAATTTGGCCATTTGGGGCATTTTTGCCAACTTTTCGCTTTTCAGATTTTGGCCTAAAGGCCCATATTTGGCCCTTTGGGCACTTTTTGCAACTTTTCACTTTTCAAATTTTTACTTAAATGCCCAAATTCAGCCCTTAGGGCACTTTTTGCAACTTTTTCACTTTTCAAATTTTCACTTAAATGCCCAAATTCGGCCCTTTGGGCACTTTTTGCAACTTTTCACTTTTCAAATTTTCACTTAAAGGGCCAAATTCGGCCCTTTGGGCACTTTTTGCAACTTTTCACTTTTTAAATTTTCACTTAAATGCCCAAATTCGGCCCTTTGGGCACTTTTTGCAACTTTTTCACTTTTCAAATTTTCACTTAAATGCCCAAATTTGGCCCTTTGGGCACTTTTTGCAACTTTTTCACTTTTCAAATTTTCACTTAAATGCCCAAATTCAGCCCTTTGGGCACTTTTTGCAATTTCGGACCTCTAGCTAGTTTTTGCAACTTTTAGCATTTTCGGACCTTATGGGCATTTTTGCAACTTTTTGCAATTTCGGACCTCTAGCCAATTTTTGCAACTTTTAGCATTTCAGACCTTTTGGCACTTTTTGCAACTTTTTGCAATTTCGGACCTTTTGGCACTTTTTGCAACTTTTTGCAATTTTCAAACCTTTTGGGCATTTTTGCAACTTTTTGCAATTTTCGGACCTTTTGGGCATTTTGGCAATTTTAAACTTTTTCCTCAAGAAGTGCGAGCTTGAGCACTTGGGCAAGTTTGTCAAGATCTCGCCGAAGGATCATTTTATGGAATATAACATTTAAGTATTGTCACTTATACTTTAAGTTATATTCCATATATACTGTCAGGATGTTTGAGAGTGGTTTCAGACCTCTAGGAGTTATATTGCAAATTCTAGTTTTTGGAGGATTCCTCAGTTTTCCAGACTTAGTCAAATTTCAGGATCAGGACATTCCAAACAACCAAATTTCAGGGCATTTGAAGATCAAGATGTCATTCCAAACTCCATCACTCACCAACTTGACCTAACTCAGACCTTCAAGGATGATATTCACTCACCAAGCAAGACACAATGAGCAACAAGAGCAAAACCAGGCCCTAAGGAAGACTCTCAAAGAAACCCTAATTCTGGGGCCCTATTGACTCACCCTGGCTCAAGCAGAGCCTGCCATCCCAACGACTCCCCTGACAGCACTCATCATGCAAAGGCTAACAGACAAAACCTTAAAAAAAAACTAGAAAAACAAACCCCAGAAAGCAAAAAGAAGGGGTCCCATTCATGGGGCGATGTGTGAATACGTCACAACAGCCCCTAGAGGCCTAATTTGGTTTTAGTGGCACTTGACCCTTCATATCCCCTTCCTCTTCCACAAAGACAGAAAGGCACAAACCGGGGGGTCCCTGTCCAAGACGGGGATGGGTGTGCGATTCGCACAACAAAACCCTATCAAAGCATCAAAAGCATTGTAAGGACTTCGTCATCTTTGCCCGATGGGAAGGTTTGGGTATTTCGTCCGAGCAAATTGCTGACTGGTTAACATCATCCTTTAAGGACCAGGTAAGAATCGATTTCCTTCTTGATAATTTCCTTGCAATTGAATGCAGCAACCTGGGTTTGAGAAAAAGGCTTTTGTTTGGGGATATCTTAACATACAAGGGTTTTAGTTTAGAATGTTGGGAATGGCAGCCCCTTTTTAATCCATCCTGGTTGCCTTTTATGGTAAATAGAGCAATATCAATTGAGAATTTACCAGTAGAACTTCGTAATATTGAAATCCTAGAAATGATAGGCAATAAAATTGGGAAATTCGTACGTGTTAAAAAAACCTCTCTTAAATTCTCTAACCAGATTCTTATGGTAAACATGGATATCAATATCAAAACTTTAGAAAACATAACGCTAAAATTCAATAACTTTAGCTTAACCCTAGAATTATCCTTTTATGTTGGCCCCATTGGAGAAGAACTCCCTAAGATATATTCTCCTGTGATGACATATCCTAGGTTAAATCATAAGAATTCTGGAGTCTCACTTAAATTGTTGGAAGGAATGGGGGTTTTACTTTGGAAGGCCTTGAATCTAAAAAGAATCCTAAGCACCATCCCTCTGATCTTACAAAGGATCGATGCTTTAAATCCCTTCCCAAGGACCCCCTCATCAAGAATTCAAGCTCCATGTTCCCCCCATCTCTGGAAACTGGCTTGACACCAATAGATGTCACCGGGATCAGGGATCGGGATTTAGAAGAAGGTGAGATTAGTGAGCCTCCTCTTCAGAAGGATCCGCTAGGTTTAGCAAATAACACAGCCTCTGGATTATACAACAACCCGAGGATGATGAGCTCTCCGAGGTCTCCATCAGACGGTAATTTATTCCCCCCTGAGCAATCATTGGTGAAGGAAAGAAGCCCCCCGGTTGTGGTTATTGACTCTAGGCAAGTTCAACTGTCAACTCTAGTTTCAGATAGGTTGGCCAATGAGGGGGCAGAGGATTCTTCCCCACCTTGAAGAATAATTTGGCGGAGGCAGAGACAGAGAATGAACAAGTAGCTAGGGAGGTCAATATTATTGCCAGTTATATTGGGGAAGATGTAGTTAATGACCTAATGGAACAATTTGTGGATGAGGTTTGTGATTCTGAGGAACTGGATAGACAGAGGGAACTCTACGTTAAAAATTTAGTGGATCATGCCAACAAGTTAAGATTTAATCTGATCAATGTTTATGGTCCTATCCAAAATAGGGACAAAGCCCTGGTTTGGTTTGTATCATTGGTGGAGATTTCAATGCCATCATTAAGGCTGAAGACAAAAGGGCAGTATCAAGCTACCCCCAGCGGATTTGGACTTCAATAACTGGATCAATAGGAACTCTCTGCTGGAAATTCAGACAGCAAAGAACACCTTTACATGGAATAATAGAAGGAAAGGTTTCTGCAATATTGCGGAAAAACTTGATAGATTTTTTATCCATGGAGGGCTTTCGGAGCTCAACTACACCATGGAAGCAGAGATCCTACCTTTATCTGGCTCTGACCACTTTCCACTTCAACTTAACATCTTGACAGATCACTCTCCTAGAAACCGCCCTTTCAAATTTGAAAGCATGTGGTTCAAGGATGACAACATCATCAACCTAATTGAACACTGGTGGAGTGATTCAGTTTTCTCAGGCTTGAAAATGTTTATTGTGGCAAACAAGCTGAAGTTTATTAAAAGGAAGCTCTTGGAGTGGAATAGGGAGAACTTTGGTAACATCTTTGACAAGAAACTCTTAATAGAAAAGGATCTTACAAATGTTAATAAGGAAGTTCTGGCGAGGGGGATGAACGGACATCTCTTCCTTAAGGAAAAATCATTACTATCAGAGTATGAAAAGATTCTGTCAAAAGAAGAGATCTTCTGGAGACAAAAATCTAGGGAATCTTGGCTGAGAGATGGGGATCGCAACACCAAGTTCTTCCACAATAGCACCAAGCAGAGGAGATGGGTTAATCGGATCTCCAACATTAAGAATAGCCAGGGAGCCAACCTGGCAGACTCGACCGATGTTGCCTCAGAAGCTGTTAGGTTCTTTGAAGGTGTCCTAAACAACACTGATGGTTCCAACCTTAGGGGCCAACTTAATATTATTAACAATCTTCCAAAACTCATTAATGAAGGACACAATAAATGCTTACTTAAGAAATTCTCTGAGGAGGAGGTTAAATCCGCCCTCATGAAGATGAATCCAGATAAGGCTCCTAGCCTAGATGGCTTCCCAACTAGCTTCTTCCAAAAATGTTGGGGTTTTATGGGGCCGGAGATCACGGAGGCCTTAGAGGTTGTCAGAAACTCAAGGAAGATTCTCAAGGAGATCAACAATACCTTCCTAGTTCTGATTCCAAAAAAAGAGAAACCAAACAACTTCAATGATTATAGGCCCATAGCCCTGTGTAACACCCTTTATAAACTCCTTACCAAAACCTTAGCAGCTAGACTTCAAAAACTTCTCCCTCTCATCATTAGCAAAGAACAAATAGGCTTTGTGGCCGAAAGATCAATCTATGATGGGGTAATAATTGCCCAGGAAGCTATCCACTCGGTCTAGCTTAATAATGCTCCAAGCATGCTTGTCAAATTAGATATCAGCAAAGCCTATGACAAAGTTGATTGGTGCTTTTTATGCAAATGCTTGGAAGCATTTGGCTTCTCCAAATCTTGGATCAACCTTATTTTTGAATGTATCTCCACTCCTAAATTCTCTTCTTGATCAATGGCACTCCTGAAGGTTTCTTTAGCAGCTCGAGAGGGCTTAGACAGGGGGACCTTATGTCTCCTTTCCTCTTCATTATTATGGCAGAAGCCCTAGGGAGATCTATCTCAAAGGCCAAAGAGGAGGGCGGGATCCAAGGTATTCCCATTACCAGTGGTCTTCCCGCCATTACCCACCAACAATTTGTTGATGATACAATGCTTTTTGGGCATGGCAACATTAGGGAAGCAAGTGCCCTCAAAGGCATCCTCAAAGCCTATATGATAGCATCAGGTCAAAAGCTCAATTTGGAGAAGTGGACAGTATTTATGTTCAACATTGACCCCTCATCTGGGGAAGAGATCTGTAAAATCCTGGAGATAAAGCCGGGTCTCCTCCCCTACAAATATCTAAGCATCCCCCTAGATAAAGGCAGTAGGTCATCCAAACTATGGGACCACTTGGTGGATAAAATCAAATCGAGGATTAACACTTGGAAAGGAAGATGGTTGTCCTCTGCAGGCAGGGCAACCTTGGTTAAATCGGTCTTGGCAGCTATGCCCATTTAGCAGCTTTCCTGTCAAAATTTATCATCCAAAAAATAGGACGAACGAAACAAACACCTTAGGACGTTCTTCTGGCAAGGTGCCAATGAAGACAGGAAATTATTACTCCTATCTTGGGACAAGATATGCAGAGCAAAAGAAGAAGGAGGTGCTGGCATTAAAAATCTCCGTGACCAAAGCAGAGCCCTTGGGGCCAAGTTAGTTTGGAGAATGTTAAGACATCCCCACCTGAAGTGGGCAAGGTTATTGCACCATAAATACCTCAACAGAGGTAACCCTATCCAAATTTTTAGAGAAAACAACCCGCCCAGAGGATCTCGCATATGGAACTTTATGCTGGAATGCAGAAGTATTATTTCAGAGAAACTCACTTGGAACCTTGGTTCCGAGGATGAAGCCCTTTTCTGGTCTGACTCGTGGGGAGGTGATGCGGAGCATCCACACTAACTCAACTACTTAAGGATATCCTTCTCCCAACTCACCTATCTAGTAGGTGTGTCTCTTCAACTAGTGGCACTCACTCACAATTCATCAACACCTTCTCCTTTCAAGGTCTCCACATACTCACAAGTCACCCATTAACCCAAAGGTACCCAAAGACACATCATAGTACTCCATTCCATGACCAAACACACAAGACTCAACTTATTCAATCACCCTACAAGGTTTCATGACACCCGGTTACCTTAACCCTGCTCACTAGGCTTTCATCCCAACAATAGGACTATCACATATAGGTTCAGAACAGTTTTTAGGGATTGGTTCATTTGACCCCTCAAATAATAAGATGAATTTTTCTGGTAAGAATAAAGTTTATTCACAACACCATAATCTATCCTCACACCAAGTGATAGGTCCTTATTCGACCATACATTTCTGTACCAACACAATCTCTAACTGCAAGTTTGGGAAATCAATTTCTGAACAGGCTGCCTTCACCAAAATGATCATAACTTTCTTATTTTTCCATGAAATTACATCAGACTTGAAGAAAATGAAAGAAGACTCAATATTCTTTCCATCCATATGACATTTGTACCGTAATCATTCCATAAAAAGGATTATAAAGCTCTGCAACTCCCAAGAATCAGGATTTACCAGTCCAAGACACAAAAGATCAACAAATCTTCTTATCTTCCACACATGTCAAACTTTTTCATGAAGCCCTGCACACATTAGAGGATGAATATATACATATTTATAGTCTTTTAATCCATTTGGATGATTTTCAAGGCATGAAAAATAAAAGTTTTACATTTTATGGTGCCTGTTGGAAACCCTTGTTTGATTCCAGGCAGTTTTTACAAAAACTATTGTATCTTATTCAAATCAAATCCAAATTCAATGAGACCACCACCAAATTAAAGGGGATTCATCCCTCTTTGATCTCCAATTGAAAAGGAATGACAAAAACCACATTTTACAAGATGAAAATTCAGAAAAATAGACTGTTATGTCTGAAAAATCAGAAAAAAAAAATGCAGAAAACTTCAAGAATTTTATTGATTTCTCCTTAGTACATTGGACAACCCTAGATTCGACCTTCCAAGGTCTATTTATGCATCCAAATGGTGGTTACAATGTCTCCAACTACATTTTGAATTTGTATTACTAACCCCTAATTACTCTCATAATGCAAAAGTTGCTTTGAGCATTTTTTGACAATGTGAGCAATTTTGCAAATTGTAACTGTAACTCCTAGACCCAACCTATGATTTTAAATGACTTCAATACACAACCAATGGTCTTATTGACCTTATTACATCACATATGGTCATAATTGACCTTATTACATTGAACATCCATCAAAACATAAAAATCTCATAGTTTGCTTCATAGAGGCTTGATGATCAATGAGGTGCTTCTGCACCAGGAGGGTATAAGGCTATCGAGAAAATTTATGACTTTGGGGCTTCTCGAGCTCTCCATGAATCACATAGAGGTACCTTGTTAAGGAACTACATCTCCCCCTCAGTGGAAGGGGCGGGGTGGCAGTGGATAGACAGAGAAAATGAGGATATCCCTGCAGGGGATAAATGCAAACTCATGGCAATTCTTAGAACAAGGAACATCTCCTTTGGCCTAAATAAGGATAGGCTTGTATGGGATGGCTCCTTGAGTGGGGAATATAATTCTAAGGATGGGTACTCTCATATCACCAAAGCCCACCTTAGACCCACGACAGAGCTACCTCTGAAACTCTATTGGGATAGGTACTGCCTACCCAAGGCTGGAGTCTTCTCTTGGCTTGATCTCCAGAACAAGCTCTTGACAACTGATAAATTCAGGAGGATGGGGTATGAGGGACCTAGCAGATGCGCTCTCTATGAGATGAATGAAGGAAGATACCAACCATATCCTCCTCAATTATACCTATGCAAACCAATGCTGGGTCTGGTTCACCAAGAAACTTGGCTAGTCCTCTGCCTTCCCCCAATCCATTTTAGGGATGCTCAAAGCTTGGCCTATCCTTAGACGAGGTAGTCTCTTTGAAGGGTTATGGATCTCTCTTCCATCTTCCATAATGTGGGAGTTGTGGAAGGAGAGAAATAGACGTCTTTTCAAAAATGAAAAACTAGAGGTGCACCAGGTTATCAATAAAATTGAGGCTGCTATCATTGAACTCATAAATAGTCAGATATTCTCAGGTATGAAGAATAATGCCACTGTAACCTATTGGGATGAAAAGATGAAAGGTCTTTGGGAGGGTCTATCTATCCCACCCTTTGTGGGGGATGGCCCTGAGGGAAATCTTAGGAGAAGAGCTGATTGCAAATGGCATCCTCCAGGCGTGGGATGGCTAAAGTTAAACTTTGATGGGGCGTCCTGGGGCAATCTAGGAGTGGTAGGCATAGGATGCTCTGTCCACAACTGGGAAGGCAAAGAAATAGCCATCCGGGCATCCCCTGTAGGCATCAAATCCAATAACTGGGCGGAATTGATGGCCCTAGTGGAAGGCCTGCATCTTTGTAGGAAATTAGGAGTGAAGTATTTGGATATTGAGGGGAATTCTGCTATATTGTCAATGCTCTTAGAAAAGGCAGTATGCCCAATTGGAGACTCAACACCCTGCTGTTTCAAGCCATTTGGTTATGTCAAGGGTTTGAGAGGTTCATAGTCAATCATATCTATAGGGAAGGTAACAAAAGAGCGGACGAGTTAGCTAACATGGGAGCGGATGGCATCCATCTCCCCCCAGACTTCATTTGAAGCTCTTCATTCACAAATATATGCTTATTCCTACCTGCTATGACCATTTCACACATCGCCCCATTGCAAATGGGGTCCCCTTCTTTTTTGCTTTCTAGGGTTTGTTTTTAGGTTTTTTAGGGTTTTGTTAGTTAGCCTTTGCATTTTGAGTGTCGCCAAGGGGATCACCTGGATAGAAGGTCCTGCTTGAGTGATGTCCTGATCCTAAAATTTGACTAAGTCTGGAAACTGAAAAAAAACCTCCAAAAACTAGATTTTGCAATATAACTCTTGGAGGTCTGAAACCACTCTCAAACATCCTGAAAGTATATATGGAATATAACTTAAAGTATAAGAAAGAAGAAGGATAGAAGGAAATGTCACTTATACTTAATTTCGCTCCTGACCCTCAGAGAAGGCCCACAGCGAAAAATCACTCCTGACCCTCAGAGAGGGCCCACAGCGAAAAATCGCTCCTGACCCTCAGAGAGGGCCCACAGCGAGATTTTGATTTCCTTTGTTTTGCAATGAAAAGAGACCAAGTTTTGATCATAAATGGAAAATAAATGACTTTCTCCACCCACCTGAAAGAGTTTTAGCTTGAAATGATGAAGGATTTTTTTGAAATCACCAAAATTGCTCCTGACCCTCAGAGAGGGTCCACAGCGATTTTCTTTGTGTGCACATTTTTGGACCTTTCTTGGACATGAATTTTTATTAGAACAAGATGACATCTTCCTTGGCAAAGTGATTTTTAGATGAAAAGTGAAGCATTTTGGTCCAGGAAGCAAAAATCGCTCCTGACCCTCAGTGAAGGCCCAGAGCGAGATTTTCAAATATGCACTATTCTTACAAGATCAAAGTATGTTTTATGATTGGAAGGGATGAAGGAAAGCATGTTCTATCTGTTGAATATAATTTGGAGGATCAACACAAGAAGAAATCAACCCAAAATGAAAAAATCGCTCCCGACCCTCACTGAAGGCCCACAACGAAATTCGGACCCTCAAAGAGGGCCCACAGCGAGAAACCTAAAATGGGAACTTTTCATCCAAGTTTGAGGAAAGCTAAGGTTAGGCATGGGTTTGAAACGATGTTTGAAAAGCCTTGAAGTAAAAAGAAATCGTTGAGAATCAATATTTTGAAGGCAATTACAAAAATCGCTACGGACCCTCAGAGAGGGCCCATAGCGATTTTCCAGTTTTCTCTCCTTTGTTTGAAGAATTGAGATAAAATCTTGCTTGGACAGGAGGAGAACGTGATGTGTTATGCCTTGGAGGTGATTTGAAGATTAAAAGATAAAGGAATTTGCCTAGAACCAAAAAATCGCTTTGGACCCTCACTGAAGGCCCACAGCGAGATTTTCAAAAAATGCATGTTTTCTTCGAAATGGTGCTAAGGCAAGGTTAGGATAAGGCGAAGAGACCCCCAACAACATGATGAATATTATTTTACCTTTGAAACTTGATGATTTTGGTCAGAAAATGAAAAATTGCTCTTGACCCTCAGTGAAGGCCCACAGCGAAAAATCGCTTCGGACCCTCAGAGAGGGCCCATAGCGATATTGTTGAAAATCCTCATTTTACCTTGCAACAAGAAAGCGAATTTGGTTGGAGTGGATTAAGGAAGGACATTGCAAAATGATGAATAAAGTTTTAATGAAAAATGATGAAGAATCAAGCCCAATTTGCAAAAATCGCTCCTGACCCTCAGAGAGGGCCCAGAGTGAAAAACACCAAAAACACACCTTTTCCCCAAAATTTGACAAAGCTGAGTTTGCAAGTCAGTGAGGAGGCCTAGTTGAAATGTCTTGAAGGGATTTTGGAGGTTGAAAAATGCTAAATTTGAGCAAAAAGTGAAAAATCGCTCCTGACCCTCAGTGAAGGTCGAGAGCGAAATTTGCATTTTCACCTATTTTTCCTCATAAAAAATGTCAAATTTGAAGTGCAACACATTAATAGGATATCAATTTGCCCTCCAGGAGATTTCCAAGTTGAAATGTGAAATATTCAAGGCTTAAATTCAAAAATCGCTCCTAACCCTCAGAGAGGGTCCAGGGCGAAATCCTCATGAAATCTCATTAAGCCTTGTTTTAAAAGTTAATATTCTCCAAATTGCATTTGATCGCCAGAATTGCCAATTTTGAGGCATTTGGAAAAATTAAAATTAAATTCGAATTAAATTAAAGGCATTTTAATTTAATAAATTAATTTTTAGGCCTTGAAATAATCAAAAATCCACCTTGGAGGCATTAAAATTAATTTTCAAATTTTAAATGAAGGTGAGTGCTCAAATACATTTATTTGTTTTTACAAGCAAGTCGGCCTTCTTTTGAGGGGGATTTTATTTCATTTTCATTTCCCTTTTGGCAAGTTGGCCTTGGAGGGAATCAAGGTGAGCGCTCTATATATGGGTGATGCTTTGTTCAAGTTTAATCATTCATTCATCCTTTCCTAAGTGCAAAATTGGAGAGCTGTTTGAGGAGCGAAATCCAGAGGTTGAAGTGCAATTTGGAGGAGCGAAATCTAGCTAGAGTGGAGCGAATTTCTACTAAGTGTTGAAGATCAAAGAGGGTGGAGTCTATTCTTTTTGAAGCTAGAGGAGGCGCAATTCATCCAAGGGAGAATTTTGATTTAAATTTTGCCTAGCAAAATCCATTTTTTTTGCATCATTTCTTAGAGTTTAATACTCAAGAGGAGGTATGGCGAAACTATCCTAGCATCCTTGTTCAAAGTTTGATTTTTGGACATTTGTTTTGGAAAATCTAAGTATTGCATGGTTAATTAGGAAATGATAACTCAAGATTTATCATGAAGTTTCCTAATTAAAATCTTAAATCTTCCTTTTGAATCCTAATTTCTACACTTCAAGATATATTACTAATTTTGAAATGTTGTGTAGGTATCAAGATGGAGACTCCAAAGCCCGGAGGATCTACAAGTCGGCAGGTTCTCATCAAAGACGATCAAGCAAGGATAAGGGCGACCTCCTCCAGTCTAGCATCGACAAAGACGGCCTTCTCCGGTCAAGCATCATCAGGAATAACTTCTTCCAATCCAGCATTCCAAGGCGAGGTACATCATCATCCTGCACATCAAAGACAAGAGAAGTCAGAGCAAGGGTTCGTTGAAGAAGCAGATAGTTTCAGAAGAGTTAATTAAAGATAGCTTCTCAGCAACATCAAATTGGCATCAACCAAGTGTCAGACGAGTTGGCATCCCAGTTATCACTTCTCCAGTTGGTCCACCTCAGCATGTCCAGATTCAATGTACCTAACTCATGGGAGGTGGCACAAACTTCGATGTACCTACCCCAGCTATCTATTGGTCGAATTTTCCAGAGAAGACATGTGCCCTTAAAATGTAATTTTATCATTGGTCAAGCATTAAATGTTATGAAATGGTTGTAACAAACCCTAATTAGGGTTTTCATTATTGAATCTTGGCCATTGATCTCAAATGGATCTTAGCCATCAAATTGTATTATGGGCAATATATAAGCCCCGACTCTTCATTTTGTAAAGGCAGTTAGAAAGGAGTTATAGAAGATAGAGAGTCAGTAGTTAGAATAGTGAATTAGTCAGTTAATAGTATAGCAATTATAGTAGAGTAGAGAGAGAAGGCAAAGATTGTTGCCAAGATGTTGTTATAAAAGACTTGTAAAACTTCATTGAAGAAATGGTGAAATTTATGGGTCGATTCAACAATTTGCATGGTCTCTATACTTCTCATATTTGATTTCATGTTATTAGATGAGTGGAAGAAATGTACTTGATTGATGGTGAAATTCGTATATCCATACTACTAGCAGTTTGTTGATTACAGACTTGCCTTGTGTAGTCAACTGGAATCATTCAGCTTAAGCTTAACTTCAATTGTCGCTTCTTCATTGATATGCATCAGCCTGATGGTGTCTATGCCTGTAGTGATGATTTGAACATCATAAAGCTTTCCTTCGAAGATCGCACTAACCTTGTGGAGATTGTCCTGTGATGTCAAAACAAGACTTAGTTAGAATTTCATCAAAGATCATTCATTGCTCCTACATTCTTAGTATTAGAATTAGATCCTTTCCTCACCCTCATCTTTTTTCCTTTTTTCAAATCAAAGCTAGTAAAATCCTGTGTTCCAACAATATTCAAAGCAAATCAGACGTTCAATCATCAAGTGTAAGTCCCCTTGTGATTCCAGCAAATCACATCATACCACAGAGAGCTTATCCACACGTAGAGATCCTACAGCAAAGAACCTTGAAGTCACCTGATTGATCCTTTTTGCAATATCTTCAGCATTCAGAGGCTTTACTCAAGAGAGGATAAGGTACCCTTGGGTATTTTATTCTGTGTTTGATAGTGTACAAAATACACGTCAACACTACCCTGTCAATCTTGCAAACCCATTTAGATTATAGTACATTGTAAGCCCTCCAGTCTCTCACTTTCACTCATTTTTATTTAAAAATATATATAACAAATAAAATATATATATACTCTTATTTAGTCTTACCTATAAACCTACCTTTATAGATCCTTATTCATATATATATATAGCTATATACATATACACACATATAAGCATATATATATATATATATATATATTTACATATAAATAAACAGGTTTACTGAAAGGAATAGGTCTGTATATATACTTATATACATATACATGTATTTATATATATATATACCTGTATATATAATTATATATATATATATATGTATATATAAAGACATATATATATATGAGATACATGTATATATATATAGACACATAACGATCTAGCATCATATATAATTTAGGCAAACTGTCAAGCATATATCCTATTTTGATTCATCAGCAATGAAAAATGTGTAAGTTTTAAAACTAGTAGGAGGCAATAGCATACAAGAATAAGCATATGTATATAAACATGCATGCATATTTCGCCACATCTGAAATATGCAGATATGGATATATAGGTATTACTATTCATATATACATTGATTTCTATTAGGATTAAAATTTACCCAGCCATTAAAATTCCGCCATTTTCTTCTATATTCCATCTAAATTTAATAAACCTCAATTGTTAGGAGGAATATGTCTTGTCGGACGGCATGCGTTAGCATCTCCTCCTAGTTCAGTACCATAATGACGACACCCTAGTAATGTTGAGGTGACGCTCCCTAAGTGATTCGAAAGCTTGAGTAACCCCAGCATAAAGGCTAAGGTGGTGGTAATTATGTCTCAGATCTTTGGAGATTGCATCCTTTGCATCGTGACCCTCCGATCTTGATCCTAACCTGCTTGATGCTCCTCTCTTCGACTAGACTAGCTGCCCTTTACGAAGCATTAACTAGCCAACTCTATTTAGGCTGCTAAGATGGATGCCTTGTTTATTTCTCATTCAGCTCCGATGGATACCCCTCTTAGGCTTCTAGGGCTGAAACGGCAGATGGCTTTTGTTGGAGAGATCAAAGAGGAGAGAATGAAAGGCATTCTGGCTCAACAGAATCCGTTGATTACTGGGGCCGTAATGAAAACTCTGGGGAAAGACTTTATCCTGAATGAGGACCGAACTAGAGTGAACCCTGACATTGTTGCAATGTTCCTAGCTATCGCCATGCATTTAGAGAAAGAAAGAGAAATAGCGGTGAAGCTATGTAAAAAGGTCTTCAAAAAAGATGTCTTGGACGAATTAGAAAGGGTGGTGGTCAACATTGATGAGGAGCTTACGGCTCCCAAGCCCCGGGACTACGATGTTCTTATCAAAAAGAATAAACCAGTGGCCCGTTTTCCCATCCTGGTTATTGAGGATCCCGCGGCCTTTGAAGCTTATAGTCCTGTCAGAAGTAGAAACTTCCTCTTCCTCTCGTGGATTCTTCAGGTTAAAAAACCCCCTCGGGAGAAATGGTTGATTAACTACCTTGAAGCTGAAAATCTCTCGGTCATCCTGGACCATGTGCCAATTCCTCCCTCTTCTGCAGAGGTTAAGGTCCCTCCGGAATGGAAAGCCCCCTGGTTTTTGGCACTCCAGGTTTCTTGGGTTGTGATAAATGTTTAAATTGGCCCACTAATGGGGGTCTACCTCTGATGTTTCTTTTGTCCCCATTGAACTCTCTATGATTTTGCTTTCTTACATACTATACTTGCTAAAAAGACCTTTGGTTGTTCTTTATAAATATTTTCGATATCTAGTTATGTTCACTAATTTTTGACTGTTGGGTTTAGTTAATTCTCTGCTCATTCCATTGTCTATCTCACTTTTCAGGCAATGTAGGCCCAGCATGTCATTCATAAATATATATATATACATATACATATATATACAACATAAACTCAGCTATCTTTAAGAATAAGTTTAACTATATGCAATATTTAGCACAGTCGGTTTGGTGTCCTTTCGGAAGTTTTCATAATCCCTTGAGCATTATCGTATTAGAAGTCACTCATTTTAGGCAATTGTGAGCCTTTTTTGACAGGAAAGTTTCTATGTTTTCGATTATTTTTAAAATCTATGATGGATAGCAGGTTTCCTTGCTCTATTTAGAATTGGTTCCGGAAGGGCTGTTTTTTGGTTGAATACTTAGTTTTCTCCAAAAACTTCCTTCGGTGGTTTTGGTACTAGCCGAGCATTATGGTTACAGAATATCTTTGTTGGCTAACAACTTTTGAGATACTATGATATTACAAGTTGGAAAACTTGGCAGGTATGACCTGCTGTGAGAACTAGTTAAGTTAGCTTGTATATCTTATGAAGTTTGAATTCTATGTTTTATTCTAACATCGAGCTGGGTTGAAAGATTGGGCTGTCATTCAAGATTGAGGTGGTCTCTTGCAAAAAATGGGCATCTTGCAACTCATTGGAAATTGTGTTGTTTGTTTCTATAAGAACTCTCTTGTAGACCCTCCTGGACATATGGTCCAGAGATCCTAGCATCATCTCCCTTATTGTAATCTATCTCTAGTATATTTTTCTGATCCATTATTGGATCTGGGCTAGACCGGAGGGTTTCTTTCCTCCATTCTTTCCTACCGGTGCCCACACTGAATGGAGGTGTAATTGTAATTATTTCTTATTAATAAAATTTCTTTGGCTTCGGCCTTTTATCGATAAAAAAAAAACAATTTAATATAAAGTTATTAACAGTGTTAATAACTTAATATATTAAAAACTTAACACTATTATTTTTTAATAACAGTGTTAAAAACTTATTAACACTATTATTTAAAAATAACAGTATAAAATAATAGTGTTAATAATTCATTTAATAATGTTATTTTTAAATAATAGTGTTAAACTGCTAATAAGTTTTTAACACTATTATTAAATAATAACAGTCTTAATAAAGTTAATAAATTAAATTTTATTTAAGTTTCTATTAAGTTATTAACACTGTTATTTAAAATAACAGTGTTAATAATAGTGTTCGGAGAAAAAAGTCACATTGTATAATATTGTAAACTTTTAAATTTTTAATAAAACTATTAATAACATTGTTAAAACTTAAAAATTTAAAAATACAATGTTAATAATTAATTAGAGAAAAAAAAACTTAGAACTCTTGTTCAAATCAGCCTTGAAACTTGAAATCCTGCCTTAGTCGCGCAAATTTTTGCTGCAATCATGCCCTCGTCTCGTGGATTTTTGCTTGCTGTCGTGCAAAAATCGTGTTTTTTTCACTCCCATCACTTGCCCGCTGTTGTGCAAAAATGAAATGTCAAAAATAGGTTTTTTGCAACTTAAATCTTTTTTTTCGTTTTTGGCACCTGTTTCTTGGATGATTTTCAGCGAGTTTTGGTGATTTAGAAGGGCAAAAATTGTGGCAACTTAACACTCCAATTGGTACGAGTTTCCGGGTGCACATACATTAAATATTGTAACAATATTTATTACTATCTTTTCATATAAATACCTATATATTTATGCATATTCATAATGCCGATATTCCGCATATTTATAATTGATATTGCTGATAATCTGAATATCCATGTTTGACAATAGATTAAGCTCATATATGTTATAATAGATCTGAATTATGATATATTGTTGTTGGTTTATTCTGAATGTTAATAGCCATGATAGAGAGAGATAAGTTTACAAGTAGCGGAACGGTGTTGGGGTCACCTTCTAGGCACACCACCTCATGGTATAAGACCAGGGAGTCCCATGAGGCCAAAGGGGTACAAATGGTGCTGCCTTTGGGCCCTATTGTGATGGCCCTCATGCTCTCTATTATGGTGAATGAATGTTTTAATCATGAGACATAGGATAGGGGTGACAAGGTTAAGGAAAACGATGATAGGATACCTCGTTAGGTATTTCACCTCATATGGTATGGGACACATGAGGCCAAGGGGGAATGAGATCTGCCCTTGGGCCTAGGGTAGAGGGTCTCTAGGGCACCTTAGCTAGTCACCCTCTTCTATGCCCTCTATAATTTAACTCTCTCAAGCATAATTTAGTCTTGTAATTAGGACTATGTCTTACATATGTATAATTGATGTTTCCTAATTAATAGATCTATTTAATGAAATACAATTATTGTATATTTTCTAACTTGCAAGGTTTCAGTCAAAGTAACAAGTATCTCTAAACCCCTATTCCACTTCAATTAGGGCAGAAATTGGGTATCTCTAACTTGGGGACATTATATGAGTTGCCTTGAAACTTGAAAAACCATGTGACAACTATGTTGTACCAAGTTTCTGGAATGGGGATGTAATGTCCCCATTTTAAGGGACCTTTGCAATGAGGCTGATATTGTTCTTCTGGGTTGGTACCGGTTAGTTTAGAGAGGGGTTGCATTGTGCCAATGGGTTCATAGTAGTTATTGGAGTTGGATGACACTTTCCGGAGTGATTTTGGACAACCCGTCAAAGAATAGCTATTTTTAGTAAGTTACTATTTTAGTAAGTGTCAATTTCGACATCCATTGGTTAGTTGGGAGAGTTCCTATTCTC
The DNA here is from genome assembly GCF_030272615.1 of Cryptomeria japonica. NCBI lineage: Eukaryota > Viridiplantae > Streptophyta > Pinopsida > Cupressales > Cupressaceae > Cryptomeria > Cryptomeria japonica. The sequence continues at coordinate 487,840,505 of NC_081413.1, forward strand.
TTTTCAGTTCATAGTTTTAGCAGGTTTTGAGGAGAGTTGCTATTTATAGTAAGTGCTCGCTTGGCACTTATCTTTCTGGGTTTTTTGGGTTTGTTCTCTTTAGTCCCTAGTGAACACTACTATTTATAATATGATCTCATATTAGCTTTAGTTGTCATTTTACAAATTCAATTGGTCCTAGCAGCATTTCTATTTCGGGACAGACTATGATTTCAAAGCTAATGTTATTTTGACCTCATTTGGCATTCTAAGGTATTATTTGTTGAGACATGGACCAGCTAGGACTCGAACCTAGGACCTTCCATACGCTGCTGGAGTGCTCTACCACTGAGCTACTGGCCCCTCTTCGACCAGTCCATCATCGGTCCGAGTGTGGCTTATTTCCAACACCAACACCCCCCCTTAAGCCACACCTCTCGTGTGCTTGGGGCTCCTAGCCTGGATCTGGCTCTGATACCATGATGTTTTTAGGTAATCAGATGTTAATCAAAGTTACTTAAGTTATAAACAGATTGAGAATAATCAGAAATAATAATAAAAACACACAACACAAGACACAAGTACCCTGGGAAAACCTCCCTCTTGGAGGAAATACCCAGCATGAAAGATTCAGATCAGATTCTTAATTATAAACAGATTGCATGAATCAGATTACTTATCTGATTTGGTTGCCAATCTAGGGCAGACTGAACCTAGCATATGCAGCTGAAGTGCGTCTTCCGAGAGAGAAGAATATCAACATCAATTGAAGAGGGAGATCACTGAAGTATAGCTCACCACCTTGCCCAGCAAGTTGTCCAATGGATTCGCTCTCTAACATGCAAATTCGTTGATTGTTCTTGCATAAGGCTGATCACACTTGATAACAATGTTTGTTGTGTAGAATGAATCTTGTTTATATACAAGATTCATGTTCAGGTCTTCTAAGTCGGCCTTAACTAATTTCCTTTACATTTTTCACTTTGCACTTTGGTGCCCAATTTGGGGCCTACATAACTTGCAACTTGTGACACATTTCCTATTTGGGGCCCAGCCCTATGAAATGCTTAACCACATGTTACATTTGGGCCAAGCCCTATAAACATAAATTGCTTAATCCATACATTACATTTGGGCCCAGCCCTATAAACATAAATCGCTTAACCTTATTGCAATAAGATAATATTTTAATTGCCACAAGGCAACATTAAAATATGATCCGAACTAGCTAACCATTTCAACACTCCCTCTTAGCTAGAGAGGATTCTATGAATAATCAAGTCTCAAAGTGGCTACCACCATGGCTGCTCCCATGGATGAAAGAACTCATCATGGAATTTCTTCCATGATACCCACCATACCTACTCGCAGAGGGTGGGACCACCATGCCTACTCGCAGAGAGTGGAATTTCATGATACCCACCATACCTACTCGCAGAGGGTGGGACCACCATGCCTACTCGCAGAGGGTGGAATTTCTTCAATGATGCCCACCATACCTACTCGCAGAGGGTGGAACGAGGGCTTTCACCTCAAACTTCTCCCAGAGAAGAATGCATCACCACCATGCCTACTCGCAGAGGGTGGATCCACCATACCTACTCGCAGAGGGTGGAACAAAAACTATTACACAAACGGTGAAGCTTCCTCTGAAGCTGAAAGAAAATGGCTCCCTCTGAGCTTGACAAGCTCCCTCTGAAGCTAATGATGTCAAGCTCCCTCTAACATTTCCTTATTTTAGAAAAGGAAGTCTTCATTTGATCTTTGATCCTCCTGAGATGTCCCTATACCAATTTCTGCAGAGGAAGCAAGAGGGGTGGACCTGAATTTGCAATCTCGAGCAAAATGACCATACATGTCACACTTAAAGCACTGGATGTGAGATAAGTCCTTCCTTTTCTTAGGGGCAGCATCTGAATCTCTGTCTCTATCCCACTTCCTTCCTTTGCCTTTAACCATATGCGAAGCAAGGACTTGATTGTCTACATCATAATGATCACGCTCAATTCCTCTTGCTATCAATCATGACTCTTCTTGTATGCAATCTGCTCTCAAACGATCGAACTTGGGAAGATCTGGTCTTGCACTCATTCCTTGAATGTAAGACTCCCAAGATGTCGAAAGACCATTGAGGGCAAGCATGGTCAAGTCACTGTCATCAACAACCTTTCCAATGGATGAGAGCTGATCTCTCAAATCAGAAATCCTCATGAAGTATGCTATGACGGATTCACCTTTCATCATCTTGATGTGATGAAGCTACTGCTTCAAAGCTAGGGCACGGCTCGTGTTGTTGATTTCGTACATCTCTTCCAATGTCTTGAACATTTCGCTGGCAGTCTTCAACTTGGAGATGATAGGTACAATATGATCCTTCATTGAGTCAACCAGCATTCTCTAAGCTTGAAAATCTTTCTTCCTCCATGAAGTCTTTTCTTCTTCTACCTCAGGTTCAAGGGAAGATCTCTCCACAAAGTCTGCAAGATCACTTCCATTTAATGCAAGCATGATTTGGAATCTCCATGACGTGAAGTTGGATGCACCATTCAATCTATCTTCAACCCTGAGACAGTTCAACATTTCGAATGAAGTAATAAGAGCAGAAATGGAAGGAGGAGGAACAACCACAATCAATCTGATTACCCCTAATTTGAACTTGGCTCTGATACCATGTTGAGACATGGACCAGCTAGGACTCAAACCTAGGACCTTCCATACACTGCTGGAGTGCTCTACCACTGAGCTACTGGCCCCTCTTGGACCAGTCCATCGTCGGTCCGGGTGTGGCTTATTTCCAACACTAACATTATTTAATTAATGTTAAAATATTTAAGTTAAATGATATATTTAACTTAACATCATTTAAATTATATAAAGTGACATTATTTTGGCGCTTAGGGAATTATAAGTTTTTAAATAATTTAATAAAAATTAATGGAGACAAGCACCAACATATGGAGATATAAGGATATTAAAGTAACTTTATATCAATGAAGAAATTATATGAGGGGTCAATTTATTATTATTTCTCATATGCAAGTTAAATACTAAATATTAAAAATTGGAATTTTAAATAGGGTTTCTGGAAACTTTATGAGAGAATTATAAAAGGAGATTTGAGGAAATCATTTGATATGCTTGGTTAATTTATTTTCTTTGAGAAATTGGGAACTCTAGTGTCATTGTAGGAAATTTGAGGGCGAAAACCCTTGGAGTTTCTTGGTGGTTTGGATGAAAACCCAAATCCATCTCTACTGTGGATTCATCCAGGATTCACCATAGCGCTTCATTTTCAGATTGTTGAAAATTTCAATTGAAAATCCCTCTAGGAGAACTTGACGGCATTTTCTAGCTGCCCCAAGAACCACGTTTTGGTTCATATCTCTTATAGAAAGCACTTTTTGGTTTTGGTATTATTTCTAACATCCTCCTACAGCTGGGTGACAAAGATTAATATATTATTTGGAGGTTTGGGTTGACATTTGATTTTTATAGTGAATCTATAGGCAAAGATTGTGAAGTCTCATCTGAGATAATCTCTCACCTAAAGTTTGCAAGAAAGACAATTTATTTGTTATTTATGAGGAGTTACAGGGAAAGTACGGATGTCATGATTGGAGAATGATATTTGGAGTGGGTTGGAAGCAATTACCAATTGAATCTTAGCTGGGTGTAGGAATACTTCTCAGATCTACTCGTGGGAGTCAACATTATGCACCTACAACAGGGCATAGAAGTTTAAGGAAGTGCAGATTATAACTTGGGTTTTATTGCTGGTTCAGACCTGAGTTTAGCAGCAGCAAATACCTGATATGCTTTTCAAAGACCTGTAGCAGTCAATTCCAGTTAAATTAGAGCTGCAACAATTACTATTTCCTCTTATTCAAGATTGTTGCTATTATCAGAAGCAGCCACTCTTGCTGTTGCAGATTGGCTTGTACCTGTAACCTCATATTTTGACTGTTGTTCACTGTTGATTGTAATCTGCCATTATCATTCTATGTTCCAGGTCGGCACATTATTATTCATCCTATTTCAGATTATATGCAATGAGCTTAATAAATATTATTGGTGAACATATTGTTTAAATGAATACTGGTTTATCTTCATGTTCAAATGCAATGTGTTCAATGTATGTCCCTTGATGATGAATAAAATCTGAGAAACAAAACAATCATCAAACCTTTAATGTTGACTTTAGTAATTGCAAATCCATTTCAAAAACTTATAAGTGCAAATGGGGTAGGACATACAGGGGATGGGGAGATGTGTTTTGAGGATGGAATTTTTGGAGGCCATTATAGGGAATGGCAAGGGGATGACTATTAATAAAATAGGGAAAATTTAAACAATGTAGTGAAATTTCAAATATTTATATGATAACATTGATAAGGCATTCATCATATATATTATAGATCCTTAATACTAAATCTGAGTTGAATTGAGATTTCACACGAATCAACAAACAAATTAACAAAAGTTAATTGCAAGTGTTGTGAATGTGCATATATATTATAAAAAAATAGAAAAAATACAACAAAACAAGCAAAGGCTGCAAGGTTCAACTATAAAATGAAAAAATCATATAAAATATGTTACTGCCCCTAATAGGCATCTACTAACATTGCATCAAAATCAAAGTCTAACTTTGAACCATTGCCACTATGAGGGGCTGCCTCATCCAATCGAACTGCAACCAATCTCTCCTATGGCTCCTCATCAATTTGGTAGGCATCTTTGGGATCAACATCCCATCGTAAAACTAGTCTATCGATACTTTAGAGTCTAACGATCCTAAAGTCACAAGTTACTCTGCATAGCCTTCAATTTCTCTATCATCTAGAGGTAAGCTTATTCCTCTTGATAAAGTGGATGAAGTTGTAGATGGACTGATTCCCCTTTGCAATAAAGGATGACAACTTATAAAAGATGGCCAATGGCAACCATCATCAACTTGTTTATATCATTGGCACGTTGTGTCCACCATTCATTATCGTTAGTTTGAATCTTTGGTTTGTTGAATGTTGGACTAAGAAGGTTAGTAAAGAAAGCCGCTATCTATTAACTAAAATTGACTTCTCACTTGAAAAAATATTTCAGAGGGCCTTCATTAATCTGTTTTTCACCTCTTCATCATCAAAAAAGAGGCAACTTACTATCCTTTCATGCATACCATTTGCAATTTGAAGTAAAGGCTGCTATTAAAAATGGGGTATTCATAGTGTTCCACCACATCACAATGGGTTTGATATGCTGCTCATATAACCCGAAATCAAGATCCCTATCACAAATTGCTTGTTTCATCCACCCAAGCATGCTATTAAATGTCTCATAAATCTCTTCGAGACCAGGACAATCCACATCAACTATCTAATGGCATCTACAATAGGTTAAATGAACGAAAAAACACATTTGCAAACAAAATTTTCAAAAAAGAATAAGACTTAAATGACAAAGAGTGAATGCTAAACAAACATGAATAAAATTATCAAGTTACAGACATTAATAAATAAAAATTAATTAAAAAATCAAAATTCTCTAACCTCACAATGGAAAGGATATTTTGTTTGACAAATTTTCCTTCAACAATGTTTGCATTAGGCCATCTACCCCACTTTGGATTAACCACCATCAAATGTAGAGCTTCCTAGACCTCAAGCATCTTGACGCAGGGGCATTTTGAATGCACCCTTTGAGTCAAATTATTGTCATTTATCAAATTTTGGTTTCTTTTGGTTCAATTGAGTCAATAAGGTCATATAAGACCATTGCGGGTCATTTAGGACCATTATCAAGAGATTTGGGTGATTAGATGTCAAAAATGCAAAAATTGTCAATGTTGCTCAAAACGTTGTCAAGCAACTTTGTCAAAAAGTGTCAAAATAGTGTTTTGTTAAAAAACAATCAAAAGGTGGTTGAGAACAGTTGTAATTGATGTTAAATGTATAAATGTACCCTTCCAAATCGAATTTGGGGGTTGGAGAAGTTTGAATGAAAGAGATGCATCATTTTTCACTACTTTTTCCTTGTAATTTCTGTGAAATCTGACTGTAAACTACATTGTACAGCTTAGTATAGATTTATATTGGCTTGAAACCAATTCGAAAAATGGGAAAATGTTGTTGTTATCTTTCAAATTATTTTGTTTGATTGATTTTCCTTATGTTTTGTGAAAGTTATGATCAAATTAGTGATTGCCATTTCCAGATTTTGACCGTTTTACAGCAAGAAACTTGCTTGGTATGGTTTTGTACGACTTGATATGGTCAAGGGCAGGCATGGGGATGATGTATCTATGAAATACAAAACTTTTGGTTTTCTTTTGGAGTCATTTCATTGAGTTTTGCAAAAGTTAGAGCATATTTTGTGAAAACAGTCCCAAACCCTGCCTAGGGTTTCCAGCACGAAAGAAAAATTGATATCTTTTGATTGAACCCTTAAAAATTGATATAACTTGGTGAAAACCTTATTTTCATTGCTGCCCAGGTTTTCACCAAAGTAAATTGCAAAATTTGATCATATGTGTGAGTTATGCAAGATTGTTTGTTTCATGTTGTGGGAAGACTGTGAAAGAACCTAGGTGATTGAGGGTTTGATGATATAATGCATTGTTTTGAATTGTCCAATAGGACTAATGGTTTGTGGACCTTCAAATGTCTTGGCTAAGGGCTTGGCAAGCCATCATTGGCATAATATTGATCAAGATAAATGAATATGCATCTATTAGGCTTAAGGAGTAATGTGCCTAGAATGATGAACTAGGCTTGAAATTTGTGGATCCATTGTGATAGAACTTGATTATTGTCTTTCTCTGCATCACATCCTCTCTAACAAAATGAATTAACTAGCATTTCTACTCTCCATAGGTTTGAGGAATTCCTTCCTCAAAGAAGTCCTAAAAAGAGTAAGTTGTGGTTGTAAATGAAAATTTGAATGTCTTAGCTTCTTTCACCACTTGCTTAACCCAATCTATTTTCCTACATCTTTTAAGGAATTGTTCAACACATGATCACAACATGGGGTCCAAAAGATGTGCTTGTAAGCACCTCTCACCATCATGTCAACTAATTTGCACACTCATGCCAAATTAGTGATTACTTGTAAGCCTCTTCTATTGCCTCTCTCAAAATATGAAAGTGGAAGTCTCCATCCTTATGCTTCTCTAAACAATCAACAATTCCAAAAATATAGGAGTCAATTGCACGTGACATGTGATTAGGATGTTGATAAGTGGTTGATGTCTAGTATTAGTCCACCCATCCATAACAATATAGCAACCCATCCTAATCCAACTTCGCTTGATGTCCTAGCTTAGAATTTTCTTTATCAAGGAGGGTAGTCCATAACTTATGTTCTTCAGGGAGTAAATGACAAATCAATTGAATGTGTATCTTTTGATATTGCTTTTATTTTCTCATATTTTCCACACTTTGGCTCATAAGCAATGAGGCTCATAATAGGTTCGAAATTATAGTGGCACTGAAGTAGGATTTAATTTTTTTCACTAGCCACAACTTCTCCTAAGAAAACACAATGACTCCAAGCAATTAATTAAATGTGAAAGAGATATAATAATTGAAACATTTCAGTATCAAGACACAATAGATGATTCCCTTTCAAGTCGAGTACAAATCCTAACCAAATGATAAAGTTAGAGAGGGATAACCTCAGAATCTAAAGAACTTCATAAATAGTTATTCTGGAAATGAACTGGACATGAAATCAAATTGTGCTTGAATATGTCGAAACAACACAACACCCTTCTCACAAACAAAGTTCCCACAAAGGAAACTAAAACTATGCAACAACTAACACTAAAGACTCAAAACAAACTAAAATAAAACAAACGAAAAGGAAACCTAATCTAAAAATGAAAAACAAACTAAGCTATGCACAAGACACCTAGAATGAGCAAGACTCAAAAGACCTAAATATATACATGACCTAACATGATTTCTAAAAATATTCAACAATAACATGGCATTCGCCATGGTTTGAAGTTTTGCAAATTTGTCCGTGTATATTGAGAAATGACCTCTCATGATAAAAATTTCATATTCAATCAAAACTTCTTGCAAGATTAACAACAGTGGCAAATCATTGGGTCCATGATTTATCCATACATAAGTTGTTTTTCCTAAATTCCCAAAATCAAATTGATAATGTTCAAAGCTAGTAGTAAAGAAAGACACAACTTGGTGTGATTCATCCTCAAACGAAGACTCTTGCTTGCTATCCACCAACGCATCATATGATAAGAGATCCTTGGCAGCTTTAGGTCGCAATTGCCGACGTACCATTCCTCATGCATCAATGACATGCAAATCTTCACCTATTCGTTCTTCTTGAAACTTCTTTGGCAATGGACTTAGCACCCCTTCGAATTGTTCTACACCCTTCGCCTCCATGGCGACAATTGTCTTATCATCCTACATAAACCATGCATCTTTGTGTAGCTCTGTAAGCATATCCTCAAAAACTAAAGTCTCCTTGATAAATTGATCTTCAAATATCTTATCGAATTGTTCGTTGAATACAATCTCTAGTGGTAGAGCCCCTTTGAATTTTTGTTCATTCTCTACTTCCACTATGATGACTTGCTCATCACCTCGTTCATTTTCACCAAGAATGCTTGAAATTTCTCTCCTTAGTACGGCTTGAAACTCTTCATTTGGATCTTTCTCTTCTTGTGTGAATGAATGCCCACCAAGCATTTCTTCCTCTTGAGACACATTGGAATCATTTTCTTCTTCTTTGATTGATGAAGCATCAAGTGGCAATGAATCATGACAATTTACACTAGTGGCAACTTGTAGTTCTTCTCATTTCAACACTCTCAAACAAAGAAACGGGACTCGGACTCGGCAAGGGTGACTCGACTCGGGACTCGGGACTCGGATCGGCTAGGACTCGGCAGGACTCGACAAAGTGAAAAACCCAAGAAATTTAGCGATTTTTAAGGATTTAAAACTTGTTTCATGCACCCTTTATTAAACAAACCTTAAATACACAATAACATCATCAAATAGAAGTTAATTTGATCACATACACAAGTATACATCGATCACATTAGTATAAACACAAATTGTAGCTGAAGGAAATAGCAACCAATAACCATAGATATATAAATAGTGTCAAATGTAAAAATATTACAAAACTCATGGAATATCAAATCCATGACATCAAAATTCAAATGTTCCAGTTCCACACATATATCAAAAGTAAAACAACTACAAGTCTATGGCTCAAAGGAGCCTGGGTCCTTCCTACAAAGGCGTCTAACCCTAAGGTAGGTCCTAGATGCATCAACAGCCATACTCTCTGCCCGTGACTCCATTCTACCCTCACAAACATCAGCTGTGTCTGGCTCTAGCTCTGGCTCTGGCTCTGGCTCTGGCTCTGGCTCTCCTCGCGCTCTAACCTCCTCCTCTGCCATGGCTACAACCTCAGCCTCTCTATCTACCTCGTCAATCCAATCTAAGTCCTCATCACCAAACATAGGATCTGTAGCCTCACTGATCCACTCAGATTCTGGATCAACCTCCTCTAGCGTGATCGGGGTGCTGTCATGGTCCATAACCTGTTTGTGTCTAAGACGGAGGTTGTAATGAACAAAGACTAGATCATTCAACCTCTCCACAGACAGTCTATTGCGCCTCTTGGAGTGTATGTGCTCAAACATACTCCAATTGCGCTCACAACCGAAAGCACTGCATGGTTGGCTCAAAATACGAATGGCTACCTGTTGAAGATTTGGTGTTTTAGGACCAAACATCTGCCACCACCTATCTGAGATGAGAAAAAGGAAAACAAAATCAGCCTCATTTAATAATTAATAACAAATTGAATAACATATAATTAAAATTATGCTCTTAATTTCTTAAAATATACATTTTACCTGGCTGCATTTTTGTCCGATTTTCTTTGCAAAGCATACGAGAGAAGACCTCCCCTTCAGCATTAGAAAAAGCCTCCAGCTCCTGGACTATATTGCTGCTATGACCAGGCGACATTCGCTCTATCACTAAGTAGAGCCCACTAAGAACCTCCTCATCCGCCTTGAAATCAGGGCGGAAATGGAATGCCGGATTGAGGTAATAAGCAGCTGCATGAAGGGGCCTGTGAAGCTGGGTCTGCCATCTCCTGTCAATGATATCCCAAATGGGACGATACTTACTCTCATCCCCTTCATAGGCAGATCTGATGCCCTCCTTGGCCCTATCCATGCCCTCGTATATGTAGCCCATTGCGGGCTTCTCCCCGTCAGCAACACGTAGGAGAACTACCAAGGGCTCAATGAACTGCAAATATTGTGAAACAATATGTAATATCAGTTAATGTAAGTGTGAAATTGTAAATGAAAATAAGCAAATAAAAGAAAAATACGAATAAAAATAAAAACTTAAAACTTAAAACATAAGGTAGAGATTAGAATGCTTAAAAATTTTACCTTCACGATCTCAGCACAAGGGGTCCAAAAGCCTGGCTCATCAAAAATGTAATCTGCAACATCAACTCCTGCAACACTCGTAGGATAGGATGAGGAAGTCCACTCCTCACCAACAAGCATACATCTCAAAGCTGCCTTACTGCGAATCAAGGATTGCAATGTGATGAAGTTAGTGGCAAATCTAGTGATTCCAGGACGAGCCAACTCCTTCTGCCCCGTGTATTGCCTCATTAAGCTAAGGACCCATGCATGATTGTATACAAATTTGCAAATCTTTTTTGCCTTCTCTACACATGTCCTGATCCATGCAATCTTAGCAATGTCCTCCAACATGAGGTCAATGCAATGGGCAGCACAAGGAGACCAAAATATAGATGGGTGCCTCTCCATCAAAAGTTTACCTGCAGCAACATAATTTGCTGCATTATCGGTCACCACTTGTACTACATTCTCCTCGCCCACTTCATATATGACCTCCTCTATAACCTCACATAGGTAAGTGGCATTTTTAGAATGTGCGGAAGCATCAATGGACTTAATGAACATGGTGCCACCTGAAATTTGAAAACAAAGCAAAAACAGTGATCAATGATCATTCAATAAATCTCAACTCAAAAAAAAAATACGAATAAGAATCATTTAATAAAATTCAAGTTATTCAATCACCTGCAGAAGAAACAAGAAAATTTAGGAGCGTCCGATTTCTCCTATCAGTCCAACCATCGGTCATGATGGTGCAACCCTTCTTCTTCCATATCTCTCGATGTTCCTCTAATGTGGCTTTTACATCAGCCACCGATTCTATCAAGATTGGGCCACTTATCTCGGAATCAGAAGGGGCTTTGAAACCCGCCCCACAAATAGCAATGGCATCAACCATGCTTTGCCAATAAGGAGACCTATCACAAATAAATTAAATAAGATAAGTATAAAATTATAAAATTAGAGTCTTAGACAATCACAAAGTCACAAAACAAATTAAGAATATTAATAATTAACAACTTAAAAACTTAAAACAATCAAATAAAAACTAAAAGGAATTACCTGGCTGCGAAGAATGGAATATTGCAATAAAACCAAAATCTTCCAATTGCAGCTTTAGCCTTATTGTGTACCTCTTTGTTCCAAGCCATGCTCTCAAGTGAAGGTTGGGCACCAGGAGTAGTGCGTGGCTCAAAATATGAATCCATCCTAGATTTACGAACTCTAGGACCAATGGTTGGAGTTGCATTGATACTACCACTAGCACTGACACTACCGGCAACAGAAGCACTAGCACTCCCACTAGGACAATATGAAGGCATGGAAGAGGCCTCTCCAACACAACCAATGCTAGCTTGAGCCAACTCCTCCCTTTGCCTCTTCTTTATTTCTTTTCGAGTCTCAAATATTTCTAATAGCACTTGGCACTCACGAATAGCCTCAGGAAGTGCTTTTGTGCAAGGCTCTGCATCATGGCCACGTATGCCGGCAAGGTGGTATTTCAATCTATTTATGCCTCCATGAAAGATTGTTTTGCAAAATTTACATTTTGCCTCTCCTTTTTTTTGCCCAGGAAAAGGTTCTGTATATTTCCAAGCTGGATCTTTTCTACCCGGGATTGCTCTATGAGGAGGACTGGAAGTAGACATTGTTTTCAAAAGTTGAAGGTTGCTGGAATAAGACACAATTACAAAAAAAATGAATATTTGTCCATTGTTAAATTATAAATTAATACAAAAAAAAATATAATAGCAATGTTTTGATTTTGATACAAAAAACAATGTAATAGAATTTGCATCATTTTTTTCAAAGAAATTAGCAAACCTACCATGTAGATTGTTTTTTCATTTCAAAACATAAAAAAATCAGTAAACCCTACAATGTACATTTTTAAACAAAAAAAATGTACATTGTAGGGTTTGCTGATTTCTTTAAGTTTTAAGAAAACAAAAAAAATGTAAATTTTGCTTATAAAAGACCAAAAAAACCAAAAAATATAAATCTTACCTCTTATAAGAAGGTTGAAATGAAATGCAACCTCTTTCCAATCCTCTCTAACAAGCTTTTGATGCACCAAATGCAAGTATTACACTGCCCCAATGTGATTTGTTGAAGAAATTCTACTCCTCCTCCTTGCTGGTTGCCCTACTATGCTCTCTTCTTTTTCCTCACAACTCACTCTTCTCCTCCTATTTTTTCAATAGAATGAAATGAGATGCCTTTTACAACTAAGCTAAAAATATAAATGAAAAAAAAAAGCAAGCAAAACCATTTTTTAAATGTTTTTTTTTTGCTTTTTTCGGCTGTTTACGCCGGCCGTGTTTTGGGCTTGGGACTCGCCGGGTCCGAGCCGAGTCACCGAGTTCCAGGACTCACCAGGACTCGGCCAAAACTCGCCGAGTCCGGGTTCGAGCCACCCAGGACTCGCTGAGGGTGACTCGACCCGTGACTCGCCGAGTTTTGGCGAGTCCTGGCGAGTCCTGGAACTCTGCTCTCAAACCTTGTTCATCACTTGCCACTATTTTGCTAACTTGAACATCTTCCATTTCAACACATTCTTCCTTGGGTGTAAGGTATGCAAATTCATCCTTTACTGCAATACTTTGATCACTACGCTCATTTCTTTCATTGTCACATGATGATGCAATATGTTCTTCTATTTCTCTTTCATACTTTTCAGCTTCCAGGTATACACTCCAAATTTTGTCCCTAATGCACTCGTCTAATGGCTCTAGTAATCCAAACCGGCACTTGACTTGGTTGATGGATTCTTCACACAATGAGCAAGTAAACGCTAAATGGGGTGCATTATAAATCCTGCACCAAGGTAGCAATATGTTCTTTAGGCATAATTCATTGTCAAGACCCAACTGATTCTCAATCCTGCCTTTGAATCTCATGAATGCATCATTACTTTTTGGAACACTGAAATCATCAACCTCTTCAAGTATCACCAGTTTGGTAACATCCCAAAGGAAGATCTTTCCTTGTAAAGCTAACTCCATTCTTGACAAAAATGTTAAACAATGCATCTCATCATGTTCAAATGTATCATGGATTCTACACTTCCCATGTAATGCAACTTTTGACAAACTTCGTGGATGTAGTTGTGAATTTAAAGCTCACCAAAGCTAGAGAATATCAACTTGATGATTGTCTTGGTCATACAAATCATAAAAGTGTTGCCCATCCATTAAGAAACCTTTTTGGGATTTTCAATTTTTTTTATTTTTTTTATTTTCAAATTTTACACAATTTTGTTTTATTTTTTAGACATAAAAGAGATCTAGCATAAATCAAATTTAGCTTTTGAAACTCATACTGGTTCCAGCTCGTGGTAGATTTGAACATGATCATGCACACGCCCTTCTTTTGCAAATTTGGTTGATGATCCAATGTTCTCACCTTTCCTTCTTGAGGTAATCCTGTTGAACGTAGAAGATAATTCCTCCACTTGATGACTCTTCATTGCTTCTCCACTTGAATTGATAGGCTCCAACGTTCACATGTTCAACTATTCATATGTTCATGCCCCTCCTAGCACCAATTATGTTGATGTTTTTTTATGACACCTCAAACACAAAATAAAAGACCGAGTGTTTTATCCTCTCTTGAACAAAGAAACCTCATATGCTAAACTTTGTGATCAAAGAAAACAACTCCAAGGTTTACAATGCGAACAATTGACTTTAATTGTGGATAGACTCAGTGTATATGATGTGATTTTCTAGTAACACAAAGGGACTTACATTTTGCTGAAATGTGGAAACTATACTAGCTTGAAAAATAAAAGACGAAAGAGATAAGGTTGGAGAAATCTAGTCTAAACCTAAGGACAATGATGATAATGAATAATTCTTAGATGGATTCCATAAATCAAGCCTTGATTCACCATGAAAAAACAACTACACAAAATCGATGCAATTCCCAAAGGTAACGAAATTTTTTCATATTGTAAGCATCCATCCAAATACCCAATACTTTTGCAATCCAAATGAACATCTACAATCAAACTAGTGCTAAATTAGGTTCACACGAACCATGCATTACAATTTGCAATCAACAAACTACAAATGATATGAATCGGAATTCCATCAAACATCTTGACATTTCTCCATTATAATCAATGAACTTCGACTAACTTTGAGAAGTAAAAAGGAACCATGCAAAATGTAGAAACACAATACAAAGATCCTCCATAGCTTCAATGAAATTTATGTATTGATTTCAACAAGTCTTGGCAACAATCTCTAGCTTCCTTCTCCTCCTCTACTACTAATTGCTAGCTATCAACTATTCTCTATTCTTGCTACTGATTATTAACCATTACAAATGAGAAGGCAAAGCCTTATATAGAGGTCTTGATTACAAATGAATGGCCAAGATTAATTACAGATCAGTGGCCAAGATAATTCAATACAAACCCTAATTAGGGTTAGTTATAACTAACACCTAATTGACCAATGAGAAAATTACATTTTGGACACGTCTCCTATGAGTTTGGACCAATGAGAAGTAAGGTTAGGTACATTGAATATTTGATGTAGGGCCACATGTCATTATCACTTCCTCCTCTTGGAATGTCTTCTAAAATCATCATCCATCTTGCTCACATTTCACTTTTCCATCTTCGCATTTGGGAATTTTGAACTACCTGTGATGCATTTCCATCCTCAACTCTGGAATCTTGAACTACTTCCCTCCTCGACGCTCTTTGATTTTGAAATTCCTTGCCTTGAACTTGGATTCCTTGATGTAATTCAATCTTTCATGTTGCAATGTCTTGTCCTTGTGCATCTTGGCATCCTCTTGAAATGTGGAACAAGTCTTTGATGTCTTTATCTTTACTTTTGGAACCACTGGTCTTGAAAGTTCTTTGATGTTGTTGTAGAGTCTTTACGTCGATCTTTGATTTCCAGGGGAAATCCAAGGTCAATGTAAAATCTTTCCTTGTAGAGCAATGTTGTCCTCCCACTTGTGTCTTGATCTTTTTTAGAACTTGAACCTTGATAACTCTTGTTATAGCTGTAAGGCAATCCTTTATCTTATAATGTTCTTCATGTTGTTGAGCCTTGATGTTAACCTCCTTTGAATTGCAGATGAATCCTCCACGTTGTAATTGCATTGTTGAGGTTGTGAAGTCTTTAACGCAATTGCAACCTTCATGTCTCACTATCCTCCCTTTTGGAGATGCATGTCCTTGAGTTCATTGCAATGTTGATCTTCTTCTTGATTCACCATGTTGAAGTATGAATCTTGATGTTGTAAGTGTTGTCCTCTCCATGTGGTGGAAAAGTCCATTCCATGCTCCACCTTCCCTATTCCTTGCTTCACCTGTACATCAAACCTGAAAAGCAAACACGTTTTGCATCAAAACACTATGGAATGAATGAAAGTAATATTAACACTTCACCAATCATGCTCTCAAAACTCCTTTCAAATCTAGAAATGACACTTTAGTCTGGACATTGCTTGAAAATCAGAAATTTCTGGAAATGATGTTCTTTTCAGATCTAAAAATGTTTAATTCTGGGTCTGATTTATCCTTCCTTTTAGACCTGGTTCTTACTTTCAAGTCCAATTTTCTGCACTTAAATTTGCACTCCTGCTGGAATTGAATTAGTTCCTGATTTTTGCTCTTTAGTTCTACATTTTGATCAGCTTTTGATTTTCACAAATTCGCCTATCTGCTTGTGCCTTTTAATTCTGCACTTTAATGCTCATTTAATTTGTTTGAGTTGGATTGCATTTGATGTTTGGATGAACTTTTGATTTCTCCTTTTATAGGGCTCATGACAACACTCCTCACTTTAGTTAAAAGATTCGGCCAAGGGTTTACTATCCTTTTATTTCCCCTTAAAATTTCAATTTGTTTTCAAGACAAATCTTGGGCGCACTTTCCATGTTGCTAAGGACAAAGAACAAGGAAAGCAAAATTCCACTCCAAGCAAGGACAAATGAAGGCTCCCTTCCAAGGTGTGCAAGGACAAAATTAGGCACAAGTGAAGGCTAGACAACGGCAAAAATGCACTCCACACTTCAACCTAGGATTGAATTCTAACCTTCAGATCCCTAAACTTAGACAAGGATTTTCATAAAATTCTTCTTATTTCCATCTTGTCAAGGTCGGAACATTTGACCTTGACAAGGAATTTTCCTTGTCAAAACAATTCATTCCATCACTCTCAATAGTTAGTACTTTCAAAATTTCAATCCTCCTAGCAACTTTTGCAACATTTTTGCATTTTTTGACAATTATGACAACATTGACAATTTTGACAACTTTTAGTAATTTGGACAAGATTTGACATTCCTCACAATTCTGCAATCAATCCTCAATCTTGACACCTATACATAAGTTCCGAGCTCAAATTTTGAAAACCCGACTTGATCACACCCTAAGGACGAGCTTCACACTCTAAGTCACTTCAAGGACAGATTAACACACTTAACTCAGACCGACAAGACAAAACCCTTCTCACAAACAAAGGTCAAAGACTACAGCTATTGCCAAGCTAAGCAACTAAGCAAAAACGACTAAGCTAAGAAGCGAAAAAGTAGGGGTCCCCATTTGCAATGGGGTGTGTGTGTTTGCAACATAAGAAATAGTTAAGAAGTCCTAATGCTGTTAGGACTCTGAATACCCAGCCACACTATCTAAAAAGGTCTTCTACAAGTTTGGAGTGTAATCATGGAGTTTGGGAAATAAATTTGATCTTTGGAAAAAGGTAAAAGGATGGTCAACTCATACCATAAGGTGGCGTTTGGAGGTTTTGAGGGAGATTAGCAACTCAACAAGGCAATGCAGCAATTTATAGTAAGTGCATTTGAAGAAAAAGGGGAAGTCTTATATATATACCAGTAGAAAATTTGGAAAATGGATATTTCACAATCAACAAATCACTTCAATACAAAGGTCATGCCCCTTCAAGTTATTTTAGTTTTTTGATACTTGAACCTCTATAACCTTTAACAATGCAAATCCTGCCTATAGGCATAAATCATTTGAAGGTGCTGTTTTAGCCCTACAAAAAGTATTATGTTTTTGTGACCAAAGAAGGATCTATTGCTCTTATTATCCCATCTGAAGGTGTTATGTTTTTTTCACCCATAAAAAGCTGAAATGATTGTCTTTATTGTTCATAACAAACAAAATACACGAGGAAACTTTGGTTGTATGTCTAACATACTATTCACTTTCAATATATACAGCTCAAGCCAACCACCAATACATTTGAACAAGTTCTTTGTTCTAATAAAAGAAAGCTTTGTTATTTTCCTTGGCATGTTCTTCAAAACTATTTGTTCACTTTCAAGCTTCATTAATTCTGATAACTCTATCATTTTTTGGATTTTCTAATTGTTCTTGGAAGAATGAATTCATGGAATTTGAAAGAATTGGATGACACACTTTATTGAGTGTGGCTTTTATTCATTACTGAATGGGGAAGTTACAAGATAGTTGTCATCTACATCAAAGTATATCTACTACTCCCTTGATGACTGAACTGAAGACAACTTCAAGATTGTTCAAAAATTTGATGAAGAGGATAGCACCAAGAAGTTTATCCATTAGATGACTACATCTGAATTGTGATAAATTCATCTAATCAAATCAAGCATGTTTGTTAATGTTCAATTCTTGTAAATTTCAACAATCTCTTGCATCAACTTGTCCATTTGTAGAGTGTGGTGCCGCAAATTTTGGACTGTTTGGAGACAAGTCCCCCAAATTAGACTACAAACTGCTCAAATAAGATTCAAAATTCTGGCAGCTTCATCTATAAGCACCATATCAAATTCATGGGCAAGTTACTGGAATAATTTCTGATTGCTACTAGAAATAGTAGTGTACATAATCTCAGGCTTGGTTGCAAAGCTTGGCCCAAGATTTGATCAGGCTTCTTCCATGTCAAATTTACCACTTGGACAGAAGACACTTTCCAAAATGAAAAGGTAAGATAGCTTCACTAGCACAACTGCAATATTTTGCAGCAACTGAATACAATTGAGGTTATGTGCAACCAGAGCATAAAGATCATACCTAGCTGTTCCTTTGAATCAACCAGCAACAATCATCAACAATCATCATGCTATCTTTGGGCTCCTTAACCAAGCCATCCCTATAAAATGCCTCTCCATTCTCTGTTGTTGATCCAGGATCACTGGAGGTGCATGCTACTGGTTTTGAATGCCACTCTTTTGAATAATCCTTTGCTTTTTAAATCCCTCCTTCTATGGATCCCTATATATAATTACTTTTAGCATTGTTGTTGTTACTGTTGGTATTAGAATTATCCTTATCCTTCTGAAAGGAATTTATACATGCCACCTTTTCCGCAACATTTTGAGACTGCAAGGTTTGACAAGTATAGAGGGAAAGGTGATCCACGGGATCATGTCAGAGATTTCTTCACAACATGTATAGAAGTGGCTCATGAAGCCACATACTTGATACACCTATTCCCCAAAGTGTTCTCATTTGATACCATGCCATCAACCTCCCTGTCCATTTCACCCTCAGCATTCATGTTCCTCTAAAAGAGATTCAACACTCCCCTTTTGGCCATAACAGCAACCACCATGCTCCAATCTTCTTGGTTTGTTGTTCTGGTGTCCCAGCCAAGCCCCCTCTTTTGCAAACCATCATTTTTCATGTTCATATTCATATGCATTGTTCCACTCTACCAAGGCTGTAAATATAGTCCCTGAAAACACCGTGCTTAGGTAGAAATCACCACCTAGCTTCCATAAAACTTATCAACTCTCACAGACCCAGGGGTTCAACTTATAAGAAAAAAATTCAGACTTTGGTAGATAAATTGCAGAATGCAGATTTTTTTGGCAAAAACAATAGCACAAAAAATATATGTCTGTAGCAGAATATTGCAACAGATTTCAAAAATCTCATACCTGTGCACTTGTTATAATTATCCTTGATAGTAGACCTTTTTCTTCAATCAGTCTTTGACAGAAAACAGTCAGCTCTTAGCAGCAAGTCACAGTTGACCTTCAACTAGGGAAAAGCAATAAAAAATATTTAAAAAACATAATCTATCTCTCTTCATATCTACCCTTTCATAATGGTACTGTTCTCCCATACACAATTTACTATCCACAAATACAACATTTACTGTTCATCAATCATTGTTCTCATATTTTTTTTTAATTTCTTTTAATGGCGATTTCTCTTTTTCTCCTTAATAATTTCCAGTCCCTCTCACGATAACTCTGTCAGTGAATTTCTCTCCTTCCAATTTTATTGGATTGGTGTGTACTCTCCTAGGGCTTCCATGCTCTAGTTTAGCATACCACCTTCAAGGGTTTCTTTGTTTTGAATCAATATACCCTTTTAGGGGCTACCTCATTGTGAATCAAGTTACCTTCCTAGGGCATCATCACACTGATACCAAATGTTGGAAGAATTAATGCATAAAGTTGAGAGAATTGGATGGTACAAACTTCAATGAGTGTGATTTCCTTGTTTTGAATCAGCATACCCTTCTTGGGGCCTCCTCACTTTGAATCAAGTTACCATTCCTAGGGCATCTTCACCTTGATACCAAATGTTGGAAGAATTAATGCACAAAGTTTGAGAGAATTGAATGGTCTACACTTCAATGAGTGTGGCTTGTATTTATAATCGGATGGGGAAGTTTCAAGGTAGATCTAATTTTCATTGCAAGTTACCTCTCAGACATAACTAGATGATGTTATTGCATTATTAACATGCATCACCTAACATAAATAGTCTAACATTAAAATATTTCTAATATTTGTTTTCATAATTGAACTATTCAAAGCAAGTAATATTTTGTTGCAACAAAAAAAGAGATTTTTTTTCAAATAGAAATGGCCATTCATGGAGAGCAATGGTTGATTTTAAAATCAGAAAAAAATTAAAAAGCCAAACCATTTCATTCCACTCTTGAACACAACATAAACTTGTTGTCTTGCATCCCATTCCATTCGCGTTTTCTAGATCATAATTATACACAACACAGCATCATATATTTCTATCCTTTCAGAAACTTTGTAAGTACCTACCTTCCTTGCCGGTGTGTACCAATCCACTTTTAAAAATTGAGGATGGTCAACATTCCCATCTTCTGATTCCAACAAAGAAACCTTCAGGCTATCTGGATTCTCAAAGCTAGTACTTGATGAAGCAAGCACAGATCCAAGATTTTCCTGTACTGAATCTTGAGGAGGAGATAGCATATAAAATACATATGTATAAAGAATTACTGCGCCAACCTGCAGCACAAATAACCTGTGCTTAATTTAAAATGTATACACAAATTGATACAGGATGCAACTTCCTTTTTTCCCTCAAAAGATGGCTTAAGTAAGAATGATTTCTATCTACCAGAAAAACCAAAAGCATAAATTAAGCTAAATTAAATAGAATTGGAATAGAAGCCTTTATCTTAGCAGTTTGCAGTGGTCAGCCAGGCAAAGAGAGTGTTCAAGAGAAAGCTTGCATTTTCTTTTCATTATAAAAGATAAAATATCTAAGAGTATGAGGAATATCAAAGAGGAGATTCCCCTAGCATAAGGTTCTATTGCATGCAGTAAAGCTGAGAAAGAAAGAAAGACATTATATTCATGTCCAACAATAAGATTCAAGTACAAGTAGTAATATAGGAAGGAGCACATCCTCAGGAAAAGGGGAATTTAAATAAAGATTACTGATAGATTTAAATATCATATTAAACATGTCAACAATAAAGATAATATCTGAAAGATTAAATGTTAGTACAGAGGTAGGTCAAAAAGCAAAGCTTTAAAGCATCAAATCTCCATATACCCATTGACCGAATGAAATGTATGCACTGCCCGTTTCATCGCATGTCTCTGGATCCCCAAAAGGATTTTCTCTGTCACGGCAAATTGCATTGATTAATACAAGGGGTACGTTTCCAATATTCCCTACAAAGAAAACATGCATTAGTTTGCTTATTGCTCCTGGCTCCCATCAAAGAAGTAAAATAAAACATTAAGGTTTGCAAACTGCAAATGCTGGATCAAAAATTACATCACAAAACCAACTGTGGCTCTTTAATATTTGCTTTCCTAAGGTCAAGTAGACAAGTAAAACAACTTTGTAAAGCATATGTGTGTTTAGACTATTAAAAATAGTTAAATTTATTTGTTAAACAGTTGACAACCATTACAGCAACTAATTAGCAGAAAAATACAGAAAAAGTTATCAATAATAAACAAGCAAACTAACATTCCATTCTTTTCAAGTAACCATCAAGAGGGACACAAAGAAAAAGTAGATTTAGTATGTCAAATCATGAAATTGAAGCTAAGTCTAATATTGAAATTGTTTATGAAAACAAGCTAATAGTACATTCTTCCATACAATCAATAATCTGAAATCTGAAATTCTGAATGCCTCTTTCAAGGGGATTTTTGAGAGCATGATAATGTAAATGATAGAAACAGAAGGAAAGGGAACATAAGAATGAGTCATCAAGTTTGCAAAAATAAATTTTCTACCATGTTTCTTCTTATAGGAAAATAATGCTTTGAATTGAGACATTAGAAAAGTTTTCAATAAAGGAAACTAATATCATAACTTGATCAAAAAATTAAATTGGTTGACAGCACAATGGAATAACATTTTCAATATGCCTAACCTTAAATACAATTCATATGAATGAATCCTTGTTTGGTTTAGTCTTCATTGATTCATTTTCCTCCTTGTGATTAAGTGTTCCCAAATTCTCAACCAAGGCTTGCACAAAGTTTTAGATTTGTCTGCTTGGATACGTTTCATGTTAATGACGTTGAGAAGGCTAGGGTTGCAGCCAAAGAGGGATTTCAGAGATTTTCAATGGAGGGGAAATAATTTGAACCAACAACAAAATCATTTTTTGGCCTGGAAGCATCCTGGTAGGGTTTGGGAGGATTAGAATAGAAGGCTCGGGAATGGAGGAGTTCGTGTTAGAAGCGAGTTTCGTGTGCCAAAGATGGGATGGGGCAAAAGTAATGCTGCCCACATTTTCAGAGGATACAAAAGTCTTATGGAGGGGCCAAGCTGCAAGTGGGAGAAGGTGAGTGAGAAAGAATGGAGGCTGAAGAAAGTCGAAAAAACTACCGAGATGCCAAAGGTAAGTAACCCTCTAGAAGATGACCGATTCATCTCATTTTTCCTTCATAGCCGGGCTTGGAATGATTCGATTACCATGTTGAAGGAAAGAGCTTTTTTCAGTAGATGGGCAGGTGACTAGTAGGCATTTAGTAGGGTTAAGAAATGGTGGGAGGATAACTAGAAGTTCAAGTTTGATATCAAAACCATGCCAAATGGTTTTTTTATAGTAATAAATGAAAACGGGAGTGCTAAAACTAGGTTTTAAAAAATGGGCCGTTTCTTATGGGAGGCAGAGGGGTGTATATCAAAGATTGGGAACCGAATTTCAACCCATTGCAGGCAAATATGGAGGAGATTCCCATTTAGATTAGGTTGTACAATTTTCCTAGGGAATACTAGAATGATGACATTTCAAAAGTATTGGAAACAAATTAGGGTTTCTCAAGGCAGATGAAGCGATAGAAACAAAGGATTTTAGCATGTATGCTCGGATTTGTATTAGTTGGAAACCTCATGCTACTTTGCCTAAAGCAGTGGACATAAGAACAAATGCTGGGGTTTGGCGTCAGCATATTGAAGTGGAAAAAAACATGGAACATTGTAAAAAATGTAAAAGAGATGGGCATGTAGAGTGTACTACAGGTGACAAAGGGAAAGGTACAACTGAGAAAGATTTAGCAAATAAATTAATGCAACTTTTAGATAGCGTTAGTGGGAAAAGAAATGGTGAAAATAATAATAACCCAGTGGAACAAGAAAATGCAAGGGAAGTGGCAAATGGAGTCAAATCCTAGGCCAACAAAGAAGTGTTGAACCCCTGTAGGGACCAAACTGTTAGGATTCCCAAAGATACTGAGAGGGGGGGAGGCGAGTGAATCAGTATCTAACCGGTTATAGAATTTACTTGATTTAAAACATGTAAAACATATCAATATAGTATACCGGTAAACCAGAAATAATGCAGCAAACAAAGATAACAACAACCACATGAAAAGCACACCATAACATAGTAGTTTAACGAGGAAACCTGATGTGGGAAAAACCTCGGTGGGATTTGTGACCCACAATATTCGCTTACTGGCCAATAAGTGAATATTACTCTTACAATAGGGGCCTGCACATGCAGAAAGGCCAAGTGCCTAGAGCTCACTGCTCAATTACAAAATGGGAAGTCTCACTGACTTACAAAATGGATTATGCAAATCCAATATCTTGTACTGCTTCAAAATAGCATCTACTATGCCAGATCCAGTACCGGTTTTAGCTCTGCTTCATACATAAACCCTTAACCTATAATTCACATATTAGGTCTATCTTATTTCGCCTATCTACTTCCTTACAAAATGTTCTATAATAATCTCATACATATATGAGTCATTTTACAATTTGCCAAGTTGGCTTACAATGATTTTACAATTAATTACAAAATATATTATAAACAAAATTCCTGTCGGCCTGGGTGCTGGTATACTTCCTTTCACTGCCGGTGTTCTGTGTGCCGGTGTAGAGTCTGTCATTGCCAGTGCCGGTAAATTGTCTTGCCGGTATCATATGATTGCAAGGTTGCAATCAATGACAAAACCTTCAATCACCTACAATACCTCATTGGAGTGTGCATTTGCCAACAATCTCCCCCTTTGGCATTGATGGCAACACTCATGAGAAAAATCCAAAAAGTGTCATCCAAAAAGAATCTACCTTAATTGTCTTACCAAAAAAAATGTGTACCAAAAAATATGTGCTCCCCCTAAGCTGATGAGCCATTTTCTAATTATTTTTCTCATTACTACTACTCCCCCTTTGGCATCAATGACAAAGGTTGTCAAAGTGTCAATTGAATGTGGTTTCCAGCTTCATCCTTGTAACCGGTTGGTTACAATCTGAAAAAGGTCTGCCAATACCAGATTCAGGCTCTTAGTGAACCGTTCACTGTCCTTTAATGCGGCCTCTGTCCTCTGAATTGTATCGGTGAGGTGTTGCATTTGTTGTTCTGGTGTTTTCTGTCCTTGAACTAGAGCCTCATATATCTCTTTTCTCAAGGAGGCGAGGTAGTCCAATCTTGGACTAAGTCTCCATTTTAGATCTTTTGCCTTTCCTTTTATTCTTTCCTTTTCTCTTTCCATTTTTAGAAGTTCCTCCTCAAAACCTGTTGTTTTCTGCTCAAAAATTGATAATGGTTCAGATGAATTAATGAAGTTGTCAGCTAATTTATTTATTTCTTCCTGTACCTTGCTGATCTTCTTGTCTATATCTACTATCAAAAGGTTTGTTTTGCATGTATCTCTATACAAAGTTTTAAACTCTTTTAGTGTATTACATAGTGCTGGTAAAAGAGTGTCAAATTGTCTCATTCACTTCTTTATTTCCTCTTCAAAGAATTTGTGTTTTTCTTTCTCTAGTTTCTCTTTGAATGCTTCCTCATTTATTTGTTCAACTATCACAATGTTGTCAATAATATACTTAGACGATGTGTCAAGTTGATTCAAAGAATCTTTATTATCCACATTACATTTGGGTGCTATCATTTTCAAAATTGGGATTGTATCATTGATAGCTTTGTATGCTTGTGAGCTACACTCTGTTATTTTCTTGATAGAATCCAAAAGAACTTCTGTCACATTGGTTGGTCTGATTTCTACAATGGAAGAACCAACAATCTGTATTCTGTCGGTGTGAGTAATTTCTTTGCTTGTAGTGACCTCTGGTAGGTCAGTTTGTGTTTGCATTTCTCTAAGCAAAGGTTTGGGTTGCTCAACTGTTGCCGGTGGCACTGTCTCTGCATGAACCTGTTCTTGTGAGGGAGCCTGTTGCTCTGCCTGTTTCTCAGTGTTGTCCACTGCCAGTTTTTCTTCTGTGCTACCTGTTGCCGATGGCCCAATTGCCACATCTGTTTTCCCTGTTGATTCCTTATCTACCACAATATTGACTTTCTAAGTGTCAATGTTCATTGTATATAACACCTCCGAATCAGGATTTGTGTCCTCATGTGGTATGTCCATACTCTCACTAGCTGGTTGATTGTCAGTAGTAACTACCAGTGGAGTATCTAGAGGTGGTGGGGATAAGCTGTCTGTTATTTTTATGCTGGGTGGTCCACCAACCTTTCCTTTTCCCTTATCCTTTTGATATACCTTGATGGGTTTAGGGCTTCGATACTCTTCCTACTTTTCCTTCTCTACAAGGAATATGTCCCATGCATTAGTTGTTTCTTCTGTTACCTCATTCACTCTACCTACCATCAATGCTACATGCCGGTGAGCAGTTGAAAATACTGACCAGTTAGCCTCAGAGATCAATTGATCTATCTCTTCAGGTGAATTGACAGGATGTACAACAAGTAGTTTTTCAATTTTTATTTTCTTATCAAGCTCAACAATAGCTTGCCTTCTAGCTTCTAGTCTTTTGAACAGTTCTGTCAATATTTCATCAACAACTTGCATCAGAAATTCCTTGTAGATATCTAAGTGTAGGATTACACTGTTTTCTACTTTCTCCTTGTCATCAACCGATAATGTGTCATATAATTTGTTAATGTTTTTCAACTTTCCATCCTCTGTTATTTCATTGAGAAGTTTGTCAATGGGAGCAATGGTTTGTTGAGTCTTTTTCTTAGGGGTCATCTTCTTCTTTGGAGTTAATTTCTTAGCTAGGGGCCTTACTGCCTGTTGTTTCTGTCTTGTTCTTCTAGGAGAAGGTGAAGATACCGGGGAAGATTTCCTTTTTCTCACAACTCTTTTGAATGCAGCTGGTATGTCACTTTCTGAAGAAGTTCCAAACGGTGAAAGGTGAGTTTCCGGTTGAAGTGCTTCTAACTCATCTTCAATAATACCAGTTCGTTTAAGTACATCTTCCTTAATAGCTTTTGCTTGCCTGGATCCTTTTCTAACTATTGCCTCAATCTTTTTAACAATTTTCTTGGATTGAATTTGTTTTTCAATAGTCTCAGCACTGCCAAATACCTCTTCTTTAGGTTCCTTAGGTGCTTCTAGGAGAGCTTTTGCATATGTTTCTATTATGTGGTCATCAGTTTCATACCCCATTTCAGTAACCCAGATGGTTCTTGGGATAACTGCCTCCATCCAAATTTTATCCTTCTTTATTACAAAACAGATTTCATCCTTATACTTGTCCACAGTTGGTTGTGACAATCTAACTCTGGTCTTCATTCGGGCCTTCAATGCCTGAAAATACTCATTTATGTTCTTTTCTCTGTTCTCTCCCATGCTGTTCAATAAATCTAACAATTGTTTGCCTACCGGTATATCAAAACCAAAATTTCTAATACCAATACCGAGTACTTGTTTGGTTATGTGCAGCATTAGACAAACAAGTAGGTTTCCAAATCTGAATGTTCCCTTTTTGTCTTTCTTTATCTTTCCCAAATTGTCAATCAGTTCATCTTTAAGCCATTCGCACACATCTATTCTTGCATTATCATTAATCATATCATAGGCACTTTTAATGCATAGGCTAGAGACTGAGTTTAACCTATTTGCATGTGTAGTTTTGTAGCCTAAGATCATACTGATGAATTTGACATTGATATCCGTTACATCATTTACCCTTAAAGATCTTTTATCAGATGTTGCACCGGTTAGGTTTATCACTAAGTAATTTGAGACCTTCTTTGTCTTATCAGGTCTGTTACCGGTGGAGGGTAACCCTGTCACAACCTTTACTGCTTCTTTTGTGATTTTGTGAACTGAGTCCAACCAGAAGAATGCACCATTTACCCTGCTTAGTACTATCCTTATAACATCTTTGGGAAAATCCAGGATACTGAGAATTTTAGTGAAACCTAGGGTTTCAACTATCTTGTGTTCAGGTTTGATATTTCCGGATTCATCACAAGTTACAAATTTATACATATTCTTAATTTCCTCATCACCTAATTCCTCTATATGACAATGTATATACATTCTAGGGTCTTCAACAAAAACTAGTCCCTTAGGAATTTTAGAAAATGCACCAATGTTATCATCTTTCTTGGCAATTTCAGGAACTAACTGGAATACAGGTCTAGGGTGTTTAATAACTTCGACAACAGTAGGGTTTGCAATGAATTCAGGAGTAGATGAAGAAGCCATTGTTATAAATACCTTTATCTGCCTTAAGGAAAGATTGCTTGATGAATTGCTTCACTTCTTTGTTTGGAAAACCTTCACTCGGGAATTTTCGCGCTCTCGAAGATTTGAATGCTCGGTGAAATGAAAATGGACCCAAAACACTTGTTTTATAATGTTAATTTCGCCAACCACCACATTTAATGTTTGCCAGTTAAGTAATGACTTAACTTATCTGCCGGTATAGAAGTAATTTCAACTTCTCACCATCAACCGAGGGAATAATAGCATGTTTCACACTTGGTTGCTAAACCCTCAAAGGAATTTTCTTCATTTAGATGAAGAGTCTCCTGCCGGTGGAGTGTTACTCTGTTCTGTTGGTGGAGGAGTATTGGAAGCTGCTAGAGTGCGAGCGGCTTATCAAAGAGTGCTAGGAGGGATATATCTTTTAGCCAAGATGAGGTTACTGTCATTCACAAGGACCACATCTCATAGGTATACAATGATAATGAGAAAATGGTATCTTTGGTAGGTGAAGCAATTGCAAAAGTGGAAAGAGTTATGGAAGTGATTGGAATGGAGTTTCGAGCAAAGGAAGGGAAGACTAGGTTAACACTGCGTGTCAACTAGATGAAGGTGTAGTGATTGGAGAAACTCAAAGAGAGATGGATGTAGAGCATTTGGGCAAAGAGGATGAGGAGTGGGATTTGATGGATGAGGAGGATGAGTGGGGATTGGTAGACGAAGAAGATATCCTGGAAAATAGAACTGTTGGTCAAACCAGGGCTAAGTTGGGGAAAATCAGGATGGGTGAAATGAGATCTAGGGGGAGAAAGGAGAATAAAATAAGATTGGAGATTGTAGGTTGTGCTAAGGGTCAGAGAAAGCTTTTTGCCAGGAAGGGTGTTACCCTTCCCGAGGAGCAATGAAAATCCTTAGTTGGAATGTCAGTGGATGCAATGCCCCTGACAAAAGGCGTCTAATCAAGAGAGGTCTTGATCAAGTGCACCCAGATTTGGTGTTGTTACAAGAAACAAAGCTTGGTAGTGGGGAAGTGGAAAAATTACTTAAATGTTGGCGTTTGTGGAAGGGCTCATTCATAGAGGCTATAGGGGTTGCGGGTGGTTTCGATTTTTTCTGGAATCCAGTCAGTGTTAGTCTAGAAAATTGGCGTGTATTTGAACATTGGAAAATTCTTAAAATTCACTCTTTTCACCTCAATTGCAATATCTTTGTGATGAATATTTATGGTCCCTTGCAAGCTAGAAAGAAAATTGAGGTGTGGCAGCAAATTTCGGATGTGTTGAAGGGATTAGAGGACTCACTAGTTATTTTAGGGGGTGATTTCAATGCTACTCTAGAGATAGTTGATAAGTTGGGGGGGGCAAGTGGAGTTAGGTGGTCCTTAGAAAGCCTTCCAAAACTTTGTTACAAGAAATGGTTTGTGGGAGATTAAGACAAAACGTGGTTCTTACACATGGACAAACAAAAGATGGGGAGTGTCTCATATTGTGGAAAATCTGGACAGATTCTTTGCAGGTGGTGAATGGGTAGCTAAACCTCTTGCATTTGAGGCTTTTATGCTTCCATTGACAACGTCAGACCATTTTTTGGTGGAGTTACTAATACAGATTGATAAGGTTCCATCTTGATGCCCCTTCAAATTTGAGAAAATGTGGTTGAGAGATAACAATGTCAAAGACTTAATTTTTCAATGATGGGATGAGGCACTGCCAATAGAAGGCAAGAAAGCCTTTGTTTTTCTTCAAAAGGCTTCAATACATCAAGGGTAAATTGGAGTGGAACAAAATAAAGTTCGGAAATATTTTTTAAGGAAACTGAAAGTGTAAGAGTTGAAAGCATTCCAAGATAGGATCATGATTGTGGGAATAACAAAAGAGACATATTGGGAGGAAAAAGCACTAAAATCTACATATGTTGAAATTCTTGCTCGTGAAGAAATTTATTGGAGGCAAAAGTCGAGGGAATGTTGGCTGAAGGGAGACAAAAATACAAAGTATTTCCATAATTTGGTGAAGGCTAAAAGATCTTGAAATAAAATAACTGAGATTAAAGATGGTCGAGATAACAGGCTAGTATCAATAGAAGACACAAATAGAGGGGTTGTTGAGTTTTCAAGAATTTATCGAATCTGAATGTGGATGCTAGGCCTTTACGAAATGATTTGCTTCAGAAAATTCCTAAATTGATTACTGATCAATAGAATGGTGCTTTATGAAAACTAGTACAGTTGGAAGAAGTGACAAAAGCAGTCTTTTCAATGGACTTTTCAATGGAGGGAGATAAGGCTTTGAGACTTGATGGCTTTTTGGCTTTTTTCTTTCGCATTTTTTGTGTCTTAGTCGATTATGATCTATGCCAGGTGGTGGAAGAATCTAGGGAGGAAACGGTTGTGGCCAAAGAATTAAACTATACTTTGATTGTGTTGATTCCCAAAGTGGAGAGTGTCAAGTCCTTTGGGGATTTTCATCCAATCTCGTTGTGCAATATAGTTCACAAGGTTATTGCTAAAGTAATGGTTCAGTGAATGAAATTGCTTTTAACCAATCTCATTTCAGAAGAACATAGTGGGTTTGTCCCAAATAGATCAATAGTAGAAGGTATAATCATAGCCCATGAGGCGATTCACACTATTAAGAAGTCTAAAGTGGATCGAATGCTAATTAAATCGGACATCCGGAAGGCATATGACATGGTGGATAGACAATTCCTGTTTCGAATTTTAGACAAATTTGGTTTTTGCACTAAATGGATTGATTGGGTGAAAAGTTGTGCCTCATCCACTTGGTTTTCAATTCTAGTTAATGGCAGCCCTCAAGGCTTCTTTCAAGCTTCCCGAGGCTTAAGGAAAGGGGACCCGTTGTCTCCCTTTCTTTTTATTATTCTAGTTGAGGTGTTGGGAAGACTTATCTAGATTTCAAGAAGAGAAGGCAAATGGAAGGGGGTTAAAATAGTTGTGGGTTTGGAAGCCACTACACATCAACAGTTTGCAGACGACACCATTATTTTTGGGGAAGCATCTCTGAGAGGGGCAGGATGTATTAAAAAGGATTTAAACAATTATTGTGAAGCATCGGGTTAGCATATAAACTGGCTGAAATCAGAAATTTTCTTTTTCAACAAAACCTTGGACAAGGAAAGAGAGATCTCAATAATATTAGAAATAAAGGCAGGCAATTTATCGAGGATATTTCTTGGTACCCCTCTTTTTGCTGGAGCATGCCGATCAAATCTATGGAAAAAGCCAGTGGATAGCTGTGTGGGGAAACTAGAGGGATGGAAGAGTAGGTAGCTAACTTCAGCAAGAAGATTACTTATGCTCAAAATGGTGGTCTCGGCAATTCTAGTTTTTTGAATGATGTGCCTGAAAATTCCTGAGAAGGTCATTCACATAATAAACCAAGGAATGAGGAAGATTTTTTGGAATGCTAAAAATGAACAAGACAAGATCCATTGTTGGCTTGGGACAAGGTATGTAAACCAAAAGCGACAGGAGGTGCTGGTTTGAGGAATTGCAGCATTTTGAATGAGGCCATGGGTGCTAAGTTGACATGGAGTATGTATGTTAATCATGATCAGAAATGGGTCAAGATACTAAATTGTAAATATCTAGATACTCGAGAAAGAGAACAAATTTTCACCAATCAAACCCACCAAAAGGTTCAACAATTTGGAACTTTTTACTTTCTTGTAGAAGCCTCATTACTAACCATATTACTTGACAATTGGGAGATAGCGAAAAAGTAGAGTTTTAGGGGGATTCTTGGGAAAGACACACCCCTCTAGGGGAAGAGGCTGGAGTAGCGGAAGTCAGGCAAATAGAAAAAGCGAGATGGGCCAAAAAAGTAAGCAAATATGTGCAAAAAGTGAAGAAGAATGAGATAGAGGTATGGAAATGGAAGGACATGCAAGAGTTGCTGTTAAGTCGACCTCAGGAAGACCTTTTCAAAAAGATTTTACAATCTCGGATTTTCTTGAAGTTGGGAGCTTCGGATGAAGTTAAATGGTGTGATGCTCAATTGGAGAAGTATTCGGTTAAAGTGGGATACAAGATTTTGGAAAGAGAATTTGAGGAGTCATGGCTACATAAACTTTGTTGGAATAACTATTGCTTACCTAAGGCGGGTACCTTTGCCTAGCTTGCTTTAAGGGGTTGAACATTAACAAGAGATAGATTGAACAGACTGGGGTTTCACAACCCTTTCAGATGTTTTTGCAAAAAGGAAGATGAAAGTTTGGACCACCTTCTAAATTGTAGATTCTCACAGCAATGTTGGAAATTACTTGGTGCAAAAGTTAAATTGGAAACTCCCTTTCAAGGCCAAACTAATTGATCTCTTTCAAAGTTGGCACCTTGAGAATATTAAATTAGTATACTCAAGTATTTGGTTCATTGCTCCATCCATTGTGATATGGGAAATTTGGAAGGAAAGAAATAGATGTATTTTTCAAGAGAAAGAGGAACCATGGGAGCGTTTGTGGTCAAGAATTGAACATGCAATTTCAAAGACAGTAAATGTGACTATAGCCAATCATAATTACCAGAAACATCCTTTCAATATAGCGGATAAATTGTTGCAATCAAGATGGCCTTTGTTGAAATTTCGGCCCGTTAATGTGTCTGGTAGGATTAATCTTATTCTTGGTTCAAAGGGTAGAGTAGTATAGGAAAAACCAAACTTCAGTTGGACAAAGATTAATTTTGATGGGGCATCAAGGGGAATCCAGGTGTCTCGAGTGCGGGGTGTAATGCGAGAAATGATGGAGTTGTTTTGGCAAGGGGAGCACAGCGACTGAAGGATAGTACCAATAATAAAGCGGAGGCACGAGCTGCTTTGCTTTTCGTCTCTCTAGTAGACGAACTTTTAGTAAGTAAGTTACATTTGGAAGGAGATTCAAAAATAGTAACGAAGGCTATTGCTAAAGGAGTTTCTCACTATGGGAAAACAAATAAAATCATTTTTATTACTGGGCAAAAACTAAGAAAGTTTCAAGAGTTTAAAATCTTGCATGTCCGAAGGGAAGTAAATGTTGAAATTGATCACCTGTCAAATCAAGGGTGCGATTTAAATGACCAAAGTGTGAGGTGGCGGGATGGCCCTAGCGACCACGAGTTTCTAATAGTCTGATGGAGCATTATTGAGGAGTTGGTAGGTGGTGTATTGCCAATGATCTCCTTCATCATTTAGGTGTATTATGTGTATCGATCCATGCAATGCTATAAATGCGCTTGAAACTTGTTCGCCACAATTTTCACTCTATTTAACTGCATGGCAGAGTGACAATATGAGTTGGAGGTGGTAGTAGTGGTTTGAACACAAATTGATGATTTGGCTGTATCCTACACCATTGATAGGAGGACAAATTAAAAATCATTACTACTGATTTTACATGGGGTCAGGTGGAGCCATTTAAATACAAAGGAGGGAAACATTTTGGCTTTTCCATGGTTGAGGTGTGCGAAGAAAGCTTTAGATAGCAACAAAAGGGTGTTTGAATAGTACACAACTAGCAATCATCGAAGCAAATTTTTCACTTCATTCTATTCAACAAAAACGCACGTTTTTTGGAAAGGTTTTCGAAAAAAGGTTGGGCAAATTTGATGACCCCATTTTTTTGCAAATCATGGAGGTATTGTTGGGAGAAGAGTATTTGAAGTCAAAATTTTGTTATAGAACAAATGTCAACATAATTTTCGTGATGATTGCATGGGGTTTGCTATTTGGTACAAAGGAGGTGATTTGGGTGGCAAAAGCGTGCATCCCAGACCACTCTTTGTGTGGCTTGACCTCTTTGATGGTGCAGGTTGTTGTGGGAAGAGGCTTGAGGTGTCTGTTTGGAGAAGGAATCATGCAAGAAGGGAACGACACGGAGTTCAAACACTTTGTTCTTTGGAATGATGGAGCAGACCGAGAGGCCAAAACAAAGGATGCACAGGTGGGTTGGGAGGCCCTAAAAGATTTCATTTGTGAGAAGGAGGTGGAGGTGCGAATGAAGCGGGCAGCGAAGCAGAAGAATGAGGCAAAGAAGACAAAATTTGCTCAAAAAGACTACCGGGTCAATGGCCCTGGTAGAAAGAAGATGAAAGTTGAGTTTGTCTGTAGTTTTTGTTATATTTTGTTTAAAGAATTTAGGTAGAGTTGGTGTTAATTCTGGTAATGCCGGTCGTACAATTTCATAATTCCGATGCTTACATGTTAACATATTAGTAAATACGATAAACAATAAATAAATCAAATTCATTATGGTGATTGCCACCGGACACACCCCTTCATGTTATCGGGTTGGGAATGTTATTTAATGCCACCGGTTACACCCCTTCATGTTAAACGGGATGGGGTTAAAACAATTTATTATAAATCGTGATCAATCAAGCAAACGATTTGTTTGTTAAACGTGTTGTGATATTATGAGTGGTACGTAGGGAGAGATGTGTCTTCCCACGTGGGAAGACATATCTCTTCTCTACATACCCTCTCATTCACATATATATTACTTGCATACAATAAGGAGGAGGACAATACCGAAATTAATAAGTGTTGTGCCTCCTTTCCATTTGCACTACTGCAGTTCAAATTTAATTCCAGACTATATCTTCATCTCTTCTATCCTCTTGATCACATAATTTAAATAAACTTAACATGGTATCAGAGCTAAGTTAAGGAAGATCAATTAAATTATGTAACGATCATATAGACATTGACCTAGCTCTTAGTAGATCACATTCCTATAGTCCTAATGGCAACTGGAGTTAGGTTTGAAGATCGACTAGATGGAGCGTCAAATTTTGTATCTTGGAAATTCAGGATCATGCTTGTTTTGAAAGAAAATAAAATTGACTCCCATGTCAAAAGTGAAATTCCTGAACCCTCTGATGATACGGAGAAAATTCAGTGGGGCAAGGACAGTGAGAAGGCTCTTAAGATAATTGTGGATTCAGTGAGAGACCACATTGTGCCAGTTATTTCTAAATATGAGACGGCTTTTCAGATGTTCAAAGCCCTAGCTGACATTTATGAAATCAACAACACTAGCGGGGCTCTCACCTTGAAGAATCAACTACACCATATAAAGATGAATAAAGGAGAGACAGTTACATCCTATTTCTTAAGGATCACTGAGCTTAGGGATTAACTATCCACTATTGGACATCTAGTAGACAACAAAGAACTTGCTATGATGGCCCTAAATGGACTTCCTACCTCATGGGACTCGTTCATTCAAGGAATCAGTGCTCGTTCTAAATTTCCTAAGTTTGATAGATTGAAAACCGATTGCATTCAAGAGGAATCTCGGCTTGTCACAAGAGGAATAAAACAAAACAATGGTAATGAGGACATTCAAGTTCTAAACTCTAATTCCCACAAGAAAGGAAAGAAGAAGAACTTTAAGAGAAAAAGGGACAACGGCTCCAATGGAAAGAGGTCTTCAAAGAAGAAGAGAGACATTTCTGAAGTACAATGTTTCAGATGTGACCAATATGGGCACTATGCAATGAAGTGTCCAGACAGGATCAAGCAACAAGCTTCAATGGTAGAAGTTAAGAAAGGGAGTGATTCCGAGAGACTAGTCTTCTTCTCAGCCCTCTCTAGTCAAATCACCTCCAGTTCCAACACATGGGTGATTGACAGCGGGGCAGCTCGACACATCACTGGATTTCGTGAACACCTAGATACACTTGTAGAAAATTCAAATGAAGAAGTGACAATTGGTGATGACTCAAATTATCCAATTATGGGAATAGGAACCTGCAATATCAACCTAAAGTCAGGCATATCCCTACAGCTGACTAGAGTTCTATTTGTACCTGGTATAAAGAGAAACCTTGTCTTAGTTTCTACACTTGAAGATAAGGGTTACATATTAACCTTTATGGAAGGAAAGGTACTTTCTTGGCCAAAGACTCCACCATCAAGAAAGCCCACACCATTGGAGTAAGACAAGGGAGCCTCTACAGACTTTTCACCACTCCATCTCAAGCCTTGATTCATGAGACTCCAGATTCGAATGAACTTTGGCACAGAAGATTAGGGCACCTTCATTTCCATGCCCTACCTAAGATAGAGAAGATGGTGATTGGCTTACCCAAGCTAAGTCACAGTTCTGAAGGAGCATGCAAGGGGTGTGCCTTGGGAAAGAATACTAAAGGGTCTTTCAATTCTAGCAACAGTAAATCCAAAAATGTATTAGAATTAGTTCATTCTGATTTATGTGGACCCATGTTTGTACCCTCCTTAGGGGGATTTTTATATTATGTAATATTTGTAGATGATTATTCTAGGAAGACCTGGATATATTTTCTGAGGTACAAAGAGTCTGAAGAAATCTTTTCTAAATTTAAGGAATTCAAAGCTCTTGCAAAAAACATGACAGGTAAGAAAATCATAACCTTAAGAACAGACAATGGGGGGAATACACTTTTGATATGTTTAAAGATTATTGTATAAATGCTGGGATTAAGAGGGAGTTAACTGTACCTTATAACCCACAACAAAATGGGGTAGCTGAAAGAAAGAATAGGACTATAGTAGAAGCTGCTAGGGCTATGTTGTTTGACCAAAATATAGAAACCTCATTTTGGGCTGAAGCATCTAGGACAGCTGTGTACATTCAAAATAGATGTCCTCATTCTCTTCTTGATAATAAAATCCCTAAAGAAGCCTAAACTGGTAACAAACCTGACATAAGTCATCTCTGGATCTTTGGGTGTCCAATCTATATTCATGTTCCCAAAGAAAAGAGATCAAAATTAGAACCTTTAGAAAGAAAGGGGTATTTGTTGGGTATAGTGAAACCTCTAAGGCCTACAGAGTATACATACCTGGACAAAGGCAAATTGAACTAGGCAGAGATGTCATCTTTGAAGAAGACATAGCATTTAGGAGGTCCAAAAGCTCTAATGAATTAGAACACCAAGATCCTCCTACAAACATGGATGAGAAACCCACCCCTGAGATTTGGAGGGAAACCCCTGAAAACACTGAGCATGAAGTTCAAGAATTGCCTTTGGAAGAACATTATCCTGAAACTAGGAAGAGACCACTTTGGGCTAAAAAGATGCTTCAAGAAGCTGAAAATTATGCTGCTCCAAAGGGGACCTTCAGAGAGTAAGAGACCTAATCTATTTTCCAGTTATGCTACCTTGATGAGTGAGACCATTGATGCAGAACCTTCCTATGTTGGAGATGCTCTCAATCATCAAGTTTGGAAAGATGCTATGTTAGAAGAGTATCAGTCAATTCTGAAAAATGATGTCTGGGATATTGTGCCTAGGTCTAAAGGCAAATCTATGGTATCTTCTAAATGGCTCTTCAAAATCAAACATGCAGTAGATGGCAACATTGAGAAGCACAAAGCAAGGTTTGTTTCCAGAGGTTTCTCACAAAAAGAAGGTATTGACTATGAAGAGACATTTGCTCCTGTTGCTAGATACACTTATGTCCGAGCAGTTTTGGCTATTGCAGCATCTAAAGGATGGAAAGTCCATCAAATGGATGTTAAGACTGCTTTTCTGAATGATAAGATCGAAGAAGTTTATTTGGAACAACTTGAAGATTTTGTGATTCATAAGGCTGAATCACATGTCTGCAGATTAAAGAAAGCCCTATATGGACTTAAACAGGCCCCCAGAGCATGGTATGAAAGAATTGATCACTATCTCTTGGAATTAGGGTTTTCCAAGAATGAAGCAGATCCAAATCTCTACTACAAAGTAATAAATGGTGAATTATTAATTCTTATTCTTTATGTTGATGATTTACTAATCACAAGAGAGGATAATCGTATTTCTCGGTGTAAGAAAGAATTAGCCTCTGAGTTTGATATGAAGGATTTAGGAATTCTTCACTACTTTCTTGGATTGGAAGTTTGGCAGCAGGCAGATGGTACAATCCTTAATCAAGGAAAATACACCATTGATATACTCAAGAGATTTGGAATGATGGATTGTAGATCCATGACCACACCTATGGAGACAAATCTACACAAGCTAAAGGAAGCAGCTGCAGAATCAGAGTTTGCAGATCCTACTCTCTACAAATAGATTATTGGATCTCTGATGTATTTGGTTAACACAAGACCTGATATATGCTATACTGTTAATACACTAAGTCAGTTCATGTGTGAGCCTAGGGAAATACATCTTGTTGCTGCAAAGCATATTCTGAGATATCTTCGAGGAACTATTGGTTTTGGTCTGAAATATAAACATGTAGACCTTGACCTACATGGATTCACTGATTCTGATTGGGCTGGAAGCGTAGTTGAGAGGAAAAGCACATCAGGATGTTGCTTCAGTTTAGGATCAGGAATGATCTCATGGATATGTAGAAAATAGTCGTCAGTTGCTCAGAGTTCTACAGAAGCTGAATACATTGCAGCCTCCATGGGAGCAAGAGAAGCAGTATGGCTTCGGAAATTGCTTGTAGGACTATTTGGTCAGCCCTTAAATCCTACTGTCATCTATTGTGCCAATCAAAGTTGCATCAAGCTTTAAATGAATCCAGTATTTCATGATAGGTCTAAACACATTGAGATTCCTTATCACTTTGTTCGAGATATGGTGGAAAGTAATGTCATCCGACTGAATTATATTAGTACAGGTGATCAGATTGCAGACATTCTTACCAAGCCTCTCTCCAGGATCAAGATTGAACACTTTAGAGATAAACTTGGTATGGTTGAAAATGTTATTTAAATTTGAGATAGAGTCTCATTTATCCTGATATACTAATATATTTAAGATGTTTAATGTGTAAACTCTTTTATTTGTCATGTGTGTGACTCCATGACTTCATGGGCCCCCTGTGAACATTATTGAAGGGTGACGACTTTTCAATAATGAACACTTGTTTCAAATTGATATTGTAAGGTGATGATTTTACAATTATAAAATTTATCTATCTTGATGGATATCATGTGACTTGATATCTGTGGATATGTCATGATAGCATATATCTCTGAGACATTATGGTAGATATTAGTTGGTTGGTATCATTAAATAAACCATAATTATGATAGAGATCTTCATGGTGAATATTATGGACATAATATTCGTGGACATGCCATGAATCATTATCAGTATGGTAGGCATCATGTGACTTGATGCCAGTGCACATACCTTACTTGATAACTATGAGTTATGGTATGAGACTTGATATTCATTGTTGAACCATATCGCTGAATATCACTATGGTGTGATATCTCTTCTCTTCACAATCAATGGATGAATTGTGATGTTTTCTCTAACATGAAATATGTCCTCTCTAGCTAAGAGGGAGTGTTAATTCTGGTAACGTCGGTCGTACAATTTCATAATTCCGATGCTTACATGTTAACATATTAGTATATACGATAAACAACAAATAAATCAAATTCAATATGGTGATTGCCATCGGACACACCCCTTCATGTTATCGGGTTGGGAATGTTATTTTATGCCACCAGTTACACCCCTTCATGTTAAACGGGCTGGGGTTAAAACGATTTATAATAAATCACGATCAATCAAGCAAGCGATTTGTTTGTTAAACGTGTTGTGATATTATGAGTGGTACATAGGGAGAGATGTGTCTTCCCACGTGGGAAGACATATCTCTTCTCTACGTACCCTCTCATTCACATATATATTAATTGCATACAATAAGGAGGACAATACCGAAATTT
Source organism: Cryptomeria japonica (assembly GCF_030272615.1). Taxonomy (NCBI): domain Eukaryota; kingdom Viridiplantae; phylum Streptophyta; class Pinopsida; order Cupressales; family Cupressaceae; genus Cryptomeria; species Cryptomeria japonica. Next base: position 487,879,767 of record NC_081413.1, read on the forward strand.
ATAAGTGTTGTGCTTCCTTTCCATTTGCACTACTGCAGTTCAAATTTAATTCCAAACCCAATCTTCATCTCTTCTATCCTCTTGATCACAGAATTTAAATAAACTTAACAGTTGGAACGCTTAAATTTGTAGTTTGAAACAATGGTTGGAAGCCAAAATTTGGGTGGTGGGGTACAATGGATTGTAGGAAGGATAGTCTCTGTATGCAGGTAGCTTGGTATGTACAAGATGGTATATGTGGCAAGGTTTATTTTCTTCAAACAGTGTTAGGGGTTGATCCCTATTTTTTGATATTATCTGACAAGCTAATGTATGAACTTTTTATACGGTGGACCTATCTCACCATCTAAACCTCCTCCTTTTAATAGAATACTATCTATTACCAATAAAAAAAAACATTTTCAATATGCCTGAGCAGCAAATTGAGCATCAATTTAGTTCAACTATTGTAAGATTGATGTATTGGTACGCAATATTCTTAAAAAATAGCAGTGTTGTTCCTATACCTTTCATTTTCTCAAAAAATACTCTTCACCATTATGTAACATGGAGACCATATTGAATGAATTATCCATGGTAATATCTAGTGGGCGATCCTCATATTTTTTGAAAGGATCTCTCAAAGGTGTCACCTCTAGGCAATGTTTTTATGTTTTATAAAGCAATATAAGTAACTAAGGAGATCCCTTAAAGAAGTGAACTAAAAGAACGATTAGGAACCAATTGACTGATGTTCATTGACAAAGAAAGTTAAGATATTAAAGTCCAGGAATAACAAAAGTAGCTCAATCAAACCAAAAATTACAATTAGTTTAAAAGAGAAATATTAGGGTTACAAGATCATAGGTTAGGAAAAACATAAAGTTCAAGAGAGAGCTGAACAAAACAAGAGGTGATAGACCTTGAGGAATTCAATATGGCACAAGTTTAGATGTCCCTATGAAAGATGTATCCTTGAACGAAACATGGAGCTAATTAAGATCACATGAGAACATGAAGCAAAATAAAGAATGTCACATGTCTATAATATGGCTCCAACTACGAAAACCACAAACCTTGACACCTGTCATTTTGAAAGGACCCACGAAGGACTTATGAATATAGGTAAGATAATGTACATGGTTTGATGGGATAGGCTATAAAATCTTAAGAGGAAGCCATATTTTCCTCCTAGAGCATTTACTAACATCCAAAGTTGACGAACCTTTGACAGGATAGAAAAATTTAGTGATGCATCTCTAGCTCTTTGACACGGGCTACAAATGAGGGGAAAATCCCCAAAACGAAGTGGATCCACTCTACCTACAAAGAGATTTATGTTGGATACATGTATATTTTGCATGTTTTGTTTTACACCACTTACAAATTGTACGCCTGCCACAACTAAAAGGATTGTAGGCACTAAACCAAATGGGGGGAGGCAAGTTCCCCCAAGGGAAAAAAAATTGGGTCATTACATATGCCTATTTTCCCATGGTTCTATTCCTTTTGTATTGAAAAAATTCCTAATGGTTTCCTATTGATGTGCCTATAAATTGTTAAACATTGATTAGGGCTCAACAAGTGCGAAATATTTTTATTGTATTGTGAAGTTGAATGATTGAGTTAATACAATGAGTATTGTTTTTATTGGGTTTTTATGAAAGGTTTTCCAAGGTAAAATCATTTTCTCATATTTTAAGTATGACATTAATTATTTCTACTCTGCAAAATATTCTATTAAAATTGCTTCTCATATGTAAATTTATTGGTATTTTTCTCTTCAACTCAAGGAGTAGTTGCACTCTAATAGTAATGCACAAAGAGGAACATTGTCTTGCTAATTTTTCTCCCTTTGGACATGAATCAACTATATTTAAGTGCATTTCATGCTTCCAATTCCTAAAGTAATATGGAAAGAGGCACATCATCTCAATTATTTATCTCACTCAAGTCATGAATAGGTTGTATCCAAGGGAAGTTTAATGCTTTCATTGCGTAAGGATCTAAATCTTAGAATGTATGCACCTAGAAGAAACTCTAATCAGAGTGCTAGAAGGTGGATGAGGAATGTCATCTAACTTATTTGTCTCACTCTAGCATGACTCATATGCATCCCAGGGACATTTGACACCTTAGATAACTATTCTAGGATTAAAGATATTTCAGCCATACAACTCTACGAGTTATGCATAAATATATCTCCTAATATTGGTGTCTCAATGAAAAAGGCTTCTACACTTCTTATCGAGCAACTAGAGGGAAGTGGATGAAGAACAACTAGTCTCTTAATAGATAATATATCCTCAGATATCTATTGCACATAAAATCATAGTTCCATGGGGATACAAACCCAACCTAACAAATCTATGTGTTTGGTATACACATCTCCTAATATTGGTGTTTCAAAGAAATAGGGTTGTACACTTCTTATCTAGCAATTGGATTGAAGTGGATGAAGAACAACTAGTCTCTTAATAGTTAATGGTATCTCCCTTGGATATCTATAACACATTGGACACCTAAAATCATAGTTCCATGGGGTCATACACCCTCCCCCTTTGTCAAAAAGTGAGTTTTCTAAAACTGGGACATCCCCAAGGCAAAAGATGGGAATGAAATGTCCCCCTACATCCCCCCATCAACAACACCAAAGTTTCCTCTATTTATAGTATGGGATGTTTCCTCTATTGGGGCATTGAGTAGATGCCTTGGCATCTCTAGGATGACCTAAGGACATTGAGAAATCCCTTGGTCATCTTGGAGAATCTAGGAAGTTCCAATGACATGGGTAGCATAGAAGTCAATATTTTAGAAACATTTATTTTTAATCCTAACCCTAAAGTTTTAATGGGCTACAACTACATGCCAAACCTCAGTCATCTTGGAGAGTCTAGGAAGTTCCCATGGTTTGGGCAGCATAAAAGTCAATTTTTTTAAAGCATTTTTTAATAATCCTAATTCACTAACTCTACATTGCACAAGAGCGAGAGGAAGAGGAAAAGGAAGATTTCATTGTCTATATCAGTCAACCATTTCAAGCATTCATCAAGCCTTCAAGGCAATAATTCACAAATTTGTACTTTATTTTTGCATGTTTAGTGCAAAATCTTTTTTTTGTTTTCTATATGCCAAAGATTTAGGAACAATTGTTACTTTGTGAGTTTTCAATTTGTAGCCAAAGATTTGGGAATAATTTATTACATGTAAATTTTAGGGTTGTTTAACAGTCTATTTAGGGTTTTATAAAAAATGTTTGAATGTTTAAAATTTCTTTTAACTATTCTATTTTTGTAATTTTTTATAATGATATAGTTGATTTTTTGGTTCTCATTTTACTTGTGTATATCCTCTACGTCTACACCTCATGTGATTTAAAGTAAGAAAAATAAAAGTACAATGAAAATAAAAATTGTATTCTTTCTTTTTTAGTTTTAATTTTTTATTAGTTTTTAAGTTTGCAAAAGAAATTTATTTCATTTTAAAATCTTAAATTCTAGTACTAGTTGTCTATTGAGAAGGCAGTTATCAGTATAACAACAAACTTTTACTTTTTCAACTTAATATTATATGCATATAACTTTATCTCAAAAACATATTCATTGACGGCTAACATTCACATGAGATCTAACTATTATGAACACAAATAGAACACAAGATATATATGTGGAAACCCTTACGAGAGAAAACCAAGGTAAAATAGCTTCCATATATATTGAAAACTTATTTTACAAATTCATAGGTATCAGCCTGTTGGTGTGGTTTTTATGCACGTTCCACCATAGATGGAACACTCGCAGAGTACTCATCGAGTTTCAAAAACTCGCCGAGTTTTTGAGCTCTGCGAGTTTTTTCCACTTTAACTCGCAGCAAAAACTCAGCGAGTTTCTAATAAAAACTTGGCTAGACTAAAAAAAGAGGCCCAAACATGTCAAAAATTATCTATTTTTGTTTTTTCAGGTCACTTTCATTCTCTTCATCAGAATATATACATGAAATATAACATTTAAGTATAAGTGGTGGCTCTTATACTTTAAGTTATATCTCATGTATATATTGGCAGGATGTTTGAGAGTGGTTTCAAATCTCTAGGAGTTATAATGCAAATTCTAGGTTTTAGAAGATCTTTTAATTTTTCAGACTTAGTCAAATTTCAGTAATCATTATGCTTCTATCAACATTCTCTCACTCACTTTATCTGCCTCGAATTTTAGACCTATCTATCTCCCTATCACTCTTCCTCTATCCCCCTCTCTACCACACTCCATCTCACTCTCTCCTCTCTCCCCCAAGATCTAGACCTATCTCTCTACCCCTCTTTTTCTCACCCTTAGACCCCGGCAAGGGGTGCTACTCTCAACCTAATTTTAATTTGCAGATGCTTGGTGGCAAAGTTGGGATGGTAATACCCCAAATCTCAAAAAAATTGCCCTCTGAATCTTATGTCAACCTTGTAGTTCATCCAGTTGTGAGCGCAATTAGAGCTTGTTTGAAGCAATCGACACGAAGAAGAGGAGCAAATTAGCTCAAAAACGCCTCAATGACCTTGTCTTTGTGCAATATAATCTTCAATTGCGCATAAGGAAGGTAGAGGAAGTAGTAGGTGGTCCACTTGACTCGGATGATATAGATCCTTACAGTGATTAGGCATCATAGGAGCAACCTCCATTGTTTTTCGAGGATGACATCACTGATTTGGAGAGGCAGGCTATGGAGGAGGAGGGGGATGGATTTGGTTTCTCGCTGGATGACATTGAGGAGGAAGAGAATGAGGATGAGGAGTCATTGCCAGTGCCACAAGCAGGTGGAGACATAGCTTCATCCAAGATGGAGGATGAGCCAGCCATACTGAGCGAGGAGGCACAGTCACACCCACTACAGACTTCTATGACTAGACCCTCTAGTTTTACCTCTCCCCTAGTTTTTGCTAGAGATGGGAAGAGGAAGTTGTAATTGTAATTTGTAATGATGTATTTACTTTTGGTTTTACAAAAACTATTTAATATTTTGCTTCTAGGCTTCTAGCCATCAGTGTTCCTCATGAGGATGCGATTTTGTAGACACTTTGCATTTAAATATATCTAGAATCAGCTTGTTTCTTTTGTGTTATCATTTATTGACTCATTGGATGCATCTTCTCATTAAATTTTGCAAAAAAAAAAAGCATTTTTATTAAATTTAAGCATGTTTTTAAGTCACTGAGTTTTTCCCGAGTTTTTGTCGATTTTTTTTCCGAGGGGCTTGGCGAGTCGAGCTGAGTTACGAGTAGTCCAACTATGCGTTCAACACAACATAAAATACCCAGAGATGTCCTATTCTCTCTAGATCAAAATCTTCTATGTGCTAAACAACTGTACTATGTGATCACAAAGAAGATTCCAAATTTCCCAAATGCGTACGGATAGTCTCAGTTGGTTTGTTGTGATTTGCTGGAAATCTCAAGGGGGGCTTATATAATTGTTTGAGGAGTAAATCAATCTAAATATTTTGTTGATTCTTGATACTTTTAACTTTCTCCTTTTTTGAAATAATTTTGCAATAAGTTCGTTTGATCCTATTTCTACTATGACTTGGAATAAAAGGAAAAAGGGTGAGGGTTTAGGAGGATAATTGTAATCCTAAACTAATCCTATGAACTTTGGAGACAAAAATTGCAAAAGTGGATTTTAAACCAATTCTCATTTCGCCAAAGTCAACAACTACACAAGAACGGTGCTAATTTCTAGGGAATTCAAAAGATTTTCATATCACTTATATTCACCAACATATTGAACAATGAATATAGTAATAGAAGTTAATTTTTCATTTACTTGTTTAGGCTAACTTTGCAAAATAATTGAAAATCATCCAATTATGAAAAGTATGACCACATCAACTCCACATTAAGCCATTTTATTAATCCTTCATTCAATCTATCAACTTGGAAATTAAATCTATTCTAATGAGAGACGAGAAAACCATGCTAACTTGCAAAAGTGGACAAAGATTCACTGACATATTGAACAATGAATTATGACTATTACTTAAGAAGTATCACTACAACAATTTCTCTGAAATCTCTCCCTAACAAATGAAAATAGGGTTTATATAGACACTCCATTACAAAGCAACGGCCTAGATTGATCCAAGATCAATGGCCAAGATTAAAACATTAAACTCTAATTAAGGTAAGCTACAATGGTTATTCAAAACGGACCAATGAGAAATAAACAACCACTAAATCCAGCTTTCTTCTAGAAGTGGACATCCCTTATCCTTTTCATTGGCAGCAAATTCAATGAACCTCGTCACTATGGGGTCGAGCTCTTCCATTGAGACACTTGGCATAATGTTGATCTTGTATTCCATCAAGTCCATCTCATCTTCACACGTGGGAAAAGTGGCTATCCAATCTATTTCCAGTTTTCAAAAACCATCCTCAACAAATAGAGATAAGGATGATTTGCTAAAATGTTGCTTCTAGGTTGGATTTGTAGAAGTAGAGAGGTTTCTCTAAACTTTGGCCTTTCGGGTTCTCTACATCCATGTCCTTGTCTCCAACTATTTTCTGCTCAAGCACATCAGAGACTATGATGAAGACCTTGTCTAGGACTGTCTTGATTGTTTCTTCTATTTTGGCACCATCAATCTTCATCTTTTTCAGGACCTCTCCTCTAGCCACCAAAGCATGATACCATGTGTCGATATCACATAACTCCTGGACTTCCTACTCCTTTGTAGCAAGACCTAAGTCCACAATCATTAGCTCGTAATCTTCAGGAGTGATGTCCTCTTTTTATTTTGTCAACTTTTGAAATGACCACCTGTACTAAACGAGATCTTGTGTCATCTTTATGGATTAAGGAATATTTCTTTGCCTTCTTTTCTTGAATTCTTCGAGGTCCACATGGCCAAGGTTGGTACCTTCAACCTTCATCCATTTTGTCACAATCTTGGACTCCAGTTGCGGTCCTTTATTATTGAACTTCATTTGCACCTTTCTAGAAATCCCTTCTTGAGTTGACATCTACCACCTAAAATACATGAAAATTTCTAAATTAAAAAAAAGGGGTTTGATGTTTGTTTCCAACCTGGAGTGCAAAATTTGACGGAATTTCGAAGGATAATTCTGATTTAACTTATGAAATTCTAAAAAATTGTAATTGTAACTAAAAATCAGACTTAGTGAAATTTTGGAAATTGAAATTAAGTCTGTTTGTGAAAATTTTGCCTCCATAATCTGCACAAAAGCATAAAAAGCAAGATGGTTTTGAGTAAAATTTGAAGAATCTGAAGTGAAAATTCTCTTGCAAGTCAGAAAAATTAGAAATTCTGACTGAAAGTTGTCTTGAAGTCAGAGAGAAATTGGAATTCTGAATGAAAATCTGCCTTCAATCCTTAGTAAACCTAAGAATTTTGATGAAATTCCTTAATTTGCTTCAAGGAATTACTTTCAACTTTATCTCCAAGCGTAGAAATTGACCTAGAATTCTCCTGGAAATTGTCTTGGACCTGCAATTTACTTTGAAATTTGCCTTCAAGTTTGATAGGAATTATTTCCTAAGCTTCAACTTCCAGCCTTGAGAAGTGACTTGTGAATGAATGAAATGCTAACGCCCATGTTTATAGAGAGGTCGAACTCTTGCTTTGTTTTATTTTTTTTTGTTTTCGTGATTTATTGGAAATGAATCTGACCTAGTTTTGAACACCGAATCGAACCTTCTCTTACTGGCAAGCTTCATGTCTTGATTTGAATTTTCACATTCATCAACACTTAGCCAAACTCTATCCTCACTAGGGCAGACTTCATGCTTGCTTGACGAATTTCCTTGAATGCTAGGAGGGCAAACTTTGCTTGGAAACACGATTTTCCATGCTAGGAGGGCGGACTTTGCTTGGAAACGGAAAGTTTTCTTCCATGTCAAGGCGGACTTCACTTGAAACAAGGAATTTCTTCCATGCCAAGGCAGACTTTGCTTGGAAATAGGAAATTTTCTTCCATGTCAAGGCGAACTTCACTTGAAACAAGGAATTTCTTCCATGCCCGGGCAGACTTTTCTTGGAAACAAGAAATTTTCTACCATGAACAGGGCGGACTTCACTTGGAATTAGTAATTTCTTCCATGCTAGGAGGGTGGACTTTGCTTGGAATTAGGAAATTCCTGCCATGTCTAGGAAGGTGGACTTTGCTTGGAAACAGGAGTTTCTTGGTCGAAACTCCATACTTAGCCATTTTCTTGTGATCTTCCATTAAATTCCTAACAACGAACGCTTCTTCCAACTCGTAAATTAGCCATGATGCCGAAAAAAGAAAAAGCAACTTTCTATTTTTAGAAAATGCAGAACAAAAAGGCAGGTTCCCGGATTGGCCCCAAAATGCAAAAACTGAAACTTTTCAAACAAGCAAAAAGCAAAATAAAGCAAATTTCCTAAAAGATAAGAAGTTGTCAAAGTTGATCCCGAAAAATTGCGGTTTTACTCATTCAACCTATTTGAGCACATCCCAAGCATCAGAACATTCTTTTGATCATTCTTTCTCCTTATTGATTTGTTGACTCCTCCAAATTTCTTGACTCATTTGCGAAGGCAAGAGACCGGAAACAAAACCCAAGACGCCAAAACACTACCTTAAAAAGCAAAAACAAGGGGGTCCCCATTTGCAATGGGACAATGTGTGAAAACATCACAACACAACCCACTAGAGGCACCTCATTCTATTTGTGAGACACTTTCCCAATAGAGGCACCAACCCCTGATTCTAATTCCCACCTTTTCACGGATGATGGATGATCCTCTTCTTAACTATGCTGGAATTCTTCTTCTCAACTTGTTCTCCAAATCTGCTATGAAATGAATTTAAGACTGCCACAAAAACTCTCTTCTCAATCTGCAACAGTTCCTTTTTAAATCTGCCAGGATCACTTTCTCAACTTGTGCTATAATGCCACTCTTATATTACCCTTAAATCTGCCATAAATCAGATACAATCTTCTGATAAATCTGTCATAAAATTCTTTACATTCTCCTCATATAATAAATTCAACATACCTCTTTACCAAGAGAGGTAACATTTCACAAGTATGCTTTCATATTTATTTCTCCTCTGTTTTCACGTACTTCCTTTTCTTCACTTTATTACCCACTCACTCCCCTTCAAAGTCCAATTGTGATTTCTATATATATTTTTATGTTCCTCTCAAAAGATGTGATTCTTTATTAAGAGACATCATGTATTTGCAAGAGATGCCTCTTCATAAACAAATGTTTTTCTTTATAATCTTTTATTAATGATATGCACCTTTTCATTTTTAGATTACATTATTTAATTTCCTCAAATACATCTCTTCATTAATCAGAGCCCTTTGTCATCATATTCTTTTATTTTTTTACTAACTCTTAATCATACCTTTTGAAAATATCTTACCAAATCTTGATGAAATCACACCTTTTAGAGGTGATCTCTATATAACAAATCATGCTTAATTATCTATGTTTAATATCAGTCGGCATATTATATCGATCAACATTTGTTTTAGCCTTCTATTTTGCTAATTCTGAATCGTACCTTTGGGAAAGCAAATCGTCTTTTTTTCTTATTCTGTTTGTCTTTTTCTGTTTTTTTCTTTTTCTGTTGTTTTATTTTTCTGTTTTTTAATCTTATCTGATCTTTGTCTTATTTGCTTTTTGTAAAATATAATCACTGTCCTCTTTAATAACTGTTGCTGCTTATTATATTTGCTTAACTTGATCATCATATTTGCTTATATCATATGAAGTTTGCTTCTTTATCAGGTTTGCTTCTTTTCAAAGTGGACTACTTCTATCTTGCATAAGTATCACATCCTTTGCTTAACCAATGCTCAATCAAACTAATCTTTTCTTGATTGCTGCATTTAGTTATATATTGATCATTATTTTGTTTATCACCACATATCATATGAGGATTTATCATTTATCTGCCATATGTCTATCATAAACTAGTGATCTGGAACTCACTCATGAAGAGGATCTATAACTCACTCACTTATAATATATTACCATCTGCTGCTTCTTTACTTTTATTGCTGTCTTATAAATCACTGCAATAACAGTCACTGTCATTCTTTCATTAATTCTTATGCTGACTTTGGGTCTTATATGTAAATTGCTACCCACACTTAGATTGCTGCTCATTATCATATAATCTCTGCTCTTTAATATTTTAAATCTTCTATTCTTGCTTTGTAAAGCAATGATTGTCTCTGCCGTTATTGGCCAACAATTACAATGGTTGCCATTCATTTTCTCAATCTGCTCTTTGCATCTATTAACTACATATATTAAATCATCATTGCATAAATGACAACAATACTTTGACATCAATGATAACCCATCTTGACATCAATGACAAGCAATTCCAACATTGTCAAACAAGGATTGCATCTTTTGTGTGTCCTCTACTTTTTACACTTCGTGTGACCTGAACTAAGAAAAACAAAAGTGAAATCCTTGTTTAAGGTTGAAGAAACAAGGATTCCAATGTTGTGTATTCTTTTATTATAAACTTCATGCAACCTTAAGTAAGAATTGCAAAAGGAAAATCCTTGTGTCTTGGGGCCTTGCATTATGTATATGTAGTACATGACCATAAATTTTATTTCTTGTGCTACCACTAAGTTCTCACAGCATTAGTAACAATAACGTTGTTGGGAATCCCATTTGAAAATCAGAATATGGATGTGGGAGACAAGGGGGGGGGTGAAGCAACTAGTTCTATTGGGAGTTCTAATTTCAGCTATTGTTCCAACTTGTTGGAAAATTTTGCAAACGTTCACTTCAATAAGGACCCTTTAAAACATTTTGATTCCAAAGTAACAATCAGATGAATTTGGCGTTTCAAGGGGTCTTGGGAATAGAAATACCATTTTTGAGGTCTTTAAAATCAATGCAAGCTTACTATTGTTAATTGGCATCTCCTTTACATCCCACACAAACCCATTGGGCCATTTGACAAGTTGTCACTTAGACAAAGGGAAAACATATGGAGATTTCAGGTTAGTGACGAGCATGATACACCACTTGCTACCATGCCAATGAGGGTTGTTGTCATTCCTAACAAACATAAGTTTCTCATTTGCCATCAAATGTAGCAAGCTTAGGGAGAAATGTAGGGTGAAAAATTCTTCCAAACCGGTGGGAAATATATTTAAAATTCAAGTGAACAAGACAAAAATAATGTCACCGGAAAATTATTCTATGCCAATGGCTCTCCTTATCATAAGGAGATTGTGGCTAAGATTATAAGCAAATGCAATGTCCCCTTCTTGGATCATCTTGTATTTTGCCCTAAATTCATGAATCCAAATTAAACAAAGAATATAAAATGGTTAGAGATGTTATTCTCACCCAAGGATAAGATAAGTCCTTTTTGGAAACCTTCAAGCAAGTTAGATAAACATTGAAGATATAATTCATGAGATCATTCCAACACAAGGGTTAAAGGAAATATATAAATCTAAACTATCATGTGGGGCCCAACCATAACAGGGCATGAGAAAAGGAGATATGATAAGGTGCCGAAAAGATCCCCTACCCTGGGCCTAAGAGCGGATTTCCTATCCCCCTTAGCCTCATGTGGTCTTCCGCCATCTCATATGAGGTGGTGTACCTAGTGGGGCATTATAGCCATTCCCCTTCATCATGCCATCCTTCTCACCCTCTTATGATCGAAGATCCTTTGAGTTCTTCCCCACAATCTATCAATGTAGTGGTTAAAGGGGGGAGTTGCAATAGGGTGCCCTAAAGTAATCCTCTACCCTAGACCCAAGAGTGGATACCCTGTCCCTCTTGGCCTCATGTGGCCTTTTTCCATATCATATGAGGTGGTGTGCCTAGTGAGTCCATAGTCATTTCCACTTCTTGCACTCCCTTCCTTACCCTATCATGATACATTGTTGCAGTGAGAATCATATTACTACATATATTTAATATTCAAGGTAGCAAGTGCATTGATACATGTATTATATTAGAATGTAAAGATCCATGTATCTATTGCTGCATACAACGGAAACGTGTGTGTGCGCGTGCACGTGCGTGTTGCGTTTGTGTGTGTGTGCACGCGCATGTGTGTGCGTGCATGTGTGTGTGTCAAACAGTCATTTCTGCATACCACCAAGAATTTGAGTGCTGCAGGTTAAGATCTGATCTGATCACTTATGAGGATTCTTGCTCTTCTTTTCTTAACTCCTCTGATCTGATTTCCTTTCTGCTGTTCTTTGATGTCCCTTTATTGGCATTGTGGCCGATGTGCTTAAAGATTGGTTAAGGACTAGAGATTGCTTGATTGTGGAGTCTCTAGGTTCGCAGCAAAGGAAAAGAGTATTGAGGAAGATTAATTCCTTAAATTGGGCTTCATGATTATAGAAAATTGTGAGGTCTTATTAATAAGACAGTTTTCTGGGTAACAGTAATATATTTTTATATCCAATTCCAATCTTATATCATCAGATCTGCCTGATATTTCTGATCTAACTTGTTCCTATTCCCTTGCCCTTGTTCATCCTCCTTGGATCGCCCCTTTATACCACTCAGCATACCTCTTCACCAAAAGCAGCGACACTCCAAGAAGGGTCGGCCTGAATTAAAGCATAATTGCTTTATTATTAAATCTTTTCAAGGAGGTGCTGCTCCAGATAGGGTCGGCCCACCTTCTAATTATATTTTGACTTTTTTTTTCCTCCTAAATATAACTACTTCCTTTTGTTTATTAATCATTGACTGAAAATATGAGGAGTTGGCCATAGACAAGTTAATATTATTAAATTTAGTAATTATATTATCTTTCTCTGGTTGGCCTTAATATCTGATTCTTGATGAGGTCAGCCTCCCTCAATCTTAAATCCTTAGCTTAGTATAAATAATGCCTTCACGGCGGAGATATGACAGCGAAGCAGAACCTTCATATCTGCCACTAGGGGAGACAAAACTGAGGACCACAATCCTGGATAAAAATATTCTACGATTAACAGGAGAAATTGAAGGCTGCATGGGTATAAGTTGCTACAACATTGTCATGGGTGGGTGGATGGATATTAGGCATCGTCCACTCAACAATAACATAGGCACATGTATGAAGCCTCTTACTTTCTTAGGGATGTTAATTGTTCAAGGCACCACAAGGATACAAAGTATCTATTTGACATCTTATAAGATTCTATTAAGGAGGTTGGCCTTAAGAATGTGGTGTGGGCTATGTAAAATGCAGCCTATGTGTGCAAAACAAAGGTAAAGATAATTGAGACAACCTACAAACATATATGGTGGACTCCTTGTGTGTTCATGCTATGAACAATGTACTGAAGAGCATGGGAAAATAGATTTGATCAAGCAAGTAGTTCTTGATACCAGATATGCACAAATGTTTATTTGCAACCAACACACATCACATGCACTATTCTATACCCTCTTCTAGAAGGAATTTCTCAAACTTGTTGAGATTAGATATGCCTCATACTTCATTCTCTTGGAAGGATGCTTGAGTTGCAAGTCATTGCAAGTAATGGTCAAACTACAAGAGTGGAACCAGTAGACATAATTACAAGTTAGAGTAGAGGAAGAGAGTGAAGGAAGCTGTGAAGAGAGGTAGTTTTTGGATTGATGACATATACATTGTCTCCATCATATCTTCAATTTCCAAAGCAATAAGATATGGGGACTCTAATGTTCCAAAAATTGAAAGCAACCTTGAAGAGCTATATGAGTGTATTAACAAAAGGTTGTTTCTAAAAGAAAGAGACAAAGTCGATAAAAGGTTTGCTAGTACAACCACCATTGTTTTATGTGATCTAGAAACACATTTAAAAGGATGTGTCAAAGGTTTAAGAAGGCGCCTAAAGAGGACAAAAAATTAAAAGCCTAGATGGTATAACAATCAAAATCGCCACCAAAAGAATTTGTTGCAGACAAGTTTGTGGCCATCTTAGAATGGTTGCATATTATTGTGCCAGAGTGTAATATCCCACTAATTTTTTTTATTTTTTTTAGGACAATAACAATTCATCCACAACAAATAACCCGTTAAGGTTAGAGGAATAAACCAAACAACTGAAAGGGAACCCTTCCACCTTTTGTTCACCGAGAGCCCAGACTGGGAGGGTGAGAGCATACGGTGTTCCAGGGATCGTCAACAACAATAATCAAACTGAAAATTACAATGCATGGGCGGCCAACCAGCCCCTTCTGCTTATCCAGCGGGATAGCAAACAAACTCTTGGCGGTAAACCGAACAAGGGGAAATCACAAGCAATTGAAGTACAATCACTCTACCGCATATTTCAGCGGGAGGACATTGCACTAAACAATCACTCTACCACATATTTCAGCGAGAGGACTTTAAATTAAACAATCACTCTACCGCATATTTCAGCGAGAGGACCATAGCATTGAACTTATCACTCGACCACTTATTCAGCGGGAGCAATGATTACAAAAAACTGAATTACAAAACTTAGAAGGCGGCAAGCCAGCCTCTTCCAATTATGCAATGGGGATTACAAATGAAAGCAGAAAGAAGGGATGATCAGTACTACTAAAACAACCTTACAATATAGAGATGAGATGAGAAAATTAATTGCAGATTTCTACAACAAGACTGTAATTTTCTGTTACATTGATCTGCAAGCTGAAAGTACAGTTTCAGCAGCCTATGGAAACATCAAAACACTCATAACACATTCATTTTATACATCAATCACATGAAATCAATCCCAATCTACCAATATAACTCTAACAATAACATCCCAACCAAATTACCACTCAAACAAAACAATATTCATTTGGCACGCATCCCAAGGCAATTGCAAAAACCAACGCCATACCCTGGAAGTTCGATTTTGTCTATTAAAAACAATGCTCAATCAAAATAGCTAGAAACTCACACATTGTATCGCCATGGCATGGAAGGAAGAATGAGCCGGTACCCAAATGAATGAAGTCACCTGGTTGAGAGGTATGAGCAAATTTCACTTTCAGCAGTCTCGCGACCAGCAACCAGAAACAATCAAATCCAACATCAATCACTCCATAATCTGCAACTCAATTAACCAATCTGCAATGGGAACACAAGGGCACGGCTAGGTACTATATTGCAAGCACGAAACTAAGACTTAGCTAGGAAGCCAACTTCGAAGCTCAGATTTTCAGTAGCCAAATCGGCAGCATAACGATGCAATTTTCAAAGATGATCCAAAAAGAGAGCCCAAGGCTCTTATTTATAACTTCTTGCTCCCCCAAATTCAAATGCAAATGCACACAAATTCGCCCAAATTACATGTCCTCCAATGCACCCAACACATTTGAATTTAATTAAACATGTCCCTTCAAAATGGTGTCCACTTATTTCCAACTCCCTAGGCAAAGTTCGAACTTTTGCTACGTGAACAACTTGCAATATTAAAACAATATGAACATGACGTGTTTAATCATTCTCAGCGCCGCCTGACTAAGGGAAATAATGATATTAGTAGCATATATTTATCCTTTTCCCTAAGTCACCCAAAACACGGTTAATCAATAATAAAATAATTAAATATCAAACCTTAGGATAAGGAATTAATATTTAATTAAATAACTTATAACTCCAATACTGATTAATACCAAAATCAAGGATGAAGCTGTGCGATGAAGACCACTGAATTATGCTGAGTCAGAACCTTGTCTGAGACTGCTAAAAATAGAAATGCTCAACACAACCACTTACTAAAAATAGTAAGTCAAGAAATACTGCTCCGAAAACATAATCTTCGCACCTAGAGAAAGAGCTTGGAAAGCTCAGTAGAACTGCATCAACAAAACAGCCAAACCCTAACTTACTAAAAATAGTAAGTTATGATTTCACCAAAGAAACAAATGCATGTTATGCCACCCTCGAGTACATGGAAAACCCAGAAGGAAACCATAAGCAGAACTGAAGAATTCCCTTCTGACAAACCCTAGAAAGCTCGTGCAGAACTCCACAAAAGTTGGAAACCGTAATTCTCCTTTCCAATAAGCCTACAGGTCTCCGGAATAGGCCAATGGACCACTAAATGCACATCACTGAGAAGGGGACATTACAATCCGCCCTTCCCAAAATTGCTTGTCCTCAAGCAATGCCATCACAACTCCCGAAAATTTTAAACTGATCCGCACCAAAGCAAGTACGATCCCACGGACCCATGCCTGTCTCAAGAAGAACCCACCATGTCGATGTTGCACCACTCTGATCACATCAAGGAAAACATCACGCTCAAACTGCACTAACCTCCCTTGTAACTCCAAAATGTTACCATTCATGATACTCAAACTGGAAAACCTTCAAGGACTGAAATCAATATCATGCAGCATCTCATGCCCATAAAGCTCTGAGTAATCAATATCAATAATGCCACTGTCTATCACAAGCCTTGGCAATAGGAAATAAACCCTACTGAACTCACCATAAAACTCCACAACATATCTTCCCAAGGTGTCAAGCAGAGCCATGACTGTACATGTGACTTCTCCAAATCTCCCTGGAAAGATGAAAACAATCATTTGCAAGAGCTCAACAAGGTCATCTCCATAACTCCGCATGAATCTACTAGGCCTCAATTGAATTATTCTGATACAACCACAGAGACTTCTGAAATCTCTTATAGTTCCCACTCCAAGCACCTCAGGATGATGAACCATAGAAAGCAAAGGCTCGCTGTCCCCATCATAATTAGAAGAGAGGGCATAAGAATAACCATTAGTTAAAGCTTGAACACTTCTCATATACAGATACTGATAGTCCCAACTCGCCATACCTCTCATCTGAGACCATAAACCAATTCTGCCAAGAGACTGTGAAGTCTGAAAAAGAGTACACCAACAGCCCACCAAGTCTGAAATGATTGTCTTGAGATCCGATTTTAGAAAAATCAGCTTCCAAGAAGATGAACAGCTGCTGCAACATAAGAAATCATCATCCAAAACAACACATATGCTCACATTCAGGGCTGGAAATATCCTCTCTAGTGACTCCAACTCCACATAGAACCATCCTTTGCTCATAATATCTTCCCAATCCACTAGTTGATGAGCAAAAGGAACCATAAAGTGGCTGGTAAAGAACGAAACAACACCATTAAGAGTGAAAGTTTGTTCCTTATCCCTCCAAAGGTCCCTTCCCACATGTAACAAGCTCGATCAGACTAGGTTGACAATCTCGAGCTTGGATTCCAAACTGAAGGTCATTTTCAATACACTGAAAAGAAAACTCAACACATCCCCAAGCACTAGTGAGGACCAAGTGCGTACTTAAGAAATTGGTGTCTTCTCTAGTGAACCCTTGAAGCTTAACCATGAAAGTTTTAACAACATTGGAGTATGGAGCAAATGTTGTCCTCAAATCCAACTCCCAAAATTGACTAGTATGAGCCTTATTATTATTCAACCGAAGAAATGGGTTATCAAGCACGCAATCACCATGCTCTAGTCCTTTCTCCCCTACTTCATGAGTAACAAATTTGAAATCTTCACTCCTTGCTACTGCGATGAAACCTTGGATGACTTCTAAACCGTGTTTAGACAACATCTTGATGCCAAAGATGTTGAAACCATCCATCACAAAGATAGGGTTTTCAAGAACTTGGAAGCCATCCCTTTCTTCTTGCTAACTTCCATCTTGCTGATCCGAATCTGCACATGCAACCTTTGTTTTTCTTGTGAAGTTCTCAAAATCAAACTCCTCTTGAAGGCTATCAAGTTCACCAATAACTTGCTCGATTTCTTCAGCTCTTTGTGCATTCTCTTGCTCCTTGAGAAGTTTGAAATCAGCAAACTGATCTTCTAACTCCATTAGGGACAATTGAGTATTCCCTAACATGTCCTTTGTTGACTCAAGCTCAAGAGTAAGCTCTTCAACTTTCCTCTCTTCCCCTTGGAATGCACTAGTGGTCTCCCTTGCAAGTTCAAAGGCATAATCTCAATCTTTAATCAAGTGTATGTAATCTGACTTCAATATTTCCAAAGAGTCTTTGATAAGTTGCAGATTAGGGAGAGTAACTTCATCCTTAACCCCTTTTTGTCTCTCATCCATTTGAGCCTTCCAATAGAGTTCTTCAATCAAACTATGTGTGTGATCAAATTGGGATAGAGCTTGCATTTCTTTATCAACAGACACCTTGAATTGACCATCCCACTCATAAGAATGCAGAGATGGTGTACTGCTGATAGGCAACAAGAAAAAATCAGAACTTTGTTCCTTGCAAATGCGGCCCCCATAGCTGGTCCAAGACTCTCATCTAACTCCACCAACTAGCTGCAATTGCTCAATATGATGAAGAGGATCAGATTCTAGTAAATCTTCAACTTTTTGCTTACTACCAACTTCATCAATAGGTGAATCAGATTTGCATTTTAAAACCTCTTTAAACTTTCCAGCATCAAAACCCATATGGTCCTCTAACTTTACAACACAATCTTCTTTTTGAGCTTCATCAGGATCAAAGGGAAATTCATACCACACAAGTTCCTTGTCATCGCTAGGTGCCATCATACCCGGATCCCAAGTGCTAAAGGGCTGATTACTATGTTTAGTTATAAAGTGCTCACCATAGCTCCACGTATCATCCAACTTAGATATTGAATCTTCTCTTAATTTCCACACATTGCCATTCTCACCAAGAGCAATGCTAGAACCAAGTAATGTTCCATCTTCCCACTCAAACAGTGCATTGTCATATGTTTTCACTTTACCCATCTCAAACAATGGGTTATCAACAATCTGAAAAGTATTTCCTTTGTCCAACTTAGACCAACAATCCTGCTGTCCTAAATCTGAAAATTCCAATTTAGGACATTGCTCAAAGACTTTCAGAATTTGGTCAAGCTCATTCTTCAAACTATGAGTCTCAACACCATTGTTCTGAAATGCAATTTCTGATTGGTCCTCTAAATCTGCCCCTTGAATGTCATCATTTTGGCATATTTTAAACTCACAAAACAGGACAGCCTCTTGTTCATTAGTGTAGCGTCCTAAAATTGCGACACTTGCAATTTCGACTGCATTTGGGTCTTCACGATGGCGATGCAACACGGAACCTGAATGGAGACCCCGAAACTTGTTCATGACACCAAAAACTGCATTTCTCAGCACCCTGGCCTGATCCTCCTTGCACCCTGCTGTCCAGGGAGGTGGGACCATGGCGCCCAACGCCCTGGTCCCCTAGGACCAGGGCGCCGCCCTGGTCCTTGTCCCTATTTTTGGGCCCGGTCTCTTATGGGGCTTCGGGTCTTTATGTTTGCAAATTGGAAAATAACATTTCCTGGTCGGCCTAAGGTCGGGAAAATCAGTCTATCAACCCTAATTGACAAGTATATAAACTACATTTCCTCTCCCATTTTGAGAGAGATGGAAAAAAGGCGGAAACGATATTCAAACATTCAAGCATTCAAGCATTCAAGCATTCCTTCAAGCAATTGATCGTTCTAAGTCTCCATTCAAGGCTAAGTGTTGCATTCAAGACAAGGATTCAACCATTGAAGAGGAGATCACATACAACACATTACATACTACATACATTACACCTTCGCATGTAAGAATACAAACATTCTTACAACAAGGTATCAGTACTTGTTCACATTACAAACATTTACATTTACAGCATTCTCATTTCTTGGTTAATTCCAAAACCGTGGTTTGACCTAAAGGCAAACCCCTCATCCCTAACCCCCCAATCGTCCTCTCTTTTCTGTGTGTAGGTTGCAGGTACGCGGCTGTAATTGAAGATTTGGAATCCTTGTGCAGAGACGAATAGATCCACCTTCGTTTCGCGGATTTTTCGGAGGACCATGTGCACGTCGGGCACCGTCGTCCCGTCAACTTTCGCTCAAATTTGCAAAACAGCACCGTCTCGACATTTTACTGCTAATTCCAGGTCCGCAACTTCATCCCATATCCCTATCTCTCTTTATAAGCGAATATTTCCCACTTTACATGCATTCCTAGTTCAATCTTTCTATCTACATTCTTTACAAAAGAGGGTATCCTTGATATCTTAACCCTTGAAACTCATTTAGAATCCAATCTTGCATTGCGTGGGATTGGATCTTGTGGGTTTCAACCCCTCTTTTGAATGTAAAGTCTCCCCTAAGTGAAAACCATCAACCCTAGTGACTCTCCCTTCTCTCTCCTTGGAGTTGGGGAGGGGAGAACGACTAGGGTTCGATTTTTCCGCTTTACAATTAGGAACTTCATCATTAGCTGCAATATTTTCAGCTTCATAACATGAATCTCCATCCAACAATCTATTAACCTTTTCCTCTTGTTCAACATCTTCAATTTTCATCTACTCTTCCTCTAGAAGCACATGAGTGCTTTCAACACTGTCCCTAGCTCCATAAGAAACATTAAGAGATTCATCATGCACAACCTCAAATATTTTTTTTTCTTCTTCTTGAATGACAACCTCATCAATGGTAGGTGCATGCATCAACAAAGAGTCTTCATGAAGCACTATCTCAAAGTTAGGTGTCAAAACACCAACTCCATCATTTGTCTTTTTATTAAAAAAATTGTTTTCAGACTCTTCCTTATGTGTGGAATTTGCAAGAACCTTTACAAACCCCATTTTAATATCTGGATCCTTCATCAAATTAATCAATCCTTGCATTAATTCACAAATAGACTTATCTATAGTAGACATTCTTCCAAACTCTGATATGCAACCAACAAACCACGACCCAATAGGATGGAAGGAAGAACTTATGATCTGATCAACCGAACACACAGGCTGGTAGGAAAACCAGCTCTGATACCACTATAATATCCCACTAATTTTTGTTTTGTTTTTTCAGGCCAATGACAATTCATCCACAACAAATAACCCTTTAAGGTTAGAGGAGTAAGCCAAACAACTGAAAGGGAACCCTTCCACCTTTTGTTCACCGAGAGCCCAGACTGGGAGGGTGAGAGCGTACTGTGTTCCGGGGATCGTCAGCAACAATAATCAAACTGAAAATTACAACGCATGGGCGGCAAGCCAGCCCCTTCTGCTTATCCAGCAGGATAGAAACCAAACTCTTGGCGGTAAACCAAACAAGGGGAAATCACAAGGAATTGAAGTACAATCACTCTACCGCGTATTTCAGCGGGAGGACATTACATTAAACAATCACTCTACTGCATATTTCAGCGGAAGGACATTACATTAAACAATCACTCTACTGCATATTTCAACGGGAGGATCATAGCATTGAACTTATCACTCGACCACTTATTCAGCGGGAGCAATGATTACAAAAAACTGAATTACAAAACTTAGAAGGCGGCAAGCCAGCCTCTTCCACTTATGCAGTGAGGATTACAAATGAAAGCAGAAAGAAGGGATGATCAGTACTACTGAAACAACCTTACAATATAGAAATGAGATGAGAAGATTAATTGCAGATTTCTACAACAAGACTGTAATTTTCTGTTCCACTGATCTGCAGGCTGAAAGTACAGTTTCAGTAGCCTATGGAAACATCAAAACACTCATAACTCATTCATTTTCTACCCAAATCACATGAAATCAATCCCAATCTCCCAATATAACTCTAACAATAACATCCCAACCAAATTACCACTCAAACAACCCAATATTCATTTGGCATGCATCCCAAGGCAATTGCAAAAACCAACGCCATACCCTGGAAGTTCGATTTTGTCTATTAAAAACAATGCTCAATCAAAATAGCTAGAAACTCACACATTGTATCGCCATGGCATGGAAGGAAGAATGAGCCAGTACCCAGATGAATGGAGTCGCCTGGTTGAGAGGTATGAGCAAATTTCACTTTCAGCAGTCCCACGACCAGCAACCAGAAACAGTCAAATCCAACATCAATCACTCCATAATCTGCAACTCAATAACCAATCTGCAATGGGAACACAAGGGCACAGCTAGGTACTATATTGCAAGCACGAAACTGAGACTCAGCTAGGAAGCCAACTTCGAAGCTCAAATTTTCAGTAGCCAAACCGGCAGCATAACGATGCAATTTTCAAAGATGATCCAAAAAGAGAGCCTAAGGCTCTATTTACAACTTCTTGCTCCACCAAATTCAAATGCAAATGCACACAAATTCGCCCAAATTACATGTCCTCCAATGCACCCAGCACATTTGAATTTAATTAAACATGTCCCTTCAAAATGGCGTCCACTTATTTCCAACTCCATAGGCAAAGTTCGAACTTTTGCTAGGTGAACAACTTGCAATATTAAAACAATATGAACATGACGTGTTTAATCATTCTCAGCGCCGCCTGACTAAGGGAAATAATGATATTAGTAGCATATATTTATCCTTTTCCCTAAGTCACCCAAAACACGATTAATCAGTAATAAAATAATTAAATATGAAACCTTAGGATAAGGAATTAATATTTAATTAAATAACTTATAACTCCAAAACTGATTAATACCAAAATCAAGGATGAAGCTGTGCGATGAAGACCACTGAATTGTGCTGAGTCAGAACCTTGTCCGAGACTGCTAAAAATAGAAATGCTCAACACAACCACTTACTAAAAATAGTAAGTCAAGAAATACTGCTCCGAAAAACATAATCTTCGCACCCAGAGAAAGAGCTTGGAAGGCTCAGTAGAACTGCATCAACCAAACAGCCAAACCCTAACTTACTAAAAATAGTAAGTTCTGACTTCACCAAGGAAACAAATGCATGTTATGCCACCCTGGAGTTCATGGAAAACCCAGAAGAAAACCATAAGCAGAACTGAAGAATTCCCTCCTGACAAACCCTAGAAAGCTCGTGCAGAACTCCACAAAAGTTGGAAACCGTAATTCTCCTTTCCAATAAGCCTACAGGTCTCTGGAATA
This sequence comes from Cryptomeria japonica, assembly GCF_030272615.1. Taxonomy (NCBI): domain Eukaryota; kingdom Viridiplantae; phylum Streptophyta; class Pinopsida; order Cupressales; family Cupressaceae; genus Cryptomeria; species Cryptomeria japonica. The sequence continues at coordinate 487,902,587 of NC_081413.1, forward strand.
GGCCAATGGACCACTGAATGCACATCACTAAGAAGGGGACATTACACAGAGACTAATTTGGAGAAGCTATCTACTAAAAAGACTGAATAGGAGATCTATGAAGGTTGTTAGTAGACAAGAAAATTCATTTTGGAAGCTGAAATGACATTTCGATAATTAACAAAGGAGATTCGATCTCCTTAAATAGAGAAATTACAAACAAAGTTTCTAAAATATAAACAAACGATGAAAAGGAAACTACCTAAACTTCTAAAACTAAGATGACCATTATAGAAACATTACAATATTGTTTTAATACCCTCCCTTAATGGTCACCCTACTAGCTACCTGTTGTGACGTTTTCACACATCGCCCTATTGCAAATGGGGACCCCTACTTATTGCTTTCTAGGGTTTGTTTTCTAGGTCTTTTAGGGTTTTGTCCGTTAGCCTTTGCATTTTGAGTGTCGCCCAGGGGATCACATGGATAGCAAGTCCGGCTTGAGTGATGTCCTGATCTCAAAATTTTGGCTAAGTCTGAAAGTCCTGATCCTGAAAATTGGCTAAGTCTGGAATGTCCTGATCTTGAAATTTGACTAAGTCTGGAAACTGAAAAACCTCCAAAAACTAGATTTTGCAATATAACTCTTGGAGGTCTGAAACCACTCTCAAACATCCTGAAAGTATATATGGAATATAACTTAAAGTACTTATACTTAAATGTTATATTCCATCAAAATTATCCTGATAGAGAGTTCAAAAAGTCAAATTTCGCTCCTGTCCTTCACTAAGGATCCAGAGCGAATTTCGCTCCTGACCCTCTCAGGAGGTCCAAGGCGAATCGCTCCCGTCCCTCACCAAGGGTCCAGGGCGAAAAAGCTTATTGGAGTCATTCCTGACCTTGTTTGGTCAAATTGAGACATCAAAGGCATGGTGGAGGACGAAATGAACGTGATAAAGCATCCAGATTTGATTAAAGCCAATGAAATGATGGAGTTTTGCCTAGAAGGGTAATTTCGCTCCTGTCCTTCACTGAAGGACCAGAGCGATTTTCTTTATATACACCATCTTGTGACCTTTCTCGGACATGAGAATTTATTCATAGCATGAAACAAGATGAAATCTTCCCTAGCCAAGACATTTCATGATGAAAGATGAAGCATTTTGGCCTAGAAGGCAAAATTCGCTCCTGTCCCTCACTGAAGGACCGGAGCTTGATTTTCAAATTTGCACTATTTTTGCAAGATCAAAATGATTTTATGATTTGAAGAGATCAAGGAAAACATGATTTGTGTGTTGAATATAATTTGAGTGGTCCACAAACAAGGAAATATACCAAGATGACAAAAGGTGCTCCTGTCCCTTGCTGAAGGTCCAAAGCGATTTTCTAAAAAGTGCAATTTTCTTGCAAGGACAAAGCAAGTTTTGTGATTGAAATGAATGGAAGAAGGCGTGTTTTGCCCATTGAAGATAATTTGGAAGGCTAACAAAGGACGGATAAGCTTGGATTTGCAAAATCGCTCCTGTCCCTCTCCAAGGGACCAAGGCGAAAAACCTAATATCCACCCTTTCTCTTCAAGTTTGGACAAATCTAAGCCTTGGCATAAGTTTGAAATGAGGTTTAAAATGCCTTGAGGTGGAATTGAGATGCAAAGATTACAAATTTTGATGACAATGGGGAAAAGCGCTTCTGTCCCTCACTGAAGGACCAGGGCGCTTTTTACAAAACCAATAACTTCCCTCCAAGGTTACGCTAAGGCAAGATTGTGCAAGGATGAAAAAGTCTTCTAAGGCATGGTGAAGAAAGATTTGACTTCAAAATTTGCTAATCCTAGGCTAAAATGCAAAAGTCGCTCCTGTCCTTCACTGAAGGACCAGGGCGAAAAGCTTTGGAACACCTATTTTGCCTTGCAAAAACAAGTTAAACATGTATGGAATGGATGAAAGAGATCATCACTTACCCCACATTGAGAGTTGGCAATTAAAAGGACGAAGGAATAAGAGCAAAAGTAAAAATCGCTCCTGTCCCTCTCCAAGGGTCCAGGGCGAAAAAGTCTTAAAGGCACCTTCCTCTTAGAGATCAAGTGAAATCAAACTCAAAAAATCCAGTTAAAAATGCCATTTAAATGTCTAGATGAAGTTTTGGGCAGAAAAAGGGAGGTATGCAAGGTCTAGATTAAAAAATCGCTCCTGGCCTTCACCAAGGGTCCAGGGCGAAATTGATGATATCCTTCATTTTTTGCATTAATTGAACGTTGACTTTCCTTGAAATTCACCAAAATTTGCTAACTTTGGGGCATTTGAAAAAATTAAAATTAAATTGGCATTAATAAATTGATTTTAGGCCTTTAAAAATCGAACCTTTATTGTGAAGGCATTTAAAATTAATTTTTTAAATTAAAATTAAATGTGGAGCGCACAAGCCCTTATTTTTACTTATTTTGACAAGTCGGCCTTCTTCTTAGTGGGATTTTATTTTATTTTAAAGCTTATTTGCTAGGTTGGCCTCAACAAGAATCAAGGTAAAGCGCTCTATATATTGGAGGTGTTTTTTCACAATTCAAATCATTCAATCATCCTTTTAAGTGCGAATTTGGAGAGCTAATTGAAGGTGCGAAATCTAGCTGGAGTGGAGCGAATTTCTACTAAGTGTGGAGACTAAGAAGGGCGAAATTCATCTTGAAGGCTATTGGAGAGGCGAATTTCTTGCTAGATTGAAGGTGAATTTCCAGATTTTGGAGAAGCTAGTGGAAGGTGAAGCTTTTTTGAAGGCTAAAGGAGGTGTACTTCATCCAAGGGATGGCTATAAATCTTGCCCAACAAAATCCGGTCTTCTTCCTTCATTTTTCAAGGTTTTGTACTTAAGTACTCAAGGGAAGGTATGAAGAATTACTTTTTTGAAGATCTCATTCAAGACTTATTGTGATCCCATTGCAATTTTGTAAAATCTAAGTCTTGAAAATCCGATTTCCATTCATGATTAATTTGAAAATGTATAGTTCTTGATTTATCATGACTTTTTTCAAATTAATATCTTAAGTTTTACCTTTGAAAGGTCTTAAATTTCATGCTTTAAGGTTTGATGCTCAAAAGACTAACTTTAATATTTTGTGTAGGCATCAAATGGAGATCCCAGAGTTGGAAAATCAAGCCAGATCAAGGACGGTCTCCTCCAAGAAGATCAAGCAAGGACAAGGGCGACCTCCTCTAGTCTAGCATCGACAAGGATGGCTTTCTTCGATCAAACATCAACAAGGGCGACCTCTTCCAATCTAGCATTCCAAGGCGAGGTACATCAATCGTCCTGCACATCAAAGAAAAGGAAGTCAGAGCAAGGGTTCGTTGAAGAAGCAGATAGTTTCAGATGAGTTAATTAAAGCTAGCTTCTCAGTAACATCAAGTTGGCATCAACCAAGTGTCAGACGAGTTGGCATCCTAGTCATCACTTCTCCAATCGGATTGGTCCACCTCAGCATGTCTAGATTCAATGTACCTAACTCATGGAAGGTGGCACAAACTTCGATGTACCTACCCCAACTATCTATTGGTTGATTTTTCCAGAGAAGACATGTGTCCAATTAATACAATTATTTCATTGGTCGAGCATTAAATGTTATGTAATGGTTGTAACAAACCCTAATTAGGGTTTTCATTATTGAATCTTGGCCATTGATCTCAAATGGATCTTAGCCACCGAATTGTATTGTGGGCACTATATAAGCCCCGACTCTTCATTTTGTAAAGGCAGTTAGAAGGAGTTAAAAAGGAGAATAGAATAGAAGATAGAGAGTCAGTAGTTAGAATAGCAAATTAGTCTAGCAATTAGAGTAGAATAGGAGGACAAGGCAAGAAATTGTTGCCATTGATTGTAAGCAAACTCCATTTTCATTGAAGTAATGGTGAAGTGTGTCGTTTCTTGCAATATGCATGGTTTCTTGTTGAATCTTCAATCCTAGATGGTAGATGATTAGATGAATGAAAGAAATGTGCTTGATTGATGGTGAAATTCGTATATCCATACTACTAGCAGTTTGTTGATTGCAGACTTGCCTTGTGTAGTCAATTGGAATCATTCAGCTTAAGCTTAACTTCAGTTGTCGCTTCTTCATTGATATGCATCGGCCTGATGGTGCCTATGCCTGCAGTGATGATTTGAACATCATAAAGCTTTCCTTCGAAGATCGCACTAACCTTGTGGAGATGGTCTTGGGATGTCAAAACAAGACTTAGTTAGAATTTCATCAAAGATCATTCATTGCTCTTACATTCTTAGTGTTAGGATTAAATTCTTTCCTCGCCCTCGTCCTTTTTCCTTTTTTTTTAAATCTAAGCCAGTAAAATCTTGTGATTCCAGCAAATCAGACGTCCAGGTCATCAAGTGTAAGTCCCCTTGTGATTCCAGCAAAATCACATCATACCACAAAGAGCTTATCCACACGTAGAGATCCTACAGAGAAGAACCTTGAAGTCATCCCGATTGAACCTTTTCGCGACATCTTCAGCATTCGAAGGCTTTATTCAAGAGAGGATAAGGTACCTTTAGGTATATTATTCTATGTTCGCATGTGCGTAAAAAACACGTCAACACTACCCTACAGAAGACTTAACATAATCCGCAAGTCATTTGGCCATGAATAGAAGGTTGAATCCTCTTCATAATGCTCTACGACATGAGCCTACTGCTGAGACCCTCCTTGGTTCTGCAGAACTTCCTAATATGACCAAGTTTACCATAATCCTTCCAACAAGATGTTGGGTAACAAAGCTATCCCTCTCTTTATCTAGAGACACTGAGATCAACTTCTTGAAAACAACTACCAAAATTTTGTCCAAAAAACAATAAAAAAATTGCAAAAGAACATTGTTCGCCCTAAAAACCCTAGGAGCGATCCAAAACCAGTTGCAAGGAACAACGAGTTTTGTGAAAAAATCATGCAAAATCCTCCTTGATTTTAATGGAAAAAATAATACAAAACTCTTCCATATTTTTTTGTGGAAAAAATCAGAAAACCCTCCAGCAGAGAAAGAACCCATGATTTTCAAAAAATCATGCAAAACACCAAAAAACACAATAAATCCTCACACTCCAGCGAAAGCCCTTCATCACAGGGTAAAACAAAGAAAATAAACACATCGAGCAAAAAACAAGTCCTAGCCACAAACAAAATAACCCATTGCAACCTTCAGAAAGCCCTCCATGATTTTTATAGAAAAAATCATTGTAATGTCCCCTTCTCAATGATGTTCATTCAGTGGTCCAGTGGCCTATTCCGGAGACCAGTGGGCTATTTGGAAAGGAGAATTAGGGTTTCCAAATTTTGTGGAGTTCTGTACGAGCTTTTTAGGGTTTGTCAGGAGGGAATTCTTCAGTTTTGCTTATGGTTTCCTTCTAGGTTTTCCATGAACTCCAGGGTGGCATAGCATGCAATTGATTCTGCCGTGAAGTGTGAGCTTACTATTTTAAGTAAGATAGGGTTTGGATGACTGGTTGGTGCAATTTTATTGAGCTTTCAAAGCTCTTTCTCTAGGTGCAAAGATCATGCTTTTCGGAGCAGTATTTCATGACTTACTATTTTTAGTAAGTGGCAATTTGAGCATTTCTATTTTTGGCAGTCATGGATAGGGTCTTGATCCAGTTCAGTTCAGTGGTTTTCATCGCACAACTTCATCCTTGATTTTGATGATAATCAGTATTGGAGTTATAAGTTATTTAATTAAATATTATTTCCTTATCCTAAGGTTTAATATTTAATTATTTTATTACTGATTAATTGTATTGTGGGCGACTTAAGGAAAAATATATGTATGCCATCAATATTGTTATTTTCCTAAGTCACTGGCCTTAAAAAAGGAGGCATATTTCACGTGCTAATTTCATTTTATGTTGCAAGTTCTTCACCAAGGAAAATATCGAACTTCTTGCCTAGGAAGGGGACAACAAACACATGAGGGCCTGGTGAAGTGAAATGTAATTTGGTTTTGGGGGGAATTTGGGTGGAGTTGAATTTGAATTTGGAGAGGGAAAGTGTTATAAATAAGAGCCTTCGACTTTCATTTGGGTCATCGAGATAATTTATAATGCTATGCTGTCGGAATGACTCCAGACTTCTTCGAGGGTGAAAACCTCCTAGATTATCCTTTGCAGATTCGAGTGTGAGACATCACTTCTAGCTGTGGTTTGATATTGTGGATTGCTTGGTGTTCCCGTGGATTACGTTTTGTGTGGATTTGAGGAGTTTGTTTGCTGCTGTGTTTTTTGGTGTTGTTGGAGGTAGTGGCTGAAGCATCATTTTATTCATATCTCCCTGCCTATCAATCATTGCATTCTGGATACTAGCTCTATCTCACCATACTCCCTGGGCGATATTCTTCACCAATTTGCAGATTGGGACATGGTGTTCTTGATTTTTGGTTGCAAGTCGAATTCTATAGCAGGTCGTACCATTTGGGAGGTGCCTCGGGTTGCATGCATCACTGTTGAAGCTTCCATTGTGCTGGTTTGAGGTTTAAGATTGATCGCCTTAGTTGTTAGTTTCATTTGCTTCAGTTTTGGTGTGATTTAGAGTGGATTGGAGTGAGTTGTGAGCATTTACAATGTTGCTGGTCCAGTTCTAGAGTTGCTGTTATTTTATATCAGACTTCTTATTTTGTGTTAGTGGCTTGAAGTCAGCTGTAGTTGATTATTGTAATCTTGCAGTACTTCATTGTAATCATCCTTGTATCATTGGTTAGTAGTACTAACCACTATACATGAACTTGAAGTGCTCATTGTAATTCCCCACTACATAAGTGTAAGAGGTTGGCTTAGCCACCTAGTGATTGTAACTCCAGTTTGTAACTTTTGTCCTCCCATTGAGTAAGTGGTCGAGTGACATTGTCCTCCCGCTGAAACATGCAATAGAGTGATAGTTTCTATGTATCATCCCCACCCTAAAATATGTGGTAGAGTGATTGTGTTTACATTTCTTGTTGTTTTCCTTGGCTGGTTTACTGCCAAGTAGTTTAGTTTCTACCCTATTGGATAAGCAGAAGGGTTTGGCTTGCCGCTCGTGCATTGTAATTTCAGTTTGGTTAATGGTGCTAACGATCCTCGGAACACCGTATGCTCTCACCCTCCCAAATTGGGCTCTCAGTAAACAAAAGGTGGAAGGGCTCCCTTTCAGTTGTTTTGGATTGTTTTTCTAACCTTAACAGGTTATTGTGTTTGCTTGGTAATCTCACATTGAAAAAATCAAAAAAAATTTAAGGGGAATATTACAGTGGTATCAGAGCCACTCTTCCTGCCAGCCTGTGTGACACAAGGGTTCCATGAGTGATAGAGATATCAGATACTACAACCGGCAACAAAGAAGGCAGCAGTGTTAGATACCGTCAGTGCCAATGGACGAGACCTTTTCAGAGGTCTTGAGAAACAGAGAGAAAGAGATTGATTCAGCAGATTCAATGGGAGAAAGGTTGTTTGGTCAAAATGAGGCAGTAGTGGCTGTAGAGAAAATGGAAAAAAAGTTTGAAACTATGATGGACATGATGTCCCAAATGATAGCCACTTTTAGACAGAGTGTTGGAGGAGGGCAAAACCAAGATCAAAATCAGAACATGAGTAGTAATAATGCCAGCACTTCCAACAATTCCGGTGGTAATGGAGATGGCGGCAACAATAGCAGAAATAGTAGTGGAATGCCTATTGAATCGGTGACGAGGCCATGGCAACCACTTTTCCTTCCAAGGGAAACGCCACCTCTTGAAGTTGAAAACCCTATAGCTGAGGAGATTCGGGCTAGTTTCGTGGAGTATGCAGCTTTTCCCCAAGAGATTAAAAATGTCTTGTCTCTTGATCAATACATGAATCAGAAGAAGAGGAGGGAAGGAAGGTATGACAATCGATACTCCACTTCAAGAGACTATCATCAAGCTCTTGGGAAGGTTACCCTAGCACACTTTGATGGAAGCAGTAAGAGCATAGCTAGAGCGTGGGTGCAGAAGTTGGACAATTACTTGTCCTTGAGGCCTATGCTCGAAGAAGTGGCCATCAAGTTCACCACCTTGCACTTAGATGGAGCTTCTCATGAATGGTGGTACCATGGGTTGGTCATCCTTGGTCATAACTTGATCAATACCCATGCTGAATTCACCAACAACTTGATTGAAAAATTTGATACCAAGGATCCGGAGGTGAAGTTTAGAGAGCTTGCACAACTCAAACAGTAGGGCTCTTTGGATACGTTCATAACTGAATTTCAAAGTCTTTCAGGTATGGTTAGTAGTATCTCTAAGAAGAGGTTAGTGGCCCTATTTACTAAGGAACTCGAAGAACCATTGAAAGGTTGGGTGAAGGCCTTTTACCCGCCCACCTTGGCTGATGCAATCAAGAAGGCTAGGAGAATGGAGTTGGCTGCCCCTAAGTCTAAATTTCAGTCAAAGCCTTTCTCATTCCGTAAAGACAAGAAGAAATTTTCTAATCAGCCTAAGAAATTCCCTTCCCAGATGGATGATGAGCTCTGTCAAGAGCTCTAGAGAAAGAATCTGTGTTATTCATGCAGAGAACCGTGGGTTCCAGGTCACAGATGCCATGGGAAGAGTGTTGGAAGTGGAAACACTCTGAGAGGGGGAGGGGGTGAATCAGAGTGTGACAAATTTTAACAAGTTATACTTTTATGAACCTGACAATTTTAATTCACAGTATGCACAGATGGCTGAGACTTAACACCTTGATGGAATACATTAATGAAACATGAAATATACCATATAACCAACTAAAAACACTTGATTCAGACTTTTAAAGGATGGTATTAAATCTTTTACACAAACTTGCAACGTCTAAATGAGTACTTCAAATATTGCATTACATAAACCCAACAATAAGAGAGTATGAAATAAAGAGAGCAAAAATATGTTGTATCAGAGCATAAACTAGTAAAACAGAATGAAACAAGACAATGCACATAACACCATAGTTTTCATGAGTGGAAAACCCTCTTGGGGTAGAAAAACCACTCGGAAGATCCCTTATATTAATTCAAAAAGAGCACCAACTCAGTTCACAAGTTTTAGAAACCACAAGGCCTCAAGGAGCACCAACCCCTCTTCTTATCAATGAATATTTCAACTCGAGCTACAGCCACTGGTGATTTTATGCATGCATTTAAATTTTGCAGTCACAAAACCATCAGGGATTGGAGCGAGAATATTTTACCAGTCTGTACATATGAAAAAAATTTCAAACAATATTCTTCAAGGATAAAATCAACACTATCCAATCTTTGAACAATATAGTTTCAAATCAATAAAGCCTCATATACTCTGAACAATATAGTTTCGAATCAATAAAGTCTCATATACTCTGTAACAAAAACAGAGTATTGATTCTCAAGAAACCCCTTGGCTATCTCTGGTAAACTACGGCACTTTTTTAATGTTATCACTTTATTCACACTTGTCTCACTGTATTTCTCTGTTTTCCTCTCCTCAATAGTTCTGAGAACAAACTGTTTTATACCCAAAACCAAAAGACAAATCTCCATGAGAAACTCACGAAGTAGAGTTCAAAAACCCACGTTAGGGTTAAGAGAAACTGTTTTACGGTACACAGTTACAGCAACTGTTTTTTTCTTTTTCTATTTACATAAACAGCTCTTCTTCAACTAACAGAAGATAAAATAACAAAAACTCTTTCATTTTTTTCATTTCCAAAAAACGGAATGAACAAAAAAAATTTACCATAACTGATTCGAAAAACCACCAGAGAGTAACAAGCTTTCTTCATTTCGTCCTTTAATTTGCTCTTGTAAAAAATAAAGTTGTAGATAATACCTGTCTTTGAAGACCATAAAAAACACCTGTAGAAAAGCAGCGGCAGAATCCACATAAACTTCATATTATTCCAACGAACAGAGTCAAGAATACTATCAATCGAAAGCTTTCACTGGACTGGTAAACATATCAAAAACCCATGTGCAAACTTCAAGAAAAACGTTCTACATTCTCAGCATAAGATACAGTGATAGCTAGGGTTTGAAGAATGTAGAAATGAAATGCGAACATAATCAAACTTCTTTTCCAAGCTTAACCAAGACTAAGCATCCGTAAAAAATGAAAAAGGAAACTTATTTGAAATCCATATCACGTTGCCCACCACGTGGATCATTATTTCCAAGTGACATAAGCGCTTAGTCAAATAACATATGCTTTTACCTTTTACTGCCACGCAACCATTCATAATGCCAGATGGGAGTCAAAACTTAACCATGATTAAAACTTAGCCACGATGTACACTTTTTGGCATCAAGGTCAAAACGGGGTCAACAAAGAGTAATGCTCATCAAATGGAAGCATATTCAGCTGATGGATCAGATTCTGAAAATTCAAAACAACAGCTTGATTCGGAGGGAAGTGAGTATGAAGAGGCTCCAGAAGGGCCTGAAAGTGATCATGAAGATAGAGGTATAGTTGCCCAACTCTCTAGCTTCCACAAGAATGAGTCATTTAGAGTTTGAGGTGCGTTGGGAGAGTATCGACTTGTTGCTCTAATTGACACTGGAGCAACTCACAACTTCATTTATGCTAGAATTGTCGCCAAGAGAGGCCTTATCATTGATGATGTTGAAGACTCCAAGGTCATGGTAGCTGATGGATCAACCATTTGTTGCAAACAGATGGTTTCAAACATGTCAATGAAGCTTGGTAACTATGAAGTCAAGGATGACTTCTATGTTGTCAATATTGGAGGGACTGATGATGTGGTCATTGGCATTCAGTGGCTGCTATCTCTTGGTGAGATCACTCTTAACTTGCAAACCATGGAGTTAAAGTTCATGTCTGAAGGAAAGAAGGTAGTTTTGCAAGGGATGTCTAATGGAGGCCCAAGGATTGTATCCTTGAAGAGGATGGAGAGGCTGATCTGCCATAACCAAGTGGAGTGGGCAGCAGAGTGTTTGGTAATGCCGTCAAATCCATTAGAAGATAAGGGCAGCTACTCTACTGATATTCAAGCTCTAATCACAAACAAGAGAAAGGTCCTTGTAGATCCACCTCTAAGAAGATCTCCTGAATGTATGGCCATGCCATCTAACTCACTTGAAGAGAAGAGAAGCTATCCTGATGACATTCAAGCTTTGATTTCAAAGACGAGTAAGGTGTTTGAAAATCCACCCCCTGGTAGACCGCCTGACTGTGGTACTAAACATATCATTGAGTTGGAAGAAGGCACTAAGCCTATCATGACTACTCCTTACCAATACCCTACGAAGCAGAAGAACAAGATTGAGAAAGCCATTAAGGAGCTACTAGACATGGGCTACATTAGGCCAAGCAAGAGCCCTTTTGCTTCGACTATTGTATTGGTGAAAAAGAAGGATGGAACCATGCATATGTGTGTGGATTACTGAGCCCTAAATCAGAAAACCATCAAGAATCGGTACCCTATTCCGAGAATTGTTGAGCTCATTGATGAGGTGCATGGTGTCGTGTACTTCTCCAAAATAGATCTCAGATCAGGCTACCATCAAATCAGAATGAGGGCATTTGATATTGAGAAAACTACTTTCAGATGCCACTTTGGGCATTTCGAATTTCTAGTCATGCCTTTTGGCTTGACTAACACTCCTGCCACATTTCAGTCTTGCATGAACAGGATCTTTCAGAAGCAGTTGAAGAAGTTTGTGCTCATATTCTTTGATGACATCCTCATTTTCAACAAGTCTTGGAAGGAGCACTTGCAACACTTGATGAAATTCTTAGCATTCTAGAGTCTGAATCATTGTTTGCCAAAGAATCTAAGTGAGAATTTGGAATGGAGTTGCTCTACTTGGGGCACATCATCAGTGCAGAAGGTGTGAAGGTAGATTCTGCAAAGATTAGAGCTATCCTTGATTGGCCACCACCTGAGAACATAACTCACTTGAAGGAATTCTTGGGTCTATGTGGTTTCCAGGAGGTTTGTGAAGGGATATTTTCAGTTGGCTGCCCCCCTCACAGATCTCACTAAGAAAGGAGCCTTTGAGTGGTCCGAAAAAGGCACAAATAGTGTTTGATTAGTTCAAGAAGATCATGAGCTCATGCCCTATTTTGGCCTTACCAGATTTCACCAAGCCTTTCGAACTACAGTGTGATGCATCAGGAGAAGGCGTTGGTGTGGTCCTTATGCAAGACAAGCATCCTATTATCTTTGAAAGCGGGAAGTTGAGAGGACCTCAAAGGCTATATTCAATATATGAGAAGGAAATGCTTGCCATAATGCATGCCCTTGAGAAGTTCAGGCGGTATCTTGTGGGAAGTAAGTTCGATGTTAAGACTGATCATAACAGTCTTAAGCACTTCATGCACCAAAAAGACTTGAATGAAAGGCAACTGAAGTGGGTTAGTAAGCTTCAGGCTTACGACTTTGACATTGAGTATGTTAAAGGAAAAAACAACATAGTGGCAGATGCACTTTCACGGAGACACCATCTAAGCTCTATATGTGAGCTCACTGCTGATTGGAGGGACTTGTTGCTTGTTGATTATGCCAAAAATCAGTTTGCAACCAGCATTGTTGAAGGTACTTTTCATGATGAAAAGTATAGCTTGGTTGATGGATTGATTTTGTACAAAGGGAGGATCCTTCTTCTACCAGAATCTAAGTTGAAGGATAAGGTATTACAGACTTTTCATGACATTCCTCTTGCTAGTCATCAAGGATTTTTCAAGACATGCAAACAGATCTGAGAGAGATTCTCTTGGAAAGGGTTGAAAAAAGATGTCTTGAGGTACATTAGGGAATGCCATACTTGTCAGAAGAACAAGGACGAGCACACTACACCCGTCAGGTTGTTGCAACCATTGCCGATTCCCAGTCAAAAATGGGAAAGTGTCTCTATGTATTTCATCACTGGGTTGTCGAGAGCTAGTGGGAAGGATTGTATCTATGTGGTGGTAGATAGATTAACAAAATTTGCTCATTTTTTCGCTATCACCAGCTCATTTACAACAGCTCAGGTTGCTATTTGTTCTTCCGTAAGGTGTTTAGGCTACATGGGCTGCCTAAAAACATTGTGAGTGATAGGGACAGCAAGTTCCTAAGCTCTTTCTGGCAGGAGATTTTCAGATTGTGTGGTACTATGCTTACCCCAAGCATGAGTTACCATCCTCAGACAGATGGACAAACGAAGATAGTAAATAAGTGGTTGGAAGGTTACTTGAGAAACTATGGTTCAGAACAGCAGAAGGCGTGGGTAAAACGGCTACATCTTGGTGAATACTACTATAATTCCACTTATCACATGTCCATCCAGATGTCTCCTTTCATGGTACTCTACGGTTACGAGGCCCCTAGCTTTGTTGAATTGGTGTTTGGAGATAGCAGAGCACCCCAAGCTAGGGATATGGTTCAACGGTGTCAGGATATTCTGAAGGCATTGAAGGAAAACCTCAAGATTGCACAAAATCAGCAAAAGTTGTATGCTGATCAGCAACGTATTGAACATTCATTTGAGGTTGGTGATATGGTCTACTTGAGATTACAACCCTTCAGACAGTCTACTCTTAAGAAGAGTGGAGTGGAAAAACTTAAGCCACATTTTTATGGACCATTCAAGGTCATCAGGAGAGTGGGAGTTGTGTCTTATGAGTTGGAGCTATCAGCGAGTAGACGAGTACATAATGTCTTCCACGTGTCACGCCTCAAAGGTGCTTGGACACAATGTGATAGTCTCTTCTGATTTGCCTCCTTTCAATGAAGAGGGAGAATTGGTGCTAGTTCCTGAAGCAATCCTTGATGTCAGAGAATGATTGTTGAGGAGGAGGACCATCAGAGAGTTTTTGGTTAAGTGTAAAGACTTACCGGTGGAGGATGCTACATGGGAGAATGAGGCGATTTTATAGTATCTTGGCTTGCGATTGCTTGAGGACAAGCAATTTTGGGGAGGGCGGACTGTAATGTCCCCTTCTTGGTGATGTTCATTCAATGGTCCAAAGGCCTATTACCAAGACCCGTAGGCTATTTGGAAAGGAGAATTAGGGTTTCCAACTTTTGTGGAGTTTTGCACGAGCTTTTTAGGGTTTGTCAAGAGGGAATTCTTCAGTTTTGCTTATGGTTTCCTTCTAGGTTTTCCATGGACTCCAGGGTGGCATAACATGCAATTGATTCTGCAGTGAAGTGTGAACTTACTATTTTTAGTAAGTTAGGGTTTGGCTGACTGGTTGGTGCAGTCTTACTAAGATTTCCAAGCTCTTTCTCTGGGTGCGAAGATCATGCTTTTCGGAGCAGTATTTCATGACTTACTATTTTTAGTAAGTGGCAGTTTGACCATTTCTATTTTTGGCAGTCATGGATAGGGTCCTGATCCAGTTCAGTTCAGTGGTTTTCATCGCACAGCTTCATCCTTGATTTTGATGATAATCAGTATTGGAGTTATAAGTTATTTAGTTAAATATTATTTCCTTATCCTAAGTTTAATATTTAATTATTTTATTACTAATTAATTGTATTGTGGGCGACTTAAGGAAAAATATATGTATGCCATCAATATTGTTATTTTCCTAAGTCAGTGGCATTAAAAAAGGATGCATATTTCATGTGCTAATTTCATTTTATGTTGCAATTTCTTCACCAAGGAAAATATCGAGCTTCTTGCCTAGAAAGGGGATGCCAAACACATGAAGGCGTGGTGAAGTGAAATGTAATTTGGTTTTTGGGGGAATTTGGGTGGAGTTGAATTTGAATTTGGAGAGGGAAAGTGTTATAAATAAGAGCTTTGGATCATTGAGAGAAATTATAATGTTATGTTGTCGGAATGACTCCAGACTTCTTCGAGGGTGAAAACCTCCTAGATTATTCTTTGCAGTTTCGAGTGTGAGACATCACTCCTAGTTGTGGTTCAATATTGTGGATTGCTTGGTGTTCCTATGGATTGCGTTTTGTGTGGATTTGAGGAGTTTGTTTGCTGCTGTGTTTTTTGGTGTTGCTGGACGTGGTGACTGAAGCATCATTTTATTCATATCTCCTTGCCTGTTGATCATTGCATTCTGGGTACTGGCTCTATCTCACCATACTCCCTGGGCGATATTCTTCACCAATTTGCAGATTGGGGCATGGTGTTCTTGATTTTTGGTTGCAAGTCGAATTCTACAGCAGGTCGTACCATTTGGGAGGTGCCTTGGGTTGCGTGCATCACTGTTGAAGCTTCCATTGTGCTGGTTTGAGGTTTGATATTGATCGCCTTAGTTGTTAGTTTCATTTGCTTCAATTTTGGTGTGATTTAGAGTGGATTGGAGTGAGTTGTGAGCATTTACAGTGTTGCTGGTCCAGTTCTGGAATTGCTGTTATTTTATATCAGACTTGTTATTTTGTGTTAGTGGCTTGAAATCAGTTGTAGTTGATTATTGTAATCTTGTAGTACTTCGTTGTAATCATCCTTGTATCATTGATTAGTAGTGCTAACCTCTATATGTGAACTTGAAGTGCTCATTGCAATTCCCCACTACATAAGTGGAAGAGGTTGGCTTAGCCGCCTAGTGATTGTAACTCCAGTTTGTAACTTTTGTCCTCCCACTGAGTAAGTGGTTGAGTGATATTGTCCTCCTACTGAAAACATGCGGTAGAGTGATAGTTTCTATGTATCATCCTCCCGCTGAAAATATGCGGTAGAGTGATAGTTTCTATGTATCATCCTCCCGCTGAAATATGCAGTAGAGTGATTGTGTTTACATTTCTTGTTGTTTTCCTTGGCTGGTTTACCGGCAAGTAGTTTAGTTTCTACCCCGCTGGATAAGCAGAAAGGGTTGGCTTGCCACCCGTGCATTGTAATTTCAGTTCGGTTAATGGTGCTAACGATCCCTGGAACACCGTATGCTCTAACCATCCCAGATTGGGCTCTCGGTGTACAAAAGGTGAAAGGGTTCCCTTTTAGTTGTTTTGGATTATTTCTCTAACCTTAACAGGTTATTGTGTTTGCTTGGTAATCTCACATTGAAAAAAAAAATTAAGGGGAATATTACAATCATGCAAAACCCTTCCATGATTTTTTTTGGAAAAAATTAGAAAACCCTGGACGTGCAAAAAAAACCAAAGACAACCTACAAACAAAAAACCCTAGATCCACCACAAAAGACTCAGACTTCAAATTGCATGCAAGAACCCAATAGAAACAATCGTTGCACGACTTGAAGAAGGTCAAAAAAATCCTAGCTGCACGCAGGAAAAATTCACACATCCTAAGAATATTTCGCATGAGGAGAAATGCATGCATAGTTTTCTTGCAAGAATTAAAATAGATTGTTTAAACTAGATTTTTGCATGAATATGCATGTGCATACCATTTTTAGTTGTTCTTCAATTTATCCAAGAACTCTATATAATGAGGCTATTGCAATGCATTCCTTGCATCTGATCATTTAACCAATTGATCCTTGATAATGTGAACAAGAAGTTCTTGTAATCCTCTAAATTAATAGAAACATTATTTGTTTTTGTGTTTTGTAATTTCTTCATCCCTGTCACTGAACAATGAACATGTGTAACAGAGTGAAGTTTTGAAAAGATAGTGTGAGGCGATCTTTTTAAATAAGTGTAACCAGTCCTTGTCAAGCAATTTTTTTATTCACTTTTAAAGGAAAAAAAAAAAACTATTGCCCTTTATAGAATTGTATGGTTTTGAGTATACTAGTAGCTTCACATGAGGAGAAGAGTAGAGCTAATTACAAGTTAGAGTAGAAGAAGAGGGTTAAGGAAGCAATGAAGAGAGAGAGTTTTTGGATTGATGCCAAATAGTTTGTCTCCACCATATCTTCAATTTTCGAAGCAATAAGATATGGGGATTTAAATATTCCAAAAAGTGAATGCAACCTTGAAAAGGCACTCATGCTTGGCCAAATGAATATTGTTGTTCAAGCCAAAGACCCCACTTTGCAGTTTTATAATGAACACATTTCACCTATAATTTGGTGAAGATGAGACAAGATCAACACTCCTTTGCACAATTTGCCTATGCATTGAACTTGAAGTGGTATATGCAAAGGCCTAGCAAAGTTTCCCCTATGGTATATGTTGAGGTGAAGGCAAGCTTCATGAAGGAAATTCAAAAGATAATATACAATGTTGAGTATGCTAGCACCATTCTTCATGAGTGAAGCAACTTTGCCACATGGGAGATATCCAAAAGAGGCAAAGACGGATAGGGAGACTATGGCATAGGTGGACCCAATACTACGGTGGACTATGTATGGACCTCATTCATTGACAACCACACTAGCCATTTGCCTCTTGTCCCAAGTTTCTAGTTCTTCTACTATTGAGAGGAATTGGTCTACATACAACTTCATCCACCCTATCAAGGGCAATAGGATTGCCCCTAGAGAAGAAGCTTGTACTTGTACATAGTACCTTGCATGTAATTGATTGTAACATTCTTATATACGAAGAGTCCAACAACACAATGGGATGCAAACTTAGAGGATCCAACATAGATTGGTGACAATTAGGAATAGAAAGGGTCAGTTGATGTTTATTTGGAAGATCTTGAGCTAGATGGGTTTAGCAGTTCTACTGATAAGGAGTTTGCTACAACATTTTATTTTAGATTAAAATCCTTCATTTTGTCATACTCTCTCTTCTTCAAACTTTGCTTGTATTTCCATTTGAGCAATTCAAGTTGTGCTTTCTCCTTTAACCACCTATACCCATGATTTATGTTCATCTATTTTTATTGGACATACTTGTTGGGTTGTAATTGTTTGTTTTTAAAATGCTCATGCTAATTTTTAATCCCCAATTATTTGGTTTGAATTTAGGTTATTATTCAAATAATTGCCATAATCCTAAAGTATCGGTTTGGAGGCTGGGGATTACTCAAGTTAACTATCCTTGCCTTAGAACAGCAATAACAAATTTGTCTTTCTGCCACAGCTGTTGCTTAAGCAGAGATAGAAGTTCTCTAAAATCAGATCCCAATTTCTGAGTTGCTAAATTCTATGTGCACAATCTGCTATAAAATTATTGGGTGTTTGACCATCTTGAATTCATAAATCCAAGAAGATTTGACCACATGCAATTGGGCAAAAGGGGTCTTCATGTGAGGTGTTTCTCAATGGACAGGACCTTGTCTACTAATTCTCAAATTTTGCTAGGCTTTTAGCAGACCTTAAACACGTTTTACACAGTATGTCAGATGATCCATAGTCTGAAGGGAGAGGATCCTAACTGCTTTTGTCTGATAATTCTAAAATTTTATGTTTCTGAAAAAAAATATAAGCCATGCCAAAAAATGTTCTGTCTGCTCAGAAAATTCAGAGACCTTATCCAACTAAGCATCAGATGGTTGGCATACTTAGAATGCCTGCTAAGAGCATATACTGAAGTTGGATACAATCACATTTGGAGCATTCCGTAATATGATACTTAAAAGAGGAACATATTGGTATATCCTAACATTATTTGAATCCTCAAAAGGCTAAATTTCTTAGCAACGTTCTCTTTTAAAACAGCACAAATAAATGCATACATAAAACATTTTGCAAATGACATAGCTAGCAGAAGTACACAAATGTTATACATAAAACATTCTGGAAATACACAAATGTTATGACACCTAACAATTGTCTAATATATCCATCAAACAGGATTAACATTGCATGGATATCCAAGAGGAATCGTACCTATTCCTATTTGTACAATTGTAAATTTGAAATAATTACGTGGAGGCTGGACAATCAATGCTATGATAAACCCTATTAGAGAACCAGAAATTGAAGCGAGCACAACATTCATTGGAATAAACCACCTGCAAGGAGAAAAGTTTACATCTAAATCAAGCATGCTTCAGCTAGTTCATTAAAATCTGAAAAACAACACATACCATTTTATTTGACATGTTTGTGACACTTAAATGCATGAAAAACAAAAAACCATTTTAGTATTACTTTTTAAAATTTTGTATTATTTTAATTACATGATTAGTACGTTAACATTTTTAATAGATATATATTAAAACAAAAAAATATTTCTACATTGTTTAAATATATAATATAATAAAATAGTAGTATAATAATTTAATAGAAATAATATTATTAATTATGGTGGATTGAAAGTGTCTCTACATTAAATCCAGTATAATAATGACTTAACATTAATTAAAATATTATATTATAATATTTTTTTAAGCGAAATGATGAACAAATATAATATCTTTCGGCATACTTTACCTATATTCCTCTAAAGATAGGTATGCTAGTAGATACATTAGACAGAAACAAATTTTATAACCATCTTATAATTATTGCCTACAATGATAGATACATTGGACTAGTCCACAACGAGTTCAGCAAAGATTCCACCCCCCATGTTTCAATGGCCTCAAGTTACCTAGTACCGTGCAAACTAAAATTTTACTCCACAAGCCATCAACTATATTTCAGCACTTCAAAACAGTAATCATAGTAAAAATAAATATTGTTATATGAGAACCAATGTCAAAATGGCTGGTTTGTGTATTTGGTTTGGCCTAATCAGCTAGTTTTCTGCACAACTACAGCTTGAAGGACTCAGATTCATCAATTACTAATGCATTTAATAATAGGTATCGGCGTCGTTAAGAATAGGCATCAAGTTCATCCAGGTTATAATCATCGGGCTAGATCCATCAAGGTTATAATTATCAAGCTAATAATCCATCCTTGGGTTTAAGCATATAACTAGTAATTGGGGTAGGTAAGTTCAACAACAAAAATTAACCTCGATTCTAATTGTATATAGGGGGTGGCAGGGGGGCAAGCGACTCAAGAATCAAGAGAATTGATGTCACTAGAAAGCCCCTTTTATCTATTAATGGGGATTAAACCCATTCAAGTAAAGTAGTCCTTACATTAGCCCGCATGGGTAGTGGAGTTGGCTTGGGCTGTGGGTTTGCTCCCATTGGTTTTAGGTTCAACTCCGAGGCCTAGATTTCACCTGATGCACTTGGCAGGTGGGCTGCTTGGTTCATCCCCAAGGATTAGCCTCGCCTCAAGCTCGCCCCTTCCTGAACCCCAACTTGGCAGTAAGTAAGCCCAAGGTAAGGCAGGTTGGGCACTAGGCTTGGGTCGCAAGGATACCCTATGGTTACCAAAAAAAAAATAGTCCTTACATTCTATTCTCCAATTCACCTTGTTACACCTGGTCAATACCACAACACAACACTCGTGAATAGAAAGCAACCTTACATCTAAACATTAATGTCCCCAATTTTGAGCTAAGGCAAAATCTAATAAGGAATGAGTGAATAATTAAAATAAGGCCAAAAAGCTCAAGTAATGTGCATAAATATTTTAATTATTCATTATGACTTAAGTTGGGGCCATTTTTAAGTTATAACGTTCTCTACTAGGCGACCATACTTGGGGGTCATTTAATAATTAATACAACTTATATTATTTGCCTAAGTCACTAATAAGGAGTCTTCTAGAGGCAATTGATGGCTTTTTGGAAGAGCATGGAGTTATTATTTAAGGGGTCGAATCACCAAAGAAATCATTCAATATGGTCTTCTTTTATCGATTTATGAGTTCTCTGCGATTTAGTTTTCAAGCAGGGCGAAACCCCTGTTACCAGCAGTTCTGGACGTAGCCCCAGGTCTGCAACAGCATTCAAATTCATTCTGGAAGCAATAAATATCTGTTCAAAGCTTTATCACTAGGGCTGAAGGTGTTTATTTGGCGATTGGAAGGCAACAATATCAGTTTGTTTGATATCGCAGCCAGTTAGAAGGGTTTGCAGCGCTCAGAACAAGGATTCAGATTCGCTGATCAGACATCAACAGCAGGAGCAGATCATCAACAGCATCAGAAAATCATATTGTGTTCAGCCATTCTTAGCACCTCATTTTATCAGCACATGTCAAGGATTTGTAACCAGACTTTGGAGCGATATTTGGTATGCCATGTGCTCAATACTTGTATTGATTAATCATAGGAATTTAATGCAGTCCCTGGCTATAGTATTTGTTTAATGGAAATTGTATTGGAGAACCCTCGTTGCATGTCCCCAGACATAAAAGCAAACTGCCTGTAATTTGAAAGAATATCATGGAATAAATTATCTTTTGGTTTGGCTTCTAGTTTATATCTGTGATTAGTAAAAAATCCCCAGCAAGCATATTTCATGCCATGAAAATGGCTACACAATCTTGAGAGGCATGGTTGCATATATGCACTTAAACATCAAAAACAAATGAATAAGACTAGTTGTAATCATAGAATCAGTTCTAGACCATTTCAATGTTGCACTGAAATGACTGATATATACACTTACTGCATCACGTATTGCTATTCCTAGAAGGCCTGGCACACATCTTTACTCATAACAGCACTTCCTAATTATTGTTTGGCATAATTGAATAGAATGAAGTCTAATATATCCAAAAGCTTTTCTTCAACTTTGACAGGGTACTACAAATTTAAAACAATATTGAGGCATCATTTTTCACCATGTTGAAAGTTAATTCTAGAGCTTTTGTCCAATCAAATTTCAAATACTCTAATCAACTTGAGAAATGAGAAATCAATAAACAAAGATAGTCGGATTCTCTCATGAAGCTATGAGTCTCCTTGGTCTTAGCCATTAGCATATTACTCATCTCCTTCTATAATTAATCTCGAATTTTCTGTCTCCCTCAACTAATCCTAGATATAGCATTAATTTCCTAGCAATTTCATAATTCTTCATGTTCAATCGTAGAGTATAACTATAGAAAGTCTATAATGCTAAAAATTTCAATGATTCAAGTTTTCTCAAATGATTTACTGAAATAAGAATTAATGTTCGAAAATTCAAATGATTCAAATTTTCTCTCATGATTTATTGAAATAAGAATTACCAAATTAACTACCAAAAGATTCAAAATATGACCTAAAACTATTGTTCATAAGCCCCATGAAAATAATAGGTTCATGCCATGTAATATCCCACTAATTTTTTTTTTGTTTTTTAGGCCAATAACAATTCATCCACAACAAATAACCCGTTAAGGTTAGAGGAATAAACCAAACAACTGAAAGGGAACCCTTCAACCTTTTTTTCACCGAGAGCCCAGACTGGGAGGGTGAGAGCATACGGTGTTCTGGGGATCGTCAGCAACAATAATCAAACTGAAAATTACAATGCATGGGCGGCAAGCCAGCCCCTTCTAATTATCCAGCAAGATAAAAACCAAACTCTTGGCGGTAAACCGACCAAGGGGAAATCACAAGGAATTGAAGTACAATCACTCTACCGCGTATTTCAGCGGGAGGATATTACATTAAACAATCACTCTACCGCATATTTAAGCGGGAGGACCATAGCATTGCACTTATCACTCAACCACTTATTCAGTGGGAGGACTGATTACAAAAAACTAAATTGCAAAACTTAGAAGGCGGCAAGCCAGCCTCTTCCACTTATGCAGTGGGGATTACAAATGAAAGCAGAAAGAAGGGATGATCAGTACTACTGAAACAACCTTACAATATAGAGATGAGATGAGAAGATTAATTGCAGATTTCTACAACAAGACTGTAATTTTCTGTTACACTGATCTGCAGGGTGAAAGTACAGTTTCAACAGCCTATGGAAACATAAAAACACTCATAACTCATTCATTTTCTAAATGAATCACATGAAATCAATCCCAATCTCCCAATATAACTCTAACAATAACATTCCAACCAAATTACCACTCAAACAACCCAATATTCATTTGGCATGCATCCCAAGGCAATTGCAAAAACCAACGCCATACCCTAGAAGTTCGATTTTGTCTATTAAAAACAATGCTCAATCAAAATAGCTAGAAACTCACACATTGTATCGCCATGGCATGGAAGGAAGAAAGAGCCGGTACCCAGATGAATGGAGTCGCCTGGTTGAGAGGTATGAGCAAATTTCACTTTCAGCAGTCCCGCGACCAGCAACCAGAAACAATCAAATCCAACATCAATCACTCCATAATCTACAACTCAATAACCAATCTACAATGGGAACACAAGGGCACAGCTAGGTACTATATTGCAAGAACGAAACTGAGACTAAGCTAGGAAGCCAACTTTGAAGCTCAGATTTTTAGTAGCCAAACCGGCAGCATAACGATGTAATTTTCAAAGATGATCCAAAAAGAGAGCCCAAGGCTCTTATTTATAACTTCTTGCTCCACCAAATTCAAATGCAAATGCACACAAATTTGCCCAAATTACATGTCCTCCAATGCACCCAACACATTTGAATTTAATTAAACATGTCCCTTCAAAATGGCATCCACTTATTTCCAACTCCCTAGGCAAAGTTCGAACTTTTGCTAGGTGAACAACTTGCAATATTAAAACAATATGAACATGACATGTTTAATCATTCTCAGTGCCGCCTAACTAAGGGAAATTAAGATATTAGTAGCATATATTTATCCTTTTCCCTAAGTCACCCAAAACACGATTAATCAGTAATAAAATAATTAAATATCAAACCTTAGGACAAGGAATTAATATTTAATTAAATAACTTATAACTCCAATACTAATTAATACCAAAATCAAGGATGAAGTTGTGCGATGAAGACAACTGAATTGTGCTGAGTCAGAACCTTGTCCGAGACTACTAAAAATAGAAATGCTCAACACAACCACTTACTAAAAATAGTAAGTCAAGAATACCACTCCAAAAAACATAATCTTCACACCCAGAGAAAGAGCTTGGAAAGCTCAGTAGAACTGCATCAACCAAACAGCCAAACCCTAACTTACTAAAAATAGTAAGTTTTGACATCACCAAAGAAACAAATGCATGTTATGCCACCCTCGAGTTCATGGAAAACCCAGAAGGAAACCATAAGCAGAACTGAAGAATTCCCTCCTGACAAACCCTAGAAAGCTCGTGCAGAACTCCACAAAAGTTGGAAACCCTAATTCTCCTTTCCAATTAGCCTACAGGTCTCCGGAATAGGCCAATGGACCACTGAATGCACATCATTGAGAAGGGGACATTACAATCCGCCCTTCCCAAAATTGCTTGTCCTCAAGCAATGCCATCACAACTCCCGAAAATTTTAAACTTATCCGCACCAAAGCTAGTACGATCCCAGGGTCCCATGCCTGTCTCAAGAAGAACCCACCATGTTGATGTTGCACCACTCTGATCACATCAAGGAAAACATCACGCTCAAACTGCACTAACCTCCCTTGTAACTCCAAAATGTTACCATTCATGATACTCAAACTGGAAAACCTTCAAGGACTGAAATCAATATCATGCAGCATCTCATGCCCATAAAGCTCTGAGTAATCAATATCAATAATGCCACTGTCTATCGCAAGCCTTGGCAATAGGAAATAAACCCTACTGAACTCACGATCAAACTCCACAACATATCTTCCCAAGGTGTCAAGCAGAGCCATGACTGTAAATGTGACTTCTCCAAATCTCCCTGCAAAGATGAAAACAATCCTTTGCAAGAGCTCAACAACCTCATCCCCATAACTCTGCATGAATCTACTAGGCCTCAATTGAATTATTTTGATACAACCACAGAGACTTCTGAAATCTCTTATAGTTCCCACATAGAAAGCAAAGGCTCGCTGTCCCCATCATAAGTAGAAGAGAGGGCATAAGAATAACCATTAGTTAAAGCTTAAACACTTCCCATATACAGATACTGATAGCCCCAACTCGCCATACCTCTCATCTGAGACCATAAACCAATTCTGCCAAGAGACTGTGAAGTCTGAAAAAGAGTACACCAACACCAAGTCTGAAATGATTGTCTTGAGATCCGATTTTAGAAAAATCAGCTTCCAAGAAGATGAACAGCTGCTGCCACATATGAAATCATCATGCAAAACAACACATATGCTCACATTCAGGGCTGGAAATATCCTCTCTGGTGACTCCAACTCCACAGAGAACCATCTTTTGCTCATAATATCTTTCCAATCCACTAGTTAATGAGCAAAAGGAACCATCAAATGGCTGGTAAAGAACGGAACAACACCATTAAGACTGAAAATTTGTTCCTTATCCCTCCAAAGGTCCTTCCCACATGTAACAAGCTCGATCAGACTAGGTTGACGATCTCGAGCTTGGATTCCGAACTGAAGGTCATTTTCAATACACTGAAAAGAAAACTCAACACATCCCCAAGTACTAGTGAAGACCAAGTGCATACTTAAGAAATTGGTGTCTTCTCTAGTGAACCCTTGAAGCTTAACCATGAAAGCTTTAACAAAATTGGAGTATGGAGCAAATGTTGTCCTCAAATCCAACTCCCAAAATGCACTAGTATGACCCTTATTATTATTCAACCCAGGAAATGGGTTATCAAGCATGCAATCACCATGTTCTGGTCCTTTCTCCCCTACTTCATGAGTAACAAATCTGAAATCTTCACTCCTTGCTGCTGCGATGAAACCTTGGATGACTTCTAAATTGTGTTTAGACAACATCTTGATGCCAAAGATGTTGAAACCATCCATCACAAAGAGAGGGTTTTCAAGAACTTGGAAGCCATCCCTTTCTTCTTGTTGACTTCCATCTTGCTGATCCGAATCTACACATGCAACCTTTGTTTTTCTTGTGAAGTTCTCAAGATCAAACTCCTCTTGAAGGCTATCAAGTTCACCAATAACTTGATCGATTTCTTCAACGCTTTGTGTATTCTCTTGCTCCTTGAGAAGTTTGAAATCAGCAAACTGATCTTCTAACTCCATTAGAGCCAATTGAGTATTTCCTAACATGTCCTTTGTTGACTCAAGCTCAAGAGTAAGCTCTTCAACTTTCCTCTCTTCCCCTTGGAATGCACTAGTGGTCTTCCTTGCAAGTTCAAAGGCATCATCTCGAGCTTTAAACAAGTGTATGTAATCTAACTTCAATATTTCCAAAGAGTCTTTGATAAGTTGCAGATTAGGGAGAGTAACTTCATCCTGAACCCCTTTCTGTCTCTCATCCATTTGAGCCTTCCAATAGAGTTCTTCAATCAAACTATGTGTGTGATCAAATTGGGATAGAGATTGCATTTCTTTTTCAACAGACACCTTGAATTGACCATCCCACTAATAAGAATACAGAGATGGTGTACTGCTGATAGGCAACAAGAAAAAATCAGAACTTTGTTTCTTGCAAACGCGGCCCCCATAGCTGCTCCAAGACTCTCGTCTAACTCCACTAACTAGCTGCAATTGCTCAATATGATGAAGAGGATCAGATTCTACTAAATCTTCCACTTTTTGCTTACTACCAACTTCATCAATAGGTGAATCAGATTTGCATTTTAAAATCTCTTTAAACTTTCCAGCATCAAAACCCATATGGTCCTCTAACTTTACAACACAATCTGCTTTTTGAGCTTCATCAGGATCAAAGGGAAATTCATCCCACAGAGGTTCCTTGTCATCGCTAGGTGCCATCATACCCGGATCCCAAGTGCTAAAGAGCTGATTACTGTGTTTAATTAAAAAGTGCTCACCATAGCTCCACGTATCATCCAACTTAGATCTTGAATCTTCTCTTAATTTCCACACATTACTATTCTCACCAAGAGCAATGCTAGAACCAAGTAATGTTCCATCTTCCCACTCAAACAGTGCATTGTCATATGTTTTCACTTTACCCATCTCAAACAATAGGTTATCAACAATCTGAAAAGTATTTCCTTTGTCCAACTTAAACCAACAATCCTACTGTCCTCAATCTGAAAATTCCAATTTAGGACATTGCTCAAAGACTTTCAGAATTTGGTCAAGCTCATTCTTCAAAATATGAGTCTCAACACCATTGTTCTAAAATGCAATTTCTGATTGGTCCTCTAAATCTGCCCCTTGAATGTCATCATTTTGGCATATTTTAAACTCACAAAACAGGACAGCCTCTTGTTCATTAGGAACTTCATCATTAGCTGCAATATTTTCAGCTTCATAACATAAATCTCCATCCAACAATCTATTAACCTTTTCCTCTTGTTCAACATCTTCAATTTTCATCCACTCTTCCTCTAGAAGCACATGAGTGCATTCAACACCGTCTCTAGCTCCATAAGAAACATTAAGAGATTCATCATGCACAACCTAAAATATTGTTTTTTCTTCTTCTTGAATGACAACCTCATCAATGGTAGGTGCATGCATCACCAAAGAGTCTTCATGAAGCACTGTCTCAAAGTTAGGTGTCAAAACACCAACTCCATCATTTGTCTTTTTATTAAAAAAATTGTTTTCAGACTCTTCCTTATGTTTGGAATTTGCAAGAACCTTTACAAACCCCATTTTAATATCTGGATCCTTCATCAAATTAATCAATCCTTGCATTAGCTCACAAATGGACTTATCTATAGTAGACATTCTTCCAAACTCTAATATGCAACCAACAAACCATGACCCAATAGGATGGAAGGAAGAACTTATGATCTGATCAACCGAACACACAGGCTGGCAGGAAAACCGGCTCTGATACCACTGTAATATCCCACTAATTTTTTTTTTTGTTTTTCAGGCCAATAACAATTCATCCACAACAAATAATCCATTAAGGTTAGAGGAATAAACCAAACAACTGAAAGGGAACCCTTCCACTTTTTGTTCACCGAGAGCCCAGACTGGGAGGGTGAGAGCATACGGTGTTCCGAGGATCGTCAACAACAATAATCAAACTGAAAATTACAATGCATGGGTGGCAAGCCAGCCCCTTCTGCTTATCCAACAGGATAGAAACCAAACTCTTGGCGGTAAACCAACCAAGGGGAAATCACAAGGAATTGAAGTACAATCACTCTACCGCGTATTTCAGCAGGAGGACATTACATTAAACAATCACTCTATCGCATATTTCAGCGGGAGGACCATAGCATTGCACTTATCACTTGACCACTTATTCAGCGGGAGGACTGATTACAAAAAACTAAATTACAAAACTTAGAAGGCGGCAAGCCAGCCTCTTCCACTTATGCAATGGGGATTACAAATGAAAGCAGAAAGAAGGGATGATCAGTACTACTGAAACAACCTTACAATATAGAGATGAGATGAGAAGATTAATTGCATATTTCTACAACAAGACTGTAATTTTCTGTTACACTGATCTGCAGGCTGAAAGTACAGTTTCAGCAGCCTATGTAAACATCAAAACACTCATAACTCATTCATTTTCTACCCAAATCACATGAAATCAATCCCAATCTCCCAATATAACTCTAACAATAACATCCCAACCAAATTACCACTCAAACAACCCAATATTCATTTGGCATGCATCCCAAGGCAATTGCAAAAACCAATGCCATACCCTGGAAGTTCGATTTTGTCTGTTAAAACAATGCTCAATCAAAATAGCTAGAAACTCACACATTGTATCGCCATGGCATGGAAGGAAGAATGAGCCGGTACCCAGATGAATGAAGTCGCTTGGTTGAGAGGTATGAGCAAATTTCACTTTCAGCAGCCCCGCGACCAGCAACCAGAAACAATCAAATCCAACATCAATCACTCCATAATCTGCAACTCAATAACCAATCTACAATGGGAACACAAGGGCACAGCTAGGTACTATATTGCAAGCACAAAACTGAGACTCAGCTAGGAAGCCAACTTCGAAGCTCAGATTTTCAGTAGCCAAACTGGCAGCATAACGATGCAATTTTCAAAGATGATCCAAAAAGAGAGCCCAAGGCTCTTATTTATAACTTCTTGCTCCACTAAATTCAAATGCAAATGCACACAAATTTGCCCAAATTACATGTCCTCCAATGCACCCAACACATTTGAATTTAATTAAACATGTCCCTTCAAAATGGCGTCCACTTATTTCCAACTCCCTAGGCAAAGTTCGAACTTTTGCTAGGTGAACAACTTGCAATATTAAAACAATATGAACATGACATGTTTAATCATTCTCAGCGCCGCCTGACTAAGGGAAATAATGATATTAGTAGCATATATTTATCCTTTTCCCTAAGTCACCCAAAACACGATTAATCAGTAATAAAATAATTAATTATGAAACCTTAGGATAAGGAATTAATATTTAATTAAATAACTTATAACTCCAATACTGATTAATACCAAAATCAAGGATGAAGCTGTGCGATGAAGACCACTGAATTGTGTTGAGTCAGAACCTTGTCCGAGACTGCTAAAAATAGAAATGCTCAACACAACCATTTACTAAAAATAGTAAGTCAGGAAATACTGCTCCGAAAAACATAATCTTCGCTCCTAGAGAAAGAGCTTGGAAAGCTCAGTAGAACTGCATCAACCAAACAGCCAAACGCTAACTTACTAAAAATAGTAAGTTCTGACTTCACCAAAAAAACAAATGCATGTTATGCCACCCTAGAGTTCATGGAAAACCCAGAAGGAAACCATAAGAAGAACTAAAGAATTCCCTCCTGACAAACCCTAGAAAGCTCGTGCAGAACTCCACAAAAGTTGGAAACCCTAATTCTCCTTTCCAATTAGCCTACAGGTCTCCGGAATAGGCCAATGGACCACTGAATGCAAATCACTAAGAAGGGGACATTACATGCCACAAGCCAAATTCCATCACTAACCACTATTTTGAAGACAAATAATACTAATAAACCTTTGTAGGAGAAGCAATGCTGACAAAATCTGAAATGTAGTATAAAGAAATAATGGCACACTCATAATATAGCTAGAGAATTTACCTGCCAGCATTGGCATTTTGTGTTGATTAAGTTGTTGTGTTGTTGTTCTTGCCATCAAGGTTCAAACCCCGTTGGGGTGCTATTAATCAATGTTTAAATGGGGATGAGGTCCCCCATTTGTGACCTCACCAGTTCATAACTCCAGGTGAAAAGCATTTACCCCTCTTTTTTAAAAAGAAAAACTATAGAATTTACCCCAGGAAACCCTTTCGTGAAAAAAATATCCGACAAGAGCAGCATTCACACACAATATTAACTAAAGCACTTACAATACAATAAGACATTTCACACTTGTCTTTAGGCATTATAAATATTTATGTATTTATAGGCACAACAGTATATGTAATCTCCCCCCTTTCAAATAGAATTTAATAATAAATAATAATAAAATTTAAATATTAAAAATTAAATTAAAATATTAAAGAATATAATTAAATATAATTAATTAAAATTTAATTAAGTTAATGAATGGTCAAAAGACATGGAAGGAAAAGTTGTGACTCCCTCAACAATAAGATATTAAAGGGAGAAGAGAACCTTATTTGAGAGGTGGATAATTTGGAAATGAGAAGTGCTAATCTGATTTAAATAAGTAGTGCAGACCTGATTATGAAAGGTTATGTCCCTTTCAAAGGGCAGAAATAATGAAGAGTTTCAAAAGGTACTAATGGTGAAAGGGTGTGTCTCTTGCCAAAGGGCATGCATGATGAAGAGGTGTGACCTCTCCCTCACATTGAGAGATATAAAGGAAAGGAATCAAAGCATCCAGCAACATCACCATGGATTGGATCAGATCAGAAGGGTTATTAAGTTACAGGCAGTAGCATCTCTGTTCTTGGTGTCATACATAATTTCATATATAAAAGATAGAGGAAGACCATTCAGACTACTAGCAAGATAGGAAGGAAAAAAGGAAAAAGGATCGACAAAGAAATTGCTCCATCAGACATGCACACAGGACACTCAGCAAAGGTACAAACTCTACATTACCCTAGTTTTACCTGGAATAAATGAACATAATGACACAATTACTACAATCTGATAATGCAAACGATCATCTGGTGAATGATCATTCACAGTAAATATGGTTCAATAATGCAATCAATCATCTGATAAATGATCAATAAATATAATTTAATACTTAAATCAGTTAATGAACATAATCAAATATAATGTCATAATGAGGAATACGAGTGTGATGAAGATGAACTCTATAATGCTGTCAACATTAAAATATGGTAATATAATATAATGGAATGAATCTGGTTTATTAAAAAGCTGATAATAAGTGTAATCTAAAGATTATTAGAGAGTGATATGTAATATCCTGGATTTTTTTTTGCTTTGTTTTTTAAGACCAATAAGAATCATCAACCAACATATACCCGTTAAGGTTAGAAAGCATAAACTCAAAACTTGTTGAAAAAGCAACCATTCCACTTTCTGATTACCAAGTGCCCAATGTGGGAAGGTGAGAGCATACGGTGAAGAGGGGATCGTTAGATCACAAATTTGCTGAACTGATAAAGTAGATACAATACTGGGCGGCAAGCCAGCCCCTTCTGCTTATCCAACGGAAAAGCAAGAGACTTGGCGGTGAACCAGCCAAGAGAACCATACAACAAACACAAATCACTCAACCGCAGTATTTCAGTGGGAGGACTGAATTACAAATACTCAACTCGACCGCTTATGCAGCGGGAGGACCATTATAACCAATCATCACTCAACCACTTATGCAGCGGGTTGAGAGATTACAAGCCAGAATGGGTTAGTAGTACTACTACTTAACCTTACAATAACAGAGAGAGTGAGAGTAGAAGAATAATGTTGAACATAAAAGATAATAAGCATGAAACTCGGCTAACATCAAAATTGCAGACTGGAAATGCATAACCAGCAGCCTGTAAACCCACTAAATCACTCATATCTCTCTCAATACTCACCCAATTCACCCAAAATCAAACCCAAACCAACACTAGACCAGTAGCGATGAGGACAAACCAGAAGTACGCAATTAAAACACCCTCATTTATTTGGCATGCATCCCAATGCACCTTCTAAAACCCACGCCTAACCAAATAATTTCGATTTGCAATATTAAAATCCATACTCAATGCAAGGTGCTAAAAACTTACAGTATGAATCACCAGTAGCAGGAAGGATGAATGAGCTGGCACCCAGAATGACCAGACACTCAGGCAAAGAGGTGTGATAAAAAATGTGCTTCAGCCACAGGTAAACCAGCAACTCCAAAAATCGCTCCAAACACCAAAAGGACTAAGATATGCACTAAAAGTATGGTAGATTACAGCACACAACTAGGTACTATATTTCAAGTACGAAACTAGAAAGCACTAGGGAGTCGCACTCCAAAGCCTCAAAGTTCTAATGCCAATCCGGCAACATAACAATGCAAATTTTCAAGATGTCCAGAATGAGAACCCAAGGCTCATATTTATAACTCCACGCCTTCCCAAATGCAAATGCAAATGGCGCCAACTTCTCTCAAATTCAATTTCATTTCACCTTATGTCTCCCCACTAACTTGGCACCCACTTACCTTTCCTAGGTAAGTTCAAACTTCCTCATGGTGGCATCATTTTTGCAATAAAAAACATTAGGCCAAATATGTTTTAATCCTCTAAATGGCCCCCACAAATTTGCCCTCTGACTTAGGAGATAATCAAATGAATATTACTTCATTAATTTTTCCCTAAGTCATCTCCACAATTAATCAGTAACTGCAAATATTTAAATATTAAACCTTTGACAAGGATATAATATTTAATTAAATTACTTAGGACTCCCATGCTGATCATTAACAGAAACCAGGATGAAGCGGAGTGAAGAAGACCAAAGAACTGTTGCAAGACTAGGACCCTATCCACTGCCAAAAATAGAAATACTCCATACTGCCACTTACTAAAAATAGTAAGTCAAGAACTACTGCTCCGAAAAGTATGATCTTCGCACCTAGTGACAGAGTATGGAAAGCTCAGTAGGACAGTATCATCAAAACAGCCAACCCCTAACTTACTAAAAATAGTAATTTTTTGCCTCATCAATGTTTGAAACCCTAATTCTTCATTCCACATAGCCTATGGATCTCAGGAATAGGCCAATGGACCACTAAAAGTACATCATCGAGAAGGGGACATTACATGATATAACACAGTAATCTAAGCTAACATTGATAATTAAGGCTATGATAAATATGATGAGACTAACAGTAAACTGATATAACTCTACAATGGAACTTATAATCTATATGAGATTGTTTAATTGATTAATCATGTCGACTGCATATTACTGCTTAATATGGGACCCTCTCTTAGGTACGCCACTCCATGATGGATGCCTAATCCCTGTCACATGGAGCTAAGAGGGATGAAGCATCTACTCTTGGGCTTAAGAGGGGCGGTGGTTGTGATGAGGGGGAATGGCGATAGGACACCTCACTAGGAATGCTACTCCATAATGGATGCTTAACACTTGCCACATGGATCCAAGAGGGATGTAGCTTCTACTCTTGGGCCTAGGGTGGAGGGTCTCTTGGACACCCTATCCAGCTAGCCTACCATAGTGCACTAAAGATTGGATAGTAAAGAATGGCAACTAACCTCCAATCTGATTTTATCTAACAAATATAATACTAATGGTAATTAATACACTAAAAAATTGTATCACTGAATCTAATTCATTAGTACATGTTTTAGTTTATAAGTATTACAGTTACTACATATATGTTCTCTAATTTTGTGTTGCAGGAAAACAGTATACAAAGGTACTCCCTTAAAACTTAATTACCTGTTTCAGATTTGGGCAAATTTAAGTTAATTTAGAGTATAACTAATTAGGGGACATTATAGTATAGGAAACTATGAAGCTATATTAAAATACAATGGGTATAAGATCATGGGTCGTAAAGGAGAACCTATATGGTGCAAAAACATTTAAGGGGAATCAACATGTTAAGTACTCGATGCAAAAAAAAATCCTCTTTTACCTTGTTAATTCTTCTCCTTTTTTATGTTGTTGTCAATTTTGCATTCAAATTTATATGCTTATCTTTTCATTGTGTCGCTGTTGTCTTCTTCTTTATGCATCCTTTAACTCTACTAGTGTGCAAAAAACTTTGCATATCTCTAATGGATTCAGTTCTTGAGAAAATATCTGACATCCATGTTGTCAACTCATGAACTCTTAAAAGACATGAATTTTTCAAATTTTAAAATTGCAAACTTATGTGATATTTACGTTGAAATTGTGGCACTGTGTACAAAGGGGTATAAAACATGCAAAATATTCAGCACATATGTATCAAATCTCCCACTTGTTGAATACTTTGCATAGAAGGTCGTGCATACATAAATTATACACAAAGTCCATTGATTTCCAACACCAGGAAAATTTCAGTATTAATAGGCTTTGTCAGTGATTTGGCAACATTCTCCAAGGCATCAATCTTCTCCAACAACACCCTTTTTTCTTCAGCCATGTTTCTAACATAATAAATTTTCACAATAATATGCTTCCTTTAAGCATTATAAATAAGGTTCTTTGCCAAAGAAAATGCACTTTGATTATCACGATTCAAAATTACAATTTTCTCTGAAATTCATACCTAACACAACCTCCATAACCATGCTACTTCCTTATTGATGTTGTGTACACAACTTTTCAGTTGGCAATGCAAAGATTCCTCTCTTGTTGATCCAACTGATTACTCCACCAAACAAATTAAACACATACCACTTGTAGATCTTCAACAATCAATATCTCCAACTTAGTCAACATCAATAAAAAAATTGTACGTATGCTAACATATTCATGTTAGGTATTTCTTGGTAGAAGACCACATATTTTGAAGTGCCAAGCAAATATTAAGGAACCTCTTTACAATATTCCAATGTTGTTTCCTTGGATTTGATGCGAATAGACAATGTCTGCTCTAATATAGACCATAGCATACATAAGATTTCCATCGAGACTTGAATAAGGAACATGAGCCAAGTCCACAATATCCTCTTGTTCCTTGGGGCATTGTTGTATAGATAAATTTAAACCAACGGCAATAGGAATATTAATAGGCTTGCATTCTTACATTATAGTCAAAATAAATTTCTTTTGATTCAACATAATTTTCTTGTTTACACATTCCCTTTCAATTTCCATGCCAAAATAAAGTTTGTAACAAAAAAATATTGAAAAGATATGGAACAATGACCACCGCACTACATGTTTCCTTTGCATTGAGTCTCAAATATTATAGCGTTGAGATCCTTTCAATGCCAAGGATTGCACCTGTAACTAGGAATTTAGAATAACATATCAAAGCCTAAGTTACACAACCACAAAACATAACAAGCTAAGAAATTAATCCTAATACATTCAATGAAAGAAGGAAAGACAAGATTTCAAAACAAAAGCGCAAACCACATGTAAAAATCTCCTTCCTTGACCTCCATTGTTTCTCTTTTTCCTCCAAATGCGTTGTGGATCTCACCTACAAAATGCAAGTGTAATAGAAGCAAGATAATAGGAAAATCGTCAGCGTGAGGATACTTGAGATGTGGTTCAAAAACGATTGAGAAAGAGACCAATTTATAGACAAATTGACGAAAGGATGAAATTAGCATGAAAGAGGATGAGAAAAGCAATTTCATTCGAAATTGGCACAATGATTCGAAAAGGGAAGGGTTATGACACCTTCTATGTCACGCCTATGACAGATTTCCCATGCATGGTGTGAGGACAAGTTGCTATGTCAAGAGCTATGACATGTTGCTATGTCAACACTTATGACGAATGAGAGAATCATGCTTCCAACTTATGACAAAGAAAGCACAAAAATAGGAGCAACTAAAAGAGAATAATTAGTGGAAATTAAATTGGAAAGTTAGCAAATTAGGTGGAAAAGAATAATTAGGAAATTAGAAAAATTATAAATGAGGAAATAGAAATTAGGTGAGATTAATTAATAAATAATCATTTATTAATTAATTCACAAAGAGGACATAATTAGCCAATTAAATGAAATATTTAATTGTTACAAGAGAGACCTAGGATAAATAAATTGATTTATTTAACCTAGAGGGGAATGTTAATTAGGATTAAATCATTAAATCACAAAACCCTAGGAGATAGATTAGAAATGAAAGGATATCAATTAGGTCATGACAAGACTAAAGCAACTGATATAGGGTCGATGTAAGAAATTACACCCAAGACAGGAATCGAATTAACCTTCGATTTCCTGGAGGGCTTGGATGTAAGAAATTACATTCAAGACAGGAATCGGATTCACCTTCGATTTCCTGGAGGGCTTGGAACCAAGATGGGTTCCAAGAAGGCGAGCCTCACGGCCACCTAATGACATATTGCCGTATGGCATTCATATCCTTTTTAATAGATGAAAATTGTGATTATGTTAATTAAGTATTTTTGGCAAATTAAATTATGTATATATATATATATATATATATTTGTCGTATTCTAACAATCTGTTTTGCAGGATAGTGATCCCTAACTAGTAGGGACATTACAATGGTATCAGAGCATAATCCTGCCAAACTGTGGGAAAGGTTCTTAGGTTATGATCACATATCAGAGAAAGAAAGGCGTGAAAGCAATGGCCGATCAATTGGCCAAACAACTTCAAACGTTCATGGAACAAACCAATGAGAAATTCGAAAGAATGAGCCAATTAATCCTCCAAAGTACAAACAACAACAATAGAGATATGCCAAACCATAGAAGAGAGACACACTCTAATCACGCCGATAACGAACGATCTCCTCAGAGTTCTAGACAAACAATTCCCGAATTTCTCCCTAGAGAGGAACATGGGAGGGAGGAAGAGGAGCCAGCCACACTTGGGATGGAAGAAATCGCCCAAATTTATGCCAGATTAGAGCCAGAAGTTCAAAGGGTGGTGTCCTTCAGAGACTTTTGTGAATCCAAAACTAGTGAAGGTAGAAGGAGAAAACCTATGGGAAATGACCTCAAAGCTAAAGTCAACAAAATGTCCCTACAATGCTTTGATGGGTCAGGGAAGGATGTCGCCCAAGCTTGGGTACAAAAAATAGACACATACCTCTCATACAGCCCCATGACTGAAGGAGATGCTATAAAGTTTGCCATACTACATTTAACCGGAGCAGCCCATAATTGGTGGCATAACGGTCTCATTACCCTAGGACACAAAAATGTCTCCACCTACAATGAGTTTACCCAAAAGCTCATCAGCCGATTTGACCAGAAAACTCCAAATGGTACTTCCAAGAGTTAACACACCTTAAGCAAATAGGAACCATTGAAGACTATATAGACCAATTCCAAAACTTGTCAGTAATGGTCCCTGACCTATCTCAGAGAAGGCTTACCTACATGTTTTTAGAAGGCCTGAAAGACTCTATTAAAAATTTTGTAGAACCCCTGGAACCCCAGAATTTAGGAGAAGCCCTCAAGAAAACAAGGATGGTTGAATTTAGTACTCCCAAGAATACCTCAACCAAAACACCACATAGGAATGAAGGACCCCAGAGGGACCGTCGGGAAAAGCCTTGCTGCTTGTGCAAGAAACCTTGGAGTTTCAATCACCAATGTAAGGAGAGAGAAGAACTCGTGGAGAAAGGGTTATGTTTCAAATGCAAGGCTCCTGGGGGGAGAGGCCATGAATGTAAAAGAGGACAGTTAAACAACACCAAAGAAATACAGGATGAGAAAAGACCCTACAAAAGAGCCAGATTTGAAAACAATGAACCCAGTACCTTGGCAGTCATCACTCAAGGGAGTGAAAATATATGCTTCAAGCTCAAAGGAACTATCAAAGGACAAAAGGTAATTGCATTAGTTGACACAGGAGCATCACATGACTTCATCAGCAAACACTTGGCAGCGAAGAGAAAGTTAAAAACCCAAGAGTTCGGAGGGTTTGAAGTGATCATGGGCAATGGAGTCATAGACAAGTGCACTAAAGTTATACCTCAATTGGAAGTCACCCTAGGGGGACATACAATTACGAGGAACTTATTCGTGGTGAACCTAGAGAATGACATCATTTTGGGGATGTCGTGGATAAACTCATTGGGACGATTCACCATGGATAGTCCAAATCGGGAGATATGCTTCCAACATGAAGGGAGGGAGATAACATTAAAGGGAATTCCCGACGGCTCTCCAAAGATAGTATCATGCAATAAAATGGAGAAAATCCTTAGACATGATCAAGGAGAGTGGGTCGCCCAATGTATGATCTTGGATAAATCTCAAACCGAAGGTCAAATCATTCAGAATGATATACAACCCATCCTTAAGAGACACAAAAAAGTCTTCGAAGACATTCCTCCAAGCTTACCCCCAAAAAGGGGATTTGAGTATTCCATTGAATTAGAAGAAGGGGCAAAACTTGTCATTACCAATCCTTACCGCACCCGCTCATGCAGAAAGGGACCGTGGAGGGGTACAACCCTTCGCGGGGTATTAAGGGGAGGAAACCGCAGTAGTGAGAAAAGAGAAGGAGGACGGGAGGTAGAGCGGTGGAGATATTCAAAGAACGGGACTTCTGCTGCGGGCAAATAGGTAAGGGGTAACATATTACCAGGTACTAAGGAATGTAATTAGTTAATATGTAATATATATATCATTGAATATAGGTAAGGTATATGTAATGTTAATTATTGTATATTTTAATGGATGTAAATAATTAATATTATAATAAATGCATTAATGAATGATTATTCTAATAGATAGGTAATGAAGGAAGGTAATAAATGTAATTAATATATATATATTATTTATGATAATAAATGTTTTAATGAACACATCAATGAATGGATTTCAGGTATTAAGGAATAAGTATAAAGCGTATGTTAGTGAACTTGTACTAACATACGCTAACGAATATATGTCAATGCTTAGTAGGAATATATGTGAATATGGGTTAATGAACATTTTTAAGGAATATATGTAGAAAATACATGTTGAATCAGGAATATTTACATATGGAATAAGGAATAGAAAATAGTAATAAAAGGCAAAAATATATTATAAATGTTATCACATGATGGAGGCTATAGGGAGGAAACTCCCTTAGTCTAAGGGAGGGATTATGATAATCCCTAGGGCAGTATATACTGAATATCTATATGCATATGTATGGCTTGGTTGACTAAGTTCAACCAAGAAGAGGCGGATCTGGCTGGTCCACTCTAAGGACTTGGATGATGGGATGCATCACCCAAGGCAAGGAATGGACATAAGGTCTTCCTTGGATGGCTTGGGTGTAACACCCAAGACAGGTATCGAATTAACCTTCGATTTCCTGGAGGGCTTGGATGTAAGAAATTATATTCAAGATAGGAATCGGATTCACCTTCGATTTCCTAGAGGGCTTGGATGTAAGAAACTACACCCAAGACAGGAATCGAATTAACCTTCGATTTCTTGGAGGGCTTGGATGTAAGAAATTACATTCAAGACAGGAATCGGATTCACCTTCGATTCCTAGACGGCTTGGAACCAAGATGGGTTCCAAGAAGGCGAGCCTCATAGCCACCTAATGACATATTGCCGTATGGCATTCGTATCCTTTTTAATAGATGAAAATTGTGATTATGTTAATTAAGTATTTTTGGCAAATTAAATTATATATATATATATATCTGTCATATTCTAACAATCTGTTTTGCAGGATAGTGATCCCTAACTAGTAGGGACATTACAGTCGATCATGATTAAATGATGAAGACTTGATGATTGATAAAAGACTGATATTGACTGACAAAGATCAATGACAAATTGATCAATAATTGACAAAGGGAATCAAATTGATAGAGAATA
The DNA here is from genome assembly GCF_030272615.1 of Cryptomeria japonica. Taxonomy (NCBI): domain Eukaryota; kingdom Viridiplantae; phylum Streptophyta; class Pinopsida; order Cupressales; family Cupressaceae; genus Cryptomeria; species Cryptomeria japonica. Next base: position 487,942,034 of record NC_081413.1, read on the forward strand.
ATTGATAAGGATCAATGACTAATCGATCCAAAATTGACGAGAAATGATGATTGATTGAGACCGATGACAAATTGATCAAAGATTGATAAAAGGTCGACTTGATGAAGGTCTAATGACAAAAGACCAATGACAAATTGGTCGCAAATTCCTAAGTGATTGACAAAATGATGATTGACAAGGGATCCAAAATGATTGATAGTTGATCAAAGATGATTGATAATGATAAAGATTGAGGACGAAAACCCTAATCCGACATCAATTAAGATTGACAATGTCCAATTGACATGATAAGATTGATCACAACCAAAGCTTGCAAGTCGCAGATGATGTTGACAAGACCTAATTGAAAATGCTAGAAACGCAATCGAAGAGGAAAGAAATGTTCAAGATTGACAAGATGTCGACAAATGATAAAGATCAAGTGTGCGACATAGAAGAAATGTTAATAAGATGCGAAAACCCTAAAATAAGGTCACAAGGACATGTGAAAGTACAACGCCACAAGTATTAACCATTTTTAGATGCCTACAACACCATATAGAGATCTCAAAGTCAACAAAGGGTACAAGGCAATGCTTCATAGACTCTTCATTTATCCTAAAATGAGGGATGTAGTTGAACTCAAGTTCATGGGTTTTGTACACTCCAATAACTTTATTGATGCTCATATTTAATGTGTTACGATTAAGGTACCATCTACCTTGTAAATTCTAAGATGGTTCCAACATCCTCAAAAAGTGTCTTAAGGCACTTAGGGTGCATTGGGAAAATATTTTGTAATATTTATTCTTACTATTGTTTGTAATACATTCATAAGGGATGATGGGTTCAACCAGCAGCGGTTAAAGTGGGTTGTGAACCTACTTATTTAATATTGTTTTCCCCACATGTGGACCTTTAGAATGGGATAATTAATCACATGGGAAGAGGACAAATGAGTGACCTTTGGGATTCTCCAAGTGAGCACTTGCAAAAGGAAATAGGTGTTTGTTGGTGTTCCATCATTTATTGCACTTAATGTAAATGTTTATCTTCCATGTTTGGACTCCCAAGTTGGAGGGAATTTATTGGAGCCAAAATCAATGATCTTTCAACTTCCATGGAGGTAATTCAAGAGTTGGGGATGTTTGGAATGAAGAGCCTTCTTTGGATGCCTTATTTGGTGGTTTTGGAGCTCTTTTCATTATTGATAAGCAGCTCGTTGGATGTAGAAAATAGGAGGAACAGTTGAACGTAGAGTTACTCTTTAGAAACAAGGACAAGTGGGAGGCATAAGGAGGTTGTTCACAGGTACACAAGAGTTGCCATGTTGGAGGCAAAGAGGAGAATGGAAGTGAATGTATTGTAATCACATTTATTTGTGGTTCTTCTAATATACCAATCCCTATATCATCTAATATGGATGATAATGATATTTTTAAAGACACATACGACACTAATGTTTGATCAATGATGGCTGATTGGTGACACTTAAAATTATGATTTTTTATGAACAAACTCAAACCCAAAATAATTGACTAAACCCACGAACCAAACCTCTGAATTTGAACCCAAACCTGTACCAAGATCAATAACTAAAAAAATGAATGTCTTTTCTTTCACAGTCATGACATTAGAAGCTTCTCCTCCCCGCTGCCACTACAAGTTCACATTTTGACATAATTTATTGATCTAGAAAAAAATTGTCATCCCCAAACTCAATCCCTCTATCCCAAAACTTGAGAAACACCATTAAAGTATTAGCTAAGGTTGATGTATTATTGATGTCCTCAAATTCAATTGTACAAATCCAAAACAAACTCAAACCCAAAAAAAATTAACTAAACCCACAAACCAAACCTCCTCATTTGAACCCAAACCTGTACCAAGATCAATAACTTAAAAAAATGAATGTCTTTTCTTTCCCAGTCATGACATTAGAAGCTTCTCCTTCCCACTACGACTGCAATTTCGCCTCTTGACATAATTTATTGACCAGGAAAAAATAATTGCCATCCCCAAAACTCGAGAAACACCATTAAAGTATTAATTAATGTTGATGTACTATTGATGTCCTCAGATTCAATTGTATGCAGAAATTAGTTATCCACTAATGTTCACTTTAGCTTGAGTTGGCTATGGTAATAACAAACCATGACATATATTGTAAAAGATGTCTTTGTGCAGAAAACAGACATAGAGGAAGTCACCATAAGAAAACAAATCAAAAGTAACCTTTGAGACTGTAAATTAGTAGGTACTTCTAGTCCTAAGTGCTCTAATAATAGCCCTTGGAAAACGGTTCAAAAGTCTAGAAACAATAACCAACAGGACTTCTCATTGGAATAAAAATAGAGAAACAACTATTTCTAGAAGTTAGCCCTATGATCACCCAGACATAGAAAACTGTAATGTCCCCTTTTTAAGCATCAACTATTTCTAGAAGTTAGCCTATGACTTTGGTCCCCATAGGCTAACATGGTTATCAGGGAACTCTTCTGAGGGTGTTCTATAGCTCTTTAGCTGACCTTTTGATGCTTGTCTCAATGTTCTTCAGCTCAGTGTCCCAATTTATTTGCAGTACGCCTTCCTGAGATCATTTAGAGCCTTTTGATGCACACTTACTATTTTTAGTAAGTCGCTTGGACGTTTGAATCATACTTACTATTTATAGCAAGTCACAGGATGATTAGTGGGCATCATGGCTATGTCTGGGAAGTTGACAGGATTACTCTCATGAATTGTTATTGGCATTTATCAGAGTTTACTGATTTAATTTAATTTATTAATGTCTTATCAAGGATTGACTTTAATATTATTAATTATATTCAATGACTTTGTGAGGAGTTATAAAGGGTTGAAAGAGTTAAATATATTATCTCATAAACTAATTAATTAGAAGCCATAAAGGGGGTGCCAATATAGGGAGATATAAGGTGAATATAAAAATTAATTCATAACGTGACTATATGCTAATTAAAATTATATAAGGGGTCACTTTATTATTATTTTAATATTTTCAATTGCAAGTAAAAATGAAAATTAAAAGAGACGGAAAATTAAATGGGTTTTCCAAAAGCTACCTTGGAGAATTATAAAAGGGCTCATTTGGAGCTCATTTGCATATACTTGGCTTATTTTATTTCTCTCTAAGAAGCTTTAGAGCTTTGGAAATCTGAGGACAGAATCCCTTGGAGTTTCTCAAAAGTTTGGATTATCAGATTGTTGGAGGTTTCAACTGGAAATTTCTTTGGAGGGTTTGACAGGGTGAAGACATATTGCTTCAGATTTGGAAGCTTATTTGCGATATTTTCATAATAGCTTTGATGACTAGGGTTTATTGGAGTTGAGAAAATACAACACCACAGGAGCTCAAATGATCTCTGCAAGCTGAATAACCTGTTACAAGGAGAAGCAAGGAAGCAAATCACAGAAGAAACAAATACACAGAAAATATGCTCAAAAAAAGAGAGCTCAATATTCACAAAAGTGTAATGTAATAATCTTCTTCTTACAATGAAAAGAAAGAACTCAACCTTTAATAGGTCAAGAAACCCTAAAAAGGAAAACCTAGGTTTGCACATAATAATTAATAAAAGAATTAATTATTATGCACCTAATGTTAGCTTAAGTGTAAAAGAGATAAAGGGAACTTAAATAATTAAACAAATATTGTTTAATTAATCAAGTAAATACCTGAATACTCTAGCACCCCCCCTTAAGCTAGACTTAGGGAGAAGCTAAAACCTAGAACAACTAAAGAAAGCAGGAAAGATGGGTCTCGACAACAAGGCCTGATCAAGTACCCAAATACAATGAAATCTCTATGAACTGGAGAAATAGAGAAAACCATGTGGGAAAAAACTCTACTCCAAAAAGAGATGGAAAAGAACACCACTGAAGCATGAAGAACCTGCAAACACTGTCAAAGAATAATTGCTGATCTGAAGAACCTCCACTGGAATAGAACATGACCAGGTAGAGAAGACTGTAATCTGTATGAGTGCCCTCAAATGACACTACTCAAATTAGAAGGCAAACAAAGACAAACAATTGAAATCGAAGATACAGATGGCATGAAAACACCAAAGCCTGAAGAGTTGATGACTCGTGCAGATTCATGTGCCACGTGCATCTTCGAATGTCGGATGTTTTGCCTTTTTTTTCCATCTGATTATTGTTCGAGTAGGGCACTCATGCAGATTCTTGATCTTGATCATCATCTTGGCTTGTGAGGAGGTTCTTCATTCAGCACTCTAGCGGTCATCATTCGACAGTTGTTCACACTTTTCTTGTATCTCAAAGGATATTCTTTTGCACTTCATATAGTTGCATCTCTTGCAATTTTGAGGGGGGGTTTTATTCCCACTAGGTTTTCCCTCTTTCCTCTTTCCTTTCATTAGACTTAGTCTCCTTAGTTAGACTTAGGGGGGGTGTTAGCGCAACATGCAAGTTCAGTTCTCTTGTTGTGTGTGCCCTGATTTACGGAGAACAAGTGCATGCTCTGTTTTATCTTATGCTAATTAAGGAAGAGTGCAGTTCGGATCTGATACCATATTGGAGTTGAGAAAATACAACACCATAGGAGCTCAAATGATCTCTGCAAGCTGAAAAACCTGTTACAAGGAGAAGCAAGGAAGCAAATCACAGAGGAAACAAATACACAGAAAATATGCTCAAAAAGAGAGAGCTCGATATTCACAAAAGTGTAATGTAATAATCTTTTTTCTTACAATGAAATGAAAGAACTCAACCTTTGATAGGTCAAAAAACCCTAAAAAGGAAAACCCAGGTTTGCACATAATAATTAATAAAAGAATGAATTATTATGCACCTAAAGTTAGCTTAAGTGTAAAAGAGATAAAGGGAACTTGAATAATTAAACAAATATTGTTTAATTAATCAAGTAAATACCCGAATACTCTAATAGGGTTTGGAGGTGAATGCCATGTTTTGAAAGGGTTTTATGTGATTGTTGGCATCTGTCATCATTCAGATTTGTGTTTCATCTGCCAAAATTTATATCAGACTTCAGTTCAGGAGGGTTTGGATTTGTTGAGAAAGGGTTTGATAGAACTTCATTGTTAAATTGTACAAAGAGTTTGAGCACTTACGTTGGAGACCTAGCGCTAACCTTTGGAGGTGATTTAAGGAATTATTTGAGACATTTGGGACAGCCTCATCCTTGCTTCAGGTTTGCCATAAAAATCAGATTTATATTCAGATTTGTAATCAGCATCCATACCTTGTTGATTGGCATTTTATGCATCATAATATTGAAGGCGACAATCGGGTATGTCATTGTACTAAAACTAATTAAATTCAATAAGAAAACTTTGATTTCAAATCTATATCAGACTTCTGATTTTAACTCCAGTCCATATATTTGTTGTTATTTCTTATGTTAAATGTTTCTATAATTGCTTCATATCATGCCATGATACATCTATGCATTGAAAACTCATAAAAACCAAACCAAAACACTAAAAAATGACTCAAAAGATTCAAACCAGCAATCAGAAAAAACAGGGCAGAATAAGGGAAGGATATTACATAAACCATTCCTCAACAATTTCAAACTTGAACAGTTAGCCATAGGGTTTTAAAGACAACATTGTTCCTTTACATTTAATGTGTGAGTAGTCATACAAAATAACTGCCATACATCTTTCTGATACTTTCACAAAAGATATCTAATACAACTCCTTTCAAGATATTTCAGAAAACAGGAGAGAAATAAGAGTATCAAAAGATTAGAAGAGATATGCCAGATAATATAACAGCTGGTAGACAAATATGTTTTCCTTGATGGATTAGACTCACAACTGTAATAGCCATCAATGTTACTCTTCCTAGCATACACGATGCTTCTTTTAGGTAGATAGACAAAATAAAATTCTTTACAAACCTAGCTTCTGTACTACATAAAAGATGAAAACTTGTATCTCATGGGCTCTCAAACACTTTCTCAACACCATTGACTTCATGGCCTCAGGATTCCTCTTTGTCAGGTGGGAGCCTGTTCTCACCAATGTGACTGGATATATCACCTATGCTCCCTCTAAATTATGAAAATAGCAGAACACTTGATAGTGTTGCATATACTAAAAGGTTCAAGGAAGATACTAATGCTTGTGCAGAGATTCAAATGAGTCACTTGTTACATTTTTCTCTTTTCTAGTCAGAGATGTTTGGCTCTTTACCCCAGGAAGCAGTCACCTGCTTCAGTTTTTGTAAGGTAGCCAAAGGGTCACTAAATTGATTACTTGTTACAACCTATTTCAGTAGTGGGAGGTGCTTACTCCCTTTGTAATGTCCCCTATTAAGAGGCTGCCAATTCCTAAAGAGCAACATACATTACTACTTATTATGCTACATTAATTACATATTAAATAACTATGGTTGCTCATAGTACAACTGATATTGTCCTTATTCAAGCTCTAATATTAATCCATTCTAATTCTCAACCCTGGATGGGGATTTACTTGTCTAGGGCACAATGACACCACCTCCATAATACAGCCCAGATTTCAAGAACATCAGCCCATTCACCCTTGGGGCTCATCTATTTTTGGGATGGATTTACTCTGCCTCTCCCTAACAACACCATGCCTCTCCTTGGAGATGAATTAGAAATGATTAAGTAATTGGGCTATTAGCATACTAACTTCTCATGTATTAAGTATGACTGTCATACATATTGCATCTATATTGATATTACTACTAAATTCTGCATAAGAACATTATCAGGCTTTATATATTAAGCATATCCCCATGCATACCACCAAGGACAAAGATGTTACTGCTTGTAACTTAATAACAGTTCTGATCTGATTTGATCTGATAGATGGTGATGCCATTGGATGCTTTGATTCCTTTCTTCTATATCTCTCAATGTGAGGGAGACGTCACACCTCTTCATCATGTATGTCCTTTGGCAAGAAAACACACCTTTTCCACCATTAGCACCCTTTGAAAGAGTGCAACTCTTCATTATATCTGCCCTTTGAAAGGGACACAACCTTTAATGATCAGATCAGCACTTCTTATTTAAATCAGTTCTGCACATCTGATTCCCATATTATCCCCTCTCAAATGAGGTTCCCTTCTCCCTTTTATATCTCATGTTTGAGAGAGTCACAACTTTTCATTCCATGTCTTTTGACCATTCATTAACTTATTCAAATTTTAATTATAATCTTTTATATTTTTAAATTTATCCAAATTTTAATTATATTCTTTTATATTTTAATTTTAATTTTATTCTTTTGAATTTTAATTTTAGTATTATTATATACCATTAAATTCTATTTCAAAGTGGGGACATTACACCTTTGAATATGGAAATGGCAGATCACTTGATAGTGTCCCATACACTGAGATTTGGGGAAGATATTACTGCTTTGTAAAAAGATTCAAGGCACTCATCACATTTTTTTCTTTTCATATCAAGAATATTTTGACTCCACCTCTGAGAACTAGTCACCTTCAGGCTTCAGGTTTTGTAGGAGGCCTAAGGACTGCCAGATCAGTTCCCTATTGCGGCTTATTTCAGTAGTTGGAAGTGTTAATTCTCCCTTAGATGCTCCACTTACCCACATGGATGGTGACAGATAGGTGAGGCCATAAGCTCAACGTGCATCTATTAGACTTTATCCTCCTTTCCTCATTCCAGGCATGGTATATCAGGTGTTCTCTGGTCTAAAGGGCCAGGTACCACCTTGTATGTGTTCCAGAAGATCTGGCCATATTCACATCATAAACTTCCTTTTCACTAATGGAGGATCATCAGCCTTGGCATTTAGTGGAGAATTTGGGAGGCACTCTCTACTTTCAACTTCCACTGAACTTTTTCTTTATTTGTCTTTCTATCGTTCCTTAGTAAGAGGATTCATTTGAAGCTTGCATACCAAAATATATTGTTTGCCTCTTGAAGTTGATAATGATCAGATTCTAAAACCAAGTTTTCGCATGTGATTGAATGCACATAATTGTGACACCTTTAATTGATCTAACATGATGTTCCTAATAATCTATTACCAAATAGAAATTTTAGATACTAAGAAAGCTGAATTTCAATGGGAATAACTAATTACAAGGAACGGGCACAGATACTGCAGTAATGTTAGGATTTGTCCAGAATGGACTGATTGGCAATTATGAATTGTATACTATCTAATACTTATAAATTAAGAAACTATTCACATGTTTTGTTATACCCCTGACTAGTAAGAGTGCATGGTTTGAGCTGCTGAGGCTTAGCAATTGATCACTAAGACAACTTTATAAGGGAAGTGGATATGCACTCACTGCAGGAGACAGGCAATTCCATGGAGTTGGTCTAATCAAAGGAGGAACCACATCAGCACTGAGAATACTAAAATACTGAAATCTTAATAGTTCATTTCTAAGTACAAAACAAGAGGGTTTGCAAGGGATACTGTGCAGGCACAATCTAATAACACTCCAAGGGATATTTCAAAAGATTTGCAGTAAATCTTCAAATGTTTTGACCTCCATATAGTCTGTATTTTCTATTCATGTGCAAAACTGAATTGTTCCGTGTCTTTTTGAGTTGTACAGACCAATGGTTAATGATGATCAGAACTAGTTTTCTTTTTGTAACAGCACAAAAATTCTCACTAGATGGTAAAGTCAACATAATAAACAAGTAAGATAGCCAAGAATTTGAATAGAGATCATCTTACCATTCAATCATCTTTTGCAGTGTCAAAGCTCTTCCCAATTGTGTGAAGATCAGACATGGCAGAAATAGGGCAAAAACAAGCTACAAAAGAAATATTGTCAATGAAGTGAAGAACAAAACCAAAACAATGATTATAGCACACACATGCATGAAAGAGCAATAAAAATAATGCAGCAGAGCATTTCTCTTGTCAAAATATATCCACACGAAAAGACCAAACTGAGGACTGAGAAGATGAGTACCCCATTAAGAAGCTTCCTGCTCGATGGTGTAAGAATATTGATATACTTGGTAGCCATCACAAACCCAAAGCCACACATCACAAACACCTTTGCAATTGGTAAGACTGCAAATTTTATCATTTTCATGATAGATTCACTGTCACCCTCCATTGCTGCCAACATAGCTGAAGTAAACAATAAAATTATGTTGATAAAAAACTGTGTTTGGAGGATAAGTTTTGTGCCCAACCAGATCTCCTTCAGTCAAATCTAGGGAACCCTTGGAGCGTGCCTCAAGTCTTCAGACAAACTTAGCTCCCAGCTGCAAAAGATATTTAGGTTCCACTAAAAGTCGAAGCAGGGTACAGCCTCAGGTTCATTTAAGCTAATTATCATGCACTGAACCAAAACATTTATAATCTGGCCAGTTCAGGTTCAGCATGAAAACAGTTGACCAGATCATGGGCAAGAGTAAGCAGATTCGCATGCAAATATAACACAATTGCACAGCTGATTTATTCGCTGCAAAAAATGTTTGAAACAGAGCATAAGCCACAGTAGACAAGCTCGTAGCAGTGTCTGAATTAAAAAAATCCAACAGTAATAAAAGCGTTTTCTTTAATTACCCTTAATTTAGGCACAATCATCCAAACATTTACAGTTAAAAATCTTGAAATCTAACAATACAACAACCACGCTCTTACATGAAATCGCACAAACTCTTATTGCGAGACACTTGAAGAAAGCTTAAAGAATTTATTTTAATGAATTGACGTCCAAAAAAACAATCTTACACATTGATCCATCCTACCTACAATCAATCAACTCGGTTGTGAATGTACCAAAAAAATGTATGCATACAATGCAGTGGATCTGCTCGCGAGGTTAACTCATTAAAAAGCCACAATTTAGTCTAATCTAGTCCTGACTTCGGAAAGAAGTGATCAAATTCATACAAACAGAGATCTGCCGCAAACAACCTCAAACCTCTGAAATACCTATTTGCTCTTCTTCAAATGAATACCGCAAAAATTAGCGCCCTCAGCCTCGCAATTGTGAGGAATAATTTAATCCAAATCCAAATTCCTGTGTTACTGTTCAAAACAGTTGAAAATAGTTTTTGTTGATTAATTAGTCACAATTTGATCTTAAATTTAAAAAGAAAATTACACAAATCGACACAGATAGCCTCCTGAGTTGAACCTACCCTGCACATACCTTGGATTATTAAAATATTTGATTTCTCCGAGTTTGCACGGGACGAAATTACCCCGCTGCTCCAAATTCCTGCGTTAATGTTCAAAATAGTTATAATTATTATTTAGAGATTAAATTGTTACAATCCGCTCCTAGATTTGCATTACAAAAGAGCAAATAGTGATGCAAATAAATTTTGCAAGTAAATCTAACTTGAACAGACTTATTTTTTTAGAATATCTGCAGTGTTCAAATTCTACCGGCTAACTTCCGTGAAGTGCACATAAGCATCACAATCATAAAGAATAGATCTATCCTCTGGTTCAAATACATGTAATGCTATTCAAAACACTTAAATTTAACCATTTGGAGAGAAAATGCTCACAATTTAGTCTATAAAAAATTGCTCGACAAACAGATGTTTGAAGCAAAGATGCTTATAAACCACCTTCAAATTTTAAAATATTTGCTGCTGTTCGAATATCTCCCCGAAAAATGTGTGCTTGTGCACAAAAACCTAAAAACAATGAAAATACTATGCTCCGCTGCTCCAAATTCCTGTATTTTTTTGTTCGGAGTAGTTAAAATATAATTGCTTTGACAAATGTTGAGGAAATTATGCAAAATAAGCAAGTTATTTACTTGAAATTATATGCGAAGATAAAATAGAGTCATTTGAGAAATGCGAAAATATGGCGAATGTATATTCGGACAAAACTTCCAAGGCAAAATAAACGCTACTACGCAACAGGAAAACAAAAATTATCAAACGCGTATTTCGCTTCTAGATAGACTAGTTTAAATGCAGAAAAATGTATAAAATTTACACCAAAAAGAGGAACATCTGAAGCAAAAGCCTTCGAATACCGTTAAAGCAACATGATTCTCATGATTTCTGGTGCTAAATTTACTGAAAAACTTTCTAACCATGCACTTACTGTTAAAAGCAAAGTTGCATCTAGATCTGTCCGAGCATCGAGATTTCGCTACACGGTCTGTCAGTGTGCCTCTCATTATATTTCCTTATTCTTCAGATGCATCCGACTGTCAGAACGTGGCCACGTAGCGTTTGCAGAGAGAATTTATATTATCCGTACGATAAATGTCTCCATAGAGGACAGTTTCTGCGATTGCGTGATGCCTCTCACGTTCGTGCTTCAAAAACGAATGGATCTAGATAGAAAACGTATGGGAAATCGAAAGGTGACGAGGCTCTTTTTTGTTGTTTTCTGGCATTCAAAAAGTTCTTAATATGGTGTCTCGAGATAAATTTCAGAATAGGATGGATTCAGATTTAGAGCACGAGTCTATGAGTAACTCATAGGTTAAAATTTGAATTCTGATGGAATGTTTTAATAACTGTTCATGTTCATTTTTATTTTTTGTACATTCAATTTTTCAATTATTAATTTTAAAGAAATCAAAACTACAAAAATTAAAAGTTCATCAATAAATTTTACATGCATTAACAGTCATTCTTTTTTTAATATTTTGGATCATAATTGGTCAAATTTTGTACCTTAATTGATAATTATAACGCACGACTAATGGGGCATTTGTGCATAAGTATTGGAAATTTTAAGTGCACATGTATCTTTAAGCAGGTATAGGCGACCCTTTGAAATGTGCACTTTTTAACCCTTGCACACATAACGAATCCCACAGCGTGCACTATTACTACCATGAAGCCAAAACAATAGCTATAAGTAGTTAAGTTGCATGCAGAGACAACAAAAAAAATTCATCAAAATTTGATGTACCATTTAGAGTTTGTGGGTGCACGAAGTTAGTTATAATGGCTACTTGTACACTTCCCCTAGTTTTGAGGATATTTGTCATACTTTGATTCATCAATTGAACATATATTCATTATTGTTTAAATATTAAAAAATTCACTAAATCTAGCAAAAAGTACGAATCATATTGCATTCTAACTCATGTAATTAATATACCAAAATGTGTACAACTACTCATCCACTTATTAAAAAATATAAATAATAGTAATTAAAATTTAGCTCCACATAAGAGTTAAGTCAATCTTATTTAATCCCAATAAAGCTTGCATACTATCATATTATGTACTTATCCTCGCATTTAATAGTTGACTTCATGCAATCTTAGAACTCTTTTGTACAAAGATATACAATATTATTGTTTTTTATATGAAAGAGCGACAAAATGACAATGTCATCCCTGTTACATCCACATTCAAACAGCATCAAGAGCTAAAACATCAGCACAATCACAACAAAATAATACCAAAAATAGCTAGTTAGCAGCAGTTCGTAAGCAATAATAAACCACCAAATAAACCATAGTCCAACAACGAACCAACAATTAACAAAAGACATAATGTAACTAACCAAAGTATTCAACAAGGGATCCAAGCCTCGTAAACATAAATAGAAAGCAGTAAACTAAAAGTAAACCCTAAAAAGACTCTACACATGACCAGAATGTTTAACACCATAGCCTGCTTGTTGCAACACAATGTTCCAATCTTCTGTCGGCATCTTGAAGAGTTCCTTGTGAATACCTTCCTCCTCGGTCGTATTACCCAAAATATTTTCCTGCATAAGACATAGGGAGGTCGCAAAACTATGCATCACCCAAAGACTGAACTTGGAAATGTTGTCCATCTTCTTTTTAAGGTAGAGAATATTAGCCTTCAACAATCACAGTTCAATTTCCATCGCCTTTAGCTCCTTGTCTACAATTTGACAATCTATGCAACTACCTCTGGCAACAATAACCTTAACATCCTCCTCTTTCATTGTAACTTCACCAATTGGGTTCACATGCTCAACCCATATGCCATCAGAAGCATAGGTGGAGCTATCGTTAACCGATTTCTCAAGGTTATCTTCCCAATCACCCCCACCACTTTCCACATTTTCCTCCTCATCCTTCTCCTCATTTCCCTTCTCATGTTCCTCCTCATCGTCCTTTGAATCATAATCAACCAATTTTAGCTTTTTACCTTTACCAATGCTACGAGAGGTCAGCCTATTAGACCTTTGTCTGCCCTCATTCTTACTGTTTCTCTCCCTCATCTCATCCTCCTCCTTGCTTAACTCTTCCAAAATAGTAATCCTTTACGGTTGTCAAGATGTAACTCATTTTAAATTCAATAATAAAATGAAATGCTCTTTATCCTTAAATAAACTCATAATTCCTATAATAAGTCTATTTTGATACACTTTTACATTCTAATCTCTAAATGATGTTTCCAATGATATCATAATAATCATGAAATTTTGATAAAGAGATAAAGATTCTTTATTCAATAAGGAAATGTTGTAGTATCCTATTCATATCTACATACAATATTTAGGCCTTTCTAATGCCTTAAGTTCATATTACAAAATGAAATATAAGGTAAGGGATGAGATACGTCCATTGATCTGCAATCCAAGCTATCTTCAATACAATCTTTAAAATGAAGACGAAAACAAGATTCAGGTGCTTTTTCCACCCAACCTTGAAGTTTACACTTCCCTGGAATTCTTGGTCAATCAAGAATACCCGACCCTCTACGAATTGCTTAGCAAAAAGAATTCGATAGACAAGATGGAATATGGTGCATGCCTAGAATGATACATGCATTTTCGATTTTCTAATTAAATGAAGAAACAAGCAAGATCAATCAAGGATATGGTAGAGTGGATAAATAAATAAATCCATCTATTTCAATGGTCAATTGGTTACTCGACCGAGTATAATGCCATGCATAGCAATAAAATATAGTTTGAAAAAAAGCAAACTCTCTCTCTATAACCCACATTCGACACCCGTCCTGGAAGGTAACTTTCCACAAACACAAGCCTATCTAACTTTGTTCATATGAATCTAGGATATATATATATAGAGAGAGAGAAGGCAATCTTTCATTTTTTAAATTCTAGCTTCCTATTTCTCGCATGATAAAAATACAATGTTAAAGAAGACAATCTTTCGTTGAATAGAAATAGAAAGAATCAATCTTTCATTGTACAACCAATTATATCTGACAAGAAAGAAATCTTTCATTGAATAAACAAATACATATCTGAAAAGAGACTATCTTTCACTTCTATTTTGAAAAGTAAATCAAAGACAACTATTAAAATAAGAAGGTGTAACGCATGTAGGTATTTTTACATATAAACTAAAAGAATATGCGTACACATTCTAAAATTCAAACGAAATAATTCTTCATTAACTAACTCGTTGTTTTCTATGGTTCACGTGTTTTTGGATTATCTAGTTTCTAAGTTTTCCATATAAATTGCACAGTAAAACTATCTTCGTAATGCATCTACGTCTATATGACTTTCCAAGATTTCATTTTGATTCAAACCATCATGATTTTTACATGCAGAAATCTAATCTATAACTTTAATTCTTTCCTACATTATCATTCTAAATCAAACTATTCTAAAAACAAATCTGACTCTATTCTTTCAGATTGATACTATAAAAGATTACTCAAATAAGTGCCTAGCTGTGAATTTCGAAGCCATATCTGAGATGACTGGTGCTAATTCTTCTTTCCAATTCTTCTGACTGTGTTACTTTCCTTTACATTCTTCCTAACTTTCCCAATATTCTTCTTCTCTATGTTTCCAAGTCTGTCGTTGTGTATGTTTTACAAAATTCATAGTCTTATTTATGCTAAAATTGAGCTATTTTGTCTCCTATATTTTTGGTTGTCAAACTATATTGTTAAGGTTTCTTACGCCACGTCTAACAGCTACTTTGGCCATGAGACTTATTTCCTATCTCTCAAAATTCTCCACGTACCTCTACACATAGCGATGTATTATATGCAAAGTGTTTTAAGTTAAACTAAACTCCACATTTGCTTTATTCCTTGGAGAGTCTGTGAGTATTTCAAACACTAAAAGCATGTTTGTTGCTTGCTAGATATTATTATCGACTCCTTGTTATCTCATAGCTTTCTATGAGTCACAATACCGTTTCCAATTCATGGTGGCATTAACTTCATGCCAAATTGACTTCTCTTGTCGACTCCATTTAACATCCGATAATCTTGTCACATAATACTTAACTGCAGTTCTGTTCTACCAACTGCGCTTTGCTTGACAAAAATGCATTCACTATTTGCAATAAAACATGGTCTGCCACTATGTTTGGTGTTTAATTCGCTTGCCTATATATATATGAAAATATGAGCATGAAGATTATGTATATGAAATACATACATCATGATTATGTATGTGTATATATATACATAATATGCATGATTATGTATATGCATACATATACATAATTTCAAAAAGAAGGTAATCAAATTTCATGATAATACGATATATATATACATATATATGATCGAATTGATATTCAAACATATATATATATATATATATATATATATATATATATATATATATATATATATCTTAACACAAGAGTGAACACATAAATAGGATATTTCATCGATTACACGTATCTGCATACAAAAAATGTATAAATCTACGATCAATATCCATAGTTAATCTTCTTTTAACAACAAATCTTTCTTTGAATAAAGTATCTCATTTGCAAGCACTCGTGCAATTCGAATTTTAAATAAATCACAAGATCAAATCATACAACCATCATATGTACATTTATATATTCTAATAGTGGTGTGTGAGATTCCATCTATTCTAGCGAAATCCATGAGCTAAGACAACTCTACCTGAGCCATGTTCTCACCTTCATTTGAGTTCACCTGTTCCTGTATCCACTTGCACTCAATAGCTCATTAGCAATGACGATCCCAATTTATAATAAAAATAACACTAACCATTCAATTGCATTTACATAAGTAAAGTAAAGTAAATCATTTCATTGCATTTGAATTTCTATTTTTTTCATCTTATTTCACTAAAAGAAAAATTTTGTTTTCATTGCATAAACGAAAAGTAAACATTAATTTCCTAATAAAATAATTATTGATAAATATGATTTGTGACAATGATGGTCAATACTTTTTCCCTTCCTCTTACTAGTCAAAGGCTTTTGATCCTTCGATGCACATGATAACCTTGAAAATGCTTATGCAAAAATTTGATGTCCCTGGTAAAATTTTAGTCATTTTGAATTAATGTTTCTCTCTGTTTTTACCCTCAAGGTTTATGGTTTTTTAGGTTTATCTAAACCTGGGTGAGCCTTTTGTTTTAAACCTAAAGCTATTATGTTTCTTCATTACCTTTTTTCACTTAAACATGAGGGTCTTTTCCATCGTTGAAGGGGACTATGTTCCTTTTCCTAGGCATTATTTCTTCTGCCAGTCTTTTTCACTATGGTCGAGCCCCCTTTAATATTGTTGCGGATATTTATTTTCCTTAAGTTTGGCCTTAATGTTTCGGCCTATATCTCCATGATTAACTATCGAGCAACTAAAAGCTCCATAAATTTGCATGTGCATCAAATGGACAACAATGTTATGACCCAAGCGAAAAGATGCTCGAAGGATAGCAACAAGTATCGAGCAGACATTGTAACCTACACGTAATGAACGAGTAGATCAGACGACCCTCACAGTCTCGCAAAGGAAGATGCAGGGAAGTTAAGGACCGCGACATCGCGAGATGATGCCACGTGTCCCAGGCAAGCTGAAAAGGTCCGACGGTGGGATGGCTGACAGAGTTGAGATTCAAAGGTGATTTGGCAACGCTTTGTCATATTTTTATGGGCCCATTTGCCATGTTGGAGGGTCAATATCAATGTTGATCAATACTAACCAAATAATATTTTGTGCTGGACAAATCTACGGTGAAAATAGAGCATTTTTCAAAGGAGGTGATTTGGACTATTTCATTGTCATTCACGTGGGAAAATAGAGACATAAGGGAATAAGCCTGTCGACATGGAATAAACAGAGACAAGTCGAGATACATGGATGTCGACTGATTTTCAAGAAGCTTTCTCTAAGGGTTGTTTTTTGGGTCGGGTCACGACTAATGGACAAAGATGATAGTTCCAAGGGTGGCAATATCAACAAGTTTTCATTGCCACCATGGTGAGAAGTTGATATTTTCATAGGGATGAGAGGATAAGGATGATTTATGAGTTGGAAACGAAGCGATCAAGGACCTGTCAACAAGATCATAGGTTGTGTATTGTCAGGGATTCTCACAATAGGGCAGAAAATTATGAAATTGTTGCCGAGAAACTTTCAAAAGATAAGGACCCAATATCCAAAAAAGGGATTTTGAAACAGAAAGTTTGCAGTCAATAAATCAATTAATCAGGAAAAAAATCATTCATGTAAGGTGAACTTGGTCAGAGGGCAGTGAATTGGCAGTTTGAATCTAACGGTGTTTTTGATTTGATGGATATGATTTCTTAATCCATTTGCTGGCAGGATGAGTAGAAAAGCATTGAAATGATTATTTTTCCCATGCATGAGCACCGCCAAGAAAGGTATTTTCGTTATAAATATAGCTAGGTAGTGTCTTCAATTAGTAAGAAGAACAAAGAATTCATTATCTTCTTAGAAGATTTTAAAATGATGAAAGTGATTTTTGAGTAGTATTGTGCTAGGAGTTACACTAAGCTCTATGATACCGGATGGAATTCCTTTTTGAGTGAGTATGCTTGTAGTCAGTGGAGCATTGAAAGTTGGGAGGATAGTTAGTGGAGGCTTGAGATCCACTTCTCATCAGAACAAGCCCTGCATGACTCATCCTTTGTCTCTCCTCTGTCACTTGTTGGTGGAGGGTTAAAGGAGGATCCTCACAGAGGAACAAGAGCAGATCAAACTTGGGGAGGAGGCAACAACCATTCATCTTTGCAACTACATGGAAGTTGCAACCCCTCCCTCTCATTTTATGTTCCTCTACAAGGTCCTCTTTCCAGTTTCTCTGATCCTGGGCATAAAGGATTGAACTCCTCCTTTATCTAAGGGGCAACTTTACTTCTTGTCAAGAACTAATTTCCCTTCTCGAAGGGAAATGTTCTATAGAACAAAAATAATGCATCTCATGGTCCATCTAGAAACATCTGCAGTGATAGTGGAACAACTCAACGAAGTTTTGTTTCTACCAAAATGCAGTTAGGAATTTTGGTTCTACTTCATCATGAACACTAGTATGGACAGTTTTCTTTTGGGAGACTGTGAGAGATATTTCTGTAATAAAGTTACAAGCATTCTTATAAGCTTGTGGCAGGTGTCTCCTCTAGCCCGAAGCTTGTTTTCTCCCTTGTTTCCATAAAAGGGAATTTAAGGCCATGAGACAGGGTCGAGAAATTTCGTCACAAGTCTTGGGGGTCAAAACATTTGGTCCACAAGTTTGGATCCAAATCCTTGGTCATGAAACAATGAGTCTAGGTGAAAAGAGTAGACTGTAACAGGGATTTACAGAGCAAATAAAATGGGTCTTGTGTCATAATTTATTGTAGGTTCTTGAAGGAGGTATATGTAAGGTGATTTGTAACAGAAAATAGCTTATTAAATGAATGAAAGCATAGTTCAAATTCATTTTCTCCAGTGTGTGACTCTGTTATGTTTTGAATGAGTAGGATCAAGGGTTTTTCTCGTTCGTTGCTTTGTTATGATGTATATATTTTTTGTCTTATTCCCATACCTAAGGGGTTGGTTAAATTGCTTAGATAGAATTTGCAAACTGACGGGGCTTATACATGGATTGTGATAAGTATTTTGGGTTGGGATAGGTAGATGAGATACATTGCAAGGCAATGTTATCTTTAGATCCTCAGATATTAAATAAAAGGTTCTGCTCTATTTTCATCTTATGTTTTGCAATTTCAATCACCCAATGAATAAGACATTGGCAATGGCTTGTAGTTGTTTCCAGTAACAATTCTTTACTCACAACTCATTGACAACTTGTTGTGAACTACTAATATCAGAATATCTTTTTATTTTTGTATATGTTGTTGCTTGTCAAAAAATGTCTCATGCTCCAAAGCAAGTTGAGGATCACTGAGAGCTACCCACTCTGCAGCATTCTTCCTCTTTGTTGAGCCCATCTTAGGAATGAGACCTTCTGCTTTGTTTTAATGTCGTCTGCAATTGTGGTGTGGAGATTGCAGGTGTATTAAGGGATCACCTTCTCGGGTTTTGCAGAGCCCGAATTGTAGAGAGATTAACAAAATCCTTGTTATATGTTGGTCCAAGTCTCCAAGTATTCTAAATAGTCTAGAGTTGGCTTCTCCACGCATAAATTTGAGGGCTCGACTTGGTTTATGCCTCTATCGCAATGTAAAACCCCACCATGTGCATTCTGGGGAACCAACAACACATAACTTTGTAATAACCACCAAGGCTGAGGGGCTTTTAGGAGAAGT
This sequence comes from Cryptomeria japonica, assembly GCF_030272615.1. Classification (NCBI taxonomy): domain Eukaryota; kingdom Viridiplantae; phylum Streptophyta; class Pinopsida; order Cupressales; family Cupressaceae; genus Cryptomeria; species Cryptomeria japonica. Next base: position 487,961,438 of record NC_081413.1, read on the forward strand.
GATAATGGCTATCCCAAGGTGATGAATACATTATTTTTTACTAGAGTGAGGAGTGTCAGTTATGGTAGCAATAGGGGAGGGCTCAAAATTGGGTTTCCGGCATCATTATGTTTCTAGGTGGACACAAAGCCAAATGGAAGGAATGGAGCCTGTAGATAAGACCCTGGTGCAAGGGCACATGTTTTTTACCTTAATTTTTGGTGGGATAAATGACTTCCTTAACATAATGCTCTAGGGAATTTAACAAATATAATGGGAAGTAAATGAGGTCATGGTTTCTAAAATGATTTAGAAGTGGCATGAGGATAGAAAAAAATAGACTTTAAAATGACCCTCAAAGGTAAAATATTTCATGATCATCAAACATACCTTTTTCTATGGGTCGAGTAGCTCCTCTCTAACGTACCCACCCTCTAATTTAATCAAGGTTTCCTTTTGTCTAAATAATTTGTTGAGACTCACTGTTTACCATATGAATAGTTCTTTTCTACTTTCTGCCTTCCATAGAAAGACTAGTGGCTTATGCAATCACTTCCTCGCTACTTTCAAAGGAGATTCCATCCACTATGACTTATGTTGTTCTAGATATTAGGATTCCCACAGATACTGAGAGGGGGGGGGGGGGGGGTGAATCAATATCTAACCGGTTAAAGTAATTTCTTAACTTAAAACATGTAGAACATATTAATATTGTATACCAGTAAACAGAAAGTAATGCAATAAACAGAGATAACAACAACCACATGAAAAACACACCATAACATAGTAGTTTAACAAGGAAACCCGGTGTGGGAAAAACCTCAGTGGGATTTGTGACCCACAATATTCACTTACTAGCCAATAAGAGAATATTACTGCTACAAGAGGGGCCTGCACATGCAGGAAGGCCAAGTGCCTAGAGATCACTGCTCAATTACAAAATGGGAAGTCTCACTGACTTACAAAATGGATTATATAGATCCAATTTCTTGTACTGCTTCAAAATAGCATCTACTATGCCAGATCCAGTACCGGTTTATAGCTCTACTTCATACATAAACCCTTAACCTATAATTTGCATAATAGGTCTACCTTATTTCGCCTAATTACATTCTTCCATCTATCACAAAATGTTCTACAATGATCTCTTATATATATGAGTCATTTTACAACTTGCCAAGTCGACTTACAATGATTTTACAATAATTAACAAAATATATTAAAAACAAACCCCTATTGGCCTTTGTGCCGGTATGCTTCCTTTCACTATCGGTGCCGATGTAGAGTATGACCTTGCTAGTGCTAGTGGATTGCCTTGCTGGTGTCATAGGATTGTAAGGTTGCCATCAATGACAAAACCTTCAATCACCTACAATGTCTCATTGGAGTGTGCATTTTCCAACAATCTCCCCCTTTGGCATTGATGGCAACACTCATGAGAAAAATCCAAAAATTGCCCTCCAAAAAGAATCTGCCGGTATTGTCTTACCAAAAATTGTGTACCAAAATAATGTGTACTCCCCTTGAGTTGATGAGTCATTTTACTGATTATTTTTCTCATTCCACTACTCCCCCTTTGGCATCAATGACATGGGTTGTCAAAGTGTCAATTGAGTGTGGTTTCCTGCTTCATCCTTGTAACCGGTTGGTTACAATCTGAAAAAGATCCACCAAAACTAGATCCAGGCTCTCAAGAAACTTTTTATTGTCTTTTATTGCAACCTCAGTCCTCTGAATTGTACCGGTGAGGTGTTGCATTTGCTCTGCCAGTGTTTTTTGTCCTTGAATCAAGGCATCAGATATTTCTTTCCTTAAGGAGGCTCGATAGTCCAATTTTGGACTTAGTCTCCATTTAAGATCTTTAGCCTTATCTTTTATTCTTTATTTTTCTCTTTACAACTTTAATAGTTCTTCCTCAAAACCTGTTATCTTCTGCTCAAAAAGTGATAATGAATCAGATGAATTAATGAAATTGTTAGCTAGTTGATTTATTTATTCCTGTATCTTGCTAATCTTTTTGTCTATATCAACTGTCAAAAAGTTAGTTTTGCATGTGTCTCTGTACAAAGTTTTGAATTCCTTTATTGTACTACATAGTTCTGGTAGAAGTGTGTCAAACTGCCTTGTACACTTCTTTATTTCTTCCTCAAAGAATTTGTGTTTTTCCTTCTCTAATCTCTCCTTGAATGCATCCTCTTTTATTTGTTCAATTGTCACAGTGTTGTCAATAATATACTTAGACAAAGTGTCAAGTTGACTCAAAGAATCTTTATTGTCTACATTACATTTAGATGCTATCATTTTCAAAATTGGAATGGTATCATCTATTGCCTTGTATTCCTGGGAGCTACAAGCTGTTATTTTCTTTATGGATTCCAAAACAACTTATGTTACATTAGTTGGTTTAAATTATGTACTTGAAGAGCCAAGACTCTGTATTCCGTCAGTGGGAGCAATTTCCTTGCTTGTGGTGACCTCTGGTAGGTCAGTTTGTGTTTCCATTTCTTTAAGCAAAGGTTTGACTTGTTCAGTTGTTGTCGGTGGCATTGACTCTGTGTGAACCTGTTGTTGAGATGGAGCCTATTGCTCTGCTTGTTGTTCAGCCTGTTGCTCTGTGTTATCATCTGTCAGTTTACCTTCTGTACCATCTGTTACCGGTGCCTTACTAGCCATATCTATTTTCTTAGTTGTATCCTTATCTACCACAATATTAACCTTCTGATTATCAATGTCCACTATGTATAACACCTCATATTTGGGATTTGTGTCCTCTTGTGGTATGTCCATACTCTCACTATCCAGTTGATTGTCAGTAGTAACTACCGGTGGAGTATCCAGAGGCGGTGGGGATAGATTATCTATTACTTTTATGCTAGGCAGTCCACCAACCTTGCCTTTTCCCTTATCCTTATCCTTTTGGTATACTTTGATAGGTTTGGGTTTTCTATATTCTTCCTGCTTTTCCTTCTCTACAAGGAATATGTCCCATGCATTTGCAGTTTCCTCTGCAACCTCATTTACTCTACCAACCATAAGTGCTATATGTCGGTGTGCAGTTGAGAATACTGATCGGTTAGCCTTAGAGATCATATCATCTATCTCCTTTGGTGAGTTGATTAGGTATACAACAAGTAGTTTTTCAATTTTTATTTTCTTGTCAAGCTCTACAATAGCTTGCCTTCTTGCTTCAAGCCTTTTAAACAGTTCTGCCGGTAATTCATCCACAACTTGCATCAAAAATTTCTTGTAGATATCCAAGTGTAGAATTACACTATTTTCAACTTTCTCTTTGTCATCAGCTGATAATGAATCATATAATTTATTGATGTTTTTCAGTTGTCCATCCTCTGTTATTTCATCCAGTAGTTTGTCAATTGGAACAATGTTTTGTTGGGTCTTCTTCTTGGGTGTTAACTTCTTTTTCTTAGGAGTTATTTTCTTAGCCGGGGGCCTTACTACCTGTTGTTTCTATCTGGTTCTTCTAGGAGAAGGTGTAGATACTAGTGAAGGTTCTCTTTTCCTCACAACTCTTTTAAATGCAGCTGGCATATCACTTTCTGAAGAAGTTGCTACCAGTGAAAGGTGATTTTTTGGCTGTAGTGCTTCTAACTCATCTTCAATGATGTCGGTTTGTTTAAGTGCATCTTCTTTGATAGCCTTTGCTTGCCTAGATCCTCTTCTTACTGTTGCTTCTACTTTATTTACCCTTTTCTTAGATTGAATTTGATTCTCAATAGTCTCAGCACTGCCAAATACCTCTTCTTTAGGTTCCTTGGGTGCTTCCAAAAGGGCTTTTGCATATGTTTCAATTATGTTGTCATCAGCTTCATAACCCATTTCAGTAACCCAAATTGTTCTTGGGATAACTGCCTCCATCCAAATCTCATCCTTTTTTATAACAAAGCATATTTCATCCTTATACTTATTTACAATTGCTTGTGATAATTTGACTAGTATTCATCTGGGCCTTCAATGATTGAAAGTACTCATTTATATTCTTTTCTCTATTTTCACCCATGTTGTGCAGTAAATCAGACAGTTGTTTGCCTACCGGTATATCAAAACCAAGATTCTTGTTACCGATACCGGCACCTATTTTGTTATGTGCAGCATTAAAACATACAAGCATGTTTCCAAATCTAAATGTCCCCTTTTTGTCTTTCTTAATCTTTCCAAGATTATCAATAAGCTCATCTTTCAACCATTCACACACATCTATTTTTGCATTATCCTTGATCATATCATAAGCACTCTTTATGCATAGGCTAGAGACTGAATTTAACTTGTTTGCATGTGTTGTTTTGTAGCCTAAAATCATGCTAATGAATCTGACATTGATGTCGGTTATATCATTTACTCTTAAGGATCTTTTATCAGATGTTGCACCTGTTAGGTTTGTCATTAGGTGATTTGAAACCTTCTTTGTTTTATCTGGTCTGTTACCGATGGAAGGTAACCCTATCACAACCTTGATTGCCTCTTTAGTGATTTTGTGAACCGAATCCAACCAGAAGAATGCACCATATACCCTGCTTAAAACTATCCTTATAACTTCCTTAGGGAAATCCGGAATGCTGAGAATTTCAGTGAATCCTAGGGTTTCAACTATTTTGTGTTCCGGTTTCAGATTACCGAAATTGTCACATATTATAGTCTTATACATGTTTTTTATTTCTTCATCACCTAATTCTTCTATGCGATAATGAATGTACATTCTAGGGTCTTCAACAAAAACTACTCCTTTGGGAATTTGAGAAAATGCACCAACATTATCATCCTTCTTAGCTATTTCAGGAACTAACTAAAATATGGGTCTAGGGCGCTTGATCACTTCGACTACAATAGGATTTGCTATGAATTCAGGAACAGATGAAGAAGCCATGATTATAAATACCTTTATCTACCTTAGGAAAGATTGCTTGCTGAATTGCTTTTCTTCTTTGCTCGAAAAGTCTTTGTCAGGAGTTTTCGCACTCTTCGAATGTTTGAATGCTCGGTGAAGTAAAAATGGAGCCAAAACACTGATTTATAATGTTAATTTTGCCAACCACCATATTTAATGCTTGTCGGTTAAGTAATCACTTAACTTATCTGCCGGTATACAAGTAATTTCAACTTCTTACCTTCAACCAAGGGAATTATAGCATGTTTCACATTTGATTACCAAACCCTCAAGGAATTTCCTTCAGTTAGATGAAGAGTCTCCTGTCGGTGGAGTGTTACTCTGTTCTGCTGGTGGAGGATTATTCCTATCAACATTCAGTTCTGATTTCCTAATCCATTGTTTTGAGAATTCCTACTTAACTTCTTCAACTTTTTCTTTACCTTTCAAACTAGGACCTTTGTTATTTACCGATGAGGACTTGCTTCTACAAAATTTTGCAATATGTCCAATTTTGTTACAGTCATAACAAGTCACATTATTTTTCTGAATAGCTTTCCCATATCCTATGCCGGTTTGTGTTCTACATTGATTAGATAAGTGTCCAAATCTTCCACAAACATAACATCTCACATTCATTCTGCAATTTTCAGAATTATGACCAACTTTGTTGCATTTTGAACATTGACCGGTGGGTGTATTGGTATTCTAATAATTTCTAGATCTGCATTGATTTGCTCTATGACCATACTTGTTATAGTTAAAGCATTTGCCATTAAATTTATAAGAAGTAGGTTGTCTTATCGGTTTGCCATGATCCTGTGTGTTTGCAGTACCGGAACTTTCACCAGCTTCAAAGCCAAGTCCACAAGTGTCATCATTAGGTTTCTGATTCTTCAACAAGTTACCAAGTTCTTCAGAGCTTTTCTTGAATTTTTCTTTGTGCTGATTTGCAGTATCGAGTTCTCTTTCTAAGATTTATTTTTGTCTCATAAGTTCATTTGAGTCATTTTGTGTATGCATCAGATCTGTCTTCAACAAATCATTTTCATAGCTAAGTCTGGTGTTCTCATTTGCAACATCACTTAGTCTTCTAGTCAAATCTTCTTCATTCTTCTTTCTATCTTCAATTTCCTTACAAAATATCATAGTCATATCCTGCATCTCATTCTTTGCTGTCATGTTCTCTTGTTTCAGCTTGCTTATCAGATCACTAAGAGTTTCCTTTTCATCATTTTCATTTTTCATCTTTTCACAAAGTTCTCTTCTCTTGTTTCTTGCAATGGTAAGATTTTCTTGAAGTGCTTAAATAATATCCTGTGCAGCCTTTAGATCATCTTCAAGTTTGATATTTTTCAATTTTTTTGTATCATAGTCTGAGAGAGCTGCTTCTAATTGCTTCATCAGGTTTTCCATCTCTACCGGTGTCAAGATCTTCCTCAAGTTGTTAGGCTTCTGAAAATAGAGGACCAATATTTGATACCAATTGTTAGGATTCCCACAGATACTAAGAGGGGGGGTGAATCAGTATCCAACTGGTTAAAGCAATTTCTTAACTGAAAACATGTAGAACATATTAATACTATATACCGGTAAACAGAAAGTAATGCAATAAACAGAGATAACAACAACCACATGAAAAACACACCATAACACAGTAGTTTAATGAGGAAACCCGGTGTGGGAAAAACCTCGGTGGGATTTGTGACCCACAATATTCACTTACTAGCCAATAAGAGAATATTACTGCTACAAGAGGGGCCTGCACATGTAGGAAGGCCAAGTGCCTAGAGCTCATTTCTCAATTACAAAATGGGAATTCTCACTGACTTACAAAATGGATTATATAAATCCAATGTCTTGTACTGCTTCAAAATAGCATCTACTATGCCAGATCCAGTACCGGTTTATAGCTCTGCTTCATACATAAACCCTTGACCTAATATTCGCATAACAGGTCTACCTTATTTTGCCTAATTACATTCTTCCATCTATCACAAAATGTTCTACAATGATCTCTTATATATATGAGTCATTTTACAACTTGCCAAGTCGGCTTACAATGATTTTACAATAATTAACAAAATATATTACAAACAAAATTCCTGTCGGCCTCTATGTCGGTATGCTTCCTTTCACTGTCGGTGCTGGTGTTCTGTGTGCTGGTGTAGAGTTTGACCTTGCTAGTGCCGGTGGATTGCCTTGTCGGTGTCATAGGATTGTAAGGTTGCCATCAATGACAAAACCTTCAATCACCTACAATGTCTCATTGGAGTGTGCATTTGCCAACACTAGAAGGTTGTGAATTGTATATATAACTCCTTGTCAAACCCATTCATATGTTTGATGTACTCATTAACCCATCCCTCCTTGCACATATGTCACATAATGTCATCGTTTCTAAATTCATTTGGTTTATTAGGCTCATATTGAACTCAATCCCCACCCATTTTGAGAATAGTCATAGAAATAGCAAAGAGGATTCTCCGGAAAACCAGGATATTTTTAATAAATTTACTAAAAATTGTCACAATAAACTAGCAGTTAATGAGAAAACCAAAAATGTGTGAACCATCAATGTTATAATTGTACCTCCATCCTCTCATAACCCACCACTCATGTTGATGGAACAACTCGCAGTGTGATGGGCTAGTTGGGTTGGTTTTTGTGGCCTTTCTTCTTTTAGGGATTGAATGATCATTATTACCCAGGCTTCCACATGTCTCACTAGAATGATGCTAATGTATCATAACATGGCTAACCAAAATGATCATGTGACACCCGCGATCCACCCCTTTCCACATAAATGAAAAGAAATTGTTATTTTCATCATGATCATTCCAAAACTGTCGAAGAGTCCACATCACTTGACTTTGAGTCCACATCATCCCAAGTCTACTCGACCTCTTATTCAAAATTTCCCACCACCAACTTTTAAACTTACAACCCCATAACCACAACATAGATATGTGTTGTAGAAACCATTTCTAGAAGAGGTAAAGATCACCCATGGGAATCAGTCAATGAACACTCTCCTCTTAGGAGTAATTGCACATTTCTTGGGAGGGAATGTTTTTTCCTCCAACATTTCAATCCTTCCATTTAAAGGCCTAAGGTTGCAATAGCATAAACCACCATGTTTCCTTCTTTGTAGACATGTCTAATTTCAAAGAACTCCAACCCCAAAAGGAATTTGTGAATATCTCTAACTATCCCTTCAATAGACCTATTAATCTTATTAAATCCCTTAATAGAACCAATTATGAATTTAGAATCACCTTCAATGGCCAGAGCCCTTAAACCGATTGAAAGGATAATTTTGAGCCCCCAAAGTAAGGCCATAACTTCGCCTTGATTGTTTGTATTTCCCTTTAAGTTGCCAAATTAGGCTATCACTATCTCCCCTGGATGCATCCTTATAACTCCTTCCCCCTCTCTCCCCCATAGTAGCCATGTCATAGGACTGCCTTGCAACACCATCAAATTTTTCTTATACCACCCAAATCTAGGTGTACACTACCTAGTGTTCTTCCTCTTCATCTTTTTAGAATTGTCAAATTTGGCATAAGAGCCAGGTAAGACCCAATTTTTTGCAATTTTATCATCAAATTGTGTAAGGGAATAGGCATGGAAAAGTAGTGACAGAGAGGTTTTCCATAAGTAGTTTAGAGAATGATCTAAAAACATCCTCCACATGTTTTTCCAACTCATGAAAAATCCCATTGTTCTTTTCTTTCCATATACTCCAACCAAGATGGGGTGGAATTTTCTTCCATAATTGTTTAACAAGGGGGTTATGTGATGGCCCCAACCAATCCATAATTAATTGTTGTAAGTCTTTATTCATGACCTAAAAAATATCTAGCTTTTGTAGCACCATACCTCAAAGGATGTTAGTGAAGGTACAATGGAACAATTAGTGGGGAATTATTTCCTCTTCTTTCTTGCATAAAACACAACAATTAGGGAGTTGGAATCCTCACTTAGTTAGATTGTCTTGAGTAAGAATCTTGTTGTGTAAAGTAGTCCACCAGAAGAAGTTAATTTTGGGAATTAATTGAGGGTTCCAAACCTTTCTCCACCACCCAGGGGTGTTATTTTCCTTATGGAGAGTATGATAAGCTTACGTTATAGTAAAGTCACCACCAAGGTTCATTCTCTAGCTAAAATTGTCATTTTTGTGGAAGAGGGGGATTCTAGTCTATTTTAGCAAGTTTTGCAGTTCTAGATACACTTCAACAAATGGGGTTGATCAGGGCAGCACTAGGAAATATCCCTCCAAGACTTGGTTGGGAAAATGTAGTCCTAGAGCCACTATCCAAATAATGCCTTAGCACACCCATAAATGTTCCCAAAGGATTGGTACAAAGCTAGAGGTTTATCCTAGCTAGGTATCTTCCCAAATGTGGATGTTGCCCTCATTCCCATTCTACCACATCAAGCCAGATTGAATAATATTCTTGGATTTGAGAACATTATTCCCTATCTTAGAACCACTTGGAAATCCTTGAGTTGGAAAAACCCTATAAAAATTCTCATGGTTTAAATACTTAGCACTCATTATATTGCACCAATAAGCCTTATGGAGGGTCAACTCTTATCCAACTTTCACCATGAGGGCCTTATTAAGAAATGATTTTTTTCTAATTCCAAAGCCTCCCAATATTTTTGGGAAACAAACCTTATCCCAATTGAAAAGAGTCAGTATCTTCTTATCTTCCATGCCAGTCCATGAAAAAGTAACCTGCATTCTTTCAAGTTTCTCAATCATTGAGCCCAAAATCTTTAACAAGGAAAGAAAATAAATAGGGATACCTGGATACCTTATAGAGAGGCAACTAAGAGCTAAGGTTTTCTTGGACTACTAAGAAATTTTGCCTTCCATCTAGCCATCTTCCTTTGTATTCTTACTAAAATTGAGCTCCAAAAGGTGCTAGAAATTTCCTTAACCGTGAGAAGCAACCCCATATAGACCCCAAGGAGAACAACACTCTAGCAACCCAAGATATATTTGATTTTATATTGCAATTTATCCATAGTATTAAATAATTAAATGCTACTTTTATCATAGTTTATATGTTGTCATGAAGCTTTCGCATATTGATTAAGGAAGTCTTTCCATTCATGTGCTTCCACCACCAAAGCTACACCAAACAAGATGGTATCATCCACAAACTATTGCAGACTAGCTAGCGGTATAGAGGAAGTAGGATTGACTCCCTGCAACTTTTCCCTATTGAAAAGACTTAGAAAGTTTCTTCCAAGCACCTCAGCAGGAATAATGGAAATGTAGGAGGACAGGGGGTCACCTTGTATAATACCTCTAGCCACTCCAAAAGACCTCTAGGGACTCCATTAACCAACATAGAATACCTCATTGTGGTAAGACATGAGCTCTTATTAAGCTAATTATTCTATCTCCAAATCTAAGTTTCGTGAGGATTTTGAAAAGAAAGTCTCAATTAACTTTGTCATATGCCTTAGAGATGTCAAGTTTGAGAACCATCCCTGTTTGACCACTGTAGTGTCATAAATTATCACCGGGCCAATTTACACCTCATATTTGTGCCCCTACTCTAGCATGTCTTATCTTCATCACCTTTATGGGTAGTTTTTGTGCCTATTGTCCATCTTTGAGGCCATGAACAACCTTTTGTGGGTTTTACCATGAGATATCCACCTTATTTTACCTTTGTTTGGGCCCTTATTGGAGAGGGACCAAGGTGTGGAGCGCCCTGGTCTAGAGCATGGCTCCTCAAAACACCATGGTCCTTCCTAATCTAGCCCCAATTTAAAATGGGGTAGGCGTTATATCTCCCCAGTAAGATTTGATGTCCATGGCTCAACATGACCATTGGAGGTCAGTCTAATCAGTTATTTACCTAGATACCCCTATATAAAGACATTATATCAATTAAATTTGATCTAAGTCTCCATCTATTATCTACCTAAAGAATTCTTGCATTCGTGAAGCATTCATTATCAAGCATTTTAAAAAATATTCAAGCCTACATATTCATCATCTAGCATTGTGGAGAAAAGTCGTGTCAATTTATATGCAAGCATGTGTGTGTGATTAGGGTTTTATCATGTTGATGCCATTTCATACAACATATGTTATTACATTCAAAGAATGAAGCATCATCATTAGCAATTGCAGATCTGAGGTATATCTTTCTAGTACTTATTTAAATATTTGCATTTATTCTTTATAGGTTGATTCCAAACTAGGGTTTGACTTAGGAAAACCCCTATTGCCAATAATTTCACCCTTCTTTCCGTTTGTAGGAAATGGGTACAAAGCTTTGTTCAAGAAGATTGACAAGATTCATCGAGATGAATAAGTTCACCTTTTGACGGGGAGAAATTTGGAGGACCAGACCGAATTGGAGCAACACGATGTTGAAAAATCAAGCGAAACTTTGGGGACCAGATCCGAAACATCCTCTTTAGCCCAAGTCTAGGTTGGTGTCCCTGTATGATGACCACAACTCACTATTTATGCTCGATCTCCTCAATTATCACCTACTTTACCCTAATTTCAATATTTTTACAATTCAACTTAGAGAGGGGGAATCAAAACCCTAACAGAGGTGAACCTAATCAGAATTTCAAAGCTTTTTCCTTAGAGGGATTAAGCCTAGATCTATTAGGTCCATCCATCTTTCAATGTAATGGTCTCTTAAGAAAAATTAGTGGTTTTATTACCTTAATTGGTGAAACCCTAATTTTCACCATTACATTTTGGTTAACCTAACTCCTTACACCACTATTTCTAATTTGTGCTCTCATATCTTATTTGTGAGCAACTTAATTTTCAAATTTTCACTCATAGATTTATTTTTAATCAAATTATATAAATTTAGATGTTAAATTCATAATAACCCTAATTTATTTTGGTTAATTTGATTTGTGGGTTGCATAATTTGTAACTTTTATTTTTCGGATCTGATCTTAGACATTCATAATGACACTTAATAGATCTAATTTATTTGTCATTTCACATATGATTACCTTGTTTTTCACTTATATTTATCATAATCATGTGTTGTATAATGATTTCTTTCACTTTACATTACTTCTTTTTATTCATAGCACTTTGGCATATTGCATTTTTAGAATTTCCAAAATGCCCCCTCTTACTCAATTAAATATCACAACTTTTATCCATGATGCATGTTGTTTTATGGTGATTTTTTTAGAAAAATACATTACATATGTATATCACGTTGAAGATTTTATATATCATCATCCTAGAGATGCTAATGAAAAACCTAATATGTGTACCTCTCCTAGGGTATCTCATGTGAATAAAGAAAGAGATAATACTCCTATCGACGATCTCTCTAATGGAGAGAAAGGATTGAAGGGCACCATGGCACCATCTTCTTCTCATAAACATACCCTAGCATAATGGGGGAAAGGTCAAAATAATGGTGTTTCGATCTCTCTAGACCCCCCTTATTCTCCTAAAGCCTATCTTAATCATCAAAACATTTGTAGAGAAGATGATGTTATGCATTTAATTCATTACCCATCTCCCCACATAACATTAATTATAGATGATGCCTTGGATGATAAGAAACGTCCTTCCTAACCTATCAAAAATAATATGCATGATTATAGAAAGGATAATCTCCCTATAAAGGATATTCCTTCTTCATCTACTTCTCCCTTTGTTCCTTCTAGATATACTTACACTACAAATTTTAAAGAAAATCATTATAATACTCCTTCTCAATTAAAACATTCTTATAGGAGTGGCTATAACATAATATCAAAACAAGGTTATAGAGGACAAGGACTTGGAAATTTTCAACAAGGAATCAAATTCTCTATAAACCCTCCTACACAACCTAGTACCAAAGGTCTAGGACATCCTCATCAGTCACCTATGGATGATCTTCTTAAAATTCAAAACTTTAAGGAGTATCTTGTAAGACATAGAAAGTATTATCCATCTAAATGTGCTTCTTCGTCAAACACTCCTTTTTACTTACATCATCAAACTAATGACCATGATACTAATGATTGTCCCAATTTTCAAAATGGAATGCAACGACTCATTTATAATGGCATAGTCAAAATCATAGAAGACAAGTCATCTTCTTCTAGAAACCCTTGTCCTACATCTCAAGAGACAAGACCTATTCCTATTGATGACCAAGAGAAATTAGATATTAGAATCTTTTGGAGATTGAAGTATGATAAGAATGTTGTTTTTTGTTTCATTTGAATTAATTACAATTATAAGCATAAGGAAGGTGATGCAGATTGTCTTTTTCATCGTAGTTATTCTCATTACCTTGGAAAATATAACATTTAAAACATTTGTTCAAGACCAATATGATAGAGTTGTTGGCAAGAGACACTGCATAGATCATTAGATGTTGTCATTTATGGAAACTCGAGTCAAATATTCCATCCATATTTCTTAATTTATTCATACTAGAAGACAAATTGAGTTGTGGTGAGGTCTGGTGAGTTTGAACAGGACATCTGATAGTGTACAATGTTTTGGTTGATACTTCATTTTGTTTGGATATTTTGTGTTGCAAATCTCAGAGAAGCATTGTGGATGTGTAATCTACCTTATTCGAGGTTTGTGGCCTTTGGTGATGATTCTCGAGTAAGTTAGAAGGTATGGTTTTTCAGGTTTTTGGTTAGAATAGTGTTCATCAACAGTAACATGTGGATATTCATTATGAAGATTGTGTGGAGTAATTTTGGTGATCATTTGTGTGTTTGAGGATGTTGTTGGCATGATCGGCATAACTGATGCAGATAAAGAATGGTGACTGAACTGGTAAAGGAATGTTTATGATGACATTATGATAAAGAGATTGAGATTGCATGATCGGATGACTTTGATCAGTTATTTGTGTTGTCATTGATGGCAACTAATGTTTATTATATTATATTTTGTCATCTAAGTCTTTTTGGTCTACCAGAAATGCCTTACCGGTATTATAGACAATGAACTGGGAATTAGGACCTTAACCGGTAAACAAGGAATGTTTTGATCTGATCTGGCGATTGGTGATGATTGAAGTGTTGTGGTTTGGAATGTGCACCGAGAGGGGGGGTTATGTTGGCATTCTACACTCATATGAGAATAGTTGATATTTTCATTGATGGAAACCAACTGGCAATCACCTGGCAACCCACTGACATTTACTGACATCGACAATGGACTTCTACATACACTGGCAAGCACTTCACCGACAACGGCAATAATGCATCCCGACACTCAAGCCGAAATGGAATAAACTTTTGTTTATTATTTTATAATATAATTATCTCTTGTATAAGCCAACATGACATATTGTAAAAAACTCATATATATGTATGAGATCTTATAGGTCATTTTGACATGAGAGGATATGAGAATGAGAGAATATAGATAATATTTTGTATAAGGTGATATAGTTGACAACGAAGGTTTTGGTTATAGACTAAGCTTAAACCGGTACTGAACCTGGCATAATTGATGCTGATATGAAGCAGTACATTGTATTGGATTTTGATATTCCATTTTGTAAGTTAGTGAGACTTCCATTTTGTAGTTGAGCAGTGAGCTCTAGGCTGCTAGCCTTCTTGCATGTGCAAGCCCCTCATTGTAAGTAATATTTATTCATTGGCCAGTGAGTGAATATTGTGGGTCACCAATCCCACCGAGGTTTTTTCCACATTGGTTTTCCTCATTAATATCTTGTGTTATGGTGTTTTCTCTATGTTGTCTCTTTTATTCTTATTTGTTGCATTAATTCTTATTTACCAGTACATTGTTTTTGGATACAAAGTTCTTAATAAGTTTAAACATTCTGTTAACCGGTTAGACACTGATTCACCCACCCCCCCCCCCCGCCCCCCCCCCCTCAGTGTCTTTGGGACTACCATTGATTATAACAATTGGTATCAGAGCCTAGTCCTTTATTTTAAAAAGTCTAACAGCTTGAGGAAGATTCTAACACCGGTATAGATGGAGAACTTAAGAAAACACTTGGAAGGAGCTATTGTAGATTATGATGCAGAGAAATTGAAGAATATCAAACTTGAAGATGGCCTAAGGACTACACAAGAATTCATTAAAGGACTTCAGGAGAATTTTTCTATAGCACAAAATAAAAGGAAAGAACTTCATGAGAAGATGCAAAAAGATGATGATGAAAAAGAAACTCTTAGAGAACTTGCAAACAAGTTGAGATAGGAAAACAGTAATATGAAGAATGAAATGCAAGATATGACTGTGAGGTTATGTAAAGACATTGAAGATAGGAAGAAGAATGAAGAAGACTTGACTAGGAGACTCAATGATGCTGGAAATGAAAATCTAAAACTTGGTCATGAAAATGATATGCCGAAGACAGATCTGATTCACATGCAACATGATAAAATTGAGCTTATGAGACAAAAGGGAATTTTGGAAAATGAGTTGGCTACTGCAAATAAACACAAAGACAAATTTAAGAAAAGTTCAGAGGAGCTTGAGGACATGCTGAAAATTTAGAAACCTATTGGAGATACTAATGGACTTGGATTTGAAGTTGGAGAAAGTTCTGATACTGCAAACAATCTAGATCAGAACAAACTGGTAAGACAACCTAATGCTTATAAGTTTAATGGAAAATGTTTCAATTGTAACAAATATGGTCATAGAGAAAATCAGTGTAGATTTAGAAACAATTAGAATATTAATGCACCCACCAGTCAATGTTCTAAATGCAACAAAGCTGGTCATAATTCAAAAAATTGCAGAATGAATGTGAAATGCTATGTTTGTGGAAGATATGGACACTTATCTAATCAATGCAGAACACAAACCGGCGTAGGATATGGAAAGGCTATTCAGAGGAATAATGTGACTTGTTATGCTTGTAACAAGATTGGACACATTGCTAAATTTTGTAGAAGCAAGACTTCACCAACAAATAATAAAGGATCCAGTTTGAAAGGAAAAGAAAAGGTAGATGAGGTAAAGCAAGAATTTTCAAAATAATGGATTAGGAAGAGAGATCAGATAGTTGATGAAACTGTCTCTATACTGGTAGAATAGAGTAATCCTCCACCCACAAGAGATTCTTCATCCAACTGAAAAGTAACCCTTTGGGGGTATTGCAGCAAATTGAAAATCATGCAGATACCCTCGGTCGATGAGAAGAAGATAGATTTCTTCCTTACCGATAGATGTGTTAAGTTTTCACTTAACCGACAAGCATTTAATGTGGTTGGTGGAAGAAATGTTATTATAAATCAGTTGATTTCCCTCATTTTCGAGTCACCGAGCATTCAAATTAGCAGAGAGCACGAAAACTGAGCGAAGGCATTCAAGGAGAAGGTGTGAAGTGATTTCTTCAGGCATTCAGAATATTTTTAGGTAGCTAAAGGTATTTTCCAATGGCTTCTTCTTTTGTTCCCAAGTTTATTCTGAACCCTACCATTGTGGAAAATGTGAAACATCCTAGGCCCATATTTAAGATAATTCCCAAAATTGCTAAGCAAGATGACTCTATAGGGGCATTTTTCAAAAATTCCTAAAGATGTGGCATTCATAGAAGACCCTAGGATTTATATACACTACAATATAGAAGAACTAGGTTCTGAAGAATTGATGAAAATGTTTACTAAGGTAATTTGTGATGAAAATGGTGCTATTAAACCCAAACACAAAATTATAGAAACTCTAGGTTTTGTGGAAATACTGAATATTCCCCAATTTCCAGAGGAAGTAGTGAGAATTGTATTGAGTAGAGAACATGGAGAATTCTTATGGTTGGATTATGTCTACAAAATAACCCGACAAGCAATTAGGGCAGTAACTGGTTTACCCTCAACCGACAACAAACCTGATAAGGCTAAGAAGTTTCCTAACAACAAAGTGATGACCCTAACTGGAGTAACATCTGACAATAGATCACTAAGAGTGGATGATATCAAAGACATCAATGTGAGATTTGTAAGTATGGTGCTAGGTTACAAGACTACACATGCTAACATGCTAAATTTAGTCTCTAGTCTTTGTATAAACAATGCTTATGAGATGGTTAACAACAATGCAAGGATAGATGTATGTGAATGGATAAAAGATGAAGTTATTAACAGTTTGAAAAAGATCAAAGGAGATAAGAAAGGGACATTCTGCTTTGGAAATCTTTTGGTATGCTTGATGTTGTATTTCACTAAGGAGATCCCTGTTACTGGACCTAAAGACTTTGGATATGATATACCGGTAGGAAAACAACTTCAGGAAGCTTTTACCAGCATGGGAACTGCTAGGGACAACAACATAAAAGAATACTTCAAAACCTTTCAGGCTAAAATGAGAACTAGAGAGGCTACCATAGAGTGTAATGGACAAATATAACAAAGAAATCTGTTTTGTTATCAAGAGAGATGAGACATGGATGGAGTTTGTACTCCCTAGGACTATTTAGGTGACTGGAATGGGATATGAAGTAGATCTTAAAATTCTGGAGACATATGCAAAATCTTTACTGGATGCACCGAGAGAACTGTCAGAAAAAGTGTTTGGTAGTCCTGAGACTATTGAAGGAGATGTAAATTTGTTGAAGAAAAGGAAGAAAAGAGAAAAATTTATTAGAGATACTTCTAAGAAAGTTAAGGAAGTTAAGGAAAATGTAATGAACATTAGTGGCATATCAGCTAGTGAGCTTGAAGGACTTCAACCAGAGGCACATATTTCACCGATTGACACATCTTCTGGAACCGACAGTGAGAAACCAACAGAGTTTAAAAGAGTTGAAAGGAGGAAGAGAAAACCTTCACTGGTACCCTCTCCTTCACCTAAGAGAGAAAGGACTTCGAGAAAGAAACAACAGGCAGTAAGGGGACCACCAAAGAAACTCACACGAAAGAAGAAACAACAACTTGTTACCCCTTCTTTGAATGATTTACTAAATGAGATAACTGATGATGGAAATTTGGCTAAAGTACACAAACTGTATAACACATTTAATGATTCTGATAGGGAAAGCATTGAGAATAGTATAATTTTACATTTGGACATATATAAAAAGGTTTTAATTGAAGTTGTGGATGACTTACCTAATGAACTGTATAGAAGATTGGAAGCAAAAAGGATAGCAGTGATGGAATTAGATAAGAAACTGAAAGTTGAAAAACTCCTAGGTGTACATCCTGTAAATTCAAAAGAGGAAATTGATGAATTAATTTCTAAGGCTAAATGATTTGTTTTTGCCAGTGGGCACCGACAAGTAAGTTTAATGGCAGGAAGAGTAAAAGAGATTGCAGATGAGACTGTTGATAATTGGGATATATTTTTTGTGGAGAAGGAAAAACAAGAGGAAATGAACAGACCAAAAAAGATATTTAAAGTGTATCATAAGGACAAGGACAAGGGCAAAGGAAAAATTGGTGGTATTCCAAACGTCAAGATCACTAGCAATCTACCGCCACCTTTGTATAATGCATCGGTACACACAGATGATCCACCCCTTATTAACACTGAAGGTGTTACACATGATGACACAAATCCTGAATCTAAGATACTTTTTACCATGAATGTGGATACTCAGGAAGTAAATGTTATTGTGGACAAGGATAGTTCATAGGCTAAGGAAGACAATGTTGACAGTGGCAACTTGGCAGAGAAACCAGTAGAGACTGTTCAAGTTGAGATCCTAACTCAACCAAAGTAACCATTAGAAACTGAGAAACCTACTGAAGGAATAGATGCTGGCATAGGGCCACCAGAGACTAAGATACTGATAGTTGAACTTATTGAGAAACCTACTGAGGCAGAGGCACACATTGAAACAGAGAAATCAACAATTACTAAGACATCAAAACAGTCTGAGAAACCTTTACAAGTAGAGATGCAAACCCAAAATGATCCTCCGGCGAAAAATGCAAGTAAAATGGTTACAACTAATGGAAGCACAGAGGTAATAAAAGCAATTGGTCAGACATCCGACACATCAGTAAGTGAATTCAACCCTGCCAATGTTACAAAGGTACTTTTGGATTCAATCAAAAAGATAACAAATTGCAATGCATTGGCCTACAAGGCAATTGATAACACTGTACCTATTCTTAAATTGATTGCACCAAATTGTAACATAGATCATATTAAGGATTCTTTAGGTAAATTGGACACATTGTCTAAATTTATTGTTGACAATGTAATAACCACTGATAAAGTGAATGAAGATACAAGAAAGGAGAGAGTTGAAAAAGAGAAGGACAAATTCTTTGATGACACCATAAAGAAGTGTACATAACACCTGAATACATTATTACCGACACTAAACTCTACAATTTTGGAGTACAAATAACTATACAGGGAAACATGCAAACCTCGCCTTCTGATAGTAGACATAGATAAGGAGATCTGTAAAACACAAAAGGAAATCGATGACATAGTGTGAGAGTGGAGACTTGATTACTCTAACACATAGCTGATAACATAATTGGTTTATCCAGTCACATATCAGTTTTTGAGAAAGAAATGGCAGGTATTGAGACAATTTAGAGAAACTTGAGAAAGAAAAGGCAAGGATAAGGTCTAATTCCCAAGAGCTTAAAAATAAACTTGGTCCCAAGTTGGACAATCTTATTTCTCAGAGAATAAAAATATCTAAGGCATTACTTCAAGGAGAGCGATCACCAGAAGATCACATGCACTGTCTCACCAACATGATCCAATAGACCGAGGCAACCTTGAATGACAACAAAAGGTTTACACAGAGTCTAAATCTAGTTTTGGCATATATCTTTCAGATTGTAACCAGCTGACTACAAAATTTGAGGTGAAATTTTTGCACCCGTTTGACTATTTTTGACAACCTTTGTCATTGATTTCAAAGGGGGAGTAGTGGAGGGAAAAAATGCTTATTCAAAGGACATCATTTGCTTAGGGGGAGCACATCTTTTTGGAAACTTTTTGGACTTCAGTTTTTGGATTTTTCTCATGAGTGTTGCCATCAATGCCAAAGGGGGAGATTGTTGGCATTCTACACTCATATGAGAATAGTTGATGTTGTCATTGATGGCAACCAACTGGCAATCACCTGGAAACCCACCAGCAGTTACCGACACTGACAATGGACATCTACATACACCGGCAGACACTTCACCGACAATGGCAATAATGCATACCGACACTCAAGCTGACATGGAATAAACTTTTGTTTATTGTTTTATAATGTAATTATCTCTTGTATAAGTCGACATGGCATATTGTAAAAAATCATATATATGTATGAGATCTTATAGGTCATTTTGACATGAGAGGATATGAGAATGAGAGAATATAGATAATATTTTGTATAAGGTGATATAGTTGACAGTGAAGGTTTTGGTTATAGACTGAGCTTAAATCGGTACTGAACCTGGCATAGTTGATGTTGAATTGAAGCAGTACATTGTATTGGATTTTGATAATCCATTTTGTAAGTCAATGAAACTTGTATTTTGTAGTTGAGCAGTGAGCTCTAGGCTGCTAGCCTTCCTGCATGTGCAGGCCCCTCATTGTAAGTAATATTTATTCATTGGCCAGTGAGTGAATGTTGTGGGTCACAAATCCCATGGAGGTTTTTCCCACACCGGGTTTCCTTGTTAATATCTTGTGTTATGGTGTGTTCTCTATGATGTCTCTATTATTCTTATTTGCTACATTAATTCTTATTTACCAGTACGCTATTTTTGGATACAAAGTTCTTAAGAAGTCTAAATATTTTGTTAACCGGTTAGACAGGTGAATCAGTGAAAGCAAAAACAGTAACACTTTAATTGCATACCGGTAAAAACACTTAATCAATTTACCAATGACTATGCATGTAATCCAACATGTTATAAAAGAATTGACCACAATCAAAACATTCACCATAACACGAGTATTTATACGTGGAAAATCCAACTGGGAAAAACCACGGTGAGATGGAATGGTGCAAGAGCACCTAGGCCTCATTTTCAACACAAGTTTGAGAGTAAGTTTGATTTTCATTAGATTTGAGTGGGAATGGTTGTTTAAGTTGTTTTTGTGTTGCTTTAAGTTGTTTGGATGAGTTTTGAACTCATTATGTGGTTTTGATTTCCTATTTTCATCTTTTGCTCAAAATTGCCAGTTTTGGAGTTGCCTGGCAAAATGTTGTAAAAGTGAGTTTTTAATGTGTTTTTTTTTTGAAAAGGTCTAGGCATGTTTTTTGTTTGGTTTGTAGGTGTAAGAAGTGTTCTTAGGTTTTTTGTGGGTTTTGAGATCAACCCTACTCCTTCTAGGCATCAAAAGTTGTCATTTAGGCATCCAAAATGTCAAATTTAGTGTTCTTGGACATGTACCTGTCCGTACAGGAGGTTAACCAACTTGGAATGGTATTTATTCTCTTGTTGGAACTATTGTAAGGGTTGTTCAATTGGAGTTATCAATCATTTTGAAAGTTTGCACTCATTTTACCTTGTTTTTCCCTAGTTTCTAACTTGATGTGAGTAGCAATCCGTACATCTGCTATACTTTTCCATACTGTTCTTGCATTTTTAGTTTCCACTATGTTTTCTTAAACTTCTCCCTTTGGTGGCATTAAATTTGATTAAGTTTTGAGGTTGTAGCAAAATTGGTTTGATTTGATAGTTTCACTGCCCTGTCTAGGAATTTGGGCAAGGTTGCTTGACCAACTTGTCTTCTTGAAGTCCTAAAATGTTCATGGCTTCTCAAGAACTAGTTGGTCAATTTGTAAATTATGTAAATATGTGTTTTGGTTTCAAGAGTGCAGGTGCAGGGGGTTTTGTGGCCATGGAGCCCTAGGCAAGTATACCATTTGGCTAGGGTCTTGCATAAGTTTGATGCTTTTCTCTCCCATAGCAATTGCATTCTTTTGGTGAACAGACTTGTTTTGATGACCAAGTGTTATATGCAAGCAAAGAGGCTGCCTAAGCCTGGAAAAGGAGGGTTATATGTTTCAGTTTGGTGAATTGTAAACCAAAACAGCGAGTCACTGTTTGGTAGTAGTTTTCCTTCCTTGTTTGCTCTCCACCATTCATTGGTGTGTGAAAACCTTTTTCACTACTTTGTTTGTTTGAAAACAAGAACAAAGAGAAGTGTAAGCCCTGCCCATGGGTATTGTAAATGCCCAATAGGCTGTCACAGTCATCTAGGACTGATTCTTACAATGTTTTGAAGATTGTACATGTAATCTCCCTTCTAAATTTGCAGGTATGAAGGATATTAATCATAAAGGGGCAGAGTAATGTCCAGAAATCCCAAAGCAGTCCTTTGAAAATGAGTTTTAACAGTGTGAAATGCAGGTCCAATGTGAAAAAGGCACTGAGAGGGCAAAATGCAGTCCTATTTAGCTTGACAGTGAACTATTTGTTATTTTGTAATTGCCTAATGCCTTTTGTGTAGGGAAAATTGGATTCCTTCTTGTCTCTAATGTTGGCCATGTTCATATGCTTCAATTGGTAATTGGAATTCTTGCAAGGTTGTGTTTGTAGAAGGCAAAAAGTGAAAAGTTGTCAAATGTTGCATTTCCCTTTTGTGCATTTTATGAAAATCTTGTTCTTCACTTTGTGAGGTTTAAACCTTCTTGTTTATGGCTTGGTTAGTCAAAAAAAAGGTAGAATTAGGTGTCCTTGAGTCATTTGGAGGATCTCAAGTTTGAAATTTGGTTTTTGCCAACAAGCCCTACCAAAACCCTCTTTTTATGCCCATTTTTGGGACAGTCACGGAGAAGGCTTTAGGGACCCCTAAACTTGGTAAATCTTAAAAAACCCCCAAAAGGGTATCCAAATATGTGATGCTTTCACTCAGGAAGTCCATCGCTTGAGCAGGGTGAGCACAAAACCCCAAAAGGAGGGCTAATTGCTTGTAGCCTTTTTTAGGCCTCAAAATTGAGTTTTTATCAAATCGGGTACACAAATGGTGGATGTAAAACACAAAAGTCATCAATGCCAGTTGAAACAAGTTGTCCTCACCTGATTTTAACACTTTTTGTGTGGTAGACTCCAAAAACTTAGTTTTAGCACTTGAGGAGGACTTCTACATCTCAAAACGTAGAAGGCAAAAGACACCATTGGGAGCAAAACTTGGTATCAATGTGTAAACCAATAAAAGGAGACCTTGTGCTGTCAGGGAGTAGGTTAGGGATAGAGGAATGAAAGCCAAGAGGGTGAATAAGGAGTCAGTTTACCAAGCCAAAGTGATTATGGGGTTGAAGCCTTTGAGCAACCAAGAAGTCTTGTCTTAGGGAGGTGGATCAAGAGGATGTTTCAGGTTGTCTATGAACCTTTGCACTTTGATTACAACAACAACACCTTGAAATTAGTAAGGACCTATACTTAGTGACCATACAAGTCACTTGAGCATTCCACCTGCACTACCTCCCTATCATGGAACTCACAAGTTAACTATCTGCAAAAATAGATAACTGACCGTTTAAGGTCTACAAATGCTTCGTTAGGTGCAGATCCTGTTAGAGATCTCAAGCTCTGTTAGGAGCTATACCTGGTTAAAGGTAACATCAATGGAGGGTTTAGATCCAAGTTAATGAATAACCTTGTTAGAGGATTTATACAATGAATCTTGTTAGAGCTTACCCAGTTAAGGGATTTTACTGTTGTAGTTGTTAGAGAACAAAAGTGGGAATGATCTAAGAATAACACCTTTTGCTGGTTTAGATCCTTTTCTACACATACATTACTACATCACCGAAATACTCTACAATACCTTCAACAAATCGCATCCACTCCAACTCATACCATAACTTGCATCTTCTATATGAAATAACTCATCACAATATCTATTTATAGATATTAGATTTCATGTTGGCTCTTGAACCTTGACACAATTTCCTAGGTTTAATGAATCTAGACAATCTTCCTTAGCACAACACAAATCACCGCCAAAGTGTCGGTCAATGATAACACATCACAACTA
This sequence comes from Cryptomeria japonica, assembly GCF_030272615.1. Lineage (NCBI taxonomy): Eukaryota > Viridiplantae > Streptophyta > Pinopsida > Cupressales > Cupressaceae > Cryptomeria > Cryptomeria japonica. Next base: position 487,985,209 of record NC_081413.1, read on the forward strand.
GTGATAAGTCATCACACAAACTAGGAAACTGGTTAGAACATCGATATCAGTTAAGTGTTGACCACTCCAAACTCACATACCAATTCACTTGAATTCATTCTAGGTGATTGTCTCCACGTGCCTCCTTGTCTCTCTCTACTGCATCTTAAACTAGTAACTCTTGAACTAATCAAAACTGATTGTCTTAACTACATATACTGGTTCACAATACAATGGCTTAATAGTACTAGTTTACCTTCACTGGTATGCTTAGATGATTATGACAATTAGAACATATGTGTGCCATCAATGACAACACATAAAGTCATCAAATACAAAAATCATCATCAAGCCAACAAGCTTGTATCATTATAATATGTATCTGACTAGAACCACATCATGTTTTGGTTATCGAAAATCATGTTTATGATTTTTGTTGTATTTTTGCTAGGGTTTAAGGACTTGTAAAGAATTCTCTTAACCGGTAATGATTTTTGGATTGGCGGTGATCTACATCAAGTTCAAATGTTGGTGATGATGTGGCACAAACCACGTGAAGTGTTTGAAAGATGTTTTGGTGCATTTGGAGAGCGAATTTATTGGGAATATGCAAAGTTCTTAGCAGAGTGTTCTAAGGGTTTGACTTTGTATCAGATCGAGATGCGATGATCATTCAATGATTGTAATTGATTTTTAATTGATTGTAATGATCCATATGATGATCGATGATGATTTGTAATGAGCTGTAAAAGATCTGTGATGATCTATGTTGTAAGTCTTAGGGCTTTGTAACTGACTATGTTGAAAATGTTATTTATATTGGTACAATTGATGTTTTTTGTGTCGATGGTTTTGAGAAAAGTGTGAAGTTGAACCAAAGTATGAGATTTGCCAGAGAGTAGTAGATTTGGAACTTAATTAGATCTGATCAAGCAAGCAGTTAAGTTTTGTAACCAGATCATTCATTGTTGTTCTCTAACAATTGCAACAATCAAAATCCCTTAACCGGGTAGGTCCTAACAGGCCTTACATTGTAAATCCCTTACTCGGGTAGCTCAACATTTGAGTGTTAAATCCTCTTGCGAGGTTGATCCTAACATGTCAAAGCTCCTAACAGGGCTCATCATCTAAATCCCTTAACTGAGTGACTCCTAACATGGTGTCATTATAAGATTCTAACCAAGCTAGGCTCCTAACAGGGTACATTATGAAAGAGTGCACAATTTTTGTGGGTATCAATTCCCGCTATGGTTTTTCCCTATTTGGGTTTCCACATGAAAAACATGGTGTTCATATGGTGAATGTTTTTATGTGCTATTATGTTTTACTTTCAGTTTATGAATATTGATGAACACTTAATGAGTTGTTCTGATAAACTAGTTTAACAGTTGGTTATCAGTGATTACTAGTAATGGTAAAGAGTTTATTACTAGTTTATGTTTGATCTGAAGAAGTTTTATAAGTTCAAGTTTTAAGTTTAAAATTATTGTTAATACTGATTCGCCACCCCCCCCCCCCCTCTCAGTATTAACTAGATCCTCTAATATTATCAGATGTTTAGCCAACATGTGGGAAGTGTCTGGATGATTTGTTTTGTTCCACATATGCATTTGAGTTTAGATTTAGCCGACTTGGTATACACGTTTCATTTGTGTGTTATGCGTTTTTGGGTTGACATGAAGGAGACATAATTGATGTTACTGATATATAAGAGTGATTGATATGATTATTTTTTGTCTTGATGCTTGTGTGGAAAGTGATTATGAGTGATTGTGCATAGTTCCACATGTGCGAGTGGAGGATTTGTGCTCCAGAACATAGCAGAACATCAGAACAAAGCGATATAGTAGAGCAGAGTGGGATTGTGTATTTTATGCTTAACTGAAATTGTATTTTGGTATTTGAAGATGTTGTTTATCAGTTCAGACATTCCAATTATCTTTGTAATCATTTTGTAAGGCTGTGAGCCTTTCGGAGTTATAGCCCTTATTGTAATTTGAGCAATGAGCTCTAGGCAATGTGCCTGAATGCGTGTGCATTCCCCTTATATAATATTATTATACTTATAACAAGGTATATTAATATTGTGGGTCTCAATCCCACAGTGGCATGTGCATTCTCGTTATGTAATATTATTATACTTATAACAACGTATATTAATATTGTAGGTCTCAATCCCACCGTGGTTTTTCCCTTAACCGGGTTTTTTGCATATAAATCCTAGTGTTATGGTGTTGTGGATATTTGCTTTATGTGTTTGCATCTTTCTTTTGTTCAGTTTCATTAAGTGGTTGAAGAATAATATTAAGAATGTCAAAAATTACAGAACACTAATTAACCCCCCCCCTCTCAGTGTTCCTTGATTCCAACAAGAGCTCGCATAGCTCTTACAACTAACCTCGCACTTTTTCTTAGTGAAGAGGTAGTACCTTAGCACTCCATTCACCCTTGATGTTGCTCCTAACCCTATGGCACTAGTAGTCAACTTAATTGGGGTCTCTTTTTCATAAGAGGTGATTCTTTTTCAATTACAATCATCTTGGGGCAACAATATAATTCTTTCTCACCTCTATGATTGGGGGGGCAAGAATATTATCCCATTTCTTCTTTTTATGTAAGGTTGCATTTGTCATACTTTGATGTCCTTTCTTGCTTGAAACAATATGTCTATTATGGATAATCTCTCCTTGGGGGGATGTGCGATCCTTCATCTAATTCCTTCTTTGAAGATTACCTCTTCTTTAGAGTTGCACTTTGCATATCTTGATGTCTTTTCTTGCATTGAATATTCCCTCATGCGAGTACATGTGTGTTCCATGTTTTGGGCCTTTCTTTGCTTGGAATAGTGCATTTTATTATGTATAATATCTCCTTAGAATTTTTATAATTCTTCTCATTGTCCCTACACTTGGGGGGCATTGATCTCTCCTATTCTTTCTGAGGATCCACTTTTCCTTTGTTGAGTGGTGTTTGCTTATGGTTTGATGTCATACCTTGTGTGAAGTTTTTGTTTTCTCAAGGATTCTCTCTTATGCAAGAGGTGTGTATCCTTGACTACAACCTCTTTTACACTTGGCAATTTATATCTATTATGAACAAACCCTTCGTTTTGGGTCAAAAGTGTGTCATCCTTAATCAAGAATTCCTTTGCCTAGAAATAGGAGGAAGGTCTGCATTCTTGTTCTCCTTCCCTTCTTTTGGTAGAATACATGTTATATTTGTTCAAGATCTCCTCTTGGGGGTAGATTTATTTAAATCAAAGATATCTTCCCCAAGGATCCCCTTTATACTTGTTGCAAGATATCTCTTTTTCAACTATCTTATCCTTGCTTGTAAAAGTATTACCTCTTTAGCTCTGATTTATGAATATTGTTGCCTACAATTATTTTTCCTTGGTGTTTAAGGTTTGTATCCTTGTTTCTAGCTTCCTTAAGACATCAACATAGACCTATGTTGACATCTTAAGGGGGGGACATACATATCACCCTCTTTATACCATATCTTAGTATATTTTTTGCATGTCTTAAATGGGGTGTTCATTATAAAAAATAGAGCCAACAAAACATTACACAAGATGCATCATGCCTGATACCAGATGCAACATTTATATTGATGGTGTGATGAAAGAATAAGTATCCAGTCAACTACTAAGAGGGGGGGGGGGGGGGTGTGAATCAATAGATAGAAAAACTGATAATAAACTTCACCAATCAATCTCTCAAGGTAAACTTAGAATAATAACTCTATCAAGATAAAAACTCATAAGATAAACCGGTTGTTTGTTACAACAAATTAACAGTAAACAACTTCTTCATATCTTTCAATGCTTCCAATTATCATGGCTTATCAAAAATAGTTAAGTAGTTAAGTAAATCAACCATGAAAACATAACCACAAAAACATTCACCACTTGACACAAATATTTTAGACATGGAAACCCAAATAGGTAAAAACCACAGTGAGATGAGACTCACAAGATAATTATCTGAACTCTTGTGAATTTCACCCTGTTAGGAGCCTAGCCTGTTAAAGCTTTACAAAAAATCATGTTAAGAACCAATCCTATTAGGAATCACCCGGTTAAGGGATTGAACACAAATGCCTTGTTATAAGAAATAGCCTGTAAGGAGTAACCTCGGTAGAGGATTTGAAAATCCAATCTAATGGACCACCTTGTTAGAGGATTTGAATAACACCAAGCTTGTTAGAGCTTACCCGGTTAGGGGATTTCAATTCTGTTGTAATTTTTAGAAAACAAAAGGAGTTTGTTGATTTGTCTAAATAGCACTACACTTGCTTGATCAGATCCATTTCATTCTCCTATCTGCCTTTACTCAAACTGTAGATACATCATTCGGTTCGGCAACCACACACTCAACTAAATTGTGTCTATCTCTTTGCCAACTATCTAAAACTAAACAACTTCATCGACCTTAAACACAAATCAATCAGGTCAATAACACAACAAAAACCTAACTCTCATCGAGATTACAAACAAATTCGGTTCAAGTATGACCATTGGATTACATAGCAATATTTGTACATCAATCAAGAAAACCTTGATTACTCGTTGATCACCGCTTCATTGAACTTAGTAACTCATCACATACTTTGCATTAGATGCAATACATTTGCTCATTCCCTAGACAAAAACCTTTATAAAAACTCATCAAAATCTCCTGGAATTGTCTTCATACAATAATCATGTGTGTCATCATTATTACCGTTCATCATTAGATCATAAACCAATATAACCAATTCACCAAACTTAATCGGTTAGGGTTTATCAAAAACAACAGGTAGAGTTTACCAGTTACAACAATAGGTATGGTTTACATCGGTTACCGGTTCACTACACAAATTCTTCCTACCAGTTACAATAATAATATTACAACAATATCATTACAAGTTTAATTGACATCAATGACAACATAACATATCATTAATGCAATATTCATGCAAATGCCAACAATCTCCCCCTTTGGCATTGCTGCATGATTGTGAATAGGAATCCTGGTTTACATTACCAAGTATTCACCATTCTCACTATGTCTTCAGCTTGTTGTTGTTTCTCCTTGCCATAATCACATAATTCTTCTCCCCCTTTGACAACAATGCCAACTTGAAAGTAAAACATGTAATGTCAAATTTCATTGTGCATCATCAACAATCTGCAACTTGATGCCCCCCCTATGGAATACATCCACTTCTACACCAATCCTCCTGTAAACTTCTGCAAGTAGCTTCAAGACTTATGTAATCTACATCATACTTAACTGAATTCATGAAGAGGGACAACCCCTAACTGACTTCTAAGATACTCAAAAGTAGTCTTAGGCAGAGGTTTAGTAAAAATATCTGCAAGCTGCTCCTTGGTAGAAACATGCTTCAATATAACATCTTTACACTGTACTTTTTCCCTCAAGAAATGATACTTCAATTCAATATGCCTGGTTTGTGCGTGCAAAACAAGGTTCTTGGAAATATTTATGGCCCTTGTGCTATCACATAAAAACTTTATAGGTTTTGAAATCTTCATCTTAAAACCTCCCAAAATGTGCCTCATCCATATAGCCTGTGTGCAATTCATGTAAGCTGCAACATACTTAGCTTTAGCAGTACTAGACTGTGAAGTACAACTTTGTTTCTTACTAATCCATGAAACAAGCCTTCCTCCAAGAAAAAATGCTCCACTGATTGTGCTTTTCCGGTCATCAACATTTCCTGCCCAATTTGCATCTGTGTATACCTTCAAGTCAAAATTTCCTCCATATGGATACCATAACCCATAATCAACAGTACCTTTCAAGTATTTAAAAATTCTTTTGGTTGCTATCAGATGTGTTTCCTTAGGATTCTTCTGAAATATAGCAACTATGCCAACTACATGAGCTATGTCCGATCTACTGGAACAACATAGTACAATTTTCCAATCATTGACTTGTATTCTTTCTCATCAATAGATTTGGACTCATCTTCCCTAGACAACTTACAACCTATAACCATAGGTGTCCCAACTGGTTTACAGTCACTCATGCCAAATATCTTCAAGACCTTTTTCACATACTTAGACTGTGTGATGAAAATACCATTCTCCATTTGTTGTATTTGCAAGCCTATGAAATTTTTTATTTCCCCCACTAAAGACATTTCAAACTCATTTTTCATTTCATTTGCAAAACTGTTTCTCATGTAATCATTACCTCCAAATATGATATCATCAACAAATACTTCGCTAACTAGTATTTTATCTCCTTCAGATTTGAGATATATGCTACAATCATCATTGGTTCTTAGAAATCCTATCTTCATTAGATGTGTATGAAGCCTTTCATACCATGCTTTAGGTGCATGCTTTAATCCATATAAAGCTTTATGCAATCTTCATACCATGTCTTTCTTATCAGTCAGAGTATCCCATTCAAAAACGTCGACTTAACATCATCTGGTATACTTTGAATTTCTTGTGTGCTGCAAATGCAAGTAAAGTTCTGACACCTTCCAGTCTTTCCACTGGTGCAAAAGTATCACCATAGTCTTCTCCTTCCTCTTGTGCATAACCTTTGCAAACCAACCTAGCTTTATTGCGAACTACTACACCATCTTCATTCAACTTGTTCCTAAAAACCCACTTAGTTCCTATCACATTTTTATTTACCGATCGTGGTACCAGGGTCCATGTGTTGTTCTTCTTAATTTAATCTAATTCCTCCTCCATAGATTTAACCCAATTATCATCACCAAATGCTTCCTTAGCAATTCTTGGTTCAATAGTGGAGATCATGCAAGAATTTTCTCTGATTCTTCTTCTGGTTAGTACTCTAGCATCCTTATCCCCAATAATCTATTTAGGATTGTGATTCAGTCTCACATATCTTGGAATAATATGATCATTATCTTCAGGTTCATCTTCTTCATTATCATCATCTTCTTCTAAATTTATCTATTTTGATTGGATTGGTACATCAATATTTTCTTTATCGGTTTTAGATTTCATAGTTTCCGGTTCCAAAAACCAAATATAAGGATCTTTATCCTTTTTCTCTGAACTGGTTTCCTCCGAGACTTTAGGAAATTCATCCACTCGAACATCAACACTCTCAACAATTCTTTGTGTCTAGTTTTTAAAACACTTGTAGGCCTTACTCTTGGTGGAATACCCAAGAAATATACCTTCATCACTTTTAGCCTCAAATATGCTAATATAATCACCTCTCTTAATAAAACATTTGCTTCCAAATATTCTGAAATAACTAACATCAGGTGATCTACACCTCCTTGTATCAACATCATCCTAGCAGCTTCAACAATTGACCAGTTGTTTCTCTCTATGATACCATTCCATTGTGGTGTCCTTGGTGCAGAAAGTTGTCGCTTGATACCATTTCCATCACAATACCTAGTGAATTCCTCAGAAGTAAATTCACCATCCTCATCTGTCCTCGGACACTTTATCTTCTTACCACTCTCTTTCTTAGCTAAGGCACTGATCTTACCAAAATCTTTAGTCTTATCCTTCAAGAATGTGACCCACATCATCCTTGAGCAATCATCAGTAAAGATCATGAAATATCTATCACCTTGAATACTTTTTGTCCTTATTGGTCCACAAAGATCTGTATGAACAAAATCTAACAAATGTTTCACTGAAAAAGATTTTCTCTTGAAAGTTGAGGATGTCATCTTTCCCAACTTACATTATTTGCATAGAGCATTAACCAGTTTGTCTAACTGAGGAAAACCTCTCATTGTCTTCAACTTACTCACTTTAACAATGTTATCCAAGTATATATGACAAAATCTCCTATGCCAAAGCCAACTATCATCTATCTTTGCAATTAAACAATTGATGACTTTAGGATTAAGATGAAACAAGCTACCTTTAGTTTGCTTCCTAGTTGCAATCAGTTCACCTTTATTGTCATAGATCTTGCACATACCATTTTTAAATTCCAATGGGTATCCTCTATCATTGAGTTGTGCCACACTCAAAAGATTGTGCTTTAGACCTTCAACCCAGTAGACATCATCTGCACTACTCTTTCCATTAAGAGAAATAGTTCTCTTACCTTTAACCATGCAGGGTGAGTCATTACTAAATCTTACAACTCCGCCATCAAGTTACTTCGATGAAAGAAATTTTCTCCGATCACCAGTCATGTGATGTGAACAACCACTATCAATGATCCAATCATCAGAGTTATCCATCCTAGATACTAATGCCTTATGGTCTGACATCTCTTCTTTAATGGCCACAAACACAATGTCTTCATTATCATCACCATCAGATTCCTCATTAGTGATACCACCATCAACAAAAATAAGATAATCTCTTTTGCCTTTACCCTTGTACTTCTTGAATTTTTCTTGTTTGTGCCCATGATCACCATTAGGACAATTAGCAGCAATGTGTCCAATCTTGTTGCATGCAAAACATTTCAAAGGTAATTTACCTCTATATTTACCTATACCTCTAGGTAGCTGCTTGGCCAACAATTCTTCAAGTTCAACTAAAATGTCTTCATCATCAACTTCTCTATTGGATCTGGATTCATAACTATGACTGGCATCTCTACTTTTCCTCACAAATGGGTTAGAAACAGAATCTCTAAATACAGACTCCAATTTTTGTATACTACCATCATAACCATTTAATTCAAAAGTAGTAAGCTTTCCAATGATGGAGTCAAGAGTTACCTTAGTTTTGTCAATGGAATTTGGCTCCCGAATAGCTGCAACTCAGATAGCGTAGACCGGTAGCAAGGTTCTCAATACCTTACTGATCACTGTGGAATCTTCCACTTTACCTCATGCACTCTTAATTTCACCATCTATCTCCTTTATTCTTTCACCATACTGTTGTATATTCTCACCTTCAGTCATCTACATGTCATCAAACTTTCCTCTTAGACTCTTCTCTTTAGCAATCTTAACATGTTCATCACCTCTATAAATCTCTTCAAGTTTTTTCCATACCTCATATGCAGTTTCAAGATCATGAACATCTACATACTCTGCATCAGACAAAGTGATGTAGAGGGATCTACTGCTCTAGACCTCTCAAGGTTCAGTCACTCCAAGTGACACTCAAGAGGATCCTTCTACATGCTAGGTGAAACCAACTAACCATTCCAACTCCTACTGATCATGATTGATCATCTCATCAATTGTCTAAGACTGCACTCTTAAGGTTTTAGTGACCTACTCACACCTTTGGACCCTACTTTAGGATCAATACTTGACTATTAAGCCTCCTCCATACCCTAACTCCAAGGTATAATATTCCCATACTTAATTTTAAATCATTACAATCCACTAAAATCCAAACAAGGTTCTCAAGACAAAAGACTTAACACTTTGATTAAATAAAACCAAAGTTACCTTCTTGTTGTCCTCATAGATATACCTATACACAGAGGTATATAACTTTTTAATCGGTTCAAAAATCCTCAATCGCTTTGGTGAGATTCTGAAGAACTTGATTTTGAACAACCTTTCCAATATTTAGACAAATCCAATGGTTCAACACCCAGATATGGCTCCTGCATCAGGCTACATTTTATGTGACTGTCATTCTGTCCCACTATGACATTCTGTTGCTATCTTTAGTAAACCACCGGTTTAAGCCCTCCTTTGGGAACTCCCCTTGCACAAAAACTTGGAAAGGTAGTAGAAACACCCTCCAACACTCCTCTAAGCCCTCGTGGCATTAACATGCTCTACCATAACAAACAAAGCTCTATCATTGACTGTGATAGTCAAACTGCCCCTTTGTGACTGCAACAGTCATGAAAAAATCATGAAGCATGTGCCAAAACTTGCATGACACCATGCACAAACCTTGTACAGGTATTATACACCCTTGACCTCATCCCTTCCCAAAATGAGGATTGGTCAATAATTAAAATAAAAGATATCACATTTATAAAGCCACTGGTTACCCTAAGCCAAGGTTTTGACAGTTTTCACAAAAATACAAATAACTTTGCTTAAACACAATTAAAATGAATATCACCACTTATAAATCAAGGATAAATCACTCCTTTATCATCCCTAAACAATAAACCTTAAAGATATGAACATAAAATGCATTAAAATCAATAAGGATTAGACTGTTCACGTTGAAACTCAGAAAATGCACATAAAAAATATGGATTTTATTGCTCCAAATGATTGTCTTCGACTATACACTCTCAATATCCCCAAATATAATTGTTTTACAACCTTTTATAGTACTTGTGGCCTACAAGACCGAACCATAACCACCCGACTACCTCTAACCACCTATTTTTATCATTTTTTGCAAATTTGACAATAAAAGTTCCTCAAAAAGTTGTCAACATGAACAAAATTGACCCCTAACTCTACCAACACATAAAAATGGTCTTAATATGACCTTACAAACATTTTAAACATGTTTTTTCCCTCACAAACCTATTCTACCCTTCAAAACCCAATTTTAGCCCTTTCTAGGCCTAATTGCCAACTTTGACAATTTTACACTTTTTGACCTTTTCATTACATTTCATTGCATTTATTGGCTCTAATGGCCATGATTACATTGTTTTAATACCTTAAAGGCCTTTTATACTTCATTTCCACTCGATTCTCTATGAGGGCCTATCAATGACCCTAGTGCACCTTGTCTCCATAGGTCTTCATAGGTGCTTCATAGGTGCTCCTGCACCACAAAGAACTGATAATAGCCTCCAATGCTTGATGATTTTCTTGTTGCTCTTTATTCTGATCATCAGTCAATATCCTAGTAGGTGCAACATATTTATTATCGACATGTTCCCAATACTGACTTCCCAGACTCTTGATATAAATTTTTATTCTCTCACTCCATATCTTGTAGTTCTCTCTATTAAACTTCAGACCTTCCTTCTTAATCATGATCAGAAGATCTTTACCTCAAGTTGTTAGGATTAGACCTTAGAGGACCTAAATTGCTCTGATACCAATTGATGGTATGATGAAAGAATAAGTATTCGGTCAACTACTGAGAGGGGGGGGGGGGCGTGAATCAACAGATAGAAAAACTAATAATAAACTTCACCAATTAGTCTCTCAAAGTAAACTTAGAATAATAACTCTATCAAGATAAAAACTCATAAGATAAACTAGTTGTCTGTTCCAATAAATTAACAGTAAACAACTTCTTCATATCTCAATGCTTCTGGTTATCATAACTTATCAAAAATAGGTAAGTAGTCAAGTAAATCAACCATGAAAACATAACCACAAAATCATTCACCACTTGACACAAATATTTTTGACGTAGAAACCCAAAGAGGTAAAAACCATGGTGAGATGAGACTCATAAGATAACTATCTGAACTCTTTTGAAGTTCGCCCTGTTAGGAGCCTAACCTATGAAAGCTTTACAAAAAGTCCTGTTAAGAACTGATCCTATTAGGAATCACTCGGTTAAGGGATTGACTACAAATGCCTTGTTAGAAGCAATACCCTGTAAGGAGTAACCTTGGTAGAGGATTTGAAAATCTAATCTAATGGACCACCTTGTTAGAGGATTTGAATAACACTAATCTTGTTAGAGCTTACCCGGTTAGGGGATTTCAATTCTTTAGTAATTGTTAGAAAACAAAAGGAGTTTGTTGATCTATCTGAATAGCACTACACTTGCTTGATCAGATCCATTTCATGGTCCTATCTACCTTTACTCAAACTGCAGATACATCATCCGGTTCATCAACCACACACTCAACTAAATTGTGTCTATCTCTTTGCCAACTATCTAAAACTAAACAACTTCATCGACCTTAAATAAAAAACAATTAGGTCGGTAACACAACAAAAACCTAACTCTCATCGAGATTACAAAAAAATTCAGTTTAAGTATGACCGTTGGATTACATATCAATCTCTATACATCAATCAAAAAACCTTGATCGCTCCTTGATCGCCGCTTCATTGAACTTAGTAACTCATCATGTGCTTTGCATTAGATGCAATACGTTTGCTCATTCCCTAGATAAAAACTGTTATAGCAACTCACCAAAATCTCTTGGAATTGTCTTCATACAATAATCATGTATGTCATCATCATTACTGCTCATCATCAGATCATAAACCAATATAACCAATTCACCAAACTTAATTGGTTAGGGTTTATCAAAACAATAGGTAGGGTTTATCAGTTACAACAATAGATAAGGTTTACACCGATTACCGGTTCACTCCACAAATTCTTCCTATCAGTTATAGTAACAATATTAAAAACAATATCATTACTGGTTTAATTGACATCAATGACAACATAACATATCATTAATACAATATTCATGCAAATACCAACATATATATGTCTTAAATGGGGTACACATTCTTGAAACCAGAGCAAACAAACTCTTACATGAGATGTCCCTGATACCAGACATACATTTTTATTTTCATGTCATGTCTTGCATAGGTTACATTTCATGCTCGAAACTAGAGAAAACAAACTCTTATACAAGATGCTTAACTTGAAACCATACACCAGTTACACACACAATAGGATGAATAGAACTAGCAAGACTATTCCTACCTTCCTCCCCGATGTGGATCACTTAGAAAAACACAACTACAATATGTATCCATGTCCTCTCTCACTCTTATTTTCATGGATCACCTAGAAAATCACATCTAGAATGTGTATCCATGCTTCCCCCTTTCTTCTCATGAACTCATAAATTTTCTATTTGTAGATCATGGTTGATGTGTTCTCTTGTTATTTTTATGTGATCACTTTTGTTCTTGAGATTGCATTTTCAAGAGTGATATTATTGGTTGAGACATTTAGATATCAAGGTCTCTTCGACTAGTTAACTTGAGGTCTTATTTTAGTTTTTAGATTTTATGTTGTGTGTCTTTTATCTTTTGTCTTTCTTTGTCTTTGCTTTGTTTTTATTTTTTTGTCTTGTTTTATGTGACCTTACATGCAATTGTGTGGGTTAAGATCCTAAGATTAAGGGTTTAGTTCCTCAAAATTAGTGAAGTCTTATACTCCTTGTGATTGTCCTCCTAATTGCTCCTTTGTTTTATCTTTCCTCTACTTAACCATGAGTATTTGCATAGCCTCATACTCCAGTGAAAGTGGGGTCTAAATGTAGCATCATAAATTATCATAGAGCCAATTTACACCTAATATTTGTGCCCCTACTTTAAACTGTCCTATCCTCATCACTTTTCTAGGTTCGTTTGTGCCTATTCTTCATCTTTGAGGCTATGAACAACCTTTTGTGGGTCCTATCATGGGATATCCACCTTATTTTACCTTTGTTTGGTCCCTAAATGGAGAGGGGCCATGGCATGGAGTGCCTAGTGTAGACCACGACACCCCAAAATTCCATGGTCCCTCCTAATCTAGCCCTAATTTTAAATTGGGTAGTGTTTTTCCTACATAACTCACGCTCCATCTTTGTCCTTGCGAGATGCGGCCCGCCTCCTTATCTCCCTTTTGTTTTGTTTGTGTCAAATTTATTTCTTCCTCTCTCTTTTTTTTTTGTTCTTTCAGGGGCCGATGTTTAGGCTTCCCCCTTTCCTTTTGTTGTTCGAGCTTTGGGGTTGTCAAAATCCTTGACCCTCTATTTTTTTTTTTTTTTTCTCTATCAATATTTCAGGGATCAAGGATGGTTTTATGTCCAACCCCCTGGTTGTGTGTTGTGGGGATCCCCAATCCCCAACGTCTGCCTTTGGCCCCCACCTTGACTTGAAATAAATGCTCCAGGCAGGGGCATACATTGGGTTTTCTACCTTTTTTAGCTCACTTGCAACTTTGAATTTGGGGTTTTTGACTGAGAATTGTGCATTCATTCTTGAGCAATTCATAGCAATTGAGTACCTTTGTCTTGTTTGTGTAGTCATTCTCAAGGTAGGCCCTCACTTCTGGTCTATGTGCTTTTCTTTTTTCTATTTGTTTTGCTTTTGTTTTGTTTGATTTATTTGTTGGTTTGTTGTTTTGCTTGCTCGTTTTTTCGCCTAGGGTTTTTGTCTGGTTCTTGTTTCCTTTTTTTGTTCGAGTTTTATTTTGGTGGTAGAGCTTTGGTTCATTTTCGGTCTTCCTATTGGCTTCTTGGATGGTTTGTATTTTTTTGTTCTTTTGTTTCCTCTTTTGCCTTAGTTTCTTTGTAGGTTTTGTTTTGGAGATTGGGGATGTGAAATCCCCCACTCCAATTTTGTCTCCCTTTGTTTCTTTGCTTGTTTTACTTTTCTTTCTTGATTTTGTTTTCGTCCTTCAAGGTTAGGGATCTTATATCCCTGATTCCAATTTTTGGGGATCAGGGATGGTCCGATCCCTAACCCTACTCTTTTCCTTTTTATCAGTCCCTTTCGGGGATCAAGGATTCTCCACCCTTGATTCTCATGTTTGAGGTTTGGGGATGGTCCAATCCCTAACCCCAACCTACTACCTATTCCTTTGAGGATCGAGGATGCTCCAATCCCCAACTCTCATGTTTATTTTAGTGTGTCCATCAAGGATCAGGGATGTAAATATCCTCGACCCCTAATGGGTTTCTAGGCTTGAAATAAAACTTGGGAACGAGGATCTTCTTATCCCCAACCCTCAATTGATTTTAGGTTTTCTCAATATAGTTAGCTTTTCTTTTTAATAAGGTGCAAATCACAAGTTAGTCTAGTTATTTCTATGTTTTAATAGGATTATTGACATGGCTCATTTGGGTGCAAAATTATTGATGTTTGGATAAAGAGTAGTAGCCATGAAGTACAAGTTTGATTCTTACCTCCTGCCCACCAAATTGCACTCATCGGTCAGGGATATTATGGATACTAACATCGGTCACATGGATTTGAATGAATTCATACAAAGGATGTCCAAGCCAGATGGAAGGACTAGTTAGGCTACCTCGTTGGTTCATTCGGGGCTTGTTCTGACAACAAAGTTTCCAATGGCATTATAGTCTCCAGACTTGATCATGACTTGTCTATACAACTATAAGGCCAATGAAAGGAAAGTCTATGGCCCTCTTGGAAATCTAATCCTTGATATCTCTCTAGATGTTATAGAAGATGTCTTCAACATTCCCAAATATGAATCCTACGCTCATGTAATAGTAACTAAAGGGGAGCGATACTTTCAAGAGGAAAGAGAACCCGTGACATATATAGCTAAAAATTTGATGGAGAAGACCAACAAGCCAAGTCAGACAAAATGGGTTAAGATCTTTCACAGGGCCTATTTCAACATGGATGCAAAAGATTATGTCACTCTCCTCTGTAGAGTGGTAGGATTACCCGATGCTAAGGAGTTTCGTCCATGGATGTCACTCTTCATCAAAATAATTTTGGTTAGGAAATAGTATATTGACTGGGGAAAGATGATAAGTGACAACTTGGATGAGCAAATCCAGCGATTAAAGATAGACCCTTGGTTTTACATGAATTCAAATGTTGTATACATGCTAGCAACTCAAGTTACTTACCCTAGAATTAGAAGAGGAGGATCTCTTCCCAGCACTATGAAATATCATCAATACCCTTAGTTGTAGCTGAATAGGAGTAGGAACACCAAATGGTCAATGACTTCTTTGTTTTTATGGTGTTAAGATCTATAAAAGGATATTTTAGCAAGAGGATATCTCTAGAGGTAGATAAAGAAATCAGGCATTTTATTAACTATTTTACTCAGTTTAAAACATTCACATATATAAGGGTTGTAGGTTGCATAGTGCCTCTATTCAAAGTGCCTAGATATCCTTGTGATTCATAATTGTTCTTGAACTATGTAGGCAAGTGGCAGATGCACATAATTTGGTAAAGAGAAAACATAAGCCTTGTTTCATCTCTTAATTATAGTAGGGGCCCACTCCAGATCCAATATGAAAGTAGCATATAATATTGAGGTTGAGCTAATAGATTTTTTTTTGAACCCACTACACATGGATAGGGATAAGTTTAATCCCATTGGCACATTGAACAAAGTTATGGGTACTCATTTCACACATGTGCCAAATATTAAGGACCACTAGGCTAACTATATTGATGATCATAAGGTCTGAGTAAGAGATTATTGTAGGTAGAGTCTGTGCCTCACATCAGATGCTGCCAAATTTTGGATTTCAAACCAGCATAAGGCTTGTCGTGATGAAAATGTGTTGCACCCTATGTATGAAGAGAATAAAATCTTTTATATTCTTATTCATAATGTTGATCCTTATCTTGTGGAGTAGGAATATATGGAGCTAAGAGATAAGGATGTTTAATTCTAGAAGAAGCAATGGATGGGGAATCTATATGATATGCTCTTGGCGCCTTTCATTGAGACTCTATCTCAACAACAAACACCCACCCCTTCAAAAGGAAATAAAATCGTTGGTGTTACTTCCTACTCTTCAAGGAAATGCTCTCCTCCTAGAAATCCAACTAGGCATACTATGCCTTACGTGGAGCAACTTCCTTCTAAGGTGTATAAATATTTGAAATGAAAGGGTACCAATCAAGTCATCCCTTCTTCTTCTACTACTCCTTAATATGGAAAGAGAATAGAGCAACCTATCACTCCTTTGGCCCATGTCAGTTCTTCAATCCATCAAAGGATGAGATTAGCAACAACTAGATACAAAGAAGTTAGACCTTCTCCTACTGAGCCAACTAGAGTCTTCAAAATGTTGAAGAAGCATAAATAAGTCCCACTGATCAACATCATAAGGGACCAATCCGAAGAAGAAGAGGGAGAGGTAAGTCCCAAATTGGTTAGAAAGAAAAGGTTGAGGGTTGAATATGGGCAACTTCAATCTGAGGGTCCTCCTTCTCAAACTCCTGATACTACACAAGCTCCAACCCTTCAATAGGAGACTTCATTACCTTCCTCCATGGAGCCTTCTTCCCAAGAGCCTCATCATGACTAACATTGAGGAAGAGCCTCAAAAAGAGAAAGATCCAAAACAATTGTGTAATGTGCAGGAAGAAGGAGATAAATTAAGAATTGAGGAACCAATCGAAGGCATATTGAAGACATAGAAATGCCTAAGTATGGACAACAACAACAAGTACCTCAAGATAATAAAATATTTGATAAGGCTACGAAGGACACTTTACTTTCAATGCTTGGGAGAGATTTCAAAGGATATAGAAGAAAAATTAAGAAACACCTCTTCCCAACTCTCGACCAGTAGGATAGGCTGAAACATGAGATGATGAAGCTGTTGCAGCTAGACCTATGTAGGAAATAACGCAAGAACACCAAATGCCTACTGGAGGACTGCTGAGGGATAATTTTAAAGAACAAATCGAGGAAGCTTTGGAGGAACCACAAAATGAAAGGAAAGAGAAGCAATATGTTAGACGGGAACACCAACAACAAGAAGGAATTGGCAATTTACACTTGACTGATGCTCCCACCAGTTCCATCCCTCCCTGGCTCACACATTCAATGGTGTGCAAAAGAATAACATATAAGGAGCTGACCAAAATAGATTTCTTTGTGTTGGAGAAAGCTTTCAAATTTCCTAAAAGTAAGAAGTGATCCCGTAAGTTGGCCTTCGTATCAGTAGATGAATTCAAGTATCAAAAGGCCCAAATTGTCATGACTAAGGCCGACAAGCTTGAGTAAAAAATGATGGAGAAAGACTACCAAATCCATGAGGTAAATCTTGGCCAAATGAATAAGGAGAAACATGATTATTGAGAAAGGTTGTTGATACCATTTTTCATCAGATGGATAAGAAGTTGAAAGAACTAAATGTTGAATTAAAGAAGTACATTAGCCAACTCCTTGGTCAAGTTAATTCAACTGGCATGTCCTTGAGCATTTAGGCCACTCTTATGCAAGGTTTGTCTAGGTTAGGTGTGAGTAAAGATTCTTTCATTCCTATGGCAATTAGTTGGAGAGAAAAAATTGAGAAATTGGGAGAGGGTGTTATCTACCAAGTTTTGTCAGATTACATTCAGTCGGAGTCCCAAATTGTAGTTTTGAATGATTTATTGCAAGGGACTAGGAAAGAGGACATTAATATTCAAGATTCAATTCATTTGTGGGAAAAAAGTCTCCTAGTTTTGAGAAAAATAAAGAAGTTTGATTTGAAGCTATTGCACGATAAGGCAATTTTGGAGGAGGTTTTCAATAGGGAGACAATGGTAGAATGGATATGAGCTACAAAAATGGTAATAAAAGAATATACTAAGGCTTGAGATAAAATCATTGATCAAATCAATTTTATTTATTATTTACTATCTCGCATTGAATAATTTGTTGAAGGCCTACATGAGACTATCCCAAATGGGAAACTAGATCATGAGGTAGCCATGAAGGTCATTCAGGCCTTTAAGGATAAAATGTATAATAATTATTCTCCACAAGTAATTGAAGAAATGATGACAACAAAGAAGCATCTAGAAAGAATGCAGACAAAGTTGTCCTAGTTAGCTGATGCCAGTAACAAGTCCTGGTCTTTTGTTAAGAATTTAATAATAAAGCTAAAGTATACAAAGACTCCCGAATCTGGAAGAATTACAAGCAGTTTTGCAAGGTTATAAGAAACATTTTTCCTCAAAATTTTGAGTTCAACTTGTACAATATAATTCCTAAAAATAACTAAATTTTGAACTTCAGTTTCCATCTTAGAGCTTCCAAATTGTTGGGGTTAGATTTGAAAGGCAAATAAATTTTTATTTATTTATTTTGATGCCAAGAACCTCCAATTAACTCCCAGCTGAGTTCAATAAGCTTCTTAACCACTAGTAGAACCATTTTATGCATTTGAGTGGGTAGAAAACAACTAGCTTCTGACAATTCAAAATGTTGGATTTGGCACATCTTCTGCATGAATTCAGCCACCCAAATTAGTTGTTTAGTTTTTTAGTTGTTAGATAAAGTTTAGAAAGCTTATGCTTCAGTTTAGACTTGTTTTTCTTCTAATTTGAGGCAGTTTTATTCAGTTTCAGGTGTTAATTTTGCCTAGAAACCCTAGTTTTTGTTGGCATTATGTGAACCGGTATAAGGACATAATGATATTGTATGTTGTCATTGATGTCAATATGTGATATGAAGTGAACCGGCATATGTGATATGTGAGGAGAGAGAACCAACATATGTGTGAACCGGTATATATGCCAAAGTGAAGCGGTACCGGCATATGTGATATGTGAGGAGAGAGAACCGACATATGTGTGAACTGGTATATATGCCAAAGTGAAGCGGTATATTTGTTCAAGATGAACCTGCACATGGAAGCACTGTGTGACTACCAGTTGGTAGGTAGTTTCCACTTCAGGATTTCTGGTTGAAGTACCTCAAGCCTGTGTGACTCAATCGATGATCTTTGTGTGATGAGTTGGCAGTATAATGGAGAACAGGTCATGTTGCCAGGTAAGCTCTGTGCGCACGAAGGATCTTGCATGAAGAAGACTATTCCTATCTACCTTAGGAAAGTGCGAAGTTTGTCAAATGGAGATAACGCGTGATGGGTTATCAGCCGCCATGAAATCGGTGGATAATGGACGATGGAGAATGTCTTGAGATCGATTCAATATTGTTGCATTTAATGCAGTATGATTCAACGGTCAGGATTGAACCGCTTGAATTTCTTAACCTAACAGGTTTAGGGTTTAGGGTTTTTGCTATCGACCTGTATGTTTCCTATAAGGTCGATGTTGTGTTTCTTTCTAAGGTTGTTGGCAAAAGTTATGAGTATCCAAGGGAAGTGATACGTGATTCTTGCCAAACCAAAGGAGAGAAGAGATACATGCAAAGTGAATGTGTAGAAGGTGAAAAGGAGCCAAAATGGATCTGCATTAGCATTGAGTGTTGTTACCAGATCATTGTAATTCTTGTTGATCTCTAATCACTTCAATAGTTGTGAAATCCCTTAACAGGGTAGCCTTAATTGGCTTGATACAAATTCCTTAACAGGGTAGCTTTAACCGACTTGATTCAAATCCCTTAACCGGGTAACTCGAAGTAAATGAGTTCTTGGAAGCTATAGAGCTCTGGAGATCCTTTAGCTATTGATTTCTTGAAATCCTCTAACAAGGTAACCCCAACCAGGTTTAACCCTTAACCAGGTATTGTAGCCATCCCTTAACCAGGTGATCCCTAATAGGATCGGTTCCTAGCAGAACCTATTGTAATGTCTTTAACCGGACAAGCTCCTAACAAAGTGGACTTCTAAAGAGTTCAAAAGTAGATTGTGGGTATTCATCCCCACCGTGGTTTTTCCCAGTTGGGTTTCCATGTGAAAAATATGTGTGTCATGTGTGATGCTTTTATCTTGTGATGCTTTGTTATTACCTGTTGAGCATATGATGGTTCTGTGTTTTATGCCTGTCTATAAAACATATTGAACTAACTGTTGTGAAGATCAGATGATAGTTTACCTGTTCATGCATGAGGGTGTAATGGTACTATAGGATTGAGCTAAGAGGAAAGCTTAGTGAGTGACCCGTTTATGATTGTTTTAGTTATTCTCGGTCTTACCAGTTACACGATGTTTCAACCAGTATCACTGCTTGCCAGTCATTTGGAGTATTTGTTGTCAAATCGGTGTTGGACTGTATTTTTGTTTGTATTGATTCACCCCCCCTCTCAGTACCAGTTTGGTACTATTGGTTCATCATTGAGTTATCAATTGGTATCAGAGCACTCTAGGTCCTTTGTGTTGTAAGCTTAACCGCTTGAGGCAAAGATCCTAGTCAAATGATGAAGAGGGAAGGTCCAAAGTTTAATAGGGAAAATTTTGGTATATGGAAAGATAGGATGAAGATATTCATCAGAAGCATGGGTGCTCAACACTGGAGTTATGTTGAGAACGTCTATGTTGTCCCTATCGGTACTCTCACCGATGACCAAAAGAGAGAGATACAAGAAAATGGGCAAGTCATGGAAGCCCTCATCAGTAGTCTATCCAACATTGAGTTTATTGATGTTCAGGACAAGGTAAATCCCAAAGAGGTATGGGATGCTCTTGAAAATATCTATGGTGGTGATGAACATGTAAAATAGGCTAAGGAAGAAAGCCTGAGAGGGAAGTTTGAAGATATGCGGATGGTTGAAGGTGAGACCATTCAGTAGTATGGAATAAGAATCAAAACAGTTGTTGGAGAAATCAAGAGTGTAGGTGGTAAAATAGAAGATTCTACTGTAGTAAGCAAAGTCCTAAGATCCCTGTTGCCGATCTATACAATAAGGGTTGCTGCCATTCAGGAGTTGAGATCAATAGAAAAGTCTAAAGTATCCTTGGACTCCATCATAGCCAAGTTAACAGCCTATGAGCTAAATAGTTTTGATGGCATTGTTCAAAAGATTGAATCAACATTCAAAGCCTCTGCTATACCATCCAGAAAGGGAAAAGAGGCTAGCACTAGTGAGGAACCTAGTCAGAACAGAGAAATGAATGATGAGGAGATTCTGATGGCATTTGAAGCTCTCCTTGCCAGGAAGCTTCCTAAAGTTACCGATAAATACAAAGGTAAGCTACCTTTGAAATGCTTTTCTTGTAACCAGATAGGACATATTGCTATAAACTATCCTAATGGTGATAACAAGGACAAACAAGAAAGGTTCAGGAAATTCAAAGGAGGAAACTAGAGAAACTATTTTGTGGCAGTTGATGAAGGTGTCACAGATGAGGAATCAGAAAGATGAAGAGAATGAAGATATTGTGTTTGTTGCTATAAAGGAAGATGTGGCAGACAAGAAGGCTCTTGTCTCCCTGTTTGATAATTCCAATGAGTGGATCATTGACAATGGTTGTTCTCACCATATGACAGGTGACCAGAGCAAGTTTCTATCCTTAGAGCAGAATGATGGTGGTGTTGTTCACTTTGGAAATGATGCACCATGCATGGTCAAAGGCAGAGGGCCCATCTCTTTGAATGGAAAGAGCAGTGTTGACAATGTGTACTGGGTTGATGGTCTCAGACACAACCTTTTAAGTGTTGCCCAACTAAATGACAGTGGCCTCACTCTGGAATTCAAGAATGGAGTTTGCAGAATCAAAGGAAAAGATGGTAAATTGGTGGTCACCGACATGCAGACCAAAGGTAACCTATTTCATTTGAATGCAAATATAAGTACATGTCTTATGGCTAAGCTTGATGATAGCTGGATATGGCATAGGAGACTCTGCCATGCAAACATTGATAACATTGTGAAGGCTAGTAAGATCAAAGTAGTTAGAGGGTTGCCGGTGCTAAGCAAACCGGATAATGCCTTGTGCAGAGAGTGTCAATTGGGGAAAATGTCTTCCTCAACCTTTAAATGTAAATCTTTCATTGCTGACAACTTGCTTGATCTTGTGCATACTGATTTGTGTGGTCTTATGAAAACCAAAAGTGTGTAGGGTGAGAGGTACTTCATGATTCTCACTAATGATTGCTCAAGAAGGATGTGGGTCACATTCTTGAAAGACAAGTCTGAAGCCTTTATGAAATTCAAGGCTTTCAGAGCATTAGTGGAGAAGGAAAGTGGTAAAAGAATCAAGTGTCTCAGAACCGATCAAGGAGGGGAATTCACTTTCAGTGAATTCAACAAGTACTATGAAGAATTTGGCATCAAAAGGCAACTGTCTGCCCCCTAGACTCCATAATAGAATAGTCTAGTAGAGAGGAATAACCAGACTGTGGTTGAAGTAGCTAGAACCATGTTGATTCAAGGAAAGGTAGCTCACACCTTTTGGAGAGAAGCGGTGAGTACTGCAGTCTACACTATGAACTGGGTACTCATCAAGAAAGGTAAGGATAAAACTCCTTATGAGTATTGGACCAGTAAGACACTTGTGGTCAGCTACTTTAGGGTATTTGGTAGCAAATGTTACATCAAGAGGAGTGAACATCAGGGCAAATTTGAAGCTAAATGTGATGAGGGAATATTCCTAGGATATTCCACCAAGAGTAAAGGTTTCAAGTGTTACAACAATAGGACTCAGAGAATTATGGAAAGTATCAATGTAAGAGTTGATGAATCCTCTGAGAAAACTGAGGAAACCGACAGTGAGCAAGCTGTGAATGAACTAGTTGCAACCTTCTGGGAACCGGTTGTCAGTCAACCAAGTACCAGTAACAGTGTTCCTGAACCGGTGAATGTTGATACTGATGAAGATGAGGATGAAGAGGAAAAGCAAGAAGAACCAGTTAAGACCATTCCTTGGTATGTCAAGTTGAATCATGATCCTAAGCAGATCATAGGAGATAAGGATGCAGGAATCCTTACAAGAAGAAAGGTCAGAGAAAACTCATGTATGATCTCTGAATTTGAGCCCAAATCATTCAAAGAGGCTCATAAAGATGGAGACTGGATCAAGGCAATGGAGGAGGAACTTGACTAGATAGAGAAAAATGGTACATGATCCTTGATACCCAGACCAGAGCATAAAAATGTCATTGGCACCAAATGGGTGTTCAGAAACAAGCTGAATGAGGATGGCACAATGATTAGGAATAAAGCCAGATTGGTGTGCAAAGGATATGCTCAAGAAGAAGGAGAAGACTATGAAGAAACCTTTGCTCCTGTAGCTAGATTGGAAGGAGTTCGTATGCTTCTTGCATATGCAGCTTTTAAAAGGTTCAAAGTATATCAAATGGATGTAAAATCTAAATTCCTAAATGGTGTACTTGAAGAGGAGGTATATATTGAGCAACCAGATGGGTTTTCCCTATCTGAAGACAGTGATATGGTGTGCAGGCTACATAAAGCCTTATATGGTCTAAAGCAAGCACCTAGGGCATGGTATGAGCACCTACATTCCCATCTTGTGAAGATTGGATTTGAGAGAACAAGTGAAGATAGCAATATCTACTTGAAGTCTGAAGGAGATTAGATCCTGATATGTGAGGTTTTTGTTGATGAAATTATCTTTGGTGGAGATGACAAGATGAGTCATGAGTTTGCTGATGAGATGTCACTCATAGGGGAGATTAAGTTCTTCATTGGACTACAAATCCAGTAGATGAAAGATGGAATCTTTATCACTTAGTCCAAATATGTCAAAGAGGTGTTGAAGACTTTTGGTATGGAAGATAGCAAACCGGTTGGTACACCGATGGTGACTGGTTGCAAATTGACAAAAGAGGATGGTTCCGCACTAGTTGATGAGAAGGAATACCAATCAATGATTGGTAAGTTACATTATGTAGTACATAGTAGACCAGATATTGCACATGCAGTTGGCATTACTGCAAGGTTCCAGAAAAGTCCAAGAGAATCCCACTTGATTGCAGTCAAGCAGATTCTTAGGTATCTGAAGGGAATAGTTGACTATGGATTGTGGTACCCATACAACAATGATTTCAATCTGAAAGTGTTCACAAATGTTGATTGGGCAGGTAATGTGGATGACCAGAAAAGCACAACCGGTGGTGCATTCTTTCTCGGTGGTAGACTGGTCTCATGGATGAGTGAGAAGCAGAGTTGTATCTCTCAGTCTACAATGGAAGCAGAGTATGTTGCAGCTTTCATGAACTGCACTCAGACAATTTAGATGAAGCATGTACTAGAAGGCTTCAAAATCCCTATATCTGAACCAGTAAGTATATTCTGTGATAACACAAGTGCTATCAATATTTCAAAGAATCCGCTTTTACATTCTAGAACCAAGCATTTTGAGCTTAAGTATCATTTCTTGAGGGAAAAGGTTTAAAATAAAGAGATTGCACTAGAACATGTTTCCAGTAAGGAATAGTTAGCAGACATATTCACCAAGCCTCTTCCAAAGACTACATTTGTGCATTTAAGAGGTGAATTGGGGGTACTTCCCCTTCAAGAGGTGAACTAAAAGTATTTGTTCCACATCAGTCAGGTATTGTGCAGTCAAATTTTTGTTGATTGATGTGTTGAAGGATGCTACTCCTCAGAGGGAGTAGCATAATGGAATAGGGATGCTTGTGCCTCCACTTTGGCATTGTTGTCAAAGGGGGAGAAGGAGTGAAGCAGAAAAGATATCTGCAACAAATGGGGGAGAAGATGTGAAGCGGAGAGATATCTTTGTATATTGCCATCAATGCCAAAGGGGGAGATTGTTGGCATTATGTGAACCCGTATAAGGACATAATGATATATTATGTTGTCATTGATGTCAATATGTGATATGAAGTGAACCGGCATATTGATATGTGAGGAGAGAGAATCGACATATGTGTGAACCGGTATATATGCCAAAGTGAAGCAGTACCGACATATGTGATATGTGAGGAGAGAGAACCGACATATGTGTGAATTGGTATGTATGCCAAAGTGAAGCGGTATATTTGTTCAAGATGAACCGGCACATGGAAGCACTGTGTGACTACTGGTTGGTAGGTAGTTTCCACTTCAGGATTTCCGGTTGGAGTACCTCAAGCCTGTGTGACTCAATCGATGATCTTTGTATGATGAGTTAGCAGTATAATGGAGAACAGGTCGTGTTGCCACATAAGCTCTATGCGCGTGAAGGATCTTGCATGAAGAAGACTATTCCTATCTACCTCAGGAATGTGCAAAGTTTGTCAAACGGTGATAACGCATGATGGGTTATTAGCCGCCATGAAATCGGTGGATAATGGACGATGGAGAATGTCTTGAGATCGATTCAAGATTGTTGCATTTAATGCCGTATGATTCAATGGTCAGGATTGAACCGCTTGAATTGCTTAACCTAACAAGTTTAGGGTTTAGGGTTTTTGCTACCGACCTGTATGTTTCCTATAAGGTCGATGTTGTGTTTCTTTCTAAGGTTGTTGGAAAAAGTTGTGAGTGAGTATCTAAGGGAAGTGATATGTGATTCTTGCCAGACCAAAGGAGAGAAGAGATACATGCAAAGTGAATGTGCAGAAGGTGAAAAGGAGCCAAAATGGATCTGCATTAGCATTGAGTGTTGTTACCAGATCATTTTAATTCTTGTTGATCTCTAATAACTTCAATAGATGTGAAATCCCTTAACAGGGTAGCCTTAACTGGCTTGATACAAATCCCTTAACAGGGTAGCTTTAACCGACTTGATTCAAATCCCTTAACTGGGTAACTTGAAGTTAATGAGTTCTAGGAAGCTATAGAGCTCTGGAGATCCTTTAGCTATTGAGTTCTTGAAATCATCTAACAAGGTAACCCCAACCAGGTTTAACCCTTAACTAGGTATTGTAGCCATCCCTTAACTAGGTGATCCCTAACAGGATCGGTTCCTAGCAGAACCTATTGTAATGTCTTTAATCGAACAAGGCTCCCAACAGAGCGAACTTCTAAAGAGTTCAAAAATAGATTATGGGTATTCATCCCCACCATGGTTTTTCCCAGTTGGGTTTCCACGTGAAAAATATGTGTGTCATGTGTGATGCTTTAATCTTGTGATGCTTTGTTATTACCTGTTGAGCATATGATGGTTCTGTGTTTTATGCTTGTCTATAAAACATATTGAACTAACTGTTGTGAAGATCAGATGATAGTTTACCTGTTCATGCATGAGGGTGTAATGGTACTATAGCATTGAGCTAAGAGGAAAGCTTAGTGAGTGACCAGTTTATGATTGTTTTAGTTATTCTGGGTCTTATCGGTTGTACTCTATTTCAACCAGTATCACTGGTTGCTAGTCATTTGGAGTATTTGCTATCAAACCAGTGTTGGACTGTATTTTTGTTTGTACTGATTCAACCCCCCCTCTCAGTATCGATTTGGTACTATTGGTTCATCATTGAGTTATCAGTTTTAGGCTTGGACATTTTCAGTTCTGAACTCTATATAAACCCCGCCATTGTTTGTAATAAGGGTGGGATTTTTGGCATAGACATTCTATTAGATATTAATGCAATTTTGGTGTGAGTTTGTTTTCTGAAATTTTGTTGAATGTGGATGAAGTTTGTTCATGTTCTTGTATCTTTGTTTTATGCTTAAAGATTCAAACAACTTATGTAGTTGGAATTGTTGATCGTTAGGTGATTTAAAGCAACAAATAAATTAGCTACATCATTTGTTTTGTGAGTATATTAGGAATCTTGTCTTGCATGTGTGCATTCAATCTAGCTATGCAATTTGATGGAATTTGAAAATGACTATGGTATTTCATATTCCTTTGATGATCACACCATGTTTATATAAATTATGTTGATTTGATTTATATGTGTGTGGTTTATTACTATGGTTTTACCTTTCATGCTCAAGTTATTCATTGTTTTGTCAAAGCAATCTCTTATAAACTCTTCATCTTTTGCCTTTTGTTTTATGATCTTTAATTAGAATAGGATAATTAGAATAAATAGTCTTTAGATTAGCATTTCATTCACATATATATTATCAGAAATAAAAAAATTGCATGTCAGGGAAGGATAATTTTATTTTTCAGACCTGAAAACTAGTAGCCCCTTGTTTATGACACATTGGTTCACACTGAGTTACTCTACGTGGATAAGACCTAGCCTTCTGGAACCTTAGAGTATACTCCATGTGCTTTTCAAGAGAGGATTTTTTTTATTGTAGATCTCCTATTGTTGGTTGTGCTAACACCATCCTCAACAGAACTAGTGCTAGAAGGAAGGCCATAGAACATTTTGATAGACTTATAAAGCACTGAGAGGGGGGGGGGGGGTGAATCACTGATAGCAAAAACAATACCACTTCAAATATAGACCGGTAAAAATAGTTAACCATTTTTTTTAAAACTATGTATGCAATCCAAAATGATATTAAAGCATCCACAACAAGTAAAACATCCACCATAATACAAATGTTTATACGTGGAAAACCCAACTGGGAAAAACCACGATGAGATGGGACTCACAAGTTTACTATCTGCAGTAATAGGTAACTGATCGGTTAAGATCTATAAAGTGCTCTGCTAGGAGCGAATCCTATTAAAGATCCCAATGCCATGTTAGGAGTTGTACCCTGTTAAAGGTAGTACCCTGTTAGGAGTAACCTCGATAGAGGAGTTCAAAACCCAAACTAATGGATCACCTGGTTAGAGGATTTGAACAAAAAGCTTGTTAGAGCTTACCCTGCTAGGGGATTTGACTATTGTAGTGATTAGAAAACAACAAGTAGGGATGATCTAAAAATAGCAAATCTTTCTGGTATAGATCCTCTTCAGCTCACTCAATACTGCATCACTAACTTACTTTGCAATTCACAACAACTCAAACTTACAACATCAACTATATCTCGCATCATACAAAATAGTTCATCACAATGTCATTATATAGATATTAGATTTTATGTCGGCTCAAGAACTCCATCACAATTTCCTAGGTGTAGTGTATCTGGACAATCTCGCATAACACATCACAGATTGCTGCCAAATCTGTAGGTTAGGGATAACTCATCACACAATCAGTGAAACCGATTGAAACACCGATATTGGTTAAGAGTTAACCTCATCAAACACATAAACTGATTGTCTTCCATTTTCTTCGTTGATGATCTCCTCGGGATCTCCATAACTGGTGTTAATGACAATGACCAAAACCAATGTCATTGCAACATATATGGATTGTCTACACATACTGGTTAGACTCCTTGAAACTTGTTGAACTCCACTATACAAATGATAATACCGGTTTGTCATGACTAAGATGACCATTAAAATATGAACATATGTGTCTGTATGTGTGCCATCAAATGACAACACATAAAGTCATCCATTACAAAAATAATCATCAAGCCAACAATCTCCCCCTTTGTCATTGATGGCAACACTTAGAAAATTTTATAAGTTTACAACTAAGTGTGCTTACAAAAATTGTACATACAAATTTCTATATCTTTTACCCCTTAACAATAAAGTTCTGCTCCCCAAATACATACAAAATTTTCACATCACATACATATTTCTACTCCCCCTTTGACAACAATGCCAAATTGAAAAGTAAAATACACACACACACACACACACAGATATATATATATATATATATAAAATCAAAATTTGCATTAAAAACTACATATACATAAATATAAGAGTTTTTTTTCAAGGAGTGTTCACTGCAAATTTCAAGAAAATATCACTGAAAGAAATCTTCATCTGAGAAAAATCATTATCCCATGTTTCCAGTATTGTCTTAGTGATCTCAATGCTTGTCATAACTTATGCAAAAAATTCTTCCATAACATCTACCGTGCTCATTTTAAGGGTTGACAGAACTGCTTCTGCATCTTTGTATACCCGTTGTAGGATGTCCACTTTGGGTCTCAATTGGTTCTTGAGTTCTTTCAGAGATATTAGGCACTTAACCTTTTCATAATCATAAACATCTAACTGATGTTCTAGAACATCAACAGACTTTTCAAATGCTAAGGTTGAATCTTGTAAAGGTATGTAAGCAGTACATATCCTCTCCAGTTCCTGTTCTATCTCTTCTCTCTTCTTCTTTAAATCAGAAAAGAAAAATGAAATATTAGAGGTATAGACCAGTATCCTTCCTCCAGTTTCAACAATACTTCTTAAAAGATCTTTGTTAACAGATAGAGAAATCTTCCCTTTGTCAATATCTGACACAAGTTGCTCTCCCCTCTTCTTTATGTGACTCTTCTCAGCTAAGGTTTGGGTTGCATCTTCAAGTGTTTTTAGTTGGTCATTAGTAGTAGTAACCAATTGTCCAAGCTTTGTGATAGGGGAATTCACATTGCTAGTGTCAGTCTCAGGTAGGAGACTTGACAAAATGTCAATAGTTGTTTGTATTGTTTCAGCTTCTTTCCTCTGTTCTTTTAGCCTTTTCTTTTGAGCCTGAGATTGCATGGTAGAAGAAATCTCCATGACTTCAGATGCACTCATAGCATCTACATTTATAGGCCCTTTAATAATTATAGCATCATCCTCATCATCAACTTGCTATTTTGCCTTTGCTTTTTCCTTTTCATTTGTTTTCTCTGTTGTTTTCTCTAATGTCTTCTCTTTGTCTTCATCCTTTTTCTATTTAGTTTCCTTCACTACAACCTCTTTCTCAGGTTTCTCTTTCTCTACCTCTATTTTTTTCTCCTATGAAACTGTAGTAACTAGTGGCAGTTGAATATCAACTTGCAGTTATTTTTTTGGTGCCCGTGGAGCAACCACATTGGGTTCATTAACCCGTGTATCAACAACTTTATGTGTTTCAGAAATGACCGGTTGCAGTACAAATTTCTTAACTGGTTCAATGATATTTCTAGTTGTATCAATGGTGTCCTGGATTTCATCAATATCATCAATAAAGAAAATAACCGGTGGGGAAGTTATATCATCCTTGTTCTTAACAACATCTGGTGCAATATTCTCTTCATCATTTAGCTCTAGTAGAGCTCCAATCTCTATTTGTGATTTAAATTTCTCATGCATCCTGTGGATGTCTTTATAAATTCTATGGGTATCATCTTCAACAAATTGTACCTTCCCAACTAATAGCTTCAATCTTCTTGCCTTAGAATGAAATTGTCCTTTGAATTTATCAAGTAATGTTAACAATTTATCTCTAGATAAATCAGAAAAATATTGAATGAAAATTCTATCAATGATTTCTTGATCTTGATTAACAACCACTTTCCACAAATTAACAAGAATAGAATACAAAGAATAAGAGATATCGTTTTCAATATCTTGAGGTAACCGATTGAATTAGCACAAATGATTTATTACCTCTTGAACAACTTGTTGTTTTTGTCCATCATGAAAAGAATCAAAATACTCTTTCACATTATCAAACCTTTCCCTCCCTAATGTCTTTAAAGTTCTCTCAAAATCAGTCGTAGGCTTGAATGATATAACATTAATAGGAGTACTTTCCTTTGATATTTCTCCTACTGATTTGTCTTTTTAACCAGTTGCTTTCATCTTCTTAGGCTCCTCTTCAGTGTCAGTATCTTCAGAGTATGCTTGAAGAATAAGTTGTCTACCTCTCTTCTTCGTTGCAGTTTGTTTCTTTACATATACTTTGGGTGCTAGTTCCTTCTTGACTTGTACACTTCTTGTCACTCTTGTACCGGTTGACACTGAAGGTTCTTGCTCAACTTTCTTCTTCTTACCTTTAGCACTATTGGGTTGAGCACTACTGGTTTGAGCAGATGCAATTTGCTCCTGGTATGTTCCTAGTCTTTTCTTCTTCTTATCCACTAGAGATGCCAAAAGGTTATTGGGATAACCAATTAACAAGTCATAATTGACTTCATAACTCATTTCTTCCATTTCATCTTCCCTAGGTTCAACAGCTTCCATGAAACAAAAGTTTGTGGTAACTGTGAAACAGATGTCTTTTGCAAAGTGTTTCACTACATCTTTAGGTAGCCTCATTCTCATGCTCATCTTATTTTGGAACTTATTTAAATATATGTTCATGGCAATAGGGAATGTGTGCTTCACAACCTTGATGTTGTTCTTGATTTGAGTTGTAACTGGTGTGTCTTTCGACCATTCAATATCACTGATTCTTGGTAGGGAATTCTTAAAATAGAAGAATAGACCAATCAACAGTTGACCAAACTTGAACTTTTGACTATTGTATTTCTTAATTGATTGTAGGTTCAACATCAATTGGCTCCTTATTGCTTCGCATAGGTCATAATTTGCATTCTTAGCAATCATCCTATAGGCTGTATGCACAACAGTAGATGACACACTGTTCATCTTGCTGAAATAAAATATCCTATAACCAATGACCATAGTTGCAAGTCTGACTGTTGGATCTTTAATGTTATTGACTGAAAATGCATGACTGTCAGAGGTGGTCTAAGTCAATGTAGTCACAGTCTCTTTTAAAATTTTCCTCAGCTTTGGAACTTCACCGGTTTGCCAAAAACCAGTCACTGCATGAATTGCTTCCTTCGTGATTGTGTGCGACCTATCAAGATACATATTCTCTCCATGCACATGAATAAGAATTATCCTAAGATGTTCCTCTTCAAAATCTTCAAGAAAGTATGCTGCATTATGAAAACCTTTTTCATAAACCCTAATGTACGCGGGTTTGATTTTTCCATTCTTATCACACAAGGATTTGAGTTGAGAATAAATTGACAGTGATCCTAAATACTGAATTTTATATTCAATGTAGCTAGATAAATCACCTTTGATTATAACACCATCTAGAACTTGAGACAAAGCATTATACGATCCAATTTTGTTTTATTCCATAAACTCCATATGTTCAACAGTAATCATAAGTCTCTCTGCTTGCTTAGACGATGATTCCATTCTAGATAATCTAGATTTGAGAGTGATTAATCAAAAGAATACCTTATTCCCTTTGCGCTGGTAAGGTTTCTGGTTGCTCTCTCAAATGCACACCCATTTCACCTTCTACAATCTTTGAATTCAATTCAACTTTAGATTCACATGACAAATCCATTCGCAATCAGCTAACACTTCTTTTCTTCGCTCCGTAAGTACTAAAAAATTCTTCTCTGAATGCAATTAGGGTAAAAACAACTTGGTAAAAATTGCTTTTATAAACTTACCCAATGCATTAAATGCACAACCAATAGGGTAACAAACCCTAATATACCACTTAACAAACTCACTTGCTTACACCGATAGGTATATAACCGATTGGTAATCATATAGAAAACTGATAGATAATGATATCAAGAATTCTCATAGAACAACTCAAAATGCAAAACTCTCTTACCATACACTCCTCAGGGGTCTGGAAGTAGATTTACCACTATGCTTCCCTTAGGCTTGTTCAGAAGCTTAATTCACTGGTGCAGGATTCTCCACACTAGGTGAACGGTTAAGTTCTTCTGCAGTCTTGTCCTCACTCTTCTTCTTCTAGATTTTGTTCATCTCCGCTCAGGTTTCCTCAACATCAACCTTCTACTTACCTTTCAGATCTACAAAATTGTTAACCGGTTTGTTCTTCCTGGTTCTACAGAACTTTGCCATGTGTATCGGTTTGTGACAATGATAGTAGGCCATCCCAAATGCTCTCCATGGTATTGCATTACCTCTTCCAGTTATCCTTCTGTAGTTCAAAGCCACATGTCCATAATTATTGCAAATGGTGCAAATCACATTTGTTACCTTTTCCATTTCATATGGACTGAACTGATTGACATAGGGTTTTTGCTAGTTCATGTTTCTCCGGTTGTCATAGGTACTTCTCCAATCACTGTTAGGTCTTGGATTCATGTGAGGTGCCAGAGTTTTTTCTCCATAGCTTCATTCAAATGATTTATGTCCATACATGTTACATGTGTAACAACGACCTTCAAATATTTTAGACACATATCTAGTATTAATATTATAGCATGTATTCTCATTAGGTATGCTTTTACACACATTAGTAGTATGTCTAGGTTTGAGATAGTTAAAACAAACAGGTTTGAAAACCTTCTTACCGGTAGGTTTTTTAGCCTTAGGAGTAGTATTACCTCCATGCATGTTGCTCTTGGTACCAGAAGATTTTCCTTTCTCAGATATATTGAAACCAAGTCCAGATGTGTCACCTTTCATCCTCTGAGATTGGATATGCTCATCCAACATAGAAGAACTCTTATTGAACTTTTCAAGCTTTCCATTAGCCTCAGTAAGTTCTTTGGTAAGATCCTCATTGTGCTTAGTCAAAGTCTCTCTTAGAGACATTGCCATTTCAAGATCTATCTGTAAGGCTTCCTTTTCTTCCTTCTCCTCATGCCAATGTTCATGCAAGGCTGCATTCTCCTGCCTGATCTTGGAAATCTCATGATCTCTCTCTTTGATTAGATCTCCAACTTCCCTTCTTGCTTTAAGTTCTTGACTCATGCAAATGGTTAGGGCTTCTATCTCTCTCCTTAGATTCAACTTTTCACTGTTCAATTTTTCCACTTCTTCAACTAATGCATCAATGTTGGCCTCATCTGAAGAACTATTATCAGAGATCTCCAATAGTTGCTTAGTCAACTCTCTTATTTTAACTTGTGAAGCTTTAAATCTGACCCTTAGGGTTTCAAGCTCTTCCTTGGTTGCATCAAGCACTCTAGCCATCTCTCTATAGCTCATATCCCACATGGTGGCTTTAGGGTTTCCTTCCAAGTGATTAAGATTCAAGGAAGTTACGCTCTGATACCAATTGATAGACTTATAATGCACTGAGAGGGGGGGCGAATCAATGATAGAAAAAATAATACCACTTCAAATACAGACCATTAAAAACAGTTAACCAGTTTAGTTAAAACTATGTATGCAATCCAAAATGATATTCAAGCATGCACAACAAGTAAAACATCCACCATAACACAAATGTTTATACATGGAAAACCCCTATGGGAAAAACCATGGTGAGATGGGACTCACAAGTTAACTATCTGTAGTAATAGGTAGCTGACCGATTAAGGTCTACAAAGTACTCTGCTAGGAGCGAATCCTGTTAAAGATCCCAATGCCCTGTTAGGAGTTGTACCCTATTAAAGGTAGCACCCTGTTAGGAGTAACCTCGATAGAGGATTTTAAAACCCAAACTAATGGATCACCTGGTTAGAGGATTTGAACCAAAAGCTTGTTAGATCTTACTCTGCTAGGGGATTTGACTGTTGTAGTGATTAGAAAACAACATGTAGGGATGATCTAAAAATAGCACATCTTGCTGGTATAGATCCTCTTCAGCTCACTTAGTAATGCATCACCGACTTACTCTGCAATTGGCAACAACTCGAACTTACAACATCAACTATATCTTGCATCATACAAAATAGTTCATCACAATGTCATTATATAGACATTAGATTTCATGTCAGCTCAGGAAATCCATCACAATTTCCTAGGTGTAGTGTATCTGGACAATCTCACATAACACATCATAGATTGCCACCAAATTTGTCGGTTAGGGATAACTCATCACACAATTAGTGAAACTGGTTGGAACACCAATACAGGTTAAGAGTTAACCTCATCAAACACATAAAATGATTGTCCTCCATTTGCTTCCTTGATGATCTCCTCTGTATCTCCATAACTGGTGTTAATGACAATGACCAAAACCAATGTCATTACAACATATACCGGTTAGACTCCTTCAAACTTGTTGAACTTCACTATACAAATGATAGTACCAATTTACAAACTTAAGACTTAGGAATAGTACCAGTTTGTCATGGCTAAGATGACCATTACAATGTGAACATATGTGCATGTATGTGTGCCATCAAATGACAAAACATAAAGTCATCCATTAAAAAAATCATCATCAAGACAACACGTTGACTCTAGATCATATATTGCCTTTTCTTCAGAAAGATATCGATAGGTGCTTTGATCTACCCCCAAAAAGGGAGAGTTCTTTGAAATTTACCATCATAGAAAAGTTCATTCTGGTAAAGGGAGTCTAAAGACGCATGTTGTTCCTCGCCAAATCCTTCTTAGAACATTAGAAATTCAATGGCAGTGACCCCTCCAATTTTACAACTTGTGATAGCTAATGTTATTCCAACACCTCTATTAGCACCCTCAAATTTTGAAGAAAATTTTGATCCTCATGGTGAAATTTAAGTGAGGCACATGAAATGCCCCTACAAAAGCTTCTGCAAAATGCCTTAGGTTTTGGTTTTGAACCTTGCTTTGGTTTGAAGAGCACTTTGAAATATCCTTTTGGTGGGAGTTTTATGTTTGATCAGTGACTTCCTTTTCCGTTCATCTTTGGTTAAAGTTCTTTCCTCAAGGATTTCATATTGTTCAAGGTTGGCCCTGTGTCCTAGCTCTCCCTTCTAAGCAAGTAATTCCAATATGTGAAATTCTTAAGTCTGTTGCATCCCTCCCGTTTTAATTTTTATGAGCCCTAATTTTTGGGGCCCTTCTTCCTGATGTCCTAGGTCTATAACTTAATGCACATTCCTTAAGTTATTTTTATGTGGTTCATGGTCTTTGAAGCCCATGGTATGCATTGATATGTTTTATATTCATTATTGATCTTCCGAGCACCATCCAATGTGAGAGATTTGTGGTGCTCCAAAGGGTAACTCGGGATTGGGTGAAATAAGTAAAGACATTTCACCAAGCTTTGAGTGATGTTATTGGTCATGAAGATTCCAACTGTGCAGCTCAGGTACTCAGTGAGTTGTTCTAAAGCCTTTACCAAGTCCTGAGATTGTGCTGTAGAATGTAAAGAGATCAGTGAAGTAATTCATTTGCCTAGGCGAGTGCCAAGTTGTATCTGATGTGGCAATTGGGTGGTATTCAAAATGATAGCTTAGAGCTCGATGAGGTTTTTCTTAGTATCTCGCCTAGTTTCGAGTGGGATATATTCTGTATAGGTTTCATGCAACTATTACTCAAGCACTGGGTGGAATTTTTTGAGGCCCTTATCGAGTTCTTGAGTTTTGTCAATGAGCAAAAAGTTTAGAGTATATGGAGCTCGTTGAAGTCTTATCGTGCCTTAGCAAGTGTCTGAGAGACTACAACTATATGATGATGTATGAGGTAACTCAGACCTTGTTGAGAGGGTTTCCCTCTCTTGAGTGAGTTCCCAAGTGAATAGTAGATAAAGTGTCATGTCTGTAGATGAAATTAGTCCAACATAGTAGTTTAGGACTTGTTAAGGGGTTGTGTCTCGATTGGCTAGCTCAGCAAGAATGTACATGGCAATGTAATTGATGATTAATATGGAGTTATCCTCTTATGTAGGGTCTCGATGACTGATGAAATGCTAGGATCATTAGCCCTACTACCAAAAAATCTAAGTTTCCCAATAAATCTTGAAAAGGCCCAAGGATGCTAGTGTGAGAGATTTCAGAATCAGCGAGTCATCTGCAAATGTCAGATTTATGGCCTCTATTTTAGAATGAAAAAATGTTTTCACTAGCATTATATATTCAAACAACAAAAGGGTATAGTTCACACGAATTAATGCAATATGTAGATAAATCAAAGTTATAATATTGCACAAATTTCACATTCAATTGTAGTTGCTTTGATCTTTGAAAATGAAGGCAATTAAATGAGATGGTTAATCAATCACTTCCAATCATTATTCCTCAATAGGGTGGTTATTTTATAATTTGCATCTTCAAGTCTTGAGAGATGAGTGTGTCCTCATTAACAATTTATTTTTGCTAGGAGGTGTTCTTACTTTTGCATGCAGAGGTTGCGAGATGAAGTACATAAAGCCAACAAACAATTTACCTTGTATCCAAAGGTAGCTAAAGGAATATTAAAAGGCTTGAGTGCAGTTGTGAGATTTGGTTGCAGTTGCAAATAATTCTAGTCTCTCTATCAACCATCATCTTCCCCCCATGAAGGGTGCACTGTGCAAAGGTAACTAGGTGAGAAAATTGAGAATGGAAATTTTGAGCCAAGCATTTTTTCCTAATAATAACTCTCAAAGTTCTCCCCTACCAAAAGATGTAATGAGAATCTTGCATCCTAGCGACTCTCTACATTAAGTGCCACACACGTGTGATAGTGGAATGGCTCAAAAGGTAGTTTATTTTTCTAGAGGCTTTTGGGTTTATGCACCAAATCTTTCATGTATTTTTCCATAGCGGCTTGACAGTCTCACTTGAGGACAAAATAGGGGCAACATGTTTTTTTTTTTACTAGGAAATTTTATCTTATGAGCACTGATCAATAGCAAACAAGAAATTGCCACATGTAAACAGCCGATAGCTTATTGCATTCATTGTCTTATAAAAAGAATATTATGGTCATAGGTTAGGGGTTCTACTTTAGGTTTTCTTTGAAATTTTATTTTCAGAATGTTGTAATCAGTTTTATGGTAATGAGCAGCAATCTAGTTTGTGTTTTAGGAATAAAGCATGCTATAAATGTCTCCTGAAATGTATGTTTCTTCCCTTAAATCAAGGATGTTTATGATTTTCACTCCACATTTCCCGTAGTGAGTTTTCAATTGTTTACATCTGTTCAACGAGTAGATTAAATTTGTTCTCAATTGAATGCTAGAGAAGTTTGTAATACAGTTTAGGATTAATAAAGTACATTTTCAGTATATACAAGAGAGATCTCATTGTTGTAATGCAACAATGGCTTAAAGATCACTAGTTTGTTTTTATGTCATTGTCATAAATAGTTATTATCATTTTGACTCTATGAATGGATAAGGGACTGACCAGCTGGGTTTTCTTGTGCAAACCCTGAAGGGACCCAAATTTCAAAATTTGTTAAATCTTTCTTTCAGTCCTTTCTTGTTTTATAGATTATTGTAATTATTTGTTCTCCATGCTAATCAATGAATTTTACCCAAGATCTGAGCCAATTCTAAGTGAAGTTTCATGTTTCTTGATATATTTTAGTGATAACATAATCTATTGTGCAATACCCAGTTGAGTGTATGATTAAATCTTTAGGTATTGCTGAAAGGGTCACCCCCTAGGTCCTACAGAGCTCGAAGTCTAGGGGAAATTTATTTTCCTATTAATTGGCCAAGCTTGGTGTTTAAGCTAATCATAAAACCTGGCTAGTTTTTAGGTTTCAACATTTTGTTGTTTTGGGAACCAACAACCACCTCCGATGGTGTTCTTCACCAATGATGAGAGTTTACCTCTTAATTTGACCCATTATGTGCTACTACATGATTTTCCAAAGAATCCCGAGAAATTTTATCTGAAATACATATATGGAGAGTCCCGAACTACTAAAGAGCACAATAAAATGTTTAAAGAAACTTGCAATCAAAAGGATATTTAAAATCAAGACATAGATTTTAGGCTCTTTCCTTACACTCTTAATGAATTCGCTTATAGTTGGTATGTCAATTTACCTTGAAACACTATTTCCACTTGGTAGGACTTAGAAGACAAGTTTTTAGGGTAGTTCAAGATCTACATGGACCCTACTATCCTTTACCATCAATTTGTCATAGCCAAGAGAGAACCTACTGAGCCCATAGCTATATACAACCATCAGTTCCACAAACTTTTTCAACAACTTCAGTCACCTTACAATATTCCACAAGAGGCAACTATCCAAGTTTATTATAACTCCTTGGACCCACTTACTATTGTGTTTATCAAGAGGATTCCTTAGGGTGACACTAATACCTTGTGAAAGGTATATGATTTGGCATTAAATGGATCCTAAAGGGGTAGGGAAATTTGGTGTCGTCCCATTTTGGCTAGTCTAGGATAGTCTAATTCAATTCCAACCATGAATAAAGCCATTGTTAATTATACTCCATTGCTCAATCACATGTCTATGGTGCCCCAAGCTACACTATTGACCTCTACAAACCATGATCCCCCATGCACTACCATCTTTCAACAACAAGCTGAACAAAGTAAAGAACAAGGTTCGCAACTGATGTTTGAGTTAGAAGCAGTTAAGAAAACATTATCCCAAGTTACTAGCGAGCTGACCAAGTTGAAATTAAATGCCTCCTTGTATCATTCACCAGTTGCACAAGGTACAACCATGATTTTTAACCCCCAAGTTACAATCAGAATAACCAAAACTTCACGAACAAAACTTTTGGACAACTCGAACCAAATAGACAGTAAAGTGCTAGGCCAAACAATGGGACACTTCCAAATCAAGCAGAAACAAAAAATCTATGTGAATTTAGTGAGGCTAATCTGGCTACTAATGGATGTAGGTTGCATGAGACATTCAACCATTTGGAAATTCATTGTGGGGAAATGCATAAAGCTTCACAGATTATGCAATCTAAATCCCAACCCCCTTCCGAACCTATAAACTCTATGATGCTTGAGTCATATGTATGTATGAGTGAGACTGCTCTCTCACATACAATTGCAAAAGAAGAATTTGTCTTTTCTTTCCAAAAGGACAATGAACCAAAGTACTTGAAGGTGCATGCTTTTAAGAATCAGACCAACTATAATCTTAGAATTCAGAAAGAATCATTGACTAATGGCATTCCTCTTGGGTCTCACCTAACTCCTCCAAACCCACATGTGAGTAATACCCCCAACAACACCTAAAGGACCTAAAAACCTATCATCCAAGCCAACCTATACCCTTCCTACTAGACCCACTGTAGTAAATACCAAGAAATATAACACAATTAAGGAGTTGAAGAGGATGAAATCCAATATGTCAATGTATGAGGTGCTGTAAAATTACCCAACATATAGAAAAGTTTTGATCCAATCCTTGACCCCTATGTAGAAGGATATAGCTAATTTGATGCTCACAAAATCAATAGTAAATGCCAATGCAACTGAGGTCATGCCTACAATGATAAAAGATGTGATAGAAACACCCCCATTTCTACTGTGTCCAAATTTTTAGTAAGAATATACATAATTATTTAGTTGATTCGGGTGCCTCTTGCAATGTTATGCCATATTTCATTTATTATAAATTAGGCATGACCCCAACCCCAACTAATCAAGTAGTCATCTAATTGGATGAATCTGAAGTAAAGGTGATTGGTGTCCTCAAGAATATTCATGTATAGTTAGTTGCAAATCCTCACAATTAAGTTTACATCGATATTCATGTGGTAGATATTCTAGAATTATATGGTATGCAAATCATTCAGGATTGGACTAAAAGTTTAAAGGGTTGTTTCTCAACTGATTTCACACAATTGTGGGTTCCATGGAGGAGTGTTAATAAGTAGATAAAGTGACATTGAGCCCCAAAATAAAAAGATGATAACTGAATATATTACCATGAACGAGGTAGTGAAATTTGTGGAAGTTGATCTAGGAGTATATACAACAGATATTCACTTTCATACACTAGCAAGAAGATGGGTCAAGTGGTAGTCATATTTTGGATTTACAAGAATTTGCCTTGGATAATGAATGTTTCACAAAGTTTGTTAATAAGATGGTCACAAATATTAAACATTTGGGAGGAGATCTAGAGCCATCTATTCTACTACTCCCTGGTTGGTGTTGCATCCACAAGCACGAGCAATCAAAATTTACTTGTCCATCTTGTTAAGATGTTATGGATTGATTTCCTATTCAAATCCTTCAAGAGGCCAATAATTCCACCTCTTCATCATCTTCTGAATCTGGCTCTTGGTACAGTTGTAGACACCTAAAATTGTCATGTCTAATTAAATAAATATTTTTATTTATTTAATTATTTTAAGCCAAATTCTTCTATTAATCAAATAAATCTTTATTTATTTAATTAATTCATTTATCCTCTTCTAGCCTTATTTATAATTTAAATAAATACTTTTATTTATTTAAATTATCCCTTTTCCTAAATTAAATAAATATCTTATTTATTTAATTGATCCCACTTCATCTATTAATTAAATGAATCTTTATTTATTTAATTAATTCATCAGCCTTTTCTACCCATGACACATGTCATTCGTATCTTAATTCCTACACTACCTATCCTCTTATTATTTTCTTATTTTCTCTACCTACCCTCTAATCCCAGCAAACCATTTATCTTTTACACCTCTTAATCGTATCCCTCCATTTCTTATAGTGTCCTTTATATAAGGATACACTTCTTTCATTATCAACCCTATTCGATCCAACTATGCTTTTGAACTTTCATATGCAATCAAGCCTACTTGCAACCACATTTCCGTTCTTTGTTAAGCTCTTGTGGACACATAAAATCTGAGAGAAAATATATCAAGTAAGATCAATGGAGATAGGAAGAATGGAGATTCAAACCCTATTGGACATGTGATGGTATAACCTTGGTGATTTTATTTGGTTTACATTGTCTTAGGTAATCTTCATATGTTATGGTGGATCTTTGTTGTTGTTAGGCTAGGGTTTTATGGTTGAATTCATTTAGTCTTTCAATATTGTTGTTCCACTTTTCACCATAAATATTTTGGCACGCCTGGTGGGACTCTTTTCCCTTTTGCATTTAACATCTTTTGTTGCATATTTTGTGTTTTTGAAGTTGCAGATTTGACATTTTTGACAAACTTTTGACATTTCGGCATCTATGCATCCTGGAACCGCATTTTTTTTTTTTTGTCGCATCTGTGATCTTCATAATCGTGTCTGTGTTTGACATTATTTTATCTTATTTTGTAGATTGCAGGGTTGCGTCTCTATTTTCAAACTGTGTCTGTGAACCTCTCAGTCACGTTTGCGTTCAGGAGTTATGTCTGTGTGATCTAGGCGCGTCTACGAAGAATTTAGACGGGTTTGTGATTTTCTGCCACATCTAAGTTAGGTTTAACCACGTCCGTGTCTTAAATATTGCATTTTTCAGTTTTTGATCTAGTTTTGAGGCTTTATTTTGTCATTTGGATTTCAGATCTGGTTTATTTTGGGCTAACATCTTGTGATCTAGCTAATAAAATTGGTGCAGCTTGTCTTGGAAACAAATCGTCTTGTCGAAGACCCCTATTTCACAGTCTTTTGGATCTAAAATTTACCTAACTTGTGTGCTTGCAAGAGGGGTATTATTGAAAAACTACAAACAAAACTTTGTTTCAGAATTTTGGCAAGGGTTTTTTATCTTTATTTTGTGCCTTGTTTTCATAGATTACCAAACACTTCAATTGGTGCACTAAAATTGAACCAGTGTCTTTTGTGTCTTGAGAAATAGGGTTTTTTTTGTTTAATCTCTAGAGGGCCTATCTCCCCTTCTAGTCATTAGGACTACTAGTGAGGAGAGAAAGACCCAAGTGGTAGCGAGGAAAACCCACCTCTTCCAAACCACTATAAATAACTATATCCATGGTGAAAGCCATGGGTAACATGTGCTGATTAGTCTATACTGACACTATGTTTCCCCATAAACCCATTTGATCAAATTTATTTGATCAGTTGTAGGGCGTAACCCCTACCGACTGGGAGCCTTCTATATTTACAGAGTTGAAAGTGTCACATGTATGGCCACACAAGCGGATGCCCTTACTAGAACCTTTTTGTTTTAGAAAGCCAAAATCCTTCTAGTTGTTGGGGCAGGAGGTCGGACCTCTAGAGCGGCCCACACACATATGGTTCTTAGTAGAGATACAAAGT
The DNA here is from genome assembly GCF_030272615.1 of Cryptomeria japonica. Lineage (NCBI taxonomy): Eukaryota > Viridiplantae > Streptophyta > Pinopsida > Cupressales > Cupressaceae > Cryptomeria > Cryptomeria japonica. The sequence continues at coordinate 488,027,927 of NC_081413.1, forward strand.
TCGCCACAAGGAGTTTTCATGGGGATTGATGCTTGGCTTCCTCGAAGAAGTGAGTGTCGAGGGTGGATCCAGTGGGGTCAAACATCTAAGTATCCGCTCTAAATAGCGTAACCTCGGGGGAAACCCCATGTGGGATCAACAACTATTGTCTTGGCCAGCCATAAGAATTGTGCTTATCTTCTTTTGAACATTCAAACATTCAAGATCAAACATCAAAAAATTGTGTCTTTTATGTCTTCAAGTGTATGAAAAACATTTTTTTACATCAAACAACACACTTTTCTTTGAGTCATTTTGAGTCTAAACACTTGCAAACATTGAGTCCTCATCAACATTGTGTCATCTTTTCACAAAAAAGAGTAAAAAATTCAGATTTGGTCACAACAAACAACTTTACAAATTGAAAAAATTGCACTCAGATTTTAGAACTGCGTCTATATTCAGTATTGGCAAAATTTACAGTCCAACAAACAAGAGCAATCAGTTTTAGAATTGTTGAGCTTCCTAGGTTATTTCTCCAGGTTTTCATCTAGAATTCAACCTATTTTTGGGTCTCACAAAGTCCATCATTTCTTTACATCTTGCATTACATTCACATTTGTCTAAACTTGAGTCAAAATGTCACTTGCTTGTCCTCATCTTGCTTTGTCAACAAACTACATACAACAACATTTTGCTAAGTGGTCCCTCATCAAGGTCTATCACCTTTGGGTCTCATTTGGTCTTACTTAGAGTCAAGGTCAACTTACCTCATCAAGAGAAACTATCATCTCTTTGGAAGCCACAACTACTCTACTACATATATACTCGGTCTTACACTTTGGACATTGCAAGTAAACCTTAGATTCATTTACATTCCATCCAACTCTTGGTCTTCCATACTCTTTCCATTTTCACCTAGTCTCACACATCTTGGTCAAGATCTAGTTCATGGTTGAAACCCGTTCCCAAAAATCTAGGAGAGAAGATGACGAGGCTCAAGAGTCCGCAAACATGAGTGCCTATGAGTATGATAATAATGTCTTTTTCAATTTTGATCATACCAGATTACCTGACATGGATGCCTATAGAAACATTCCAAATGTTGAGAACATGGACACTACAAACAACAATGATGGACACAATGACAATATGGACAACTTTTCCATACATTTAGCAGAAGTGGAAGACTCCATTATGGATCCCCATTTTAATCGATTGGTTGAGGAAATAATGAGGAGAGATAGACAATTTCTCTTACAAGTGATGGCACAAAGTGGAACCATGATCCCTCATGATTTTGACATGTCTCAAATAATGGAAAATCAACCTTTGCAACAACCTCAAATCAACATGGATCAAAGGAGGCCTAATAGTGGAGGCAATAGAGGACCACATATGGTGCCTGAATCACCATCATATTTGTTTCAAAAACCTAAGGTCCCACATACATATGGTCAAGCATATGATACTCACCTTTGCAGACCATTATGGAAGTTTTATGCAGAAAAATATACTCAATCGCATGCCAATGCTAAGGATATCCAAAGGCATGATCAAAATTTGGACACAAGGAAACCCCACATCAAATTTGGGGGCAACACATTAGAATAAACTCATGACATGCCTGTAGAGTATGGTATACATAGACAAAACAGATATTCCATTCCTCATGATGACTCTATACCAAGTGGTCCTTATACACAACATCACTATAGACCTCCTCCATATGAACATGTGTATGATCAATATCATCCATATATGCAACATTCTCCTCCTCCATCGGGTGGCTCAGGCATGGGATATGGTCCAAGAAGTCGGTCTCCACCTAAGAACAATTTGGAATAATAAATTAAGGACTTACAAAAGAAAATGGAGGACATAAATACACCGAAGCTAGCTTACACAATGAGAGACATATATCCCTATCCATTTGACAAAAGAATTCCAATGCTTCCTTTTCCTACACATTTTGTGACACCTAAGTTCGACAAGTACAAAGGCAAAGGAGATCCTAAGGCACATATAAGACAATTTTTCACAGCTTGCATTGAGGTAGCAGCAGAAGAGACATATTTGATGAGATTATTCCCATAAAGCTTAGGTGATCAAGCTATGGAATTGTTCTCCCAACTCCCACTTGTAATTAAGTCTTGGGGTGATCTAGCTGAGGCTTTTATCCAACATTTCTCATACAACATAGAGACAAATATATCAGTCACCACTTTGTGCAACACCAAGCAAAAGGATGGAGAATCTTTTTCATCATTTTTACAAAGATAGAGGAATATAGCCAACAGATGCTCTTGTGAAATTCGACAAAAACAAATGGTACAGATTTTCACCCAGAATGTTAACAAAGAAATTGGTTATGACCTAAGAAAAGCTTGCTTGTCCACTTTCAATGATGTCATTGAAAAAGGCTTAGCAATAGAGAAGGTCCTAATTGAGCAAGGCATCATCAAAATATTCAAAGAAAACAAAGAGGACTTTAAAGGAAAAGACAAGTCAAGATTTTGGAATAAAAACAAGAACACAGTCAATGATGGTGTTGTTGATGCCAATACAGTACGAACCAAAATCATTTTTTTGGGATCAAGCTCTACAAACAATCAAGTGAATACTCAAACAACTTCCAAATCATGAAGGAAGTACACCCCATTGGGAGAAACACTTGAGTCAGCTTTCAAGAAGTTAGTAGCAAACAAGATAATCACAATTACAGATTTGCCTCCATATGAGCTAAAGGTCAAACCAAATTGGTGGAATGACGATGAATACTGCGAATATCACAAGAGAAAGGGACATAAAACAGGAAATTGTTATCGGCTGAAGAACATCATACATGATCTTATTGATAGAGGAGACATTGAGATTGAAGGAGACTCATCCAATCAAGAACATGAGATGTTTAATGAACCATTCCCAAAGCATGACAAGAGAAAAGATAAAGTCACAAATGAGAAGACCAACTATACCAGAGCATCCTATAACTATGATTCGACTGTTAATCACATTTCAATAGACAATTATGTCTCTACCATTATCATCAAAGACAAAACGCCTGAGAATTCTACCCAAAGACCCAAGGTTGTCCTAAAAGGCATTGGATCTTCTTCCGAACCTACCTCTGAATGTAATGTCACAAATTGTCAAGGTAAGGTCACTTTTCAAGGTGCTTCAGTTAAGAACAATGCTTCCTCATCAACCAAACCTGAGTATGACCTTGTAGAACAATTAGGGAAGACACCTGTGTTTATCTCAATCCTTGAGCTCTTACGCATATCCCCTGCACATAAGGCCATTCTTGACAAAACTTTGAGAGATACTTCCATCCCCACTGATCTGAACGTGGATCAGTTTGAATCCATGGTGAGATACCTTTCCATTGAAGACTCCCTTACATTCACAGAAGCTGACGATGCCTCTGTGAGCCAACCACATAATGCACTTTTACACATTGAAGCCTTCCTACACAAATATCGAATAAAATGAGTCCTAATAGATGGAGGAGCTGGTCTCAATATAAATACTTTGCACATAATAATACAATTGGGATATTCAGACAAATTTGTAAATACTACAAACAAAATTACCATAAAAGCATATGATGATGAAGAGCGTTCATCCAAGGGCACAATCACCTTGCCCCTCAAAATTGGGCCAGTTACAAAGAATGTGGTTTGTCAAGTCCTAGACCTGGACCTCACATACAACATATTGATAGGATGTCCTCGGATTCATGAGATGAGGGCAGTCCCATCTACATACCACCAATGCATTAAGTTTCCTCACAATGGAGTTGAAGTAACAGTTAATGGTGATCCTAATCCATTTATATACTGCAATAACTTGAGACCAAAAGATGAGACAATCATTCCAAATAATAGAGAAGCTATCCCTTCTTCAGCTTACATTGACCCTGAATCATTAAAACCTTCAACATCAAAACAAGGTGATCTTAAAGGGAAATATTGGGACAAAGGCATGGGTGAATACACTTTGAACCAAACCATATGCTTATGATAAGTCATGAGTTCACCAAAATAATATGGACAACCACATCCTTCTAAACGGGTATCTATCATTACACTCAAATGGGACCCTACTACCTTCCAAAAGTGGGGTGAAATGGAAGAAGAAGATCTATACAAAATGCTTTACAAAGACCCTGAAGATGGTACACAATCTCACATGAGCATACCATGTGAAAAATATGGCAAAGGGTTCAAGATCTTACAAAAGTTTGGGTATGATGGTAAAAGTCCTCTCAACTTAAGAAAGGAAGGTATTATTCAACCTTTGCAACCAGAATTGACATTTAAAAAAGAGTACTTGAAAGGGCTTGGTTTCATATCTTCCAGGGTAAATACTCGAAAGACAAAAGAAGCATTACAAATCAAGGCTTCCAAAGATCAACAAGAGAACCGCTATTCCACGGACTCTAATGAATGGGAATGGGGCTCGGACAAATTCTGTAGTGACTATGAACTCACCGATACATTCAGAGAACCAGGTGAACCCATAGAAGAAGAGGAATTTTATTAAAAAAACAAAGTTGGTCAAGAAATAACTGTTAGGATTTCAAGCAGATCCGAAGCAAATATGAACTAACAATTATATGCAGATTTAAATACAAAAGATAAAGAAATAAAACAAGACACAGATAACATAGAGATTTAATGTGGTTCACCTAGAATAGGTTGCGTCCACCATACACAACCGTCCAATCTTTCTTATTATCCAGCAAAAATAGTACATCAACCTTACAATGCCTTAAGCATCCCAGCCGCTTATAACATGCATTTTTAGGGCAACAAACAAAGTCGACCTTTTTAGGGTTTTATTACAATGTCAGTTTTCATCAACAAAAAAATGGCAAAAAAAAAGTTTTCTTGGGGGTTGCCGCCCTCGAACCCCCGCTTTCCTCGGGGGCTGCCGCCCCCAAACCCCTGCCTGGGGCCCAGCCCGGGCCCAGACCCTGGTGAGGATACGTGCTGAGTGTACAGTACTTTGCTGATCAGTCACCACATTTCAACAATATCCCACTTGGAGACTGATCAAGTTCCACACCGAACAATCTCCCACTTGGAGACTGATACTACACGACACCACTGTACATGCAACATCCGCTGGATAAAACACTAGGACTTGATTGGTATAAATTCCAAAATTATCAATCAAGAAGACCAATAGAAACTGATGAAGAAATCAGCTTCTCCTGTGGAACTGCCTTTGTGAACATATCGACAGGATTCTCACTTGTGTGAATCTTCTCAAGCCGTAACTCACCCTCCTCCAAAACAGTCTGGATGAAGTGGTACCTGAGCTGAATGTGCTTTGTCCTTGAATGAAAAATAGAGTTCTTTGCAAAATGAATGGCACTCTGGCTATCAGTATACAATAGGTGTTAGGGTTTCAAGCAGATCCGAAGCAAATATGAACTAACAATTATATGCAGATTTAAATACAAAAGATAAAGAAATAAAACAGGACACAGATAACACAGAGATTTAACGTGGTTCACCCAGAATGGGTTACGTCCACCATACACAGCCGTCCAATCTTTCTTATTATCTAGCAAAAATAGTACATCAACCTTACAATGCCTTAAGCATCCCAGCCGCTTATAACATGCGTTTTTCGGGCAACAAACAAAGTCGGCCTTTTTTAGGGTTTTATTACAATGTCGGTTTTCATCAACAAAAATGACAAATTTTTTTTTTCTCGGGGGCTACCGCCCCCGAACCCCTGCCCGGGGCCCAGCCCGGCCCCAGATCCCGGCGAGGATACGTGCTGAGTGTACAGTACTTTGCTGATCAGTCGCCACATTTCAACAATGGGCTATCCTCTTGTGTCTGACCCAATTCCTTCAGAAAACATTGCAACCAAATCATCTCCTTGCTGGCTTTTGTAGCAGCAACATACTCAACTTCAGTGGTTGAAAGTGCAACAACCTTTTGCAGCCTAGAAATCCAACTGACTGCAGTTCCCCCTATAGTAAAAACATACCCTGTAGTACTCCTCTATGAATCAATATCACCTGCCAGATTAGAGTCAACAAATCCACTTAGAGTAGCATTAGATCCTTTGAAACATAATGCCTTCGTAGTAGTTCCTTTCAAATACCGAAGAATCCATTTCATAGCATTCCAATGTTCCATACTCAGATTACTCATAAACCTCCTCACAACTCCCACTGCATGTGCAATATCTAGCCTTGTGCATACCATTGCATACATCAGACTGCCAACAACTGATGAATGTGGGATGTTAGACATTTTATTAACCTCTTCCTGTGCCTTTGGGCACATCTCCTTAGTCAATTTGAAATGACTAGCCAAAGGTGTACTAACTGCTTTTGCATCCTGCATGTTAAATCTGTTCAACACCTTCTTTATATACTCACTTTGGGACAAATTAAAAGTTCTATTTTTCCTGTCCCGTGTAATCCTCATACCGAGAATTTGCTTAGCTGCACCCAAATCCTTCATAGCATATGACCTGGCTAATTTCTGTTTAAGATCATTTATATGTTGCATGTTAGACCCAGCAACAAGCATGTCATCAACATAAAGCAACAGGATAATATAACTGCCATTATCAAATCTCTTAAAATATACACAATGATCAGAATGACATCTATGATAACCGTGTTCAACCATGAAACTATCAAATTTTAAATATCATTGTCGGGGTGCTTGCTTTAGGCCATACAGACTTTTCTTCAACCTGCACACCAAGTTCTCCGTACATTTGACCTCATATCCATGTGGTTGCAACATGTAAATTTCCTTCTCCAGATCTCCATGGAGAAAAGTTGTTTTGACATCTAATTGTTCAAGATGTAAATCATCTACAGCCACAAGACTAAGTACAGTTCTAATTGAAGTCATTTTTACAACTGGAGAAAATATTTCATCATAATCTATACCCTTTTTCTGTGCAAAACCTTTTACCACAAGTCTCGCCTTATATCTTTTTTGACCTCCTTCCTCCTCCTTCAGCCGATAAACCCATTTTTTAGGCAAGGCTCTTTTTTTTGTAGGTAAAGGGACTAAGTTCCAAGTCTTATTTTTCATCAAGAATTCCATCTCCTCTTTCATGCCTAGTTCCCACTGTTGTTTGGCATCTACTTGCATTGCTTCTTCATATTCTTCTGGTTCACCAAAATCCGTTAATAAAATAGAATACAAAGAAGGAGAAAATCTTTCAGGGGGTCTACTTGTCCTTGTAGAACATCTAACACTTGCAGGAGTTTGTGGGACAATCTGTTGTTGCTGAGCATTAGGTACTTGTGGCATTTCATTTTCAGGAATCTCATCCAACACCACATATTCTTGTTTGTCCTGTTCATGCTTCTTTTCCTGCATCTGTTCTTTATACATAACCTTCTAATTGAATATAACATCTCTACTTCTAATTATTTTCTTATTTTCAAAATCCCATAACTGATAGCCATATTCATCTATCCCATATCCAATGAAGGTACATTTATGAGATTTAGCATCAAGCTTGGTTCTGTTTTCTTTATCAACATGGACAAAAGCTTTGCAACCAAAATTTTTTAGAAAAGAATAATTTACCTTTTTACCAGTCTATGCCTCCTCTAGAATACCACCATCCAAAGGGGTTGAAGGTCCTCTATTTATCAAATAGACAATAGTATGTACAACATCTGCCCAAAAATGTAAGGGCAATCCAACATGCAATCTCATGCTCCTCGCGCGTTCCATGATAGTCCTACTCATTCTCTCTGACACACCATTTTCCTGTGGAGTTCCTAGAACTATTTTTTGCTTTCGAATCCCATTTAAGGAGCAGTAATCTTCAAATGCTTTGCTGCAATACTCACCTCCATTGTCTGATCTGAGACACTTCAACCTTTTTCCTGTCTCATTCTCAACCAAAGCTTTCCATTTCTTAAAAGTTTCAAAAACATCTGATTTTTGCTTTAGGAAATATACCCATGTTTTTCTGGTTGAATCATCAATAAAAATAACATAATAACAATAGCCACCAAGAGATGATACCTGAGCCGGTCCCCATACATCTAAATGTACAAGCTCTAACTTCTCACTCTTCTTCTCTTTCCCAACCTTGAGAAATCTGACTCTTTTCTATTTACCATAAACATAGTTTTCATAGAACTCTAAATCAATCTTCTTTAATCCTGGCAATAGATTTTTGGAGTGAAGAATTTTCATCCCTTTCTCACTCATGTGCCCAAGCCTATGGTGCCACATTATCGAATCTGTTCTTGCAACATTTATTGTTGTTGTCCCTACAACAACTTTATCTATAGTAGCTAAGGTAGAGTAAGTGTTACCAGTACACAAATATAATGTGCCTACCTTCGCACCTTTAGCTACTACTAATGATCCTTTAGTGACCTTCCACATACTGTCTGAGAAGGTAACTATGCAACCTTCACTACCTAGTTGCCCTGCAGAAATTAAATTTCTTCTTAAATTAGGAACATGTCTTACCTCCTACAGAAACCAGTCATTACCATTCTACAACTTGATCTTTATCTTTCCTTTTCCAACAATTTGACAGGGGTCATCATAACCCAAATATACCTGTCCAAAGTCACCTTGAACATAATCTAGAAAATATTTTCTATGGGGTGTAGCATGAAATGAAGCCCCATAATCTATTACCCAGGAATCATTAACATTATCCAAACATAAGATTAAAGCATCTTGTAAAGTATTACTTGCAATATTAGCTTCCTTACTGTCATTTTCATTTTTGTCTCCTTCTTTGTTTTTCCGAGACCAACAGTCTTTCTTTAGATGACCAGGCTTTCCGCAGTACCAGCAATCTTTCTTTCCTCTAGATTGAGAGCGTCCTTTCTTTGACTTCCCTCGTGACTTCTCATTCCCAGGGCCTTTTCCTCTTTCCTTTGATCTTCCTCTGTTCTCCACATTCAAAACACTACCCGATGATGTTGAAGTCTCACCTGTGCTTTTCCTTCACATTTCCTCACTTAGGATAACACCAACAATATCATCAAATACCAAAGTATTTTTACTAGAGACAAAGTTACTTACAGCCATAACCAAGCTATTCCAGCTTTCTGGCAAAGAACATAAAATCAAGAGAGCCCTAACCTCTTCTGCAAAGGTAATTTTTACCGAAGATAATTGACTGGTAATTGTATTAAATTCATTTAAGTGCTCTGCTATAGATCCTCCCTCACTCATTTTCAAATTAATCAAACGCTTCATAAGAAATACCTTATTTGAAGCCGAGGGTTTCTCATACAACTTAGCCAATGTTGCCATCAAATCTATAGTTGTTTTTGCTTTTGTTATATTAAATGCTACAGATAATGCAAGGCACAATCGAATGGATCCCAGTGCCTTTCTATCTAAAATGTCCCACTCTTCATCTGATATTGTGGTCGGTTTCTTTGCCTTTCCTTCCAATGGCCGCCACAAATCCTTTTGATACAGGTAATCCTCCATCTGCATTTTCCATAACTGATAATTCTGGCCGTTAAACTTTTCGACCTTGAATTTGGAATCCTCCATTGCTCCCACTCAAATATGAAAGTCCTGCCAATTTACAGAAAACCTCGCTCTGATACCAATTGTTAGGGTTTCAAGCAGATCCAAAGCAAATATGAACTAACAATTATATGCAGTTTTAAATACAAAAGATAAAGAAATAAAACATGACACAGATAACACAAAGATTTAACGTGGTTCACCCAGAATGGGTTACGTCCACCATACACAGCCGTCCAATCTTTCTTATTATCCAGCAAAAATAGTACATCAACCTTACAATGCCTTAAGCATCCCAACCACTTATAACATGCATTTTTAGGGCAACAAACAAAGTTGGCATTTTTAGGGTTTTATTACAATGTTGGTTTTCATCAATGAAAAATGGCAAAAAAATTTTCTCGAGGGCTGCCGCCCCTGAACCCCTGCCCGGGGCCCAGCCCGGCCTCGGACCTCGGTGAGGATACATGCTGAGTGTATAGTACTTTGCTAATCAGTCACCACATTTCAACAATAACCCCTGAGGATCCCACACAGTCTTTGCCTCTAGGTTCTAGGTCGAAATCACGAAGGATGAGGATACCCATCCCCGAATGTGCTTTTAGTGATGACAATTTGGACTCATTCATGATCGAGACAGTTGAGGAGAGTGCCAATGATGACCTCGACATACCTGAATATAACTTCATCTTCACCCTTAGTCCCGCTGACTTTGAAAACATTGAAGGCCTTCCCCTTGTTCAACACCAACTTATTGACTAGGACCATGATGGACCTGTATAGTTTGACACATTCCAAAATGATGAAGCCTTTATTGACTATCTAGGCATATGAGATGATCTTCCTCTTGGGGACCATAAGGAAGGATACACTATAGAACTCAATAGTGTGGCATATTTTGGTGAGGGTGTTGGGCCTTCTAGTCGCAAAAATGTAAAAATAAAAACAAATCATGGGTCTTATGGTGAAAACCACATTGTGGCACTGTCTCACCCCAAAAAAGTAAAAAGAAAGGACGTATTTGAGGGTGAAAACCTCTCTGAGGTACTCGAAGATGGAAGGATTGACATTCTCTTGGCATCATATGAAGAAAAATCATCTATGCTGGTAGAGAAGACCATCAAAACAAAAATTGGTACAAAAAAAATTCCATATAACATATTCCTGGCACAATCTCTGACAGAGACAAAAATACCAAAGTTCATAAGTTTCTCCACAGACCAACAAATCAATTTTGCATGGTCATATGCTAATATGCCTGGACTGGATCCGGATTTAGTAATGCATCATTTGACAATTAAATCGGGGGCAAAACCAGTAAAATAGAAATTGAGAAAGATGCATCCACAAGTGGCATTATTAGTCAAGGCAGAGCTTGAAAAATTATTGGGTGTCGGACTCATACACCCAATTGATTATCCTAAATAGATCTCCAACTTAGTACCTGTCAGTAAGCCAGATCCTAGCATCAAAATATGCACAGATTTTAGAGACATCAACAAAGCTTGTCCTAAGGATGATTTTCCATTGCCAAATATCGACTTGATCGTAGATCTCACAGTAGGTTGTGCGATGTTATCTTTGATGGATGAATTCTCTGGCTATAATCAAATAAAAATCGCATCCAAGGATCAACACAAAAGAACATTTTCTTGTCCCTGGGGAACTTTCTGCTGGAATGTCATGCCCTTTGGGCTGAAGAATGCAGGCACTACATATTAAAGAGCCATGAATACTATCTTTCATGATCTCATGCACGTAACTATACAAGACTATGTTGATGACCTCTTGGGAAAATCAATAGACATAGATACACATTTGAACATACTTTCAGTCATTTTTGATCGATTAGAAAAATACAAAGTAAGATTAAACCCCAAGAAATGTGTCTTTGGAGTAACCTCCAGGAAGCTCTTGGGATTCATTGTCTCAAAGAGAGGAATTTAAGCCGATCCAACAAAAGTCAAGGAAATCCTAGAGATGCCACCACCAAGAAATATCAGCCAACTTCAATCTTTGCAAGGAAGACTCCAGTCCATACAAAGATTCATAGCACAACTTGCAGATAAATGTCATCCTTTTCAGCACTTGCTACACAAAAACACCAAATTCAAATGGGATGATAACTGTCAACAGAATTTTCAGATACTCAAAGATTATCTTCTGAATCCACCAGTCTTGATGCCACCAGTTCCAGAATAACCCCTATTACTCTACATATCAGCTACATCAACAACACTGGGGGCACTCTTAGCGCACCAAGATGCTGAGGGCAAAGAAAAGACAGTCTACTACATCAATCATACTTTGGTAGGCTATGAGCTAAACTACACACCAATTGAGCATGTGTGTCTCATTGTGGTCTTTGCTTCACATAAATTATGACACTACATGCTAACTCATAAAACTAAGTTGGTCACAAGGATCGATGCATTGAAGTACCTTCTCAATAAAGCAACACTTATTGGTCAACTAGCCAAATGGGTGATGCTCTTGAGTGAATTCAACATTGAATATGTGGATAGAAAAACAATAAAAGGAAAAGCTATCACAGATCAGTTAGCTGATGCTCCCATGATAGATGATGCTCCTCTAACTTCAGAATTTCCAGATGAATCCATCTTGATAGTATCACACATGAAGCCTTGGCAACTGTACTTTGATGGCTCATACACACAACATGGTGCAGGTGCTGGCATCCTTTTCATCACACCTCAAGGAGATTCCATACCAAAATCATATCAATTATCATTTCCTTGCACTAATAACATAACAAAATATGAGGCATTGACAACTGGATTTCAGATCGCAGTTCAGTGGAAGATCTAGGAACTTCATGTTTTTGGGGACTCTCAACTTGTAATTCATCAAGAAACTGATGAATACCAAACAAAGGATGAAAAAGTAATGCCTTACAAAGAAATGGTGGATGACCTAAAACAACATTTCACGAAGTTAACCTTTGAGCAGATACCAAGAGAGCAAAATCGAGCCGCAAATGTCATGGCTACTATTGCTTCATTGATAAATCTACCACATAATGAAACCCGCTATGAGTTCTTGGTGGATAACCTTTTGGTTCCCTCATATGAGATCACTCCTACTGAGATGATATGTGTTGTTGGTCTTGATTCTCACTTATACAGTTCCATTTTCACATACCTTCATAATAACACCCTTCCTCCTGACTTATCCAACAATCAACATCGCACTTTCATTCGCTAATCTTCTCGATACGTCTTTTTAGCCAATATCCTATACCGTCGAGGTCTAGATGGCACTCTTCTTAGATGTTTAGAAAGGGACGAATCTCAGATTGTGTTACATGAAGTTCATGAAGGGATATGTGGTCCACATTCTAGTGGTCCTACCTTAGCCAAAAAACTCATCAGGACTGGATATTACTGGCCCAATATGGAAAAATACTCATATCATTTTGTCAAGAAATGTAAGCAATGTCAAATTCATGGAGACCTTATTCATGAGCCAACACAAGAACTTCAAACGATTGCGACTCCTTGGCCCTTTTGTTAGTGTGGACTCGATCTCATAAGCAAGATTCACCCTCCTTCCTCCAATGGCCACAAATTCATCATCATTGCCACAGAGTATTTCACAAAATGGAACAAAGTCGTGCCTCTTACACAAGTAACCGGAAAATAGATTGCTACATTCATTCTCAACTACATCATTTGTCGGTACGGTATTCTTATTTTCATAATCACCGATAATGAACGTCCCTTCAAAAATCAAGATGTTCATGAACTTTGTGATCACTTCCATATTGCCCACTGTTTCTCCATGTCCTATTACCCCCAAGGTAATGGTCAAGCTAAGGTGTCTAATAAAACCATTCTTAAAATCCTAAAAAAGATAGTCGATGAGGCTAGCCGCAATTGGCATATCCAACTCAATCCCACAATTTGGGCTTACCGCACAAGTGTTCACACACCTACAAGAGCCACACCTTATTCACATGTCTATGGCACTGAAGCTATCTTGCCTATTGAGGTCAAGTTACTATCTTTACAAGTCTCTTTGCAAAACATTATCAGTGATGAAGACTACAGGGTCTCTCGCTTGCAAGAACTAGAACTATTGGATGAACGAAGATAAACTCCTTTTAATCATCTCAAGGCTTATCAACAATGAATGAGTCACAGTTACAATCATAAAGTGAAGCCTCGTACATTTGAGGTAGGTGACTTAGTTCTCAAAGAAAATCCCAAAAATCAGCAAGATAGAGAGAAGAAGGGCAAGTTCAAACCAAATTGGCTCGGTCCTTACATCATTACAGCACCTTATGGATCCAGTGCATATCAAATCTCAACCCCAGATGGTGAACCTTTGGAGGATCCTATCAAAAACATGCACCTTTGCAGGTTTTACACATAGCTCTTCAGAGTATCTCAAATCGAAAATACAAAAAAATCAAAAAAAAAAAAAAAAAAAAAAAATCAAAAATACAAAAAAATCATAAAACATAAAAAATTGTTACTTGGTGAAAACCAGGCCAATAGGTGCCTTGTGACCCAAAAATTAAAAAAAAAAACAAAAAAACAAACAAACAAAAAAGAAAAGAAAAAGATTTTGTCCAATAGTGAAAACCACTTCGGTGGTGCCTTGGGAAAGTACCATGGTAAAAATCGGGTCACCGACACCATGTGTAGAGACATTTCTCCTCCCTCCTTCAGGATTCCATCTCATCCTTTCACTTTGCACACACTCACAACCTTTCCATCCATAATAAATCAGCTCCTATATGTGGCTAAGGCAAATTCTACGTCTAGTGATGGGTGTGGAACTGAGAGCATCACATGTTTCAAGGAGTACAATTTCTTTGAGTTTTCTTTAGTCTATTTGCGCACAATCCACAATAAAGTTCCATCTTCTCCACAATAAAGTATCATTTTTATGGATTCAGTCAGTTTCAGATGAGACACGACAACAACAATGATCTTCAATAAATCAAATCTTTCAACAGACTTAGACAACATTATAGTTAAGTGCTATCTATCCTTTTGTGAAAGTAAACTTTGTGACCACAATCAAATAAGACTTATACAAGTGACAAGATACACTAAACTTGAGGACTACAGTGGGTGTTGGTGTCGAGGCTTGGTTTTATTTTGATTTTATCTTTTGGTGACATGTCTTTTAGCTTTTCTAGGATGTCTCTGACTAGAGATTCTATCTCCAGAATGTCTTTGACTAGAAAGGCAAAGATGGGGTATCGTCACCTATTTTTCTTTGGGGTCTATGGATTGTCTCTTAGTAATGCTATGACTTGTCCAAGGATATGAGGACACTGTGAGTGTAGTATGAACTGGGACATTTTTTGTTTGCAACTGTCTTATCTCCATGCAAATGGGTACAATGACTTTCTGGATCGAACCTATGTCCGGATTGCCATAACCTACTTGCCATAATAAAGCTCAACGAGGATAATGCACAAGAAGCTCTTTCACTTTCATATATTCTATCTTCCATCCCCCTTTCTTGATTGACCTCCATTGTCCTTCTTGAGTCTATGTAGCATGCTATCACATGACTGAGTATAATGAGACACCAAAAATATCTGCATTTCATCTAGTTTGCACTTGCATTACCACATATTAGCATTTCATACATACATATAGATATCACAATTACATCACATCCTGCACACAACACATATTAGCACATTTTACATTCTCATCATGTAAATAGTTATTTGCATTATCATATTCATCTGCATTTCATACATCCACATCATGCATAACATTTAAAAACATAAAAGAACAAAAATATTGCATTTTCCTCATGTACATATTTGCGCCCATATCATAAGCACCACATAGAAACATACATCATAAGACATATAAAAACATCACATAAGTACACATGCATATAGCTTCTGCAAGGATGAATCATCTCATATATAATGATAAGTGCCATGATACAATGATGTCAAAATCATATGGCTACAATCACCCAAAGGTGTCATCCTACAAAATGGTACAAAACTGATACATAGGGAGCCCTCTAAGGCTATGATGAACTCCCTCCCTCGAAGCTAGCTATCCTTGACATAGTCTGAGCCCTAGAAGGACCCACCCTAGGATCATCTCTCCTGCCCCCTCTATCTGGTGGTGGTTGAGGACCCATGACCCCACCGCTAGACGCCTGTCTCCTGTCTCTCCCTCTAGTGGTCGTCGCAGTCCACGATGGTCTCTAGAAGCTCCTAGCTTGCTGATCTGGTGGCACCACTCCATAGTACGAGTCTCTCTAGTAGGCTGTCTCCTCCCCTTCTCATAGAACATAGGCATATCTAGCCCCTATGTCCGCTGCTGCCTACCTTCCTACCCTCAGTGTTGTCTCAGGCTCCGTGTAGTGTTGAATATCCTGATCCCTCTCCCGCTCAGTGTCCCTCAGTTGTCTCCTGAGTCTAGTTGTCTCCCTCTCTAGATCCTATATCTCATCTGCCTATCCCTGGTAGATTTCCCTCAAGGATAGTAACTCATCCTCCTCCTCTCCCCCCTCACCCTATCCCTGTCCTCATCCCTGTACCTATCTAGGAGCTTGTGCCTGTCTGGGAACCTGTGCTGCTGGCACCTATAACAAAAATCCACCTCTACCCCTCACTACATGAGCCTATCTCTCCTCTTTGCCCTCTCTCCTCGGATCCACTCTCCTCTCTGCCATTGCGCCCCACCTCCTCTAGTCGGCCTCTACCTCTGTCATCTCCCCTATCATCTCCGTTACCTCCATCATCTCCATCTATCGGCTCCCTTGGATTTGTCCGCCATGGAAAGGGATGATCTCCCCAATATGTAGTGTACTCTACATTCATGCCGACATCCTCTATATTTGCCCACATATCCCAAGGTAGGGGAACCGTCTCTACCATAAGTGTCATAGCTTGATCATACAAAAGAAATGGCCCCAAATGCACCTGATCCCTCACTATCTGTGCATACATCCCTAAACCCCATGGCATCTGTTGTATCCTGTCGAACTGCTTGCCCAACCTATCTACCAACTGCCTCTCAATAACATATGGTGTCCGACCAATCAGATACCTGCTCCAAAATACATATGGAAGCTCCACCGCATCATCTTCCCACTCCTCACAGTCTGGATATGGCCTCCATACCACACTATCTATCTTGTCCATAACCTGACGCCAATACTCCAGCCTCCCAATTTGTGGTTGTGATGTAATCATATCATACAAGTGTACATAATTGCGCCCATGTCCTTTGCCCCTGAAGTGTATCAGACATGTAACCAGTAGATGCTCATATTCCTATAACTGCAATAGTATCACTTTGCATCCCAATCCTGCTGATCCTTGATATACAAATTGATGCAGCTCATAATACAAGTGTGCCAGAAAACACGGTCCCCATGCAAACATGGTGTGCTCCGCCACCAATGTCTCCAGAGTCCTACCCCATCCCATAGCCAACCCTCATGTCGCCCTATCCGAACAGAGGAATCCACTGATAACTCCTGCCAACACCGCCGATAGAGACAATCCTGTAGCAGTCATAGTGTCCCAAGCCACATGTCCAGCCCTCATCTCTAGTCCTGGATCTTGGAACACTCGTCTTAGTGCATCCCCATCTCTGTCTCGATCATAAGGAACTAACTCCCCATCAATCGATATCCTCAGTATCCTATATACATCCTCTAAGGTGACTGCCATCTCACCCATCGACAAATGAAACATACAAGTCTCTGAGTGCCATCTCTTAGCTAATGCAGTCAACAATCCCATGTTTGCCTGAAACTCAAGCACATACAAAATATATCGCAAGCCCATAGCCTGAACTGTTGCTCCATCCTCGAGTGTCATCTCTAGTCATAAACTTTGAGTCAAAGGGAATTTCTCTCGTGACTCTAGCATAGGTAGGTCCTCCTGCAGTCAAGCAAATCAACTGTGTCAATCCTAGTGGCATTCCCTGTTCATCACAAAGTGCTTCTCTTTTTTAGTACTCCCTGCTCATCACAAAGTACTGCTTTCTATTGTAGTGGCATTCCCTATCAATCACAAAGTGCTGCTCTTTTTTAGTACTCCCTGTTCATCACAAAGTACTATTTTTTTAATCCTGGTACTCCCTATTCATCACAAAGTGCCTTGATCTATCCTATCCTAGAGCATCTACTTGAGTGTATCCTCTTGAGTAGTTTCCTGATTGGCAACGTATGTTCTATCACAAAATTGTCAATCCTAGCTTTATCTGCTATTCTAGTCTTCCCTAGAGGACCTGCTTGAGTGTATCCTCTCAACAGCTTATCCAATCGACATTGTATGTTCATCACAGAACTGTCAATTTGTCCTCGAAGATGCAAATGCACTTACATACTTCTCAAACTTGTCTGTCCAACACAGATGCACCTGAATCACACAGACATGCCTCTGTTTGACACAGATGCGCTTGTCCTACATAAACACGTCTGCAAGACCCATATGCACTCACATTGAACACAAATGCTACTAAAATCATAGACATGCTTGACACCAATGCAGACGCACCTATCCTACCCAGACCCACCTAGCACCAATGCCGACGTGCCTTAGCATTTTTTCCCCCGCTTGACATTTTCTAAAGCACATTTATTACTCTACCTAGCATGCATTTATGACAACAATTAATGCAAAAAGTACAAGGAGGTTTTGTGGTACTTACCGGCTCTCCTCCATCTGCTGGCCTTTGATATCAGCAAACATGATCAAATATGTGCACAAATGCCATCGTTGCTGATTGCTCTCTGCTCTCTCTACACTCTGATCTCTTGTATGTGTGGATGACAATGAGGATGTTTTCCCTCGTAGTCTATCTTATAGACTACCCTAGCGCTAGTCTCCCGAGTCAATCTTCCTTATCTCGTGACTCTGTCACTCTATCATATCTTGTCAGTCCTTTCTAGCCTTTCTTTCTTATTGAGATATTGTCTGTGATCTTTTTAGACATTTTCATCAAATCTCTCGAGGGGGCATATAATTCCCATCTCGGGGCAACTTCGTATCAGTTCATCTTATCTTCTTTGAAACAATGCGACAAGCTGCATTGTCTCAAAGAGGGGCAAAACGTAGACACCTAAAATCATCATGTCTAATTAAATAAATATTTTTATTTATTTAATTATTTTAAGCCTAATTCTTCTATTAATTAAATAAATCTTTATTTATTTAATTAATTCATTTATCCTCTTCTAGCCTTATTTCTCATTTAAATAAATACTTTTATTTATTTAAATTATCATTTTTCCTAAATTAAATAAATATCATATTTATTTAATTGATCCCACTTCATCTATTAATTAAATGAATCTTTATTTATTTAATTAATTCATTAGCCTTTTCTACCCATGACACATGTCATTCATCTCTTAATTCCTACACTACCTACCCTCTTATTATTTTCTTATTTTCTCTACCTACCCTCTTATCCTAGCCAACCATTTATCTTTTACACCTCTTAATCTTATCCCTCCATTTCTTACAGTGTCCTGTATATAAGGAGATACTTCTTTCATTATCAACCCTATTTGACCCAACTACCCTTTTGAAATTTCATATGCGATCAAGCCTACTTGCAACCACATTTCTGTTCTTTGTTGAGCTCTTGTTCACACATAAAATCTGAGAGCAAATATATCAAGCAAGATAAATGAAGATAGGAAGAATGAAGATTCAAACCCTATTGGACATGTGATGGTATAATATTGGTGATTTTATTTGGTTTACATTGTCTTAGGTAATCTTCATATGTTATGGTGGATCTTTGTTGTTGTTAGGCTAGGGTTTTATGGTTGAATTCATTTAGTCTTTCAATATTGTTGTTCCACTTTTCACCATAAACAACAGTCAATCAAATGACAACCCATATAGATATAGTTCAGACACATTTGTATTATATCAAGAAGTCAATCCCCAACATGGAGATGGTACCTCTTCAGATGATGAAACTCCTAGCCCACCTGTTGAGAATATTCAATCAAGGCCAGCTTCTCCTAAGGATGAGATATCCTCAGAACAATTAGCCCTTACAAATCTACCTGAGAAAGATCAAATTGACCAGGGTTAGACTCGATCTAAATTTTAGGCTAATGATTAGGAGATACCCCCTCCATTGCTACCAAAAGATATACTTGAGTAGCTTGGAGATTCCAAAGATTCATAGACCATGGAATTGTAGCAACGAGGCAAAGCCAATTTTCAATCAGTCAGTCAAGCTTCAAGATGTAACTCTAAAAAGAAGACTAAACCCCATATTAATAAAGAGATTGATATCTAGACACTTCATTTTGATGGTTTGAAGAGAAAGAAAGGGAGTGGAGATAGAGTGGAATTCATTGAACTGAAAGGAAAGTCCTTTGATGCTCTCGGGTTGCAGTTTACTTGGACCAATAACATGGCAGAATATGAAGCTTTCATCCATGGCTTGTTGTTGGCACATAAAAAGAAGGCCAAGATCTTGGTATTTGAAACATATTCACAATTAGTCATTAAGAAAATCAAAAGACAATAAACTTGTCATGATAAATGCCTCACTACATATAGGAATAGAGTTTGGGACTTGATTGGAGATTTTGTTGCTTTTGATATTAAGTCTATTTGTGTCGTAAGAATAAAGCAGTTGATTCCTTGGCAGTAGCTACTAAGTCCCTTGAGCCAATTAGAAATTCAAAATTCAAAATGTTTCTAGTGGAATTAGTTGCCACCCCTTCCATCCTAGATAATGTGACAAATTTCTTGTATTTGAAGATGATCATCACATACTCCAATTTATTATGTTAGGTACAGTTTTTAAAAACCAAGTGATTGATGAAGATGAACATGAGATGGATGATGTTACTAATGAAGGTATCATCAATCTTAAGACCAATTCCATTCCTAAAGGGATGGTTGCTTTGGAAAGAATTTTTAATCAAGATGAATCATCTCACAAGAAAGGGGTGTGTGTAGAGTTTGATGGAGACAAGGCTGATTTTTACAATTTAGGTATTAATCATGATAAGAAACAGGTCTTGATCGAGAAAGTATGCATAGTTGAGGAGAGGTAGGAAATCCTTGATACCTTGAAAGATTATAGAGAAGTGATAGAATGGGGATATGAAAACCTTAAGACATATGATACCTCCCTACTAGTGCACACTATTCCACTGAAACCAAGGGCTAAGCCCTTCAGACAAAGGCAACATCTAGTTAGTTCCCTCATACAACCACTAATCCTCAAGGAAGTTTAGAAAATATTGAATGCTGAAATTATTTTTCTAGTGCGACACTGTACTTGGGTCACAAATTTGGTCACTGCACATAGGAAAAACAAAGAAATCAGGCTATGTGTTGACTTTCATAATCTCAATAAGTCCTCAGAAAAAAGATAACTATCCTATGCCCTTGCTTAATGAGGTCTTGAAAAATGTTAACAGATCCTAAATGATGTCTTTCCTTGATGGGTACTCAAGGTATAATCAAGTGATGGTTCAGGAGGAAGATTGTTTAAAAACCACATTCACAACAAAATGGGGAGCTTTTGCATACTGTAGAATGTTATTTGGGATAATAAATGCTGGGGTGACCTTTTAGTGCACCATGGATATAGCTTTTGCTGGCTTGGTTGGTAAGTGCATCATTATTTATATGGATGACTTGACAATATTTGTGAGCATGTGAGCGATCTCAAAAAAGTTCTGCAACATTGCCACGACTTTGGTATTTCTCTCAACCCCAAGAAGTGTATTTTTGGAGTAATTGAAGGAAAAATTTTAGGTCATGCCATATTTGAGAGATGGATTGAAATTGTCCCAAAATGAGTTGAAGCTATTCAGAAGCTTACATTGCCAAATAGCAAAAAGGAGTTTAAATATTTCTTTGAAAAGATCAATTTTGTGTATGAGTTATAAGTGGTTTTGTTGAAAATATTTGTCCACTAAATAATATGTTGAATAAGGATGCAAAGATTAATGGACTTTGGAGGCTAGAAAGGAATTTGATGAAATAAAAGATGCCATAGTTAGTGCCCCTGTGCTCACAAGCCCAAATTATACTAAGCCTTTAAAGATTTATTAATTTGCTTCTAAACACCCTTGTGATGCAGTCCTCACCCAACAAAGTGGTAATGGAGGAGAAAGGCCAATTGCATTCATGAGTAACCCTTTCAAGGCTGTCAAATTGAGATAACCTAACCTTGAAAAATATTCCTATGCTCTCGTAAAGGTAGGTTGTAAAGAAGTTCCAGTATTATATCTTAAGGAGTAAAGTATACACCATTGTCCCCAACCTAGCTGGGAAGTCTATGCTAATGCAAAATGAGTTGAGTGAGAGGAGAGGCAAGTGGATGTCGATATTGCAAGAATTTGAATTTGAAATTTAGCCTATGTGATTGGATCATGGGAAAGGTCTGTCAAAGACTTTAGCCAGAGCTGAACAACAACTTGAAAGCCAACACTATGCACTTCAAGACATTACTACAAATGATTGGTATAAGGATGTGGTCTTCTATCTCTTGAAAAATTACTCTTTGAATGGGATGACATGATCACAACGGAGAGATCTAAAAATAAAAAGTATCTCTTATATGATCAAAGATGCTAAGATTTATAAGAGAAATTTTGAGGATCCGTTCCTACGGTGTTTGGATAAGCACGAAGCCAATAAAATTTTGAATGACTTCTATGACAAATATGACATTGGGAATGGTTCTACTGAAGAAACTACTCATCATATTCTAAGATCAAGCTATTACTACTAGAATCTATTTAAAGATACATATAAACACATTCACTCATGTCATATTTGCCAAACTTGCGTCACGAGAGAGTGCAACACAACCATGTCTCTACAACTAGTTTATGAGGTGCACCCATTCGCCCAATGGGGGATGGATTTTATATGGATGATTAACCCCCTTCTTCTTTAGATCATAGGTACATTCTTATTGCTACTGATTATTGTACTTGATGGATCGAAGCCTTAGCTTGCAATAATTTCACTGCTGAAGTGGCAATCAAGTTTTTGGAGGAATACATCATCACTAGGTTTGGAATGCCCTTTTTTCAAGTATGTGATAATGGCCCTTCTTTCTCTACTACACAATTTCTTTAGTGGTCTTTCAAAAATTTGGTAACTTTAAAATTCTCTTCTAATTATTACCCACAAGGGAATGGTATAATAGAATCCATGAAGAAGAATTTGATTTATTGTACGGAAGTTAAGTAGTGGAACAACTTCCTACACTAACCTCGAGAGGAGGGAAGTGCAATTTTTTTAATAGATAGTTACAATGTTGGCATTTGACATAACTGATATAGATGAGGTGATGTAGTTGAAGATGGATGAATGCACCGGTAAAGGATAAAAGTATATTTGTGATGAAGAGATTGAGATTTTGTGATTAGATGACTTGATCAGTTATTTGTGTTGTCATTGATGGCAAAGGATGTCAAATGATGATTATTGATGTTCCTAATATTTTGTTTTATCATCTAAGTGATTTGTTTTACCGAAATATAGGGTTTATTGACAGAGAACTGGAGTCTATGAAATAAGACTTTAACCGATAAAGAAAAGTTGTTTTGATGGAATTGGGTGATCGACAATGATTGGTGATTTGTAGTTTGGAACATGAGCTTGTATCATGGAAAGGAGTATCTGACTGGAACCGAAACTTGTGATGATTACTAGAAGGCATGTTTCAAATTTATGATAAAGTTTTGCTAAGGTTTTGGTAGGGTTTAAGACCGGTGAAGAAATCATTAAACCGGTAATGATTTTTATTATGACAGTGATTGACGATGAGTCTACATGAAGGTGGTAACACAACACAACCCGCGTGAATGATTTAATTGTTGTTTTGGTGTGATTCAAGGAAGAATTTCTGAGTGTTTTGATGTTTTAACTTTGGTACAGACCAAATTTTTGTGATGGGTTATGATCAACCAACGATTGATATTACATTGTAATTTATTGTAATGATTTGTATATCGATTTATGATGATCTTTTATAATTTGTATTGTAAATTTATGATGTAATTAGGGTTTAGTGGCTGACCTAGTTGAGATGGCTATTAAGGATGGCATAGTTGATGTTTATCATGTCGGTGGTCTTAGAGAATGTGTTGAGCTATCCAAATTAAGTGTGAGATCTGTCTGGGAGTTGCAGAGTGTTGAGCATAACTAGATCTAATCAAGCTAGAAGAGAAGTGCAAGTAATAGATCCTCAAAAGTAATAAGTCCCCTAACAGGGCAACTCTCAAAAGAGTGTTAAATCCTCTCACAAGGTTGATCCTAATAGATTGTGATGCCCAAACTTTTGGGCAAAAACATAACAACAAAATTTGTTTTGAACAACATAAACTCACAAAATAGTCTACATTAAAATGAAGTCAGTTAAGTTTTGTCTTAACTAAGATGTAAGTAGAATTGTTCACTAACATTGGATTAACTAACTCACTCATAAAATCAACATTAATTAATGAGGGCTAATTAAATAATGATGCAAATATCTTAAATCTAAAATTTAATTAATCGAGCGCACGCAAAATTCATGATTTATATTTATCCAATAAGGTTTCAAAATTAATAATGTTATTTGCCAAATAAATCTAATTTATACTATAGCCAATTTTAATTTCCCCTAAATTAAATTTAACTTGACGTCCACATTTAATTAAATACAAAAATTATCTATGAAATATCCTTATTAATAATCCTTGATAAAATTACGTCAATAATTGCGATATTAGAACCATATAAAATTAATCCCCCAATTTAAAATTTTGCTAAAAGTTAAAGGGGTCTAATTATTACTCAAGCATTCATTAATTAATAAAATTAAATTAAATAGGTTTTCAACTTAACCTCTTATATATATATATATATATATATATTTGTGTGTGTGTGTGTGTAAATATAGCATATATAGAATATATATATATCAACAAATGGATAAACAAATCTAAATTTATACCCATTTATACATACATATTTTTTTTCTTTTATAAATTAACCCAACTATACCAACTAAATATATTATTTTAACTTACAAATAAACCCTAAGTTTAAAAATTATAAAAAATCTATAAATTCTAATTTCTCTTTATTCCTATATGCTAGCCCTAACCCGAATATGGGCTAGGGTTGCAATACTAATACACTTTTATTATTTAAATGCTAACCCTAACCCGAAATTGGGTTCGGGTAGCATTTTTATCAACCCAAGTTCTTTTGTTTTTCTATTTGCTTATACCCTAACCCGAATTTGGGTTAGGGTTTAATATTTTTTTATTTTGAGTGTGTGTGTTTTGTGTGAATCGCATGGTACGACGGCCATGAAGCAGTGGCCATGGAGATGGCGGTGAGATGAGAGAGAGAGACACAGAGGCGGGGGGGGGGGGGGGGGGTGTTGAAGGAGGGTCGCGGGGGTGTGGGCAATGGCGTCCGCCGTGGGTCTCGGCCTGCAATGGTGGCGAGGCCACCCCTACGGGTCATAGCCCACAGTGGCGCCGCATCAGGTCGCAGCCCGTAGTGATGCCGTGGGCATCGCTGTGGGCTTTGACCCGCAGCGGGAGGCCTGAGCTACCCCTGTGAGCTCGCAGGGCTGCGGGGAGGGTAGGTATTTCCCCCAAGGTTTGCTAAAATTTTTTTTTGATAATTTTTTTTTTTTTATCTTTTATATATATATATATATATATATATATATATATATGCTGGTATATATAATTATAAGTATATTTTTTTTTATAACCAGAATACTCATGGAAATATTCTTTTAAGTTTTCCAGCTTGTCCTAAATGCATATTTTCCTATGTTTTAGTTTACTCTTTTCTTTTAAAAGGCAAAATTGCAGAGTATTAACACACACACACAGATATATATATATATATATATATATATATATATATATATATATATATATATATATAAATTTCATTAAGAATGCATGAAATTCCAAGTATAAGACTGGTAAATATCAACTGTAAATGGCAAATTTTTTTTCTGTTGTATATATATATATATTGTTTTTATACAGTAATAAAACAGATTTAATGGCTTCTATCTGTATCTCTAGATTTCTCTGCTATGCCTAAATCTGAATAAGTATCTCTTTTTTTTTCACATACAAACACCTTTTTAAAGTAACAGATTTATCGACTACATTTCTTTTCATTCTAACTTCTAATAGTTAACAGTAGGAAGAGATACATCTAGATTTGTCTATTTTAACTTTATTTTCTTTTGAAATAAAGGAAAATGACAGTAATAAATATAACTACAACAACCTTTAAATTTTATAGGAAAAACACTTAAAACATTTTCATTTCTTTTTCTCCATCTTTTTTCTTTTTACAAATTACAAAAATAATAGATGACCAATTGGAGTTGAATGACATATTTAAATAAAATACAGAATTCTTATAATGGATAGATTTCAGATGAAAGAAACAACATTAACATTACAACCTTTCATTCACAAACACTTTTCTCATAAGAACATTTTAAATACAATAGTCAACTTTTACAATGAGGGTAATACCCCAACTGGTCTCTCATTCCTAATAATGAGGACTTAAATAGAATAATACATTGCTTCATACAAAAATAAATACAACATAAATCTCCTCACTTATATTTCTGCAACTCAAATATAATATTACACTTCCTATTCTTTTCTTTTTCACAAATTACAATATTACATTGGTTTTTTCTTTTCTTTCTGCAACTAAAGTAAAATCTGCAACTCCTAGCTTTCTTTTCCAAGCAACTTGCATTCAAACCTCAAGGCTCTGACCATGGGGTGCTCACCTCCCAGCCTAAGCTTACTAGAAGCCACCCCCGAGCTTGGAGAACCAAGTCCTAGATGTGTTGCACTCTAGCAAATACAAACAAGCAAGAGGAAAAACTCAACAAACACATTCCCATCCCAAAGCTAAAACTTCATCACATAATGTGATGTTTTACAAGGGTAGAAGTGGACCAAATACTTTGAGGAGATATGCAAGATAATAGATCACAACCAACTCATGGCAACCAAGAACACCACAAAAATCCATCTCAACCCAACATCCTTATGACCCCCAAGGCACACATGTCATATTTTCTACCCTTATGACCCCCGAATGCATAAACAAGACTATGCAGCAAGGGTCACATACACAAACCCTTGAGATCACTCTCATAATGAGAGCCTCTCACTCTAAGGTTGTCAAACTCCTTCCACCCCCACGACCATTCTACCCTCCCAAGGGTAGAAGGCCTTGGATACTCCCAATACACAAGAAAATGCATACAAGAAGAGAAATACAAAAAAAAAAGACCACATAATATTTTTCACAAAGGGAATTACAAAGAAAGCAACATATACATTCAAGAAATCCTACAACAATTTTCCAAACAAACAAGTAAGAATAAGCACCAACCTTGAATCTACCAAAGGTATTCTAGGGATAGCTTGGAGAAGAGCAGTCCAATTCCACAAATCTTTTCTGCAACACTTAACCAAAATTTCCTATTCCAAAACTGATTTTTTTTTTCAAAATTGCTAAAGATCTCCAAAGATGGAGAGTGGGTGATTAACTCACTAAGCCTCAATCTCTAGCCTAAGAAGGCTTCTCTCACTCCTTCCAACCTCTTGGATAGAGTGAGAGACTCCCATTGGTTGGTCTTCCCTAGGTCTTACACATTCCCTAACCAAGGCACCTCAAGAAGAGGAATGAAATGGGGAAGAGGAATGACACATACCAAGAAGGTTATCTAACCAAGGATGGCACTCCTATAGATGAAATTCGTCCATCTTGGAAAAATCACTTTTTTGGGTGGTTAAACAAGCCCTAGGGGAAAGACACATGGCCGAATTTGGCCTTCACCCATAGGTACCCCCATGAGGCCTAATAAAATGCTCCAAAATTGACTCTAGGAGTTGGTTTAACCCTTTGAAAGTCCACCTAAAGTTAACCTACGGGTCAACTCTGAGTTGACCCTCCTTATGGCTCACTATCATAGATTTCTTGGTACCTTCAAGGATAATTAGGAAATATAACAATTAAACAAAAATAAATCTCTCCAAAAGGTGACATGACAATTGCCAACACAACATACAACATATGTGTCAAGTGACACTACAAAAATAATTCCACCTCACAAATACACACATGGCAATTGTCCCTTGAATTATTTAAACAAATTTAATGGATACAATTTACACACATGCAAACAATTATGTTTACAAATAAAATACAATATATACGGGGTGTTGTCTCTCCAAATAGACAACCCCTGGTTTTACGAACATATATAGGTCTAGGCTTTATTCTCCATAATATTTCCATGGTCACATGGATAATTTCCCACGCATCTCAATTTAAACATTAGTATTTTCCAATAGCCTCATATAATATTAAACACATAATTAAGAATACAATTCAATCACTCTACATAGAATTGACATTATATAATACAATTTACCACATATCAAAGCAATTCACATAAGAAATTCATCATAATCCTCATAATTTAATCCATTCATAAGATATGCAACCATATTTCTAGCATCATAATAAAGTCCTGCAAATTAAATAATGACATACAACACCTCAATGTTACCCTATTCTAGAATCATATAAAATTCTATATCCATAATGCATAGAAATGAAGCATCAATATATAAATGTTATCCAATTCCTAGGATCATATAAAGTCCTATATACATAATGCAATAAAATAGAGCATCCATAATAGTTCCAACATGAAAATCACTAAAATGCTAGGATGGGTCGGGGTAGGGCCTCACACAGATCATCAAGCTCCTAACTGGGCTGCTAGGAAAATCCCTTAACCGAGTGACTCCTAACATGGTCTTCTCCTAACAAGGTGTATTGTAAGCTCCTAACATGACATACTTAAAAATAGTACAAATATTTGTGGGTGCTAACTCTTATTGTGATTTTTTCCTATTTGGGTTTCCATGTCTAAAATTTATGGTATTTATGTGTGAATTTTTTTCATGTGATGTTCTTGTTTATGTTACATTTCATGCACTATTTCTGAGTACACCGGTTATAATATTTTTTCAGAGGTTTATCAAAGGTTACCAGTACTAATAAGAGTTGTTAGAGAAAGTGTTTGATCTGATTGATGAGGTTAATGAATTGGTAAATGATCAAGTTTATATGACTGCTTTAGTGGTGAAAGAATTGATAGTTGTGGTAAATGATTTGATTAATGTGTTCACAAATATGATAAATAGGTTGTCAGATCTGATAAAAGAAGTTGAGATATTTGATAAATAATTTCAGATCTGATATAAGATTGATTTTGGGTTTAAATTTTCAATTGGTATTAATACTAATTCATCCCCCTCTCAGTATTAATCGGATCCTCATAGGATTAACAATTGGTATTACAGCTTTGGTCCTTTGAGTGCAGAAAGCCTAACCGCTTGAGGGAAAGATTTTGAGGAAGTCAAGATGATGAAGAAAGAGGGTCCTAAGTTCAATAAGGATAACTACAAGACCTGGAAAGACAAAATGAAGATATACATCAAAGGTCTTGGTGCACAATATTGGAAGCAAGTTGAAACAACATATGTTGCTCCTACTACTACTCCCTTGACACCAGATGAACTCAAAGAGCAGCCAAATAACATGCAAGCCCTAGAATCTATTGTAAGTACTTTATCTGATTCAGAATATATTGATGTTCAAGGATTGGAAATTGCAGGTGAGGTTTGGGAAAAGTTAGATACAATCTATGGAGGAGATGAACATGTTCAAAGAGCCAAAGAGGAAAGATTGAGAGGAAAGTTCGATGACATGAGAATGCTTGAAGGAGAAAATATTGCACAGTATGGTCAGAGAATCAAAGGAGTTGTTGGAGGTTAAATGGAAGATGATGTAATCATAACTAAAATGCTTAGAACTCTTCAAACTTAGTATGCTATAAGACTATCTGCAATCCAGGAGCTTTGATCTTTTTCAAAGGATAAGGTAACTATTGATTCATTGATTGGTAAGCTTACAACTTTTGAGTTAAATAGTTTTGACAATAGTGTGAGAAAATCTACTGAATCTGCCTGTAAAGCTTCTATTACTGGTTCATCTGATAGGAAAGGAAAAGATACATGTCAAAATCATGAGTGCAGGACAAGTCATGGAAGTAACTGGGGAAATGAAGACAATGAAGATCAAGTGATGGAACTTGAAGCATTGTTAGCAAAAAGATTTCTAAGAGGCACCGGTAAGTATAAAGGAAAGCTACCTTTGAAGTGTTTCTCTTGTAGTAAAATTGGTCATATTGCTGCTAACTATGCTAACACTGATAAGAAAGATAAGTTTAGAAGATTTAAAGGAAAGGGCAAAAAACATTGTTATGTTGCAGTAGATGAAGGTGTGACTGATGAAGAGTCTGAAGATGAAGATGACAACGAGGACATTGTGTTTGTAGTCTTGAAGGAGGAAATGACAGATGAAAAGGCACTAGTATCTCATATGGATAATAGTCATGAATGGATTATAGACAATGGTTGCTCACACCACATGACCGAAGATAAAAGTAGGTTCACAACCCTCAATGAATTTGATGGAGGTGTTGTTAGATTTGGAAATAACTCTCCCTGCATGGTGAAATGTAAAGGTTCAATTTCTTTAAATGGGAAGAGTAATGTTGATGATATGTTTTGGGTTGATAGACTAAAGAATAATATTTTAAGTGTTGGTCTGATATATGATAAAGGTTATTTGCATGATTTTAAAAGTGGAGTCTGCAGAATTCTTGGAGGTAATGGTGAACTGATTTCTATCGGGAAGCAAACTAGAGGTAACTTATTCGATTTGAACAGTAATATTAATAATTGCCTAGTTGCAAGAATGGAAGATAGTTGGTTATGGCATAAAAGATGTTGTCATGTTAATTTTGATAATTTGGTTAAGATAAGCAAGTCAAGTGTTGTAAGAGGATTTCCCCAAATTGTCAAACCGGATAATGTGATATGCAAAGATTGTCAAAGCAATAAGATGACCTCTATTTCTTTCAAGACAAAGAATTGCATTTTTGAGAATATTTTAGATTTGGTACATATTGATATCTGTGGCCCTATGACAACAAAGAGTTATTACGATGATAGGTATTTCATGATTTTTACCGATGACTATTCTAAAATGATGTGGGTGACATTTTTAAAGGAGAAATCAAAAGCATTTAGTAAATTTAAATCATTTAAAGCTCTGGTTGAGAATGAAATTGGTAAGAACTTGAAGTGTTTAAGATCAGATCGGGGAGGTGAATTCACATCTCATGAATTTGTTAAGTATTGTAATGAACAGAGTATCAAGAGACAGATGTCTACTCCAAGGACACCACAAAATAATGGCATAGAAGAAAGGATGAACAGAACAATAGTTGAAGCTGCAAGAACCATGTTATTATAGGGTGATGTATCCAAAATGTTTTGGAGAGAAGAGGTCAGTACTGTTGTATACACTTTAAACTGGGTACTAGTAAAGATAGGTAACAATAAGACACCCTATGAGCTATGGTATGAAAAAAACACCTTGTGTGAGTTATTTTAAAAAATTTGGAAGTCAATGTTTTATTAAGAGAGATAACTACACTAAGAAATTTGATGCAAAATCTAATGAGGGAATTTTTCTTGGTTACTCTTCTAAGAGTAAGGCATATAAATGTTACAATAAGAGAACTAATAAAATTGTTGAAAGTGCTAATGTAAAAGTTGATGATCTATCGGATAAGTCTGAAGGTACAAGAAGATCAGAACCTGAAAAGGATGATAATGAGGAAAAACTTGTGATCATTGAACCAAAGGCAAAGAATAATGAAGAACCGACAAATGTAGAATTAGATGCTCAACCGGTAAGCGATGACAGTGAGGAAGAAAATGAAGAACCTAATGCAGAAGATGCAGAACCAACACATGCCATACCTAGATATGTCAGATTGAACCATTCACAAGAGAAGATAAATTGTGATAAGAATGGAGGTGTGCAAACTAGGAGAAAGATCCGAGAGAATTCATGTTTGATATCTACAATAGAACCCAAGGTAGTTAAGTAAGCACTAAAAGATGATGATTGGGTGAATGCAATGAATAAAGAATTATATCAAATTGAGAAGATTCAAACATGGTCACTTGTTCCTAGAACGGAGGATAAGAATGTAATTGGAACAAAATGGGACTTTAGGAATAAATTGTATGAAGAAGGAAATATTGTAAGAAACAAGGCGAGGTTAGTCTACAAAGGGTATGCTCAATAAGAAGGTGAGGATTATGGTGAAACATTTGCACCTACTACTAGATTGTGAGTAAGGATGCTACTGGCATTTACTGCATATAAGGGATTAAAATTTTATCAAATGGATGTCAAATCAGCCTTTCTAAATGGAATTATAGAAGAAGAAGTATACATTGAACAACCAGATGGATTTTCCTTGACTGATGATAAGGACATGGTGTGTAAATTGCATAAAACACTATATGGTCTAAAGCAGGCACTGAGAGCATGGTATAAGAGATTAAATGCACATTTGATCAAAATTGGATTCCAATGTACCAGTGAGGACAACAACATTTATTTGAAGACTGATGGAGACAAGATGTTGATAGCAGAAGTGTTTGTAGATGACATAATATTTGGTGGAAATGATGATGTATATAGATTTTGCTGATATAATGAAAAAGGAATTTGAAATGTCTCTAATCGGTGAAATAAAGTTCTTTATTGGCTTACAAGTCCAACAAATGGATGGTGGTATTTTTATTTGTCAGACCAAGTATATCAAAGAGGTGCTGAAGACTTTCGGTAGGAACACCGATGGTGACAGGTTGCAAGTTATCCAAGCAAGATGATTCCCCTACTATTAGTGAAAAAGAATACAGATCTATGATTGGAAAGATACACTATGTTGTTCATAGAAGAACGTGTATTTCTCATGTTGTTGGATTAGTGGCTATATTTCAAAAAGAGCCTAAGAAGAGTCACATGGTGGCTGTGAAGAGAATTTTTTGGTATCTCAAAGGCACAATAGACTATGGTTTATGGTATCCCTATACATGAGATTTTACTTTGGATGTCTTTACTAATGTTGATTGGGAAGGTAATATGGATGCTCGGAAAAGCACAATAGGTGGATCTTTTCTACTTGGTGGAAGATTAGTGGCATGGACGAGAAAGAAACAAACTTGTGTTTCTCAAACTACAACTAAAGTAGAGTATGTAATTGTATCCATAAATTTCACGCAGGCAATATGGATGAGACATGTGCTAGAAGGATTCAAGATAGATATGTCTAAACCAGTGACTATCTATTGTGATAATACAAGTGCAATAAATATTTCTAAGAATCCTGTACTTCATTCTAGAACCAAGCATATTGAATTGAACTATCATTTCCCAAGGGAAAGAGTTCAAGAAAAATAGGTGAAGATGGAATATGTGAAGAGTAAAGATTAGTTAGCTGATATCTTTACTAAACCCTTACCAAAGGCTACCTTTGAGTTTCTTAGAGGTAAACTAGGGGTTAGACCCCTACACTAGAAGAACTAGAATGATAGAGATGCATCAATCCTGTGGATTTCATGTTTATCTTTCACTAAAGATTGATGAAGGTGCAGGCTACTCCTTTGGGGGAGTAAGTCTGATGTAAAGTTATGAATTAATGCTCTGATATTATTTTTCTGATCTGATTAGCAGAGATGGTGGAAGAGGCAGTAGCAGGATTGAAGATAAGTGATGTATTTATACCTTTGGCATTGTTATCAAAGGGGGAGAAGAAAAGAAATCATATATGGGAGAAGACGAAAAAGCAGATATGGAAGAATTTGAAGATCAGATTGAGAGAAGCATTGGTTAAGGGGGAGAAGACAAAAGGACAAGAACGATCAGATGATGTGATATCGACAAGCAAGTAGCAAGAAAGTCGTAGATGATGATGTTACTTTTATTGTATTTCTGATAGGTGTTGCCATCAATGCCAAAGGGGGGGATTGTTGGCATTTGGCATAACTGATACAAATGAGGTGATGCAATTGAAGATAGATGATTGGACCGGTAAAGGATTGAAGTCTATTTGTGATGAAGAGATTGGGATTTTATGATTAGATGACTTGATCAATTATTTGTGTTGTCATTGATGGCAACTGATCTCAAATGATGATTACTGATGTTCTTGATGTTTTGTTTTGTCATCTAAGTGATTTGGTTTATCGGAAGATAGGGTTTACCGACAGAGAATTGAAGTCTATGAAATAGGACTTTAACCGGTAAAGCAAAGATGTTTTAATTGAATTGGTTGATTGGTGATGATTGGTAATTTATGGTTTGGAACATGAGCTTGTATCATGGAAAGGAGTATCTGACCGGAACTTGAACTTGTGATGATTACCGGAAGGAGTGTTTCAAATTTCTCATGAAGTTTTGCTAAGGTTTTATTAGGGTTTAAGATCGGTGAAGAAATCAATAAACTGGTAATGATTTTTGTTATGATAGTGATCGATAGCGAGTCTACATGAAGGTGGTAACATGAAACAACCCGCATGATTGATTTAATTATTATTTTGGTGCGATTCAAGGAAGAGTTTCTTGGGAAAGAACACAACACTTAGTAGAGTGTTTTGAGGTTTTAACTTTGGTATAGATCGGATTTTCATGATGGGTTACGATTAACCAACAGTTGATATTGCATTATAATTTATTGTAATGATCCGTATATTGATCTGTGATGATCTCTTATGATTTGTATAGTAAATTCATGATGTAATTAGGATTTAGTGGTCGACCTAGTTGAGATGGCTATTTAGGATGGCATAGTTGATGTTTATCATGTCGGTGGTCTTAGAGAATGTGTTGAGTCATCCAAGTGAAGTGTGAGATCTACCTGGGAGTTGCAAAGTGTTGAGCATAACTGGATCTGATCAAGCGAGCAAATAAGTGGAAGTAATAGATCACTTTTTCACTGTTGTTCCCTAACAATTGCAGCAAGTTAAATCCCTTAATTGGGTAGGTCCTAACAAGACTTAAACATTTAAGTCCCCTAATAGGGCAGCTCTCAAAAGAGTGTTAAATCTTCTCACGAGGTTGATCCTAACTGGGCTACTAGGCAAATCCCTTAACCAGGTGACTCCTAACAAGGCCTCCTCCTAGCAGAGCGTATTGTAAGCTCCTAACAGGGCATACTTCAAAAGAGTACAAATATTTGTGGGTGCCAACTCCCACCATGGTTTTTCTCTATTTGGGTTTCCACATCAAAAATTTATGGTGTTCATGTGTAGAATATTTTTCATATGATGTTCTTGTTTATGTTACATTTCATGCATTATTTTTTAGTACACCAGTTGTGATGTTTTATCAGAGGTTTATCAAAGGTTACCGGTACTGATAAGAGTTGTTAGAGAAAGTGTTTGATCTGATTGATGAGGCTAATGAATTGGTAAATGATCAAGATTATATGATTGCTTTAGTGGTGAAAGAATTGATAGTTGTGGTAAATGATTTGATTAATGTGTTAGCAAATTTGATAAAGAGGTTGTTAGATCTGATAAAAGAAGTTGAGATATTTGATAAATGACTTAAGATCTGATATAAGATTAATTTTAGGTTTAAAATTTTAATTGGTATTAATACTGATTCACCCCCCTCTTAGTATTAACTGGATCCTCATAGGATTAACATACAATAGTTAAAAAACTTAATAGAAATAGACACAACAACATGCATACCACAACACTGTGATTTACGTGGGGAAAACCCTTTTAGGAGAAAAACCCCACACTCCAAAAGTTGCCTAATATATTATTCAATAATCAACAACATATTACAATATACTTGCAGAACAAGATCTTCATAGGAGTACCACTATCAAAGATTTCAAGGTAACTCAATAGCCATAAGACTCTTACACACAACCTCTATCTCACGCACCCCATATATAGGAGATACAATACAAGAAACCATCAAACGACATTACAAAACCATGGGCTAAAACCACCCAATAAAGTGGAGCTGGCCTTATCTCCTATCTTTATGCCCTATGATGTGTAAAAACACACATCAACACGTGTCCCTCCCTTTTACAACTCATTTATGTGTTTGATGCATTTTATATTTGTTATTTCAGGAGTACAAAATTTTGAAGACCACAGCTTGTGAACCGTGTGTCCGATTGACGAATCGTTTGAAGCACCGGAAAGCTCACAAAGTGCTCTGTCACATCATAATGTAATGTCATTTATGCCCAAATTTTAGGGCATTTTGGAGCCTCTAAAGTCCTCAAAATTAAATTTAAACCTTTCATCGCACCCCTCTAAAATAAAAACTTTCATATCTTCAAAACTAGTTGTGATCTTGCGATGAAACTTTATCGAATTGCTTATCTAGCCAACTAGAAGCTTTGGGGAGAATTTCACACCATTTCCTACTCAAATGAAAAATTACTATAAATAGTAACCTCATGTAAATGCAAGGTTGAGACACCATTTTTCCCAACATTCTCCTACTTGTTGAACACCTTGCAAGAGAAAAGGGAGTATCAACACAATAAGTTAATTGCTAGGGGCCATGAGTCTCATAGACTCCAAACACCATCTAAACTTCTTTATGCTCACAACCTTAGTTAAAAAATTTACAACATTCATCAAAGTTTCTACCTTAACCAAATTCACCCTGCCATCTTCGACAATATCTCTAACAAAATGATATTGAACATCAAAATGCTTGGTCTAGGAATGAAATGTTGAGTCCTCAGCTAGGAAGATCACACTCTAAATATCACAATAAAATGTCACTACACCTTGTTTTATTCCAATATCTGAACACAGTCTCTTAAGTTAAATGGCTTCTTTACAAGCATAAGTAGCTGCCATATAATTTGCTTCTGTAGTAGACAAAGCAGCCATATCCTATCACTTACTCATCCAGCTAATTGCACCACCAAATAAA
Source organism: Cryptomeria japonica (assembly GCF_030272615.1). Lineage (NCBI taxonomy): Eukaryota > Viridiplantae > Streptophyta > Pinopsida > Cupressales > Cupressaceae > Cryptomeria > Cryptomeria japonica. Next base: position 488,064,362 of record NC_081413.1, read on the forward strand.
GTAAACACATAAGCACTGGTGGATATTCTACTAGCAATATCACTTACCTAGTCTAAATCCACATAACCATGAATATTAAGGGAAATCATGTCTCCAACCAAATTACCATGATAACACAAAGAATACTTTAGGGTACCCTTAAAATATATGAAGACTCTTTTTACTGCATCCTAATGAACTCTAACAAGATTAGACATATATCTAGAAAGAACTCCCACTGCTTGGGCAATGTCCAGTCTAGTACAAACTATAACATACATCAAACTTCCAAATACATTCTGGTAAGGTACTCTACTCATGTCTTCCATCTTTGATGGGGATGTAGGACAATCTAAAATAGATAATTTCATTCCAGCTATAAAAGGAACACACAATGGTCTATAATCATGCATGTTGAACCTCTATAAAACTGAATTCACATATTTACTCTAGCCTAGCCATATCTTTCCGTTCACTCTATCTCTTTTAATTTGCATCCCAAGAATGTGTTTTGCTGTACCAAGATATTTCATTTCAAATTTAGCAGCAAACTAAGACTTCATTTTTGAAATGATACCTTTCCCTTTACCAATGAATAACATATCATCAACATATAATGCAATGTACATGAAATGATCACTCCTATATTTATAATAAGAACAATAATCTTATTTAGAAGGTTCAAATCTCAAACTCAACACATATGTATCAAATTTATGGTACCACATCCTAGGACTCTTTTTGAGGCCATACAAAGATTTCTTTAATTTATAGACCAAATTACTTTTACCTTTTACCACATAGTGCTTTGGTTGTGTCATATAAATATCCTCCAAATCACAATGAAGGAAAATAATTTTCACATCCATTTGATCAACCTCTAAATAATAAGAAACAACAATAGAAAACAAAAATCTAATGGATGTCATTTTTGCAATAGGAGAAAATATCTCACCATAATCAACACCCTCAACTTGAGAGTAGCCTTTTGCAACCAACCTTGCTTTATACTTCTCACTGCTTCAATCTAAACCAATATTTTTCTTGAACACTCATTTGCAATCAACATGCTTCCTTCCTTAAGGAAATGGTACAAGGTCCCATATATCATTCTTTTTCAAAGTTGACATTTCTTCTTGCATAGCAATCTTCCAAGATTCTGCATCATTCATACCTAATGCCTCTTCTATAGATCTAGGTTCATCCATATTAGTATTCAAAGAAAAAATACATCTCCAATCATCAAGTGAATACCTTTCAGGTGGTTGTCTATGTCTTGTAGACCTGTGAACAAGCTGAGTTGGAGGTTATTCCTCCTCTTCTAAATATTTAGAGCTAGATGAGCTTTCCTCAACTTCTTTCCTATCAAGGGGTCTCGATTCAACTCTATCAAGCATAGAAGGGAATTGAATCACATTTTCCTACTTACTTTGTTCTGGCTACAATGTAATAGAAGGAGACTTAATTTCTCTGCAAATAACACTTCTACTATGAATTAGCTTTTGTGCAATAGGGTCCCAAAGCTTATATCCTTTCACACCATAACTATAATTGATGAAGATACATTTCACAGCCTTGTTCTCCAACTTTTTTCACTTATCCTTTGGCCATGTGCATAAGCCTCACAACCAAAAACTCTAAGATCTCTCAATGAAGGCTTGTGACTTGACCATGATTGCATAGGCATTTTATCAACAAGAGTTGATGTAGGAGACCTGCTAATTAGGTAGCAAACAGTGGCAACAACTTTAGCCCAAAATTTTTGTTCTAGAACAATACCACTTAGCATACTCCTAGCATTATCCATCAATGTGTTGTTCATTCTTTCTACAACCCCATTCTTCCGTGGAGAATACAGAGTTGTCTTCTCTCTGTTAATACCACATTCTTTATAGGATCTATCAAAATAATTAGAGCAAAATTCACTACCATTATCAGTCCTGAAACATTTTATTTTATTTTCAGTCTGGAATTCAACCATTGCTTTAAATTCTTTAAGTCAATATAAAACTTTTTTTCCATAAATGCAATGCTCACACAAATCAGTCAATATTACAATCATTCAAATCTTCAACAAGGTTTTTTATTTTTCAAGGTATTTAGACCATTTTCTCCAATGTGGCCAAGTCTCTGGTGCCATAACATAGTGTTCTCTGCAGGTAACTTTTCTTCAAAAGAAAGAGCACCCTTAAGTACCCAAAAGCCATGTCCATTTGCTAAAGGCAAAATCCTCAAATCTTCTGATGAAGTATCCACAGATTTAGTTTATATAGAAGTGCTATTACACTCAACTGTGTATGCCTATAGCTTATACAAAGTGTTGAACCTGACACCTCTAGCAATCACCATAGAACCCTTAATCATCTTACATCTTGCATCAGAAAAGACTACCTACACACCCCACATCTTTCAGTTCACTTATAGATAACAAGTTTTGTTTTAATCCAAAGATATGCAACACACCGCTAATCCTTTTTATTCTACCATCATGAAACTTGATTCTAACTTTACCTTGACCAAAAATGTATAAATGTGAATCATCACTCAAGTACACCTTACCTCCATTAAATTCTTCATATTCAAAAAACCAAACTTTATTGGAAGTTATATGAAAAGATTCACCTGAGTTAATAAACCATGCATCATTACCTGCATGAGTAGCCAAAGCTGCAATGAATGCATCACCATGTTCCTTCTTGGACTCAAAATCATAATCGAACTTCTTCTTCTTCTTCTTCTTCTTCTTCTTCTTCTTCTTTGCAGTCCTTACGGATGTGGCTTGGTTTACCACAATTATGGCATATGACTTTGGACTTTCCAGAAGATTTCGATCTCCCTTTGGATTTGGACTTATTACACTTCTCATTCTTCTTGCCTTTTTCCTTAGATCTTACTCAAATAGTTAGGGTTTCCTTCAAGCTGATGGATACCTTCCTCCACATCTCTTCACCAAGTAGGGAACCCACCACATTTTAAAACTTCAAAACAACAGAAGTACTACCGATAGCCATAACAAGAGAATCTTGCAAATTAGACAAAGAACAAAGTAAGATCTGACATTTCTCCTCTTCGTCCATCTTAACACCAATAGATACCAATCGATCCACCAACATATTAAATGATTCTAGGTGGTTTTCAATTCGTCCACCCTATTCCATCTTCAAGGAATATAGTTTCTTCCTCAATAAAATCTGATTCAATAAGGATTTCACTTGATACATTTCACCAAGCTTCGTCCATAACTTCTTTGCAGTATTCTCTTCATGGACATTGATTATAATAGAGTTTGCTAGGCACAATTTGATTAGACCCTTGGCTTTTATGTCCATAACATCATACCGAGCATCCATAATAGGATTTGAGGGTCTTAATACATTTGCATCTACAACATGCCACAAATTTTGATCTATTAACAAATTTTCCATCTTTAGCTTCCACATCTCAAAATTACTTTCATTAAATTTCTCCACCTTTATTCTCCCTGATGAAATTGCCATCTAAAAATTCTTGCAACAAGATCAAAAAGTGTCTTCTGCACAAGCTCCCACTTAGATCTGGATTAGTTCAAAAAACCCAACAACCCACAAATTGAAACTAAATGTGATCAAGCTATGATACCACTTGTAAGGAAGTTAAGTAGCGGAACAAATTCCTACACTAACCTTGAGAGGAGGTTAATGCAAAAATTTAATATATCATTACAATAGTTATAAAAACTTAACATAAATAGACACAACAACATGCATACCACAACATACTAATTTACGTGGGGAAAACCTTTTCGGGAGAAAAACCCCACACTCCAAAAGCCACCCAATATATTATTTAGTAATCAACAACATATTACAATATAATTGCAGAGAAATCTCTTTAGATGAGTACCAGTAATCAGAGATTCAGAGGTAACTCAATAGCCATGAGACTCTTACAAACAACCTCTATCTCATGCACCTCATATATAGGAGATACAATACAAGAAACTATCAAATTGTATTACAAAACCATGGACTAAAACCACCCAATAAAGTGGAGCCAACCTTATCTCCTATCTAGATGCCCTATGATATGTCAAAATAAATATCAATGTGTCATTCCCTTTTACAACTCATTTATGAGTGTGATGCATTTTATATTTCCTATTTCAGGAGTACAAACTTCTGGAGGCCATAACTTGTGAACAATGTGTCTAATTGACGAACCGTTTGAAGCGCTGGAAAGCTCACGAATTAATCTATCACCTTGTAAACAACTATGCCATTTACAACCACTTTTCATGGAATTTTAGAGCCTCTAAAGTCCTCAAAATTAAATTTAAACCTTTCATCACACCCCTCTAAAATGGAAACTTTCATGTCTTCAAAACTAGTTGTGATCTTGCGATGAAACTTTATCAAAATGCTTATCTATCCAACGAGAAGCTTTAGGTAGAATTTCAAACCATTTCATGCTCAAATGAAAACTTACTATAAATAGTAACCTCATGTAAATGCAAGGTTGAGACACCATTTTTCTCAACATTTATATCATTGAGAAATTACTACAAGATAACCCTAGAGATTGGCATACTCAATTGAAATTTGCATTGTGGATTGATCATGTTAGAGTAAAAAATTCCTTTGGAACTTCTTTCAAATTAGTCTATGGTTTGGAACTAGTTTTTTGTATGAATCTTAAAATACCAATCCTTAGGTTTATGGAAGGCTTTGTTGAAGGGGATGATCGCAAATGCACTAGATTATTGAATTTTCTGCAATTAGAAAAAGATAAGGCGGCTACCTTAGAGCATGTTGAAAAACACCAAGTTGTTGTCTAGCATTGGTTTGATAAGAGGGATAAAGTTAAATAATTTTGAATCTCAAATTTGGTTTTAATGCGAGATAAGTCCAAGGAAAATCCTAGGAGGAATACAAAGTCTGAGCATCTATGGGTTGGTCCATATCAAATAGCAGAGATTTAGGGTATAATTCTTTTTGGATTGGTACTTTGGAAGGGGACTTGATCCCGTCACCTATCAATGGGTAGTTCTTCATGAATTATTTTGTATCTTGACTCTTCTAGGGGATTGTTCTCCCTTTTTATTATAGTAGTTTTGGTTTTATTTGTCTTTTTTTCTTTCCCTTTTCTTTATTTTTTGTGTTCTTCTCTTGTTGTGTCTCTTTTGTGGGAAAGTGAGTTTGTTAGGGGCTAGTTTTCAAGCGTTGTAGGTCTTTAGATTTCCTATTCATAGGTTTAATTAAGTTTTCTCCTCCTAAATATTATTCTAGATTCTTATCCCCTTCAGAGATTGAGTAGCTTGGTACCTGGCACTTAATTAGATATCTTGTTATGAGTGATATGTCTTCCTTCCAACCATATTGAGCTTATATTATCTACATTTAAATATCAGATTCTGAGGGATTTTCTTGAGGAAGGCTCCCATCAAAATAATTCTATCTAAATGTGTTGTAATTCCAAATTATGATTCCAACCCCATAATGAATGTGATGTAAGTTCTACAACTTTTAGAGTAGAAGTTACTTGATACTTTAAAATGAAAAATTTTAAGAAAAAGAAGAAAAAGTTCTTATAAGGGGGTGATTCTAGTATCTCCATTGGGGCTATAGATGCATGGCTAACAGTAAAGATATGCTATGATTGAATTAAATATATCTGTATTGGGGTTGTGGACGCTCAAGTGGCAGTAGATTTATGCCCAATAATTTCACACAAGCTATTAAAGTGTTATTCTAATTTGAGCCCTCTTTAGGTTTTTTTTCAAAGTCTTGGGTTGGATAAACCCACTTTGCACACACTTGATTTCAATGTGACTGTGATATATTTTAGGTTTTCATAAAAAATAGTAACCTAATATTGGTGTCATTTTCTCATTTTTTGAAGGATGACAATTTGTGATGTATTGAGTTGGAGCATACTTAATGCATCCTATGTTTGTTCGGGGTTGTTGTTCTGCCTACAAAACTCATGCCCCATTTTTCTCACTGTGAGATGTGATTGATGAATAATGATGAACAACAGATACCCTAACTGGTACTGAGAGGGGGGGGTGCATCAGTACATACAAAAACTTCTTATCAACTTATCAAGTTAAAATAATACTAACAAGTTGTCTTCATTACTGAACTTAACCATGGCAATACCGGTTAAACATAGTAATCCATGGAAATACTGGTTAAACACAGTAAGACTTTAGACAACATAAACTAGTAAAACTGAACCCTTCAAATACATTCAATACTTGATAACTACTTCACCCATAAACATATGCATGTTGTATATCAACAATACCATAACCATTAGCTCTGCATGCATAATCACTCAAACAAAGAATACTTAATCATCACATGAAAAATGCACAACTCATGACACACAGAGTTTTCATGTGGAAACCCAAATGGGAAAAACCACGGTGGGGATGAATACCCACAAGCTTGTTTTGAACTCTTTTGAAGCTCGCTCCGTTAGGAGCCTAGTCCGGTTAAAGACTTTACAATAAGGTTCTGCTAGGAACCGATCCTATTAAAGATCACTCGGCTAAGGGATGGCTATATACCCTGTTAAAGGTTGAAACCTTGTCAAAGGTTACCTTGTTAGAGGATTTAAATAACTCAATGATCTTGAGTCATCTGGTTAGAGGATTTACAGTAAGCATGTAAAAGCTACCCGACAAAGGGATTTTCCTTATGTTGAGATGGTTAGAAGACAATAGGTAAAACTTTGATCTGATAACAACACTATATGCTAAGGTAGATCCTTTTCAGTTCCTCTACTTTGTAATCACACTCTGTAGTTTTCTCTCACTAGTCTGGCAAGTATCTCATCCCTCGGATACACACACAACTTTTGCCAACACCTTACAATAACAAAAATCATCGACCTTATAGACAAAAATTAGGTCGGTAGCATAAACCCTAAACCCTAAGCATTTAGGTTTACAATTACAGGCGGTCGAATCCTGACCGTCCAAACACTTTCCATAGAGTGAAGCAATCTCAAACAGATCACAAGTCATTATGCATCATCCATTCTTCACCGTACATAGAAATCAGTATCCCATCATGCTTTCTTCTCATACCGCTAATAAGAATGTTCATTCCCGAGGTAGACATTTAATGAAGTCGATCTTCACATGCAAGATCCTCAAGGAAATCTTTTAGGTGCACAAAACTGACATGGCATCTCGATCTCATCTTCATCTCTTAGCTAACTCATCACATACTATCACTGGTTGCATCACAGAAATTGGATTGCCAAACCGGAAACCTTAGAGCTGAGACTACCAACTGGTAGTCACACTTAGTGAAACCCAGACACCGGTTTACTACAACTCTTCATATCGGTTCACTTGCACTTATTGAAATCAATGACAACATACATTATCATCATATCATCATATCGATTCCTCAAATGCCAACATTGATCTCCCTCATTTTCTCCATTTCATTTTATTTGTCTCCCCTTTCTTTCTTTCTTTCTTTTGTTTTTTGTTCTTCCGTGGGTTGGTGTTTGGGCTTCCTTCTTTCCTTTTATTATTTGGGCTTTCGGGTTGTCAAAATCCCCGACCCTTGATTTCCTTTGTTTTTGTTTCTCTGTCGATCTTTCAAGGATTGGGGATGGTTTTTTATCCCTGACCCCTTGGTTGTGTGTCTCAAGGATTTGTGATCCTTGACATCCATGTTTGGGATCCACCTTGACTTGCAATAAAGGATCCATGCGAGAGTATATATTGGGGTTTCTACATTTTTTTAGCTCACTTGAAACTTTGAATTTGCGGTGTTTTGGTGAGAATTGTGCATTCCTTCTCGAGTGATTTACAACAATTGAGGACCTCTATCTTGTTTGTGTAGTCACTCTCAAGGTATGCCCTCACTTCTGGTCTTTGTGATTTGGACTTTTTTTTGTTTGTTTTGTTTTATTTCTCTGTTGGTTTGTTGTTTTGCTTGCCCATTTTTATGCCTAGGGTTTTTGTTTGGTTCTTGTTTCCTTTTTTTGTTCAAGTTTTATTTTGGTGGTAGGGCATTGGTTCATTTTCGGTCTGCTTCTTGGCTTCTTGGGTAGTTTGTGTTTTTGTCATTCTTTTGTTTCTTCTTTTGCCTTAGTTTCTTTCTAGGTTTTGTTTCAAGGATCAAGGATGTGCAATCCTCCCCCTTTGTCTCACTTTGTTTCTTTTCTTGTTTTCTTTTACTTGCCTATGTTTTTTTGGTCCTTCAGGGTCGGGGATATTCTATACCCAATTCCTATTTTTAGGGATTGATCATGGTCGAATCCCTGACCCCATTCTTTTTCTTTTTGTCAGTGTCTTTGTGGATCGAGGATTGTCCATCCTCAATTCCCATGTTTGGGGATTGAGGATGGTCCAATCCCTAATCCCCATGTTTCTTTCAATGTGTCCATTAGGGATTAGGGATGTAAAGATCCCCAACACTCGATGGCTTTCTAGGCTTGAAATAAAACTTGGGTTTGGGAATATTCTTATTCCCAGCCCTTGATTGATTTCAATTAGTTTTCTTAGTAGAGTTAGATTTGCATTGTAATAAGGTGCAAGTAACCAGTTAGTCTAGTATTTCTATGTTTTATTAGGATTCTTGACATGGCTCTTTTGGGTGTAGAATTGTCGATGTCTTGATGGAGAGTAGTAGCCATGAAGTACAAGTTTGATTTTTACCTCCCGCTGACAAAACTACACTCATCAAACCGTGATATTACATATGATTAAATCCAATGATAATGTACAAAATGGATGATTAAATCCAATGATAATGTACTGCTCAAAGTAGCATCTCCAATGCTGGATTCAGTACCGGTTAAGCTCTGATTGTCTTCTTCAAACCTTCCTTGAATCTTCAAATGATGTCCGCGTGAGTAGCTCTGCTTATATTCACATATACTGAATATAACCTTACAATACCTTATTACATACAATACCCATACCATATTAATCTCACAATTGAGATCTTACATATATACCAAAACCTAAGACCAAATGTGTAGGTTGGCTTACTAAGAATATAACAATAAAAATCAATTACAACAAGTCAAGATGCGATGCATCATGTCGGCTCAACAACAATATTATTTGATTAAACCATCTCCATCACATGTCATGCTGATCTGGAATAGATAATGCATGTCGGTCCATAACCTAGACCAATTTGTCGGTAACAACAAATATGTCAACCCGATTAGACCAATAATCAAATCTCCAAAACCAAGTGTCCAAACCATGTCTTCGACATAACCAAGTGATCTCTAGATGATAACAAGTTATCCTTAGTGTCGGTGAATAATATAACTTGTCGGTGAATCCAAATACCGGTGACTGTGCATAGTTCACTGAACTTGTCGGTGAACATAATCAAAGATCTCCAGAAGGATAAGTGTTGATATCAATGACAAAACCAAGCAACATATCTATAATACCAACAATCTCCCTCTTTGGAATTGATGGCAACACAAGATAGAAAAACCGTCTAAGTGCCAAAGCAGAAATGCCAATAAACCAAAAGCCAACAATCTCCAGAATAAATCAATGTCATAAATTAAAATACAAATCATCTCTGCATTTGTATAATCACTCCCCCAATGAATAAGCTCTCCCCAAAAGATAATGTATTTTTTCATAGATATCTCTCTCACTTTGACATCAAATGCCAAAGTAATATAAATACCAGATACAACTAGTTCATAGAACCAACTTATAAAACTACTCCCCCTGAGAAGTAGCTCTCCTCCATCAAAGCCAGAAAAAAAAGGTTCCTTTGTTAATTTTTGTTGGTCTGATGCCAATCATAAATTGTCTAAGTCTCTACCGGTGAGGGTATAACCCCAAGCTGCTCTCTTAGATATTCGAAGGTTTCCTCAGGCAAAGGCTTAGTAAAAATGTCTGTAATTTTCTCTTTAGTATTCACATAAACCAATTTCACTTCTTTTGCTTCAACATTCTCTTTCAGAAAATTGTATTTGATAGAAACACGTTTAATTTTCTCTTTAGTATTCACATAAACCAATTTCACTTCTTTTGCTTCAACATTCTCTTTCAGAAAATTGTATTTGATAGAAACACGTTTAGTTTTAGAGTGAAATACCGGATTCTTAGATATATCAATTGCTGCTGAATTATCACAATAGATGATTATAGGTTCTTTGCATTTTACCTTTATGTCCTTCAACATTTACTTAATCCATAATACCTGAGTACAATTAGTTGTTGTTGCAACATATTTTGATTCTACTGTTGATAATGATGCACAACTCTGTTTCTTGCTCAACCATGAAATCAATCTTCTACCAAGAAAGAATGCCCCACTGGTAGTGCTCTTTCTATCATCTATATCTCCTGCCCAATTAGCATCGGTGTATGCACATAACTCAAAATTTTCATCTTTAGGATACCATAAACCAAGACTTGTTGTGCCTTGTAAATACCGAAAAATCCTTTTCACTGCTAATTCATGATTTTCCTTAGGATTACTCTGAAATCTTGAAACAATACATACTGCATTCATTTATCAGGTCTTGTTTGTGTCAGATACACTAAACCTCCAATCATAGATTTATATCTTGTCGGATTAACAGGGGTTGTATCATCCTTCAATGATAGTTTATCAGTTGTTGTCATAGGAGTACTTACCGCTTTAGAGTTTTCCATACTAAATTTCTTTAGTAATTCCTTCAATTACTTTGATTGACATAAGAATATACCTTTATCAGTTTGAGAAATATGCAATCCTAGAAAGAATTTTATCTCCCTAATCATAGACATTTCAAATTCTTCCTGCATCTTATTAGAAAAGTCTTTACACAATCCATCTTCTCCTCCAAAAATGATATAATCAACAAAAACTTCAATAACCAGAATATCTTCATTAGTCACCTTGAAATATAAGTTATTGTTAGCATTACCTTTAGTGTAACCAAGCTTCAAAAGATATTTGTCCAATCTAGCATACCAAGCTCTAGGAGCTTGCTTCAATCCATATAAAGCTTTCCTTAACCTGTAAACCATATCTTTATCATTTGTCAATGAAAATCCATCGGGTTGTTCAATGTAAACTTCCTCTTCAAGATCACCATTCAGAAATGTACATTTAACATCCATTTGATAAACTTTATAGTTATTGTGTGCTGCAAATGCAAGAAATAATCTTACTACCTCAATTCTAGCTACTGGTGCAAAGGCTTCATTGTAATCAATTCCTTCTTTCTGTGAGTATCCCTTGCACACTAATCTTTTTTTTTTTTTTCTGATTACCTTACCATCTTCATTAAGTTTATTTCTGAATACCCATTTACTTCCAATTACATTTTTATTTTTAGGCCGGGGAACCAGTGTCCATGTATTGTTCTTTTCAATTTGTTCTAATTCATCTTCCATAGCCTTAATCCAATGTTTATCTTCACATGCCTCATTAACTGATGCTAGTTCAATTTAAGAAATTAAACATACCTCTTCATTTTCTAGTCTTCCTCTAGTCATAACTCCTTGATACTTATTCCCAATTATTTGACTTTCAGAGCGATTCAATCTAACATACCTGGGTCTGTTCACTTGCTATTGTTCTTTAGTCACTGTGGAATTCTCTGATGATGTCGGTGTGACTGGATCAACATTCTATACTAGTGCATTCTGTATAGGTTCATTTGTGATTATCTCAATTGTTGGTTCAGAGTCCATAGACCTTGAATCTCTTCTAAAGTGTTCATCAATCTTCACATTTGCACTCTCAATGATTTTCAATAGTCTCTTATTAAAACATCTATATGCTTTTCTTTTAGATGAATACTCAAGAAATATTCCTTCATCACTTCTAGGATCAAATTTGCCAATATAATCATCTCTTATAATGTAACATTTTCTTCCAAATATTCTTAAGTACTTAAGAGTAGGAATATCACCAAACCATAGTTCATAGGGTGTCTTACCGACTTCACCTTTGATGTGAACTTTGTTGAAAGTGTAAACTGTTGTATTCACTACTTCTCTCCAATATACATGAGGTAGATTTTCTTCTGATATCATGTTTTTAGATGCATCCATAATAGTTTTGTTCTTCCTTTCCACAACTCCATTCTATTGAGGTGTCCAAGGTGCTGATAGTTATCTTCTAATTCTATTCACTTCACAAAATGTATTGAACTCCTTAGATGTAAATTCACCTCCTTGATTTGATCTTAAACATTTGATTTTTTTGTCGATTTCATTCTCTAAAAGTGCCTTGAATAATTTGAATTTCCCAAAAGCTTCTGATTTCTCCTTGAGAAAGGTAGCCCAACACATTCTAGAATAATCATCAATGATTAACATAAAATATCTATCTCCCTGTAGACTTCTTGTTCTTTCTGGACCACATAAGTCAGTATGAATTAAATCAAGAACATTATTGTTTTTCTCAAAAATACTTTTGAAAGTTGTTCTAACTTTCTTTCCCAATTGACATTCCTTGCATACCGGATTGTGAGGTTTTACAATCTTAGGTAAATCCCTTACTGCCTTAGATGAACTAATCTTCACAATGCAATCAAAATTTACATGACAAAGTCTTTTATGCCACAACCAATTTTCATCAATATGAGCAATCAAGCATGTCTTTTTAATGTTATTCAAATGAAAGATATTACCTCTAGTATGATTACCGGTTGCAACTTCGAAACCAGTTCTATTCATGATTTTGCATTTGTCATTCTTGAATTTTAACTGAAATCCTTTTTCAACTAATTGACCAACACTTAAAAGATTGTGCTTCAAACCTTCAACATAATAAACATTGTCAGTATTGTGCTTACCATCAAAAGATATAGTGCCTTTTCCTCTGATCAAACAAGATTTGTCATCTCCAAATCTTACTAGACCTCCATTGTATTTCTAAAAAGATAAGAATTTACTTTTATCACCAGTCATGTGATGTGAACATCCGGAATCTGTAATCCATTCATCATTTTCTTCAATTTTAGCTACCTAGGCCTATTCTACCGATGGAATAGTAGGTGTCGATTGATCTTCAGATATTGCAACAAAAGCCCATCCATTATCTCCTAGTTCCTCATCAGAATCATCAGTAACTCCTTCATCAACATAGTAACATGATTTGTCTTTATTCTTCTTAAATCTGTATCGTTGATATTCAGGGTTAGGCTTATATGTTCTTTTAGCTTCTTCTCTCAATCTTGCATGTCTATCCAGACATCTAGATGCCATCCAATTTTATTACAGTTAAAACATTTAAAAGGTGCTTTACCTTCATACTTAATTCCAATAGGACCTTTAGGCATTTTTATTGCAAATAATGCTTCAAGCTCTTCAAGTTCTTCATTTTCCCTTCTGATGTCTTCAAGTTCTCTTGCATAGAGTGCTTTCCAATAAGATTTATCAGCTGATGATGAAGATGTTGTAGATGATGATGCTTTGAAAGCCAAATCTATCTTAATTGTAGCAATAGGACCAAACTCCTCAAGCTCAAATGTTGAAAGTTTTCCAACCAAGGTGTCTCTAGATACTGATGTATTAGGCATAGTTCTCAACTCATTAATAGCAGTTACTTTCATTTTGTATGCCGGTGGCAATTCTCTCAAAACTTTAGAAATATTTTCATCTTCACTTAAGTAACCTCTGCAAGATTCTATTCCCAAAACAATTTCATTAACCCTTTCCATAAAAGCAAAAATTCTTTCATCTTCTTCCATTTTCAAAATTTCATACCTAGCCCGGAAGCATTCCAGTTTTGGCAATTTTGATAGTGGTATCACCTTCATTTAATGTCTCCAACTTATCCCAAATAGCTTTAGTAGTAGATCAATTTGATAGTCCCATGATTTGTTGATCTGAAAAGGCACTCAAAAGTGCTTCTCTTGCATTATAATCATTCTCTTGATCCTTAGCCAATGTAGGTGGATTAGGTTGACCTGGTGTAGGACCAACATATAATTATTTTGTGTAACATCTCATATGTCTTTTCCAATGCAATTCAGATGTGTCTCCATTCTGATCTTCCATATACCATAATTAGTTCCATCAAGTTTCAGACTGTCCTTCCTAAAATAGTTAGTTGCCATAGAATCTCCGTAAGTTGTTAAACTTCTGCAGAAAGAGGACTGTGCTCTGATACCAATTGTTAGGACCCAGAGGCAACTGAGAAGGGGGGGGGTGAATCAGTTGTCTAATAATTTTATCTCAAATACAACTTTAACCAAACTTGAAACATAATACCGGTAAACCAAACCAAATGCCAATAAATAAATTAATAGTTAATAATAGTACCAGTGAAGCTTAATGCATGAAACAGAAAGAGAAACAATATACAAAACACATAACATAGAGATTTGTACGTGGAAACCCTGTAGGGGAAAAAAACCATGGTGGGAAACCTTACCCACAATCAGATGATACTACTGTAGATAGTATGTGTTTACAAATGGAGTCTGTACATGCAAAGAGGCCAACTGCCCAGAGCTCACTGCTCAATCACAGAATGGGAGTCACACTGACTACAAAATAGATGATTAAATCCAATGATAATGTACTTCTCAAAGTAGCATCTCCAATGCTGGATTCAATACCAGTTAAGCTCTGATTGTCTTCTTCAAACCTTCCTTGAATCTTCAAATGATGTCTGTGTGAGTAGCTCTTCTTATATTCACATATATTGAATATAACCTTACAATACCTTATTACATACCATACCCATACCATATTAATCTCACAATTGAGATCTTACATATATACCAAAACCTAAGACCAAATGTGTAGGTCGGCTCACTAAGAATATTACAATAAAAATCAATTACAACAAGTCAAGATGCGATGTATCATGTCGGCTCAACAACAATATTATTTGATTAAACCATCTCCATAATGTGTCGTGCTAATCTGGAATAGATAATGCATGTCGGTCCATAACCTAGACCAATTTGTCGGTAATAACAAATATGTCAACCCGATTAGACAAATAATCAAATCTCTAAAACCAAGTGTCCAAACCATGTCTTCAACATAACCAAGTAATCTCCAGATGATAAAAAGTTATCCTCAATGTCGATGAACAATATAACCTGCCGGTGAATCCAAATACCTGTGACTGTGCATAGTTCACTGAACTTGCCGGTGAACATAATCAAAGATCTCCAGAAGGATAAGTGTTGATAAGTGTTGAAATCAATGACAAAACCAAGAAATATATTCATAATACCAATAGTTCCAACAACAGGGTTTCCAGTGGCATTATTGTCTCCAAACTTGATCATGGCTTTTGCATACAACTATAAGCCAAATGAAAGGAGAGTCTATGGCCCTCTTGGCAATTCAATCCTTGATATCTCTCCAGATGTTATAGAAGATGTCTTTCACATTCCTAAAGATGACTCCTACGCGCATGTAACTGTATCTCAAGGGGAGTGATACTTTCAAGAGGAAGGAGATCCCATGACATATATAAATGAAAATTTGATGGAGAAGACCAAGAAGCCAAATCACATAGAGAAGATTAAGATCTTTCACTAGGTCTATTTCCACATGGATGCAAAAGATTACATCACTCTCCTTTGTAGAGTGGTGAGATTGCTTGATGCTAAGGAGTTCCATCCATGTATGTTGCTCTTCATCAAAAAAAATTTGGCTAGGAAGGAGTATATCGTTTGGGGAAAGATAAGTGAGAACTTGGATGAGTAGCTCCAGGGGGTAAAGACAAACCCTTGGTTTTACATGACTTCATATGTTATATGTACTTGATAATAGCTCAGGTTACTTACCATAGAGTAAGAACAGAATGATCTCTTCCCAACACTCTGATATATCATTACTACCCTCAGTTGTAGTTGAATAGGAGTAGGAACATTGGGTGGTCAATGACTTCTTTATTTTTACAATGATAAAATCTATTGAAGGAGATTTTAGCAAGTGGATATTTCCAGAGGTAGTTAAAGAAATCAAACAATTTGGTAGCTATTTTACTATGTTTAATACATTCACATATGTAAGGGTTGTAGGCTGCACAATGCCTCTGTACAAATTGCCCAGATATCCTTTTGATCACCTAATTGTTCTTGAACTATGCAGGCATGTGGAAGATGCACATAGTTTGATAAAGGGAAAACACAAGTCTTTTTTTCACCTCCCAATTGTAGTAAGGGCCCAATTCTACTCTGGTATGAAAGTAGTAAAGAATATTGAGGTTGAGCTACTAGAATTTTCTCTAAACCCACTATGTATTAATTGGGATAAGTTTGATCCCATTGGCACAATTAACAAAGTCATGGGTACTCATTTCACACATATGCCAAATATTGAGGACCATCAGGCTAACTATATTGATGATCATGAGTTCTGAGTAAGGGATTAATGTAGGTTGATTTTGAGCCTCACATCAGATGCTACCATTTTTTGGGTTTTAGACCAACATAAGGCTTGTGGGAATGAAAATGTGTTGCACTGCCTATATGAAAATAAGAAAATCTTTGATATTCCTAGTCATAATGTTTATCCTCATCTAGTAGAGCAGGAAGATATGGAGATAAGAGCTAAGGATGTGTTATTTTGGACAAAGCATTGGATGAGGAATCCATATGATATTCTCCATGTTCCTTCTGTCGAGAATCCATCTCAACAACAAATACCCACCCCTTGAAAAGGAAAGAAAACTATCGGTGTTATTTCCTCCTCATCAAGGAACCACTCTCCTTCTAGCAATCCAATTGGGCATACTAGGCCTTACATGGAGTAGCTTCCTTCTAAGGTGCATAAACAAATGAAATGAATGGGTACTAATTAAGCTATCCCTTCTTCTTCTTCTACTCCTCCTCAATCTAGAAAGAGAAAAGAGAAACCAAGAACTCCTTTGACCCTTGTCACTTCTTCAATTCATCGAATGACAAGATCAACAACATCCAAAGATAAATAAGAACTTATAACTTCTTCTACCTATTCAACAAGAGTCTTCAAAAAGTTGAAGAAGCATAAAGGAGTCCCATCGATCAACATCATAAGAGACTAGTGTGAAGAGGAAGAGGGAGAGGTAGGTCCCCAATTGGTCAGAAAGAAAAGGTCGAGGATTGAATTAGGGTAACTTCAATATGAGGGTCCTTCTTCCTAAACTCTTGATTATACACAAGCTCCAACCCTTCAACAAGATATTCCATTACCTTCCTTTGCAAAGCCTTATTTCCAAGAGCCTCATCATGACACAATCCAGATAGAAATTTACACTAAGGTAGAGCCTAAATAAGAGAAAGATCCAAAATAGTTTCCTTATGTGCAGGAAGAAGGAGATAAATTAAGAACTAAGGAGCCAACCTTCAAAGTGTATATTAAAGACATAGAAATTCCTAGTGGAAAACAACAACAAGTGCCTTAAGATAATAAAATATTTGATAAGGCTACGAAGGACACTTTTCTTTCAATTCCTAGGATAGATTTGAAGGAGGTAGAAGAGGAAAATCAAGAAACACCTCTCCCTGACTCTCAACAACCAACAAGATAGGTTGAAACATGAGACAAGGAATATACTACAACTAGAATTGTGTAGGAAATAATGCAAGAACAACAAATGCCTACTAAAGGACTCCTAAGGGATAATTTTGAAGAAAAAATTGAGAAAGCTATGGAGGAGCCGCAGAATGGAAGGAAAGAGCAACAAGATGTTAGACAAGAACAACAACAATAGGAAGGAACTAGTAATTTACAAGTGATAGAAGCTTCTACTAGTTCCATCCCTCCCTAGCATGTACGTTCATTAGCATGTATAATAAAATATAAGGAGGTGACCAAAATAGATTTCTCCATGTTGGAGAAAGCTTTCAAAAATCCTAAAAGTAAGAAGAGAGCCTGCAAATTGGCCTTCATATCAATAGATGAATTCGAGTATCAAAAGACCCAAATTGTCATGCCTAAGGCCGACAAGCATGAGTAAAAAATGTTGGAGCAAGACTACCAAATCCAGGAGGTAGATCTTGGCCAGATGAATAAGGAGAAAGAAAATCATTCAAATAGGTTGTTGATACCATTTTTTGCCAAGTGGATAAGGAGGATCAATCCAAGGAGGAATTGAAAGAACAAAATGCCAAATTAGTGAAGTTCATTAGCCAACTCCTTGGTCCATTTGATTCAACTGGCCCATCCTTGAGCATCCAAGCCCCTCTTACACAAGGTTTGTTTGACTTAGGTGTGAGTAAACATTCTTTCATTCTTGTGGCAATTAGTTGGAGAGCGAAAATTGAGAAATTGGGAGAGGGTGTTATCTACCAAGCTTTGTTAGATTACATTCAGCTACAGTCCCAAATTGTAGTTTTGAATGATTTATTGCAAGGGACTGGGAAAGAGGACATTAATATTCAAGATTCAATTAATGTGTGGGAAAATTATCTCCTAGTTTTGAGGAAAATAAAGAAGTTTTATGTGAAGTTGTTACTCAATAAGGCAAATTTTTTAGGAGATGCCAATAGGTAGACTGGTAGAAAGGATACGAGCTATGAAAAAATGGTAATAAAATAATATACTAAGGCTCAAGAAAAAATCATTGATCAAATCAATTTTATTCATTCTTTACCATCCTACATCGAATAATTCATTGAAGGTCTACACAAGACGGTCCCAAATGGGAAACTGGATCATGAGACAATCACAAAGGTCATTCAGTCCTTTAAGGATAAAATATACAATAATTATTCTCCATAGGTAATTAAAGAAATGATGGCAACAAAGAAGCATCTAGAAACAATGTAGGCAAAGTTTCCCCAATTAGTTGATGATAGTAAGAAATCCTAGTCTTTTGTTAAGAACTTAATAATAAAGTTGAAGTATACGAAGGCTTTGAATGCGAAAGAATTGTAGGCAAGTTTGCAGGGTTTTGAGCAATATTTTCTCTCAAAAATTTGAGTTCAACTTGTACAGTAAAATTCCTAAAAATAGCTAAATTTTGAACTTCAATTTCAAACTCAAATCTTCCAATTCGGTGGGGTCAAATTTGAAAGACAAAGAAATTTTTAATTACTGTTCTCCATGCCATGAACCTCTAGTTAACTCCCAGTTGAGTTTAGTAAGCCGATCAACCACTAGCAAAACTATTTTATGCATTCTCACAGGTAGAAAACAACTAGCTTCTGGTAGTTTGAAACGGTGGATTTGGCACATCTTCTAAAAGAATTCAGCCACCCAAATAATTTTTTAAGGTGTTAGATAGAGTTTAGAAAGCGTATGCTTCACTTAAAACTTGTTTTTCTTCTAATTTTTTTGGTAGTTTTATTTAGTTTTGGGTGTTAATTTTGCCCAAAAACCCTAGTTTTGGGCTTGGACATTTTCAGTTTTGAACTCTATATAAACCCCTCCACTGTTTGTAATAAGGGTGGGATTTTTGGCATAGACATTCTATGAGATATTAATGCAATTTTGGTGTGAGTTTTTTTGCTGAAATTTAGTTGAATATGGATGAAGTTTGTTCATGTTCTGGTATCTCTATTTTATGCTTAATAATTCCAATAGATTACATAGTTGGAATTATTGATCATTGGGTGATTTAAAGCAATATATAAATTAGCTACAACATTTATTTTGTGAGTATATTAAGAATCTTTTCTTGCATGTGCACATTCAATCTAGCTATGTAATTTAATGGGTTCTGAAAATGGCTATGATATTGTGTATTCCTTTGATGATCTCATCATGTCCATATAAATTGTGTTGATCTGACATATATGTGTGTGTTTAATTGTTGTGGTTTTACCTTCCATGCTTAGGTTATTCATTGTTTAAGATTGTCCGCTCAGGTTTCATTATATTGTCAAAGCAATCTCTTCTAAACTTTGCATCTTTTGCATTTTTTTATTTTTTTAATGATTTGATTAGCATAGGATAATTAACATAAACTATCATTTTTAAATTAGTATTTCATTCACATATATATTCTCGAAAAAAAAAATGCATGTTAGGGAAGGATAATTGTATTTTCTAGGCTTGAAAACCAGCAACCCCTCAATTACAACACATTGGTTCCCACTGAACTACCTTGCACGGCTAAGACCTAACCATCCAAAACCTTGGAGCATACTCTATGTGATTTTCAAGAGAAGAGTTTTCATTGTAGATCGCCTACCAATGGCTATACTAACACCACCGTCAATAGGTAGGTGCTATATCTCCCTGGTAAGATTTGATACCCGTGGCTCCATATGGCCATTGTGTTAGGATTCCCAAAGATACTGAGAGGGGGGGGGGGGGTGAATCAGTATCTGACTGGTATATGAATTTTTTGAACTTATGATATGAAAATCATACCAAAACTGTGTACCAGTAAACCAAAATTAATGCAGAAATTAAGAACAATAAGCACAACATGAAAGACACACCATAACACAATATTTTAACGAGGAAACCCAATGTGGGAAAAAACTCGGTGGGATTTGTGACCCACAATATTATCTTACTGGCCAATAAGGGAATATTATTGTTTACAATAGGGGCGTGCACATGCAGGAAGCCCAAGTGCCTAGAGCTCACTGCTCAGTTACAAAAGAAGTCTCACTGACTTACAAAAATGGATTATACAAATCCAATGTCATGTACTGCTTTAGATCAGCATCTACTATGCCAGATTCAGTATCGGTTTAAGCTCTGCAATATTCATACACCATTATCCAAAATTTGCCTTACAATTCACATCTTAGGTCTGCAATAATCCTTCCATCTATATATCTCCTAAATGATCTACAATATCTCATACTTATATGAATCTTATTACAATCCGCCATGTCGGCTGACAAAAGGATTTTACAATTAAATACAAAATACAATTAAACAAAATTCCTGTTGGCCATGGTATTGGTAATCAATCTTTTCAGTGCCGATGAACTATATGCCGGTGTAGAATATGTCGGTGCCGGTGCCTACCAGTATCATATGATTGTAAGGTTGCCATCAATGACAATACCTTCAATCACCTACAATTTATCATTGGAGTGTGCATTTTCCAACACATTGGAGGTCATCCTAATTAGTAATTTACCTAGATATCCCTATATAAAGAAATTATATTAATTCATTTTGATCTTTCTCTAGCTATCTAAATTATTCTTCATCCGTGAAGCATTCATTATGAAGCATTTTTTAGAGATCTTGAAGGTTGCATATCCATCATCTAGCATTATGGAGCAAAGTCATGTCAATTTCTATGCAAGTATGTGTGCGTGATTAGGGTTTTGTCATGTTCATTCCATTTCATAAAACATATGTGATTACATTCAAAGAACATAACATCATCATCAACAATCATAGATCCAAGGTATATCTTTCTCGTAATTGCATTTATTCATTCAAGGTTGATTTCAAACTAGAGTTTGACTTAGGCAAACCCCTATTCCCAACTATTTCCTTCGTGTTTCTATGTGCAAGAAATAGGTATAGAGATACAATCGGGAAGATCGATAGGATTTGCAGAGATAAACAAGTTCACCTTTTGATGTGGAGAAATTTGAAGTACCAAACCAAATTGGAGTGGTACAATCTCAAAGAATTAGGCTGAACTTCTAAGAACAAATCCGAAACATCCTCTTTTCCCCAGATCTATGTTGGTGTCCCATAGGACAACTATAGCTCACTATTTATGCCCGATCTCTTCAATTATCACCTACTTTACCCTAATTTCAACATTTTTACAATTCAACTTAGAAAGAGGGAATCAAAACCATAATAGAGGTGAACCTAATTAAAGTTTTGGAGATTGTTCCTTAGAGGGATTAAGCCTAGATCTATTAGGTCCATCCCTCTTTCAATGTAATGATCTCTTAAGAAAAATTACTACTTTTGTTATCTTAATTGGTGAAACCCTAATTTTTACCATTACAACCACATTTTTCCATAGAATGAATAACTTCATGAGTAGTAATCACAACATCAAGAATCTACCTTCTAGGAACAAACCCCTTTTGGTTACAGTTGATGAGACTATCTAGGAAAGGGTTAATCTTGTTCACCAAAATCATAGAGAAGATTTTATAGATAGCATTATATAAATTGATGGGTCTAAAGTTTGATAGTCTTAGAGGCTCTTGTATTTTGGGAATCAAGACAATATAAGAACTATTTAGGCTTTTCAATAGTTTACCAATTTGAATGAAATCCTTAGTTTCCATGGTCACATCAAATCCCACAATACCCCAAAAATCCAAAAAAAAAGTTGGAGGGAATCCATCAGGTCCTAGGGCTTTATAAGACCCCATACAAAAAATTGCATTCTTAACCTCATAATTAGTAACTGGGGCTAGAATTAGCACATTATCAAAATAATTCAGAGCATTAGGAAGGCACTAGAGTAATTGGTCTTCCATATAAAATTCCTGACTTTGTTCTCTTCTCTAAAAGTGTTACAAAAATAACTCAAAGCTAGTATTTCCAACTGAGTGACATCCTTGATTTCTCAGTTTGAGTCTGTAATGCCCCGCCAGGAAACCCCTAAGGGTTTAAGTTAAAAACACTCAATTAGAGTGCAAATTTTTTTTTTTTTTGTTTTGTTTAATAATTAAGAGCGTTAATACAAAGTTACAACATTAAGATAGTTGAAGTTAACTCAATTCATAATTAGGCACGACATTAAAATACAATGGGGATTATCTGTCAACTTAGATATCACAGCGGAAGGCTCAACCAATCCTAAGGAGTTTCCTAACGCGATTACATAACCTTACACCTAACTCAACTTGCGTCATTAGATCCATTAAACTAGATATCTTAATTACGAGGTAATGCATAGATCTTAATTACATATGTGTTCAAGGATATGACATCTTAAAATTTTAGGAGGCGTTCATTTACTTTAGGGGTTAGGAGGCCTTTGGTAGATTATTTATTTCAGTGCACTTAAATTCATAATTTCTTTTGGAGGTCTCCAATTGGTTCCAAGCGTTTAATATAATGAGGTTCATTCAGTAGGTTTTTAAGATAACCATCCACCCCTGGACGTCATCCTTTAATGCTATAAATATGCTTAATGAGATTCATTCGTTTAGGGTTAAACTACGATTAGTAAAACGAGGATTCCATCATTTGATTTTAAAGCATTCACTCACATTTGATATATATAGTTTTTTTAAATATTAAAAGGTATGGTTAATAGGAAGAATTCGTTCCTTAAGGATTATCTACTATTAATAGAGTGAGGTCCCTTTATTTGATTTCGTGCGTAGCCAATTAATGAATTGAAGTTCTTTTATGAAAGGGTAAAATATGAGTAGCCATAGATCTCATTTGAAGTTTTAATCATGCAATCAATGGACTAACTTCATTAAGATGGATATGCATTAGGACAACGGAAAACATCCTTTAAATTAAAGTATCGTTACTAGATGACACATTATCATTTCAAGATTAGAGTAATGAAATCATAATGACGTTCTTCTATTAGGATTAGAATACAATTATATTATTGCATATCTCTTTTTTTTTGTTTGATGAAATTAATGAGATGGAGGTGCTCTTACTAAGATTTTACGTTTTAACAACAAATCAACTATTTCCCATCTTAGATCAACTTTAGCAATCATGAGGGATTCCTTTTATAAAGATTAGAATAAGGATGTCTAATTGAGTTCACCCAATTATAAAATAACTCTGGTGAGGATTATTGTTAGGATTAAAACGTGAAAATAACTTATCATTTCGTTCAATGCAATGAAACATAATTGACACGGCGTGTTTTTCATTCACTAAGGTAAAAAGATAGATGTTTATATGATGTTCACCCTTTTAATCTCAATCTGGGAATTGTGACATATGTTTTAACTTTGTTTTCCCTTTTACATTCAACCCATTTACATACTTATTAACAATTTAATCCAGTAAAGTAATCTAGCGAGGTTCTTTCCATTATTACTACGTTTAACATTATCAAATTACTTTTTCCACAACTTTAATTACAATATTCAAATATTTTGCCATATTCATAATTTACAACTTTTTATGAACTTAAATAACTACATTTATCCATATGAATAATGTTTTGCACTTAATTTTTGAATTCATTAAATTTTCACCATACACTTATGCAAGAATACAATCATTCATGATAATTTAAAAACATAAAACAAAGCACGCTATAAACATCGCATAACACAGATATGATCTCGGAGTTCACCCCGGATGGGCTACATCTCCGGGTCTGCTCAACTGCAAGACCCCTATGGTATTATATCGTTAGGAATTACATAATTTATAAGTCTTTACATTCTTGCCTTTTAGGCGAACACATACACTTTTCAACATCTACCTCGTTAGATTATTACATAGTGATCCCTTTTAAAAGCGGGTCAAATTGAATCATAACAAAAGAACAAACAAACCTAGATTCTCTTGCTTGACAGTAGCCTAACTAGTGGCTTGACCGACTTATAACCAACCACTGTCACAGCAAGTCTTGCCATTTCATAACCAAATTCTATTATAGAAATTTAAACCTATATAGGCAATTATCCGGTAGAGAGGATTGTTTACCATATCTGTCTAACCATTAATGTCGATCAAGTTTACGGATTTGATAATTTGACTTTTATTAAAAATTTCGCATTGGTCCACCATAACTATCTCGTCCATGATAATAATTGGCATTAACTCGAGTATGATGTAGTCATTATGAAATTTTAAAACGGGTATTGGAGTATGGATTTTCTATATGTTGGTTCTCTAAGAAATCCAACTATGTTATTTACTAATTTGAAATTAAATAGGATAAGATCTGAATTCAAAATTAGATAATATCAAGGAGACTGGATTTTAAAATCCCTTATACAAACTTTTAAATTCATTTGTTAATCTGAATTCTTCCTTATTTTATATTATTATTATTTTTTTATTATATATCACATGCCTATATCCCCTTTTTTTTTTTGACATTATTCACTAAAATAAATCCTCAACACTTTCTTTTCTTTTAAAAAAAATACAATATTGCTAAACGTTAAAATAACTTACATTAAATACAATATTAAATATTATATGCTTCTTTGTTTTGATACTAAAAGAAATACATAACAAAGAACACATCTTAAAAACTGACTTTTAATTAACAAAAACGTTTTGTTTTTTTTTTAAAAAAAACTTACAAAAAAACTAATTTAATACTTCCATTCAACAAAACAAATAAAAAACAATTTTTTTAAAACTTTAAAATAAAATAATACATAAAAACAAACTTAAAATATTAATTTTCAACTGAAGGCGTTGCCCTACGGTACCCGCAGGGCTTCCCTGCGAGTCACGGTGGACGCAGGGGTCCCCTGCGGCCCACCGTGGTCGTAGGGAAAACCACCTGCGAGCCACGAGAGCTGGGCAAGAAGAGATGGGGGGAGGGGGCGGCGGCGGCGGGAGCCGAGCTTCGGCTCCTCCGCCCACCAAACCCTAGCCCGTAAATAAATAAATAAAATTCTCTCTTTTTCTTTTGTCCCCTTTTTTAATATTCCCTTTTTTTGTGTTTTCTTTTTAATATATTTTTTTTTTGAAAAAGAAAATTCACAGCTGGACACCAAAACGTTTTCTTTTGAATGAATATTGAAAAAAAAATACACACAGTCACAGCCATTCCTTGTTTTTCTATTATCTTTTTTTTTTATATTTCCAGAATGTATAAGCAAGGATTGGGGGAGATTTTTTTTTTCTTTTTTTCTTCCTTCTAAAAGTCCAAGCAGCCATGTCAAAACTTGAATCCAAGAACAAGAAGCTTCCAAAACTGAATCTAAAACTAATCTTCAAGAACCCTCATGGTTTTTTTTAAAAAAAAAAACATTTCTTTCTTTTCTCTTCTCAACATTTCATGGAGATCAAACAATAAACAAATGGGTAGATAGAATCCTACCTCCAAATGCATTCCGGGAAGAGATTTCTTTGACAAAGAGCTCCACCTGCAACTCCCATGCAAATCCCCCCATTTTTTTTCCAAAAAAAACCCCCCAAAATGTCTCTAAAACTAGGTTAAAAAGAAAAAGCCCTAATTTTGCCCTAATTTTCAATTTCGAAATTAGGCATTTTATTTTAAAAATAAAATAGATGAAAATCAAAATAGGAGTCCTTCATTTCCATTCTCTCTTACATCTTATTTGTTTTCCTTATTAAAATTAAAGTGCTTCTATTTCTTTTTGAGTTTTAAATTTTTAATTTCCTCAATATTAATTTTAGGCCTACTTCTTTTTTTTTGAACCCATTGACCGAGTAAAGCATTTGATTAATTTAATTTTCTAAAAGAAATCAACTTTTATACTATATCGACTTAACAAGTAAAATGGGACTAATTTCTTTTAAATAATAAATTTTACCCTTTTTCCCCCAACAAGCGAAAACGATTAATTTATTTCTATTTCACAATTGATTTTTAAATTTTTCCTTTCCAAAACGCATAATCTATTAAAATCGTCGTTATTAAAATTAACTATTAAATTAACTCGCTACAACAAAATAAAGCGACATTTTAAAATAAATGACCGATCTAATGCAAGAGTCTTATTTATTCTAATTTCCCAACTACATATGCGTAAATGTTTCAACTGTGTAAATGAGCACGCTAATCCACGAGAGTTATATGACCACTAAATCCAAATCCAAAAGATGAAGAAGCATACTCAACCTTGCAAAATCCAAAGGAGATGAACCTTGCCTTAAGCGGTGTTGTACTTGCAATCTCCTGCACTCATGAATTCATACAAGCATGCATATACAAATACATATTCAATGAAGACGTTAGCTCAAGATTTATCACAAGGGTTAGGAACAATTACATTTACACGAGAATCGATGCAAAAGCACAATAATAAGTATGCTTAGTTTATTTATATTATCTAAACTACACATTGCATATCGGTTAATCTACCATTCGAGAATGCCACATAGGAAGTCAATCAAGGTTAAACGGGTTTTAAAAGTCCGACTAGGGTATGGGCATTACAGAGTCATCCATGAGACTTAAAATCATATTCCTCCTCTTGTGTTTATGGAAAAACCTATGGAAGAAGGACAAGTTTCTGTCAACTTCTCTCAACCATTGCACCCTGGACTTTTGTTTCCACTAAATTTCTTCTTGTTTCAGATTTTCCTTCCACTTCTCTCTTATATTTTCCTCCACTCTATGAGTAGACACTAAGTAATCCTAAAGTGCCATTTGTTCTTGAATAACAGTCAATCAAGAATTAATTTCTTTCTTCTTAGCAAATATATTTCTAAACGTGAATTTATTCCAACCTTTCATGTTCTTCCTTATCAAATCAAGTATTTGGGCAACTCTATACATAGGTGTTCCTTGAGTTGGGGTATTCCACCAATTATAGATACAATCTCTAAACTCCAAATGCATTGTCTACATGAATTCATAGTAGAATGGGATGCATCTCCTAACAGGTCTATCAGTCCATTGTAGAAGAATGTGGTTATGATCCGACATTGTCCTAAGGAGAGCATAAAGAATGGCATTATATCCAATGTCCCAATTAGCTGAGACCAAAAACTTGTTCACCTAAACTTGTATTCAACTAAACCTATATGAGGTTCTCCCCCTTCCTATGATTAGACCAAGTGAATGGTTGGCCCCTCAAGTCTATATCAAGCATGTCATTCCTACAAATGAAGTCTGTCAAATCTATCATACTATTAGAATAATTGGCTAGACCTCCCATTTTCTCTGAGGGAAAAAAAGGGGGGAATTAAAATCAACCGCCACAATCCAATGAGAATCCTGATCATGTTGGATCAAGGAAGAGATTGTTGGACATTGTTGCTGCTAGGATATGTTGTTGTCATTGATGTCAACATATTCCTGTGATTTTCTCTGATGATTGATTGGGAAGATCTTATGATCTGGTTATGCAGTTTTGTATTGGTGATCAGTGCTTTGCAAAGTTCAGTATTTCCTCCTGTATATTCCGGTGTGATCAACTCAAGATCTAAGTTTTTGGAATATTGTTTGGGATGATCTTGTGTATCTTATTTTTAGATGGTTCATGATTTGGTGCTCGACAAGTTATCTTTCTTTGTGATAATTGTTGTTGTTTGAGTGTTCTTGAGTTTAAGACGTTGACAAATGAAGATTTGATAAGTGGTGTTGGTGCAATTGTTATTGATGATTCTAACATGCTTGATGGTGTTTCCTAATTGTGTCCTATGTGTTTTGATGTACTGCATTGATAATTGTGCAAGTTATTGGTGGTTTTCATGATCTGGTAATGATTTTTGTGTTATGCGGTATTTCTGGTGGTGTAGTATGTTGTTGTTGATCTTGGCATGATTTCTGGTGGAGTTGAACATTTGGGAATTTGAATTTGGTCCATATTATGTCATATAAATCATTATATTGGTCTAGTGGTCAATCTTTGTATCATGTGATGTAATTTTGTAATTGTGAGTTGAGGGTTTAGTTGACCTTGTTGTCAAGGTTGATGATTTGTATATATAGGTGATATATTCATGTAATTTAGGTATCAAGGTTGTGTCTTCATTATCAAAGAGTAGTGTATGTGTGAACAAGTGATTCATCCTTTGACAATGTGATAGAGAAGAGATTGGTGTTGCAGAGAAAACATTCATGTTTAACCAAAACTATAATCAAGCATTTGGAGATGCTATTATTTTAGTTCATTTCTTCAGGATTGTAGTCTGAATCTTGTTATAAGTCAATGAGACTTCCCTGAGGGTTGTAACCTTCCGCGTCATTGTATTTGAGAAATGAGCTCTAGGTAATGTTCCTAAATGCATGTGCATTCCCCATTGTAATATTTTCACATACTACTATAGAGTATCATCTTATTGTGGGTAGGTTCCCACCATGGAGTTTCCCTTATCTGGGTTTTCCACATCAAAATCTTGGTGTTTTGTGTTGTGATTTTAATTCACTTCTTTGTTATTGCTACAGTTTATCAGATCTGAATTTATGATTAAGATACTAGATCTAGTGAAAACTGATTCATCCCCCCCTCTCAGTTTTCTTCATTGTTGTTGCCAACAATTGGTATCAGAGCTAGATCCTTCGGAAGAAGCTTAACCGCTTGAGGAGATCCAGGATGACAATTGGAGGTGTTATCTTTAAGAAGGAGAGTTTGAGATTTTATGGAAGTAACTATGCTATATGGAAGAACCCGATGGAGGTGCATTTGAGATTTCTTCAAAAAGATTACTGGAAGATTACAAAGAATGCTTATTTTGTTTCTCAGAATGGACCGGTTACTGCTAGTGAGATCAAGGAAGCATTTCTTAGTGCCTTGACTAATTCAGAGATGACAAATATAATGGGACTTCATATCACACATGAGATTTGGGAAATCTTGAGACCCTATATGAAGGAGACAAACAAGTGAAAGTTGTAGAGTTTGAAAGGAAAGTATGAGATGCAGAAGATGAGAGAAGATGAGAACATACACTCTTTCATGGCTAAGGTGAATGACCTTATTCTAGGTATCAGATGTGTCAGTGGAACCCTTGAAGAAGATGAAATTGTTGCTAAGGTGTTGAGATCATTGCCTCTTGCTTATAAACACAAGGTAGTTGTTATTGATGGGATCCAAAGTGTGACTATAGTGTAAAGAGATATGTTGCTTGGGAAGATTGTTCCTTTTGAACTGAGCGAGTTTGGAGAATCACATTGAAATTATAAGACATAGAGAATCAAAATCTATATCTGGAAATCAGAAGTATGATCCCGATGAGTGCAAAATATCTAGCTATGAAAGAGAGAGAAGAGAGATGGAAGAGAAAGAAAGAGAGCTGGATGATCTTGAAGCATTGATTGCCCAAAGATTACCTAAAGGAGTTGGCAAGTATGATGGAAAATTGCCTTTGAAATGTTTCTCTTGCAATTAGATAGGGCATTTTCCTTCTAGATGCCTAGAGAGAATGGCTAAATATGACAAGCATGACATAAATGATAGATATGAGAAGCACAAGAAGTATGATAAGCCTTACAAGTCTAACTGGAAGTATAGGAATCAGAAGAACTACTATTATGTTGTTGATGAGGGTGTTATAGATGAAGAATCAGAAGGAGATGAAGTTGCATTTATTTCCATTAAAGAAGATGGACCTGTACCTATTGATTCCACTAGTTGCAGTCTTGAGGAGAAAGCTTTAGATGCTAAAGTTGAGGAAAGAGATGAATTGGTGATTGTCAATAGTTGTTCACATCATATGACCGATGATAAAAGAAAATTTGTGAGTATGGAAAGGTATGTTGGTGGAATAGTAAGATTTGGAGATGATCAAGCCTATGTGATCCATGGTAGGGGTTCTATTTCTTTTGATGGTAAGCATAATATTGATGATGTCTTGTATGTTGAAGGTTTGAAGCATAATATTTTGAGTTTTGGACAGATGGTTGATAAAGGTTATAATTTGAAATTCAAGAATGAAAAATGCAAGATCCTAAATGCCTATGGTATAGAGATTGCATCTGGAACTAAGATTGAAGGTAACATTTTGCAGTTTAATGCCAGTGACAAAAGTTGTTTGATTGCTCAAATTGATGAGAGTTGGTTGTGGCATAGGAGAATGTGTCATGTTAACTTTGATTTAATGATTAAGATTAGTTCTACACAAGCTGTTAGAGATTTGCCTAAGATTGTTAAGCCTGCTAATCCAGTATGTAAGGAATGTCAGTTGGGTAAGCAAACAAGAATTTCTTTTAAAAGAAAATAGTATACATCTGATGGATTGCTAGATCTTGTGCATACTGACCTATATGGACCTACAAATGTTAGAAGTGTGTAGGAGATAGATATTTTATGTTGTTAATTGATGATTATTCCAAGATGATGTGGGTTGTCTTTTTGAAGGAAAAATCATAAGAATTGGACAAATTTAAGATATTCAAAGCAAAGGTTGAGACTGAGTCTAGATTGAAGGTGAAGTATTTGAGATCTGATAGAGGTGGAGAATTCTGTTTTGGTGAGTTCAATTCATTTTGTGAGAAGCATGGGATTAGAAGACAATTATCTGCTACTAGAACCCCTCAACAGAATGGAGTTGTTGAAAGGAAGAATATAATTATCTTGGATGCTGCAAGGACTATGCTGATTGAAGGAAATATTTTGAAGATCTACTGGAGAGAAGCTCTTAGCACTGATGTTTACACATTCAACAGAGTTCATATTAAAGGTGATACCGGTAAGACGCCTTATGAGCTATGGTTTGGTCATGCTCCTACTGTGAGATATTTCAAATTATTTGGTAGCAAATGCTATATAAAGAGAGATGAAGATATAGGAGAGTTTAATTCTAGAAGTGATGAAGGAATTTTCTTGAGATATTCAACAAAGAGAAAAGCCTATCCGTGCTACAATAAGAGACTGAGAAAGATAGTAGAAAGTGCAAATGTGAAGGTGGATGAGAACCTTGGAAAAGAGATCAGAGCTTGTGGATATGATGATGGACAACATGTTCTAGCCCCTATCCAGATTGAAGAACTGAAGCAAACTGATCTGGTAGAGATAGTTAACCCGAATGTTGCTACTATCAGTGAAGAAGTGCATGAACCTAAAAATCAGAACAATTACAAGACCCTGAGGTATGTAAGATTGAATCATTTAGAAAATCAAATTACTGGTGATAAAAATAAAGGTGTGATGACTAGAAGAAGGTTAGTTGTTGAAGAAGTATGTTTTATTTCTAAAGTTGAACCTAAATATTTTGTTGAAGCTTGAAAATATGAAAATTGGATGAGAGCTATGGAAGAAGAATTAGATCAGATTGAAAATAACAACACATGGGAGCTTGTGCCTAGACCTAAAGATAAGAATGTAATTGGTACTAAATGGGTATTCAGGAACAAACTGAATGAAGCTAGTGAAGTTGTTAGGAACAAAGCTAGACCGGTTTGCAAAGGATATTCACATAAAGAAGGAATCGATTATGAGGAGACTTTTTCTCCGATGGCCATACTTGAAGCTGTTAGACTATAGCTTGCATATGTTGTTTGTAAAGATTTCAAGGTGTACTAGATGGATGTCAAATCTGCTTTCTTGAATGGTGATCTTGAGGAAGAAAGCACTTTATGGATTGAAACAAGCCCCTAGAGCCTAATATACTAGATTAGCTAAATATTTGTTGAAATTGGGATTTAATAAAGGTGTTGCTGACAGTAATCTATATTTTAAGATCGAGAATGATAACATCTTGATCATTGAAGTCTTTGTTGATGATATTATCTTTGGAGGAGATGATGACTTGAGCATGAAGTTTGTCGGTGATATGCAGAAATAGTTTGAGATATCTATTATTGGAGAGATGAAATTTTTCTTAGGGTTGCAGATTTCACAGACTAGAAAAGATATATTTACATCTCAAACTAAATCTGTGAAGGAATTGTTGAAGAAGTTTGGTTCACATGACTCCAAACCTGTTGGAACTCCTATGGTGACTGGTTGTAAATTGTTTAAGAATGATGAATCTCCGAAAGCTGATTAGAGTTTGTAAATATCTATGGTTGGTGGACTTCTATATCTTACTCAGACTAGACCAAACATTATGCATGTTGTGTGCATGGCTGCTAGATATCAAGTTGATTTGAAAGAGAGTCATGTCACTGTTGTTAAGAGAAAATTCAGATGATTGAAGGGGACTGTGGATTGTGGTTTGTGGCATCTGAGGAATGATAATTTTATGTTATGTGCTTACACTGATGTTGATTGGGGTGGTGATGTAGATGAACATAAGAGCACTACCGATGGAGCATTCTTTTTGGGTAATAAATTGGTTTCATGGGATAGTAAGAAACAAGATTCAATATCCTTATCTATTGTTGAAGTTGAGAACGTTGTTGTTGCCATTAATTGCACTCAGATAGTTTCGATGAAGCAAATGTTGAAAGATATCAAAATTATCTATGATGAGCCTACTGTCATATACTATGATAATTCAAGTGCTATTGACATGTCAAAAAATCTGGTGCAACATTCAAAGACTAAACATATGTCAATAAAATATCATTACTTGAGAGAACAAGTGAAGAGAAAGTGAAGCAAGAGTATGTATCTACAAAGGAACAAATATCTGATATTTTCACTAAGCCTTTGCCTGTAGAGACATTTATCTATTTGAGAGACAAGTTAGGGGTATCCACCCCTCCTAATGAGAACTAGATGCAATGAGTTGCATCAATCTGGTGGACTTCACAGTCTTATTCTTTCTATCCAGATTGATGAGTTGGTGCTGCTCCTCTAGTGGAGTAGTCTGTGTTTTAGGGGGAGAGATTCCTGAGATTCATGTTTCTATTTTGGGGAGAGAGAGTTTTCTTTTCTATTTTGAGGACATTTGTCATTTATGTCAAAGGGGGAGAGAGATCATGTGAAAAACTACTTTATATGTCTTGATCTTAGGGGGAGTTTGCTCGAGATATCTTCTTTCTTTGCATTAATTGTTTTTCACGTTCATATGTTGGCATCAATGCCAAAGGGGGAGAATATTGGATATTGTTGCTTCTAGGATATGTTATTGTCATTTATGTCAACATATTCATATGATTTTCTCCAGTGATTGATTGGGAAGATCTTATGATCTGGTTTTGCAATTTTTTTCTTGATCAGTGCTTTGCAGAGTTCAGTATTTCCTCTGGTATATTACAATGTGATCAGCTCAAGATCTGAGTTTTTGGGATATCGTTTGGGATGATCTTGTGTATCTTCATTTCAGATGGTTCATGATTTGGTGCTCTACAATTTATCTTTCTTCATGACAATTGTTGTTGTTTGAGTGTTCTTGAGTTTCAGATGCTGACATATGAAGATTTGATAAGTGATGTTGGTGCAGCTCTTATTGACGATTCTAATGTGCTTGCTGGTATTTCCTAATAATTTCCTTTTTTTTTTTATGATCTACATTGATTGTTGTGTGATTTATTGGTGGTTTTCATGATCCGGTAATGATTTCGTGTTATGCAGTATCTGGTGTTGTAGCATGTTCCAGTTGATCTTGGGGTGATTTTTGGTGGAGTTGAGCATTTGAATTAGGTCCATGTTATGTCATGTAAATCATTATATTGGTCTAGTGGTCGATCTTTGTATCGTGTGATGCAATTTTGTAATTGTGAGTCGAGGGTTTAGTCGACCTTGTTGTCAAGGTTGATGATTTGTATATATAGGTGATATATTCATGTAATTTAGGTATCAAGGTTGTGTCTACATTATCAAAGAGTGGTGTATGTGTGAGCAAGTGAGCCATCCTTCAACATTGTGATTGAGTAGAGATTGGTGTTGCAAAGAAGACATTTGTGCTTAACCAGAACTATAATCAGGCATTTGGAGATGTTATTCTTTCAGTTCATTTCTTCAGGATTGTAGTCTAAATCTTGCTGTAAGTCAGTGAGACTTATCTGAGGGTTGTAGCCTTCCGGGTCATTGTTTTTGAGTAGTGAACTCTAGGCAGTGTGCTTTAATGCATGTGCATTCCCCATTGTAATATTTTCACATATTATTGCAGAGTATCATCTTACTGTGGGTAGGTTCCCACCGTGGTTTTTCCCTTAACTGGGTTTTCCATGTCAAAATCTTGGTATTGTGCATTGTGCTTTCAATTTGCTTATCTTTGTTATTGTTGTAGTTTGTCATATCTGAATTTGTGATTAAGATTGTAGATCTGGTGAAAACTAATTCACCCCCCCCTCTTAGTTTTCTTCATTGTTGTTGCTAACATAGATCTCATTCCAAATCGCCATACGACCTGTCCGTGTGTTGGGGGCATACACATTAATAAGACACCAAGAGTCAAATTGAGAGGAAAACTTGATAGTTAAAGAACTAATTGAGGAATAAATAAGAGAGCCTACCAATTTCATGGGATCCCACTTAGTGACAACTCCCCCAGAGGTTCCATTAGCATTACTTACAAAAAAAGAGGAGCTCGACTAAATGTTTCCTACAATAGTACTAAAAGAGCCATTTTTCATCTTAACTTCTTGAAGAAACAAAATATCAATTCTTTTTTCTAAACTACAATTTCCTTGACCGCTTCCTTATGTCTAGTGAGTCTCTGTGATGGTCGTCTAGTCTTTGGTTCCGGACCCAAATCAATCTTCTTATTCCTAGTTTTCCTCTTTTGTGTCATCCAACCATCATCACCTATTTGTGCACAACCACTAGGGGAAGCGTTGAGTGAGGAGAAGGTCTACACCATACTTGGGGAGGGGATATAGGGTCCAAAAGCGGGGGGGGGGGGGGGGGGGGGGGGTTAGTAGGCTCCTGTTGCCCACCAAAATTATAGTTGTTTGGAGTGATAGGAGTTGGGATCTCATCTACAATATTGCAGTTGGGTGGGGTAAAAGGGAGAGGAATGTCCCCTTCTTCTAGGGGTCCCATTTTCATGATATTTCTCAACTCCCCCTCAGAAGCCTTGTTAGGAGAGGGGGGAGGATTGTCATAACCCTCTTTTTTTATTTTGATTGGACTTGTTGTTGTTGTTGTTGTTGTTGTTGTTTTTTGTTTTTGTTGTTGTTGCTATTATCATCTTTATTATTATTAATCTTATGAGTAATATTAGTTAGAGATGAAAAATTGAATAAGTATGGAATTATTTTAAATAGAAGAATTAATAAGTGGTGACTCGCATGTGAGGTCATAATTTATTTATCTCTTAATATTCTAAATTGAGCACATGGTGTAGGAGAAATAAGAAGATTCTAGAAGGGAGTTTCAAATTCAAAATGCATGGTCAAATGTAACTGCCACTATGACAAGTTGTAAGGAATATGTCTTGCATGAAATAGTTTCGAATGCAAAATTTAATATGCATGTAACCCCCACTTTTTCATGGAAAAAAGAATATGTGAATCAATTAATTGCTTTAGTAGTGGGAAAATGACCCCCTTTCTATATAATGGATTTTGGTTTTCGAAATAGTAGTTCATGTTTTTTGGATGAAAAGTATTCTTGAATTCTTCATGTTAGTAGTAGTAGGATTTTGTGAACACTTTGTAAGGTAGAAGATAGGATTTTTAAAGTCTCTTGGAGGAGATTCTATCAAGCCACAAGGAAGCATTGAAAAAGATTAGCTGAGAGATTGAAGTCGATTCCTACAACAAGTTCTATGTCCAATCTAGGTTACCCCCCTTTTCCATTCACTTGTTGCATGTATGAATCTTTTTTTCTTCAAAAGAAATATCTTTATAATCTCTTTTAGTTTTATTTATTTATTTATTATTTGAAATATTCATTTTTAAAATAAATTATCTCTCAATTATTTTGATAGAATAATAAGAGAAATCCTTTTTCCTATCCTTTTCAGTTTTCATGTAGGAAAATATTTGATAGTAGTTTTTTTTTCTAAATATGCAAATCTCATTTAAATCTTTTTCAACGAAAAAAGAAATGATCTAGTTTTTTTTTTCAAAATATGCAAATCTCATTTAAATCTTTTTTCAAAGAGAAAAGAAATGATCTAGTAGTTTTTTTTTCAAAATATGCAAATCTCATTTAAATCTTTTTCAAAGAGAAAAGAAATGATCTAATTTTTAGGAATAAAATAATATAAGTAAATACCTTTGTTTTATTAAAAAGAAATCAGGATAGAAAGAGAAAAAATTAATGTGTTTTTTTTCCTGTGTGAAATCTTTCCTCAAAATATGCATAAATATAAATTTACCCCAAATGTTTTGTACAATTTATTTCTCTGGGAAATTTTCCTCTTTGTGAAACTTTACCTCTTTATTTCAAATGCATCGTGTAAACTATTTGTTTGAGAAATATTTTCTCAATATGAAAACTTTATCTCTTTATCTCAAATGCATTTTCTGAGAAATATTTAGCCCTGTGGATAACCATCTCTGTATCTATTCACCCCTGTGAATGTTATATTTTTCCCTGCTGAGTCTCTTTTTCTCTTATGAGTTCATTCATCTCTCACGATAAATTATCTCTCTGTGCATTTTATTTCTGAGAGTAATTTGGTTTCCTGTGTTTATTCACCTTCTCCCGGAATAATTTAATTTAGTCTCTTTTTCTCTTATGAATTTATTTATCTCTCGGGATAAATTATTTCTCTATGCTTTTCATTTCTCTGAATAATTTTTATTCCTGTGTTTACTCTCCTCCCAAAATAATTTACTCCCTATATTTTGTTGACTCTCAACATATTATTCTCCTATGTTATATATATATATATATATATATATATATATATATATATATATATATATATATATATATATATATATATATATATATATATATATATATATATATATATATATATATATATATATATATATATATATAGTGTGTGTGTGTGTGTGTGTGTGTGTGTGTGTGTGTGTGTGTTTGTGAAGGGTTATTAATATTGTTGGTGCTATTAATCGCATTTTAATGAAAAAGTCTTTTTTAACACAGCTGTTTTTCTTGAATTTCACTGTGATTTTATTCGTTTATAATTATTTTGGTTAATAGTTAAAATTTAATAATATAAATTTTGATTATAGTTGTAATTTTGATTAATAATTAAAATTTAATAATACAAATTTGATTATAGTTGTAATTTTGATTAATAATTAAAATTTAATAATAGAAATTTTGTCCATAGTTTGTAATTTCTGAAATTTAATATCATAAATTTCGATTATAGTTAGTATTGTTAGTTTATAGTTAAATCTTGATAATATATAAATTCATTATGGATTGATAACATTATTTTGTATTTGTTTATGAAAAAAAATATGTCAATGGCCAACAATTTTGGAGAATTATTTTTCATATATATTAATTGGTTGTAAATGAATTCTCTTTAATTTTGATAATCAAAGGGAATTCCATTTATAATTTTTTCTATGCTAAACATTAAGTGGCCCATTAACTAACTATTTTTAATCAATTGATTCAAATGGGGGAATGAGAACTTACAAACTCTTGCAAGTCAAATAATTTTATTCCAAATAGCGGTTTACCTAACACCCCCTTAAATATTCAAATTCCTTACAACTTTTGTATGTTTCACCTAGTTCTATCATCTCAAAAAATTGGGTTCCTTCACGTAGTTCAAATTTTAAGAGGATTTATCTTCCATGTAAATATGTGTAGTTCCTTCTCAGAAACGATTTATATATTTCAAGCAGTGTGAAATTAATGGTTGGTTAGACATGCAGTTGAGTACTTGTCAATTTCAAAGAAAGGATTTAATAGTCTTACTCTTTTAGTAATAATCATCCCCCTACAAGTTGCCTTGATACTTTCACTCTCAAGCAAGTGTTTATTCCATAGAATTATAATCTTAGTTAAAGCATTAATTCCTTGCACTTATTCCATAGTATTGGTTCTTTTCAAGTATCACTAGTTAATTTCAAATAAATTTTGGTAGTAAATAGATCGCCTCATCCATTTCAAACAATTATGTTTTTTATTAGACATCGAATAGGTTTTTGTATACTTGAAATTGGAGTAAGTATTAAAGGTTAAAAGAATCTACCTCTCAAGTAAAAATATGCTTAGATTCAGAGTTACCCCTTGTGTATTTCAATAAATATAAATTAATGTTAGTTAAGGATTTCCTCAATTCTAGGAATTGAATATATTTGATTTCACTAGTTAAATTTCAAGATATAGAGTGTGTAAGGTGTTAGGATAATCGATGAACAACTGAGAGGGGGGGATGAGTCAGTTGTTAACATATTATATTAATCAAACCACTTAATAACCTTTAACCGGAGCACATAAAATTGAATACCGGAATAGCAAAAATAGATACTGGTAAGCAATAAAATTTAAGAATTAAGCAAAGAATTAACACAATGCAACCATACCACATAACACCATGATTTATACGTGGAAAACCCACTAAAGGGAAAAACCACAATGGGAAGCCTACCCACAGTCAGATGATACTTCTGTAGAAAGTATGTGATACAATGAGGGGCCTGCACATGCAAGAAGGCACACTGCCTAGAGTGTACTGCTCATTACAAAAGAGTCTCACTGACTACAGAGAGGTTATAACCACCTCGAGAGAATTGGACAACAATCTAGAATAATGAGCTGCTAGAGATAGCATCTACCATGCCTTATTACAGTCCTGGTTAAGCTCAATACAAGAGGCCTTTGACCTCTTACTTAATCCCAATTCGATCACCTATGATCGACCAAATCTCCTTCGCATATGATATTGTATTCCATGACCACTACACATGATTTACAATGAGATCTTACATCAATTTATACAAACCCTAAGGCCTAAACCAATTAGGTCAGCCACCTAAAAGATATTACAATAAGATCATTACATATATCCATATTACAATGATATGCCATGTCGACTTAAGACCAAAACAACAATAACCAATCCACAAAATATCCCGATAATGTGTAGAGAACACGTTAACATGATACCGGTCCATAACCTAGATAGGTACTAGACCTAATATGGGTCCACCACACCAAAGCGATGTCTCCAATTAGTTGAGGCACGATCAGGGATCACCTTCTGCATCCTGAATTCTATTTAGAAGCCGCACCAACACCACTTAGCATTCTATCAAGGTTTCTCAATGAAATCTCTGCTGGTTAAACCTTAAACCCATACCGGTAACACAAGATCTTCTACCGGTAACCAAAACTTGTCTACCAAAACTTGTCTACCGGTAACCAAAACCTGTTTGTCGGTAACCAACCATAATAGCTAGTGTTGACATCAATGACAAAACATCAATGCAACACATAATCAATTCATCCATATTGCCAACATAAGGCATTTGAGGGTAATCGATCTCTGAATAGTCAAAGGAATATGAGACTATTAAAGGGTAAGGTTACATTAATATTGTAAAGAAACTAGTAGAGATTAACCAATTAACATCTAAATTAGAGATACCTTATATATAAGTTAATGATATGAACTATTTGTAAGAACGTAATATTAATTAGGATTCAAAGAAGACTTTATTTGAAACCAAATAGTTTTACCAAATCTGAAATACTTTAACATAATACTTGACTTATCTTGTGAAACTCAAATCAAGTAATCATATTCTTTGTGTATGTCTAACAAACTTAGTTTTAAAGATGAAATAAAGTTAGATTATTGGATCCTTATCCTTATCAAGCAAATAAGTTTTCAAGAAACGTATCTTATGGCCAAGCAAATAAGTTTTCAAGAAACGTATCTTATGGCCACTTAGAGAATTAAATTGAAGTAAAGAAATTGAAAATTATAAGGATATTATTTTGTAGAAAATATCTAAGAGTAAAATGTTACTTCAAGTGGAAGAATTAGTTTGTTCTCTTATAATCTTGCAAAGGAATTGACATTGGATCTAAATCAACTACAAGAAGATTGATTCGAATTACTTAGGGTCTCCATTTTTGTGTTAGTTGATTAGCAAGTATTAGACTCTTTTCTAATCTTATTTTTGAACAATTAGTGATTAAAATATTGTGGTTATTAAAGCTTATTGTTAAAAGTTCTTTTCTTTTTCCTTCAAACAAGTGAATATTAAATTTATTTCCAAAGTATTATTATTAGATAATTTAATTTTCTTTAAGAAAATTAGTACCTTTCAAGCAATAAGATTCATATTTAAAGTTAGGTTATCATTTGTAGAAAATATTTAAAGATAGAATTCATGTTGCTTCAAGTGGAAGAATTAGTTGGTTATCGATAATGCGGTTACTTTCAAGCTCATTAATATTAAGTTTTTCCTTAAATCCAGTAAGTGTTAAAATTCATTTCTAAGGCCTTCCACCTAGGCATTGGATTTTCTTAAGAAATTTAGTATTTCAATCTTTTTCATAAGTTATAATTTTACAAGTTTTCAAGCAAAAATTCCTTGTATATTATAGTTTTATTTTCATGATTGTATTAGTATATTACTTTACATAAGATTTGTGAATTCAAAATTAGATTCCTAGTTGGACAACTAAACAAGAGGAGATGAAATCAAAACCTTAGTAGCGTTCGGTATCTATGGTGCCTCTGGGTCATGCTTACAGGTAATGTCATTGTGTTGAACTACTACACTTAATGCTTAATAAAGTTAGAACAACAACATCTGTGGCATCGTCCCTATAAATCACCAGGGAGAAATAAGGGTCATGTAAAAGTTAAAAATCCAAGGGGCAGGCAATCCCCCTTGGATTGATAATCTAAAAAGATAATTTTTAAAATGAATTTACATCTGCTTAGTTAAACCTTAGAAAACCCCATTAGGGTTTGGTGGTGTGTGATAATTTAGAATTTATCTATCTTCATGATTTTCAAAGCATGATAACGGATTAAGGGTGACGTATTTAATAGGAAATAGGACTTAGTTTTTTAGGCCACAAGTGGAAGGCCACCTTGAGTCTTTTTTCTATTGAGCTACCATCATGGGTAGCAACCACAACGTACCCACTATATAGTTTACTTTAAGCTATAGTTAGAAACCAGAACTACATACTCTATGCCTTGATCATGTGCCAAAACGGGTATGTAGGCAGTCTAGGGACGAAGTTGTCCCTTGTACTCAGGCACTCATGGATAGGGATTAGGATTTGGTTAAGGATGAGTTGATCATGTTTCTTTTGTAGCTCCTTGGTCTTTCAATCAAAGGGTATAGTAACACTACTTTGAAGATTAAAATTATTTCAATGCATACTCAGAAGGAATCCCATATGGGTTCGCTTGACTTCTCGAGGCTTTAGGCCAAATTCCTAGGCGGAACTCAAGCTTGTTTATTTTATTTTTATTTAATCCTAAAGATGGTGACCTTGGTGCACTCCTATTAGAAGAGTGTAGTCTTTAGAGAGTGACTCGGGACTTGGATGGTCCCGATTAGTCTAAAGTCTCTGGCCAGAGCATTTCCTATTCTTTGAATAGATGCCTAACCCAGTTGGGTAGATGCCTATCCCAAATTGGATATAAGAAACCCCTTGTCCTGTATGGATAGATGCCTAACCCATATGGTTAGATGCTCATCCCAGTTGAATGGATGCCTATCCCATTTGGATAGATGCCCAGAGTATGAGATTGAATCAAACACAAGTGAATAAGTAATAAAAAAAAAATCGGTTGAAAGTTTTGGATTAAGTTAAGTGGGTTATTACAAGGAAGCTCTCCTTCGAGTCGAGATTTCATTTTCTTAGAAGTTTTACTTCTTTGCTCCCCCTAGGTGGACTTATTGGGGATTTCCATCATCTTGAGGATCCTTTTAGTGAAAGGGTATTCATTTCTCTCTTCCTCTGAGCCATCCCTACCTGACACCTTGTCCACAACCACAAACACTATGGACATGCATATTTTCTTTTGTTTTAAAGGTTTTTGTAGGGGGGGGGGGGGCTTGCACTCATATATCATGTGTCCAAGTTTAGAGCATTTTTGATAATAAACCATGGCATTCTCATAAAATAATGCTTGGGTCTAGATTCCCAACTTAGATTGCAAGGGAATAAAGCTAGGAAGATTCTTATTAACAACCATCACAAAAAAATGAGAAAAAACTAACTTGGATCTTGTCTTGATCACATCATCTATAGACATGTAATGCCCAAATTTATTTGCAATTCAACAAAAAATTTGCTCATCCTAGAACTCAAGTGGGAGTTATGACAAACGAACCCACACAGGAGTTGTCTTGTTTAAATTTTTTGCAGGATCAAAACTAGGTTTACACCTACAAAGTGAGAGATGGTGCTTTCCATAAGCCCATGAACCTGAGAGGATCCCAACCAGATCTTCCTCCATAGTAAATTTTAACAAGAAGAGATTGTTGATAATGACACTTATTGTAACACTTCCCTTCAATCTCCATTTTAGAGACACCCATTTCCTTACCCTATAAATTGTTGATCTAAAGGAGAAAACTTTCTCCACCAAATCTTTATTTATTGAAGAAACAATGTGGTCCACCATCAAATCTGATAACAAAATAACAGTGCCTACGTTTGTTTTTAAGCACTCTAGGACCATGTTAAGGTCAATGTGGCTATGTGTCTCTCTGACAAGAACATTATTCCATCCATTGGGTTGTGACTTCTCCTTTGGATGTACACGCTCCAACTTATTGGAGTTAACAATATTATCATTATTGTTTGGATTAGGAACAACAAAGCTCACAGGCTAAGAATCATCCTTAATCAAAGTGAGGTCATTAGAAGAGATTCCTCTAAAGTCGACACTACAAC
Organism: Cryptomeria japonica; assembly: GCF_030272615.1. Classification (NCBI taxonomy): domain Eukaryota; kingdom Viridiplantae; phylum Streptophyta; class Pinopsida; order Cupressales; family Cupressaceae; genus Cryptomeria; species Cryptomeria japonica. The sequence goes on from NC_081413.1 coordinate 488,107,403, forward strand.
AACGACTAGAGGAGGTTTTGCAAGTAGGGGAGCATGGGACCCACCCTCCATGAACTCCATGTGTGAGAATTAGATGTAGGTTTGAAATTTAAAATACACACAAGTGTACCTCTCATCCTAAACCAAAATTTAGAAAAATAATAATGTACAACTTATAGGCTAAATACACACAAAAACTAATTATTCCTCTTCTACGTAATATGCAATTATTTTGTACAAAGACATACAATATTATTGTTATATTACTCATATATGTAATAATTAAAATACACACAAGTGTGCTTCTCATCCTAAACCAAATTAAAATAATATATAATGTACAATTTATAGTCTAAATACACACACAACAATCCTTTCTCTTCTATGTAATATGCAATTAATGCTCATTTTGAAGACTTGCACAACCAAATATTAATGCACCTACGAGAAAAAAAACTATAAGTCTCACCATTTAATGCATAATTTATATTAATAGATTTCAAATATAAGATTAAATTATGTTGACCTCGATAGAAAAATTTGAGAAATTTAAGTTTTTTGTTTCTAATAAGAGTCTCCTGCATACAAATTTCAATTGTCATCCAATGGTGAATTGTTTGCCCCATGAGTTCGACAATTGAAATTTTAAGTCGTTGTGAAGTTATAAATCTTGCATGAGTATCATTTTTAAATCATGATTGATGAAGGGAAAGTAGTCAAGATATTTTGTACAAATATACTAGTTGGTTGATTCTTCATGAATGTTTAACACTAGTTTTGGATAAAGTAAAGGTTGATGAAACAGAGATAGGCTCTTTCCGGATACATTTAAAGTGTTTGAGTGTTCATCAATCTCGTAGTTGACAAGTTCCGAAGTGGAGAAAGGGGGCGATATGAAGTTTCAAGAAATAATGATTTATGTCTTTTTTATCCCTTAGTGCCTTATTAAATTTGCAAAGTGTTGAACTTTCGCCAATATGTATAGTTAGTATTTGTAGCGTCGTAAATTGTACGCACTTGCTAGGGTGGTACAATTTCACACCTAGTTTAGCACCCGCCTTGGCGCATTTTTCATTTTGCATTGCATTTCCCCTTTAGCACTTAATTAATTAAATTAATTAGGTCTAAGGTCCTATTTCATCATCTTCCATATCATAAAGTTGGGCCTTTTTCATTAAAGTATGCCCCTTTCATTTTATTCTTCCAATACATCATTTAATCTAAAACCCTAATTAGGTCCTATTTTGAACTTGGGGGCTTGATTTCGGGGGTCAAAACATCTCGAAATCACTTTTAACTTCGGGATTCTCTCTAAAATCATCATATCTGACGACCCTGAAAATTTGGTGAAAAGTTGTAGGGACCATGGCACCCGGCGTGCACATGGTCCCGGACATTTTTCTTGAAATTTTAGGAGCGCGATCCAATCATAAAATAAAGCTTAACCCCAAGAAATTGGCGGGAGATTCAATCTCTAGGTCGGGCAAAAGTTGAAATTAAGACCTAGGGTTTCATATATAAGAGCTCTCTTTCTTCATTTGAAAGGATCTAGAATTTTGGTTTCAAGGACCTTCTATGCAGCGAAAGAGTAGATCTTTGAAGACTTCAACAACATTCAACATCCATCCATCAAGCATTCATCAATTTCATTCATCCATTTAGGGCTTTGAAGACATTGAAGAGCAATAAGGGATCACCGACTGAAGATTGGCTTGTACCCCTCCCTTGGGGTTGGGTATGATTTCATGTTGTTTTCATGTCTTTGCGTAAGCCTCATTATATCATTTGTATTCATGCTTTTGATCACTTTGCATCTTGATTTGGAGCATTTACATTATCATTTACAAGCAATTAGGGTTTACTTTCTAGGTTGCTCTAGTTTGCTTACTTGCATTTTAGGATCTTGCACACACACAAGGTCTGCACACACTACTTTTACAATACAACTTGGCTATTCATGGAGGTGGAAATCACCAAAGCGGGGGTTTGACTAAGGCAAAACCCTATATAGCCGCCCACCATACCTTTTCAGATATAAGTGCAGGTTTCGGGATTCGGACGATGCCGCAAGTTGCAGATCCGACGGAAGCAGACTAAGACGGGACAACACACCAAATTGCAGAGAAAAAGACCAGGACAGGGGCATGGGGCACCCTGGTCCTGCCAGGACAGGGGCGTTGGGCGCCTTGGTCCCTGGGACAGGGGCGCTGGGCGCCTTGGTCCTTCTATCAGACAACAGTTTCAGCATTTTTCTGACAGCTTTTCAGGTTGCAAAATAGCAGTTTCAAGAGCAGTATCAGGACAGTGGCACTTGCGCCCTCGTCCCGAACATTTCCACTCAGATTTTAACTCCGAGTACACATCTGCATTCTTATCTTGTCCTTGTGTTTACAACTTTCCATTGTTTAATCTCAATTCTGCAATCTTGTTACTAGTTCATACTTACACTTTAGGGTTAATAGTTGAACTTGCATCATTCTATCTATCATTTGCAACAAAGGAATAGAAATCCTAATAGGTAGCCCATGTCTCTCTCTTCCATAAAAAGAAGTAGCCAATTGTGTGATACCTCTAGGCTCTTTCGTATTCCACAAGTGTGTGATTGAAAGTGAGATTAGGGCATGTTTGCTTGGTGTCACTTTTTCCCCTACACATTTTGGTGAACCCGACGTGAACTCCAATCTTCTCTAATTCTGATTTATGTTTTCAAATTTGAGTGTTTATGCTATTTCAAATTCAAATTTGTATTTACAAGTTTTAACTTCTTGCAAGATTCAAAAATCTAGAGGAAATTTTTGCTAAAACCCTAAATTTTTCAATTCAAAGTTGAACTTGTGGATAGCTTAATTGGGATCAATAATTTCAAATCTGATTTAGGAACTCATTTGAATCATAAATTTCATTTTCTAAATCTACATTCTACGTGCTTGCATTGGTTAAAATTAAACATTTCCTTCTATTTTGCATGTGTTATCATTTGAAAGAGGAAAATTGTTGTCATGATGCATTCTTTTCATAGATGTGATAATGGGTTAGCTTCCCTTGTTTCAATTTTTCCTTCTCCTAAAGAACCTCCCCCCATCTATAACAACATTTTAGTGCCTAAAAGAGTTGCTTCCAATCCCTTTGAGACTCTCCTGTGCTCTAAGGATGAAGACTTGAAGAGTGATCTTAACAATTCTCCTAAAATGTGCCCTTCCTATTTAGCTATCCTAGAGGAAGAGAATGATATCATAAACACCTTTCTTAATGTTACTTCACCTTCCCTACATGATGCCTCTCTAAGTGAAAAGGTATTGATGGACATTGACTTATTTTCTCCTAAAGTTGGTCCTTCCAATGGGGGCATGTTAGTGCAACAAGAGGTTATGAACACTTCTTTCAAAGATCTCCTTCCTAAGCATGAATCTTTGGAGAAATATGTTCATGTTCCTCCTAAAAAACACTCCCTTCATGAGGATCCTTTTGTGCAAGAAGATAACATTATCCCTACATTCCCTAGTGATGGCATATCCTTTTCCAACAAAATTCCCACTAGAGATGATGAATTAATGATAAATGCTTACCCTTCTCCTAAAGTTTGTCTTACCCATAAGCATCCCTTAGAGAAAGAAGATGAAATAATAAGCAATTTCCTTAATTCTCTCTCCCCTAAAGATCATATTGAACATATTTTGAGGAAAGAGGATGAGTTTAACACATCTATTGATGCTCTCCCTCCTAAGGATAAGGAATTAATAAACAATGTTATCTCCTCTCCTGAAATTGACAATACTTCAAACATTCCTTTCAACAACTTCACTATTTGGGATGAACCATTAGAAGAAGGTGTAGATTATTCTCTTTCCCATGAGAGAACCCTAGCCAAAGGGGATGAAATCAAGATTGAAAACTCCCTTGATAGTTTCTCACCTTCCTTGAATCTCAATTATTCTCCTTTTCCTCAACCTGGTTCAACTCATAAGGCAACCCTAGTTCAAGGCAAGATGGTTAACATCTCTTTCAAAGGTCTCCCTCTCAAAAGTGAGACTTTAGAGAGTAATGTTGATCCTTCTCCTAGAGAGTTTATTCCCCATGTGGATCCTTTGATGATAGAGGATGATATGACCTTTCCTAGTATTACTCTTCCTACTGGAACATCAATGCCTACCCCTTGTCTCTCTCCTAAAATTGATTTAATCCATGATAAGATTTTAGTGCAAGAGAAGACTATCGATAATTCTTCCAACACTTTTGTTCATTCCTCTAAACCATCCTCAATCAATTTGATACATGTGAATGAAACACCTAATAAACCTCTCTTCACTGTCCAAGGTGCTCGTCCTTCTCAAAATTCTCAACCTTTAAATAAGCCTATCTTAGTGGTTCAAGGTGGTTATGCTAATGATTCTTTTTGCACTCCTAAGAAACCTATTATTACTGTGCAAGGAGGTTATTCTAAGAGCCCTTATGAGTATGCTAAGCAACTGACTAGAGAGAGTTATAATGCGGTTGCTCATACCTATAACACAAGAAACAATAGGCAACCTAATCCTCCTCCAGTTATCCCAACTTCACTTCCTCCTTCCCAACCTATTCTTCCTCAAGCTCCACGTATTTCACAAGTTCTTGATAAGGAATATGATCTCATAGAACAACTTAAAGCTACCCCTGCTAAGATATCCCTTTGGGATTTGATCCAAACTTCTTTCGCTCATCATGGAATGTTACAAGATGCCTTGAAAGATTTGAATGTTCCTCCACCTAATACATCTAGTAATATAGTGTCTTTGGTTAACTCTGTGATGAATCCTAAAGCTCAAATTATGTTTACTGAAGATGAGTTGCCTACTAGTGAAATTCAACATCAATATGATCCCTTGATGATTGTGGTTATCATAAATGACACTGCTGTAAGACGAACACTGGTAGATAATGGTTCTGGCCTTAATGTGTGTAGCATTAATCTATTGCATAAGATGAATGTGGATACATCCCTTATTGAGCCCGACTCTCATCCCATTCGAGGCTTTGATAATGTGGCTAAGTCTTCATTAGGTATTATCACCTTACCCATCATAGTGGGACCTGTTACTTTGCCTACTCCTATCCATGTTATGTCGGGAAATCTAACATACAACTTGTTATTAGGGAGACCTTGGATTCACAGTATGCAAGCTGTCCCCTCTACTTTGCATAAACAAATTAAATTTATTTATAATAATAAGACATATACCTTGATAGGTGATACTAATTTTCAAGCTTGTTTGCAAACATCTACTTCCAAAGGGAGTTCTTCTAAGCCTTCCTCTTCTAGTGATGACTTGTTAAACAAGATACCTATGGATGAATCATCACCCTCTGATAATCAAAATTCTTTGGATGAGTCTGAAGTTCCTGAAGAAGATTTTTCTCAACTTGAATCTACACATGAAAAGGCTTTTGATCCTGAGAAGGTTCTCGCAGAAGATGATTGGGGATCTCTTGATTTCAATCCCACCTTTGTAGGTGAGTATAGGGTTCCTCCTAGAGAGCTTAAAGTTAAAAAGAAGGAAGAAACTAGAGATCAATCAGTCTTACCTGAACCTATGAGCAATAATTTTGTGGCCACTTCTCAAACTTCTTCTCCTCACACCTCTAATTCTAAAGAATTTGATTCTTTGTCTTATGAAAAACCACCTTTTCTTTCTGAAATGGCTAATCGTTATGGTCGTGGTTTTCATATTTTGGCTAAGAGTGGCTACAGTGGAAATGGTTGTGGCGCAAATGAACAAGGAATTAAAGTTCCTTTAGAACATAACGTGCATGAATATTCATTTGGACTTGGATATAATCTTTCTAAGCCCACCAAAGCATCTAAAAGACCATCTCTCAATGTGAATGCTATATTTAGTAATGATGATGATCTCACTTCAACTAAATCATCTTTTACTTCTATCAACTCTCATTCCCCTCATAAGGAAATCTTGGTGATGAACAAATCTCTTTATGACTCCCCTCAAATTTCTAATTCCACTTATGAATCTTTATCTCCTATTCATCATAAAGTCCTTTCCTCCAGGGATAAGGCTCTAATAAATTACACTCATCCCTCTTCTAAGATTTCTTGTGACTTTTCTTCTTCAATTTTTATCACTTTATACATGTTTTTTATCTCACTTATAGTTGAGCATTTAGCATGTCATATTCAAATACCTCATCCAATCTATCATGTCTTTAAATAACATTAATGGCTATTATGTTGCTCATCATTATGTGACATTGGTAGCTCATTTACTGGGGGCTCATTGTCATTCATGATGGTACAATTTCAAGTGCAATCATATTTTTGAAGCAACATAATAGCCTAATTTTTCTATGTTATCTCTTGTTCCTATGGGGTAATAGTGTGGAAATATTGATCATCTTTGCTTTAGAATTCTCTTTTCCTAGATATGGGAGAAGATGTGTATTCTCTTTCTTATCCTACCCACTTCCTATGAGGAGCATTTTACATACACTAATGTCTTGCTTGCATGAACTCATGTGAGTATGTAGTACATTTTGTTTATGTCAAAATCTCTTCCTTTAAGATTATGTAAGTCCTTCTCAGGCAACGAGATTTCCTTATTTTTATCTAAGGATCCACTTTTTCCTATTTTGTGGATGGTGTGAACTTTATTACTTGATGTTATTCCTTGTATGCATTTGTTGTTGTTTGTTCAAGGATTCTCTCTTACAAGAGGTGTAAGTCCTTGACTACAACCTCTTTTGCACTTGGTAAAATGCATCCATAATGAATTCACTCTCCCAATTGGGTTAAAAAGAGCATCATCCTTCATTAAGAATCACTTTCACCTCACAAAAGAAGGCAGTATTGCATTCTTATTCTCTTCTTTGTCTTATTCTAGAAGATGTTATATTTGTCTAAGACAATTCCTCTCGGGGATAGGTGTCTTTTGTACAAAGATCTCTTCTCCTCTAAGGATCTCCTTTACACATACTACAAGATATCCCTTTTCAACTATCTTATACTTGCTTACAGAGTACAAAACTCTCTTGCTTGGATCTATGACATTGTGGCATTTTTGGGGTATCTTCTTTTGTGATGAAGGTAGGTATCCTTGTTCTACTTTGCTTATGACATAAACATTACACTTTTTGAGCAGTGGGTCATTCTCGAAACTAGAGCACAGACTCTTAGAGTGAGATGTCTCCATTTTTCTTTTATGCAAGGTGATTATTCTTGGAACTAGAGCATAGACTCTTAGAGCGAGATGTCACGCTTTTGTACTATACATATACAGGTTGTAGCATACTCGGGCATAGACTCCTATGAGGTGCTTCTAACCTCCTAACACACACATGCACGAGGTTGAGTGGAACTAGCGGCATAAGGCTAGACTTTCTCACTCTCCTCCCTTACATGGATCACCTAGACAGACTCTAGGGGCTAGTTTTTCATGTCCTTTTTCCCATGGATCACCTAGACAAGATCTAGGGGCAAGAAGTCCATGTTTTCTCTCTCACTATTCTTCTCATGGATCACCAATGTGTGTATTCATGCTTTTTTCCTTTCTTTTCTTCTCTTTGCATTTGGTTTCCATTTACATCCTTCATCTTGTGTTAGAGAACTCTCAAATCCTCACACTCTTTGTTGTGTTGGAATTGAGATTTAGTCCTCTTTCTTACCAAATGATTCTCCATTAGTTTTTGATCTCATATCAAATCTTCTTGTGAGCATTTGTCATCAATATTCTTTAACAATTTGAAGTGGTAAACATGATACCCTGTTTCAACTCACTAAAATTAGCAAGCCGAAACAGGGGGGGGCATATAGCTACCCTTGAATTTTCATCACCTTCCTTAGTAAGCATTAGGTGATTTTGTGATCTAACGTGTGTTTTGTAGGGTGTGGTTCCTAACTGTGTACTGCAGATACCGCTGGGGGCTTCGTTCGACAGACTTATGGATATATCCTTTTTCAAATAATGTTTACTTTTCTATACTTTAGCTTGAATATGCACGTAGTGTTCATATGACTGCTAAAGTGGGGGCTAAATGTAGCGTCGTAAATTGTATGCACTTGCTAGGGTGGTACAATTTCACACCTAGTTTAGCACCCGCCTTGGCGCATTTTTCATTTTGCATTGCATTTCCCCTTTAGCACCTAATTAATTAAATTAATTAGGTCTAAGGTCCTTTTTCATCATCTTCCATATCATAAAGTTGGGCCCTTTTCATTAAAGTATGCCCCTTTCATTTTATTCTTCCAATACATCATTTAATCTAAAACTCTAATTAGGTCCTATTTTGAACTTGGGGGCTTGATTTCGGGGGTCAAAACATCTCGAAATCACTTTTAACTTCGGGATTCTCTCTAAAATCATCATATCCGACGACCCTGAAAATTTGGTGAAAAGTTGTCGGGACCATGGCGCTCGACGTGCACATGGTCCCAGACATTTTTCTCAAATTTTAGGAGCGCGATCCAATCATAAAATAAAGCTTAACCCCAAGAAATTGGCGGGAGATTCAATCTCTAGGTCGGGCAAAAGTTGAAATTAAGACCTAGGGTTTCATATATAAGAGCTCTCTTTCTTCATTTGAAAGGATCTAGAATTTTGGTTTCAAGGACCTTCTATGCAGCGAAAGAGCAGATCTTTGAAGACTTCAACAACATTCAACATCCATCCATCAAGCATTCATCAATTTCATTCATCCATTTAGGGCTTTGAAGACATTGAAGAGCAATAAGGGATCACCGACTGAAGATTGGCTTGTACCCCTCCCTTGGGGTTGGGTATGATTTCATGTTGTTTTCATGTCTTTGCGTAAGCCTCATTATATCATTTGTATTCATGCTTTAGATCACTTTGCATCTTGATTTGGAGCATTTACATTATCATTTACAAGCAATTAGGGTTTACTTTCTAGGTTGCTCTAGTTTGCTTACTTGCATTTTAGGATCTTGCACACACAAAAGGTCTGCACACACTACTTTTACAATACAACTTGGCTATTCGTGGAGGTGGAAATCACCAAAGCGAGGGTTTGGCTAAGGCAAAACCCTATATAGCCACCCACCATACCTTTTCAGATATAAGTGCAGGTTTCGGGATTCGGATGACGCTGCAAGTTGCAGATCCGACGGAAGCAGATTGAGACGGGACAACACACCAAATTGCAGAGAAAAAGACCAGGACAGGGGCGTGGGGCGCCCTGGTCCTGCCAGGACAGGGGCGTGGGGCGCCCTGGTCCTGCCAGGACAGGGGCGTGGGGCGCCCTGGTCCTGCCAGGACAGGGGCGTGGGGCGCCCTGGTCCTGCCAGGATAGGGGCGTTGGGCGCCCTGGTCCCTGGGACAGGGGCACTGGGCGCCTTGGTCCTTCTGTCAGACAACAGTTTCAGCATTTTTCTGACAGCTTTTCAGGTTGCAAAATAGCAGTATCAGGACAGTGGCGCTTGCGCCCCTGTCCTGAACATTTCCACTCAGATTTTAACTCTGGGTACACATCTGCATTCTTATCTTGTCCTTGTGTTTATAGCTTTCCATTGTTTAATCTCAATTTTGCAATCTTGTTACTAGTTCATACTTACACTTTAGGGTTAATAGTTGAACTTGCATCATTCTATCTATCATTTGCAACAAAGGAATAGAAATCCTAATAGGTAGCCCATGGCTCTCTCTTCCACAAAAAGAAGTAGCCAATTGTGTGATACCTCTAGGCTCTTTCGTATTCCACAAGTGTGTGATTGAAAGTGAGATTAGGGCATGTTTGCTTGGTGTCACTTTTTCCCCTACACAGTATCCAATGTTGCATTTAATTCAAAGATCTCTTCACTCAAACCGGTAGTTTCAATAAACTTACCAATCTCCAAGATCATAACGATGAAGTTGATGTTAGTTTCAAACACTCCAATTATCCCATTATCCACTTTAATCGGCAGCTTTCTTGGTGGGTCGATATGGGCAATGTAAGTTGGCAAATATAATTGATCTTATTGGTAAGTTGACCAAGTTGATGAAAAGTAGCCCAAACATTTTCTTTTGTTTCCTCCGGTAACTTGTGTCTTCTCCCTAAACTACCGATGAATAAAGTGATTCAGCTAATGTGTAACTCTAAGTTCTAATCGACTCATGAAGGATAACAGTGAAATTATCAAGTCATCGGCCAGTTGGCCAAAGTAATAAAGTGACCATAACACTTGGAGTTCTATCTTCAATGACAACTTGGGAGATTTTTGAAAGATGACATCTCTTCTACGGTTTCGTTTTAACCTCCATCTGGCATTGTGAACACACCACGTGGTCCATGACTGAAAGATAATGAATGCACGGTTACTTATTTAACTAACTCCTTATTTCAAAGTTTAGAAAGGTTGATAGTCTTGTAATTGCAGATGTATTACGCAATGTAGATGTGCCAGATCTTTATGCAGCCGTTTCGAAGCTTTCGCCAATGCATGCATACAAGGAAGATAACCAGTTTTGATGTCAAATCTGCATGTTGCTTACAGATGAAGTTGCAGTATTTTGAATGAGATTAGTTTCTTGGATTGTTAATATACATGCAAGGGAGATGAAGATCCATGTCCATCTTCTCCACCACAGACATGCACCTCAACATACATGAAAGATCAACAAGATCCTCAAGCAAATGATATCATGTGCAGATAAAATCGCCATTCACGATTTCTCGAATCATTGTTGTGCATACAAAAGGAGATGATGTCCCTTGTCGACCCTTTCCTCCACAAACATGCAGAAAGTATAATCATCTAAAACGCACATGGAGGATTTGATAGATTTTACAAGCAAATGAGATTTTTGTAGTTTTCAAGTTGCAGTGAATGCATTTACGTCTTCTCTCGGCGTCTCGGGGTTTATAAGATGCAAGCATTGGTTAAATGTAATCGACAAGATATTTGAAGACTTCTCCATCTTCTTTAGAGCTCCTCGTGCCAGTTGGTGGGCTGGGAATCTATCAACTAAGACCTTGTGTTGCCATTGCAATCATGACTCCTGTGAAGTTGTTGGATGAACTCTCACGTCGACCTCCATAATGGTTCAAAAATATCGACCTGCTGTGACAGATAAGACATTTGATGATATTTAGACCTTGGTCCACCCTATAAAGGAGAATGGTTTTTTTGCATGCAGATTTCAAGTTACCCGCAGTATATAATCAACACGTTGATTCACATCAGAATATGATGAAGAAGGAATTTTGTTAGTCTCTAGTTAGAAATGCTCTGTAGATTTTTTTTGTGGAATATAGAAGTATAGAGATGCCTTGTGAAGTTTTCTAAATTCTACTATAAAGAAACACAAAGTCTCATCTCAGATATTCATGTTAGCTTCTCATGATCATGTTGATACACTGAGATATGAATGTTAAATCATGTAATGTACATACATTGAAGTATAAAAGTTGAAGGTTACATAAATTGTGACGGGGCTTTAGAAATTTTCTCATAAGCACATCCGGCTAGAGTAAAGGAGATTTCAAAGTTTGAGTTCTTTTCATCATGAAGTATAAAGCTCAGGATTATGATTATGCTCCTATGATTGACACTATGCTTCTAGAAGTTCTTGACACCAAAATAGGGCATATCAACCTACAGGACATCCACAAATCACTAACAAAAGGAGATAGATCAAAATTGTCCTGCAGGATAGCTGACAACAGGTTGGTGGATGCAGCTTGTTTTCCCACAGCAGTGCAATGTTCACAACTGGTGGTAGAATGTGCAAGAGGTTATAACCTTCATGCTAGAGAAATAAGGACTGCTGATGGACATTTGATGGCTAAGCTAGATGGAATCTCTATTGCCACTGTTCTTCGATTGTCATACAAGGAGAAGTTCACTTGCATCGATAAGAAGAAGGCTTACAAATATTTTGTTGATAGCATAAGCAAATGTTTGAATAAATTAGCCAAATAATGGATGGTGACATCATGAGGAGGACAATCTCAGCTTCCTAAGACACTTCACCACTCTCTTTTTATTAAAGATATCTTTCATCTAATAGCCTTCATAGAGTAACAAGCAGCCTTGATTCTACTGAATTTGAAATGTGGATGTAACTTTTCATCATAGTCATATTTGTAGGAAAACAATTCATTGATTGGGTCATCTTATTAGTGATTGCATACACAATCAGTTGATTCATTTTAAGACAAGTAAATGCTTCCACATGTCTTCTTATTTGATATATGCAATTGCTAATTTAAGATCATGGCCAAGTTTGAGTACCACTAGTATTCTGACCGTGGAAACACAAATTTATGACTACTACAAGTAGCTACAGTTTGAGGAGAGCCTTGTGCATTTTAGATGAGTAAATGATGCCTTTACAATGCTATCTGTGAGGCTACTTCAAGAAAATAAAGCTATGAGGATATCAAAGGAAGCAATAATATTGATAAAGGAGTACGAAAGTTTCTTCATTCAATTTCCAAAATTCACCTATCTTCGAGTAGGGGGATTCGATCGCTATCCTTATAGGTTACCAAGGTATGTGGATGATAATCTCTTTTTGATTGAGCTTTATAGATAATTGATGTCGGTCCAGAAGAAATGTAAAAGTAGGAAGAACAAAGGAGTTACATTCTCGATTTGCCTTGGTCATTATAAATTTGAGTCAAGCTCAAAAGCAAAAGATGCAGAAAGGACTCTGGCCAAAATCAATTTGTAAACCTGTCAGATGAGGTTTCCCTTTGATAGAAAAGGATATATCAAGAATAATTTGAGACTTGGTCCTGGATACCTCCATTTCCCAAATATTGAAGATTTCTGGGAAGATTGAGAAGATGAATTTGAAGTTAGAAAAAGAGATTCGACAAGATTCACCTTGAAACAAATTTGTGATTTCAAGATGGAATGGATTATTGAAGGCATTGAAGATGATGAATCGGATCTAATCGATCCCTTTTATTTTGAGAAGATCTAGGCTCAACCTCTACCAGCTATTAATTGGGTAGATCTAGAAGTTAGAGACATCAGAGAAAGAACCAGCTTTGCGATAAAAAAGTCAGAAGCTTGGGTTAGAAAGAAGATAGCATAAATAATTGCTACAATGCCAACAAGTTAGAAGGAAACACCAAGGAGAAGCGACCATCAAGATAGTTCTACTTCATCAGTTCCTTCTCATACACCAATTGCGAGTATTATTTCTCACCAGAATACTCAAGGAAGCAGTGGAGATGAAGATCCTCCAAGAAGATATAATCTCCAAAATACATGCGGAGATGAGCCCAGACAAAGGAAGAAGAAATCAAGATCAAAGGACAAAGAAGAAGAATCTACTTCCAGAGAAAAGAAAGATCAAGATCCAATAGAGGTCTGGGATGATCCAAGGCCTGATGAAGATATACAAACTATGTCACCTTCAATCCTCATTGAATCCCCTCATCATGAAGTACAAGACCCTATTTCAGCTATGGAGCCCTTTTTCCTAAGGAATCCAGTTGATCAAATCGAGGAGGTTAGAGAGGAAGCAACCTCTCTAGTGCCTGAACAACAAAATCTTCAACAAAGTAATATGCAAGAGACCTCAGAAAATATTTCACTCCCATGGCTAGAATAAAGCCTATTGAAAAAGAGAAGACTGGAGCAACTAGTGATTCCTGAATTGAACACAATATCTGATCTTTTCAGGAGACCTGAGAAGCCAAAGGAAATCAAAGTGTCTTCAAGAATAAAGACTGATTTGAATTCAGGGAATATGTTCCTAGAGATAGCTCAACCCATCGTTGAAAAAGATGTGAATGAAGCCAGTCCTGCAGATTTTGTTATGACTAAAATTGATATGGGTCCATCTACTCATGAAGCTGACATACAAAATTTCAATGTGGTAGCTGCAAAGTTAGTGGAAAGAACAAAAAATGAAGCAATCAAAGGATCAACTGAAACAACAAGTGTAAACTCTGTCCTCTTACTTGAAGTCCATAGTTGACACTTCCACCATGCCACTCAATGTGGCTCACCAAATATTTATTTTAAGTCCAGAAGGAGAGGCTGAAATAGATGTTATTGAAGGTCGTCAAAAGTATCAATTTTACGGGAAGGTGACCAAAACCTAGGTGGTGAAAGTCAAATCTCTTGCATTTGATTGAATTGTTAAGGCCAAAGCTATTCATGATGAAGCCTTAATCAAGAAAGAAACCATTGAAAAGGATCTGAAGAATGTTAAGAAATAAGAAGTAGCTTGGAAGGAAATCATGAATGATTTTAGACAAATGATGGAGATCAGAATGGACATCCTTGTAGCTGAGAAGATTTTACCTAACACTGAAGAGAACTACTTGGAGATATGGACATAAAGTATAAGCTGGAAATTAGTGATCATTGATCAAGTTTCATCCGAGCAAGAAAAGCTTATGCTTTCTTGTGATCAAGTGTGTGCAAAACTTCAAAGTCAGCTCACTGTCATTCTTCCAAGTGCATCATTGATGGAAGATTCACAAATGTTACAAAATGGTTTCCAAAGCATGGTTGTGTTGGATATTGTTGGCATATGTTGAACCGACATGTTGATATGATGATAATGTATGTTGTCATTGATGTCAATAAGTGAAAGTGAACCGATATGTAGATTAAAAGAAGTTGGTGAACTGGTATGAAGAGGTATGAAGAGATGTTGTGAACTGGTGTCGGGGTTTCACTAAGTGTGACTACCGGTTGGTAGTCTCAGCTCTAGGGTTTCCGGTTTGGCAATCTAGCTTGTGCGATGCAACTGAAGACATCCTATGATGAGCTAGCTAAGAGATGAGAATGAGATCAAGGTTCCATGTCAGTTTTGTGCCAGTGAAGGATTTCCTTGAGGATCTTGCATGTGAAGATCGATTGCATTAAATGTCTACCTCGGGAATGATCATTCTTCCTAGCAGTATGAGAAGAGATCATGATGGGTTACTGATTGCCATATGCAGTGAAGAATGAACAATGTAGATTGTCTTGTGATCTGTTTAAGATTGTATTTCTCTATGCAAAGTGTTTTAGACAGTCAGGATTGGACCGCTTATATTGTAAACCTAAGATACTTAGGGTTTAGGGTTTATGCTTTCAACCTAACTGTTGTCTATAAGGTTGATGATGTTTATTATTGTTAGTTGTTGGAAAGTGTTGTGTGTGTATCCGAGTGATGAGATACTTGCCAAACTAGTAAGAGAAAACTTGCAGAGTGTGATTACAGAAGAGAGGAAATGAAAAGTGTTAGGGTTTCAAGTAGATCCGAAGCAAATATGAACTAAAAATTATATGCAAATTTAAATACAAAAGATAAAGAAAATAAAATAGACACAGATAACACAGAGATTTAACGTGGTTCACCCAGAATGGGTTACGTCCACCATACACAGCCATCCAATCTTTCTTATTATCTAGCAAAAAAGAGTACATTAACCTTGCAATGCCTTAAGCATCCCAGCCGCTTATAACATGCATTTTTAGGGCAACAAACAAAGTTTTTAGGGCCACATTTCAACAATCTCCCACTTGGAGACTGATACTACATGACACCACTGTACATGCAACATCCACTGGATAAAACACTAGGACTTGACTGGTATAAATTCCACAATTATCAATCAAGAAGACTAACAGAAACTGATGGAGAAATCAGCTTCTCCTGTGGAACTGCCTTTGTGAACATATCGACAGGATTCTCACTTGTGTGAATCTTCTCAAGCCGTAACTGACCCTCCTCCAAAATAGTCCGGATGAAGTGGTACCTGAGCTGAATGTGCTTTGTCCTTGAATGAAAAGAAAAGTTCTTTGCAAGATGAATGGCACTCTGGCTATTAGTATACAATGGGCTATCCTCTTGTGTCTGACCCAATTCCTTCAGAAAAGATTGCAACCAAATCATCTCTTTGCTGGCTTCTGTAGCAGCAACATACTCAGCTTCAGTGGTTGAAAGTGCAACAACCTTTTGCAGCCTAGAAATCCAACTGACTGCAGTTCCCCCTATAGTAAAAACATACCCTGTAGTACTCCTCCGTGAATCAATATCACCCGCCAGATCAGAGTCAACAAATCCACTTAGAGCAGCATTAGATCCTTTGAAACATAATGTCTTTGTAGTAGTTCCTTTCAAATACCGAAGAATCCATTTCACAGCATTCCAATGTTCCATACCCGGATTACTCATAAAACTGCTCACAACTCCCACTGCATGTGCAATATCTGGCCTTGTGCATACCATTGCATACATCAGACTGCCAACAGCTGATGAATACGGGATGTTAGATATTTTATTAACCTCTTCCTGTGCCTTTGGGCACATCTCCTTAGTCAATTTGAAATGACTAGCCAAAGGTGTACTAACTACTTTTGCATCCTGCATGTTAAATCTTTTCAACACCTTCTTTATATACTCACTTTGGGACAAATTCAAGGTTCTATTTTTCCTGTCCCGTGTAATCCTCATACCGAGAATTTGCTTAGTTGCACCCAAATCCTTCATAGAAAATGACTTGGCTAATTTATGTTTAAGATCATTTATATGTTGCATGTTAGACCCAACAACAAGCATGTCATCAACATAAAGCAACAGGATAATATAACTGCCATTATCAAATCTCTTAAAATATACACAATGATCAGAATGACATCTATGATAATCGTGTTCAGCCATGAAACTATCAAATTTTAAATACCATTGTCGGGGTGCTTGCTTTAGGCCATACAGACTTTTCTTCAACCTGCACACCAAGTTCTCCTTACCTTTGACCTCATATCCCTGTGGTTGCAACATGTAAATTTCCTCCTCTAAATCTCCATGGAGAAAAGCTATTTTGACATCTAATTGTTCAAGATGTAAATCATCTGCAGCCACAAGACTAAATACAGTTCTAATTGAAGTCATTTTTACAACTGGAGAAAATATTTCATCATAATCTATACCCTTTTTCTGTGCAAAACCTTTTACCACAAGTCTGGCCTTATATCTTTTCTGACCTCCTTCCTCCTCCTTCAGCTGATAAACCCATTTGTTAGGCAAGGCTCTTTTTTCTGCAAGTAAAGGGACTAAGTCCCAAGTCTTATTTTTCATCAAGGAGTCCATCTCCTCTTTCATGCCTAGCTCCCACTGTTGTTTGGCATCTACCTGCATTGCTTCTTCATATTCTTCTGGTTCACCAGAATCCATTAATAAAATAGAATACAAAGAAGGAGAAAATCTTTCAGGGGGTCTACTTGTCCTCGTAGAACGTCTAACACTTGCAGGAGTTTGTGGGACAATCTGTTGTTGCTGAGCATCAGGTACCTGTGGCATTTCATTTTCAGGAATCTCATCCAACACCACATATTCTTGTTTGTCCTGTTCATGCTTCTTTTCCTGCATCTGTTCTTTATACATAACCTTCTCATTGAATATAACATCTCTACTTCTAATTATTTTCTTATTTTCAAAATCCCATAACCGATAGCCATATTCATCTATCCCATATCCAATGAAGGTACATTTATGAGATTTAGCATCAAGCTTGGTTCTATTTTCTTTATCAACATGGACAAAAGCTTCGCAACCAAAAGTTTTTAGAAAAGAATAATTTACCTTTTTACCAGTCCATGCCTCCTCTGGAATACCACCATCCAAAGGGGTTGAAGGCCCTCTATTTATCAAATAGACAGCAATATGTACACCATCTGCCCAAAAATGTAAGGGCAATCCAGCATGCAATCTCATGCTCCTCGCACGTTCCATGATAGTCCTATTCATTCTCTCTGACACACCATTTTCCTGTGGAGTTCCTGGAACTGTCTTCTACTTTCGAATCCCATTTAAGGAACAGTAATCTTCAAATGCTTTGCTGCAATACTCACCTCCATTATCCGATCTGAGACACTTCAACTTTTTTCCTGTCTCATTCTCAACCAAAGCTTTCCATTTCTTAAAAGTTTCAAAAACATCTGATTTTTGTTTTAGGAAATATACCCATGTTTTTCTAGTTGAGTCATCAATAAAAATAACATAATAACAAGAGCCATCAAGAGATGATACCTGAGCCGGTCCCCATACATCTAAATGTACAAGCTCTAACTTCTCACTTTTCTTCTCTTTCCCAACCTTGAGAAATCTGACTCTTTTCTGTTTACCATAAACACAGTTTTCACATAACTCTAAATCAATCTTCTTTAGTCCTGGCAATAGATTTTTGGAGTGAAGGATTTTCATCCCTTTCTCACTCATGTGCCCAAGCCTATGGTGCCACATTATCTAATCTATTCTTGCAACATTTATTGTTGTTGTCCCTGCAGTAACTTTATCTGTAGCAGCTAAGGTAGAGTAAGTGTTACCAATACATAGATATAATGTGCCTACCTTCACACCTTTAGCCACTACTAATGATCCTTTAGTGACCTTCCACATACTGTCTGAGAAGGTAACTATGCAACCTTCACTACCTAGTTGCCCTGCAGAAATTAAATTTCTTCTTAAATTAGGAACATGTCTTACTTCTTGCAGAAACCAGTCATTACCATTCTCCAACTTGATCTTTATCTTTCCTTTTCCAACAATTTGACAGGGCTCATCATCACCCAAATATACCTGTCCAAAATCACCTTGAACATAATCTAGAAAATATTTTCTATGGGGTGTAGCATGAAATGAAGCCCCAGAATCTATTACCCAGGAATCATTAACATTATCCAAACATAAGATTAAAGCATCTTGTAAAGTATTACTTGCAATATTAGCTTCCTTACTGTCATTTTCATTTTTGTCTCCTTCTTTCTTTTTCCGAGACCAACAGTCTTTCTTTAGATGACCAGGCTTTCCGCAGTACCAGCAATCTTTCTTTCCTCTAGATTGAGAGCGTCCTTTCTTTGACTTCCCTCGTGACTTCTCATTCCCAGGGCCTTTTCCTCTTTCCTTTGATCTTCCTCTGTTCTCCACATTCAAAACACTACTCGATGATGTTGAAGTCTCACTTGTTCTTTTCCTTCGCATTTCCTCGCTTAGGATAACACCAACAATATCATCAAATACCAAAGTATTTTTACCAGAGACAGAGTTACTTACAGCCATAACCAAGCTATTCCAGCTTTCTGGCAAAGAACATAAAATCAAGAGAGCCCTAACCTCTTCTGCAAAGGTAATTTTTACCGAAGACAATTGACTGGTAATTGTATTAAATTCATTTAAATGCTCCGCTACAGATCCTCCCTCACTCATTTTCAAATTAAACAAACGCTTCATAAGAAATACCTTATTCGAAGCCGAGAGTTTCTCATACAGCTTAGCCAATGTTGCCATCAAATCTACAGTCGTTTTTTCTTCTGTTATATTGAATGCTACAGACAACGCAAGGCACAATCGAATGGATCCCAGTGCCTTTCTATCTAAAATGTCCCACTCTTCATCTGATATTGTGGTCGGTTTCTTTGCCTTTCCTTCCAATGGCCGCCACAAATCCTTTTGATACAGGTAATCCTCCATCTGCATTTTCCATAACTGATAATTCTGGCTGTTAAACTTTTCGACCTTGAATTTGGAATCCTCCATTGCTCCCACTCAAATCTGAAAGTCCTGCCAATTTACAGAAAACCTCGCTCTGATACCAATTGTTAGGGTTTCAAGTAGATCCGAAGCAAATATGAACTAACAATTATATGCAAATTTAAATACAAAAGATAAAGAAAATAAAACAGGACATAGATAAAACAGAGATTTAACGTGGTTCACCCAGAATGGGTTACGTCCACCATACACAGCCGTCCAATCTTTCTTATTATCCAGCAAAAAAGAGTACATTAACCTTGCAATGCCTTAAGCATCCTAGCCGCTTATAACATGCATTTTTAGGGCAACAAACAAAGTGGGCCTTTTTAGGGTCTTATTACAATGTCCGTTTTCATCAATGAAAAATGGCAAAAAAAAATTTCTTGGGGGCTGCCGCCCCCAAACCCCCGCTTTTCTTGGGGGCTGCCGTCCCTGAACCCCTACCCGGGGCCCAGCCCGGTCCCAGACCCCCGCGAGGATACGTGCTAAGTGTACAGCACTTTGCTGATCAGTTGCCACATTTCAACAAAAAGGATCTGCTTTGGCATGTAGTGTTGTTATCAGATCAGAGTTTTACCTGTTGTCTTCTAACTATTTCAATAGTTGGAAAATCCCTTTACCGAGTAGCTTTAACAAGCTTATTGTAAATCCTTTAACCGGGTGACTCAAGATCATTGAGTTCTTCAAATCCTCCAGCGAGGTAACCTCTAATAGGGTTTCAACCTTTAACAGGGTATATAGCCATCCCTTAACTGGGTGATCTTTAATAGGATCGGGTCTTAGCAGAACCTTATTGTAAAGTCTTTAATCAGACTAGGTTCCTAATAGAGCGAGATTCAAAATAGTTCAAAACAAGCTTGTGGGTATTAATCCCCACCATGGTTTTTCTCATTTGGGTTTCCACATGAAAAAAATTTGTGTGTCATGAGTTGTGCATTTTTCATGTGATGATTAAGTATTATGTGTTTGAGTGATTATGCATGCAGAGGTAATAGGTTATGGTATTATTGGTATACCACATGAATATGTTTATTGGTGAAGTTGTTATCAAGTATTGAATGTATTTGAAGTGTTCAGACTTATCAGTTTATGTTGTCTGAAGTCTTACTGTGTTAACCAGTATTGCCATGGTTAAGTTCAGTGATGAAGACAACTTGTTGGTATTGTTTTAACTTGATAAGTTGTTGAGAAAGTTTTTGTCTGTATTGTTTCTCCACCACCCCCCCCCCCCACAGTACCGATTAGGGTATTTGTTGTTCATCATTATACAACAGGTTGACCAACAACTTTTCAACAAAGAAGTCTTCAATGAAAACACAATGGATAAGTTGTTTGATACCTGCATGTCCTTGAAGGCCTATATTTCTCAAATACCTAATATGGTGGCAGAGCTAAGAGACATCTACAGAAACCTGAAGACTTGGAAGATGAGGATAGCCAACATCCTTATTCCTAAAGGAAAATCTATTACTCCAGTCATCAAACTTTTCAGAATGTTCAAGGATAAAGAATCCGGTCAGCAGAACCTGCTTTCAGAATCTACAACTTCATCAACGACACCCTTAGCTGGTGTAGAATAAATATAGTGATGCATATTGTATAGTTTTTATTTTTGTCGTGTGTGTGTTGCTCGAATCATGTTTTTGGTTTCCTTTGTAAATAAGTTTCATGATCGAGTCTTCTCCTTCGAGTCTTATCTTCATTTCTTTTTGTAAAGTTAGGTTTATCCTAACTCTTTCTTTTGAGGTAGTTATTTTAAGTGCTCAACTCAGGTAGTTACTCTAAGTAACTAATATTGCAAATGAGTTAGTTATTTCAAGTGGTTGCACTTAAAGTGAGTTGGTTATTGTAGGTAGTTATAAAGGTGGTTAAGGTAGTTACCCTAAGTGGTTGCTGACCTCACCTATATATACCTCATTTCAATTCAATCAAAGGGGTTCCACTTTTTCACAAAGCATTGTATGAAGGACTCGGATAATACTATTCAAGCAAGAAAGCAATAGAGAAATGTTTTGGATGTGTGTTCAATTCATCTTGAGTGCTATTGTTAATGTTCTTATGTCCTATCAATGATAACCATTTGCTTTCCTTTAGCACTGCATGTGAGGAAGATTATCATTTCAAGTTTTGGTATCTTAACTTGAATGTGTGGAATTTAAAATTGATAAGTTTATATCTTATTTCTAGATCAGTTTTGAATAATCTAATTGTTCTTTAATTTTTAGAAAATCTATATACCCCCATCATACGAGGGAGCTGCCCCTCTCAAATGCAGAGAGGAATTGTTATTGTTTTGCAATTATTCAACTGTTGTGAACACTTTGTTGTTGATTACAGGGTGAAATGAGGATCTTCAAGAAGAACACTTAAAGCAACAAATATGTTTACCAACAGATTAATAACTCAATTTTCAAAATGTTTATGCTTCAAACAACAAAATGTCTGAATTTTTTGTAGGCTAGACACCACTCAACACCACTAGAGTTATCTTGACTTGGAGATTATTCAACTAGTCCAACAAGGAAATTATTGAAGATAATCACTAGCTATATATATATATATATATATATATATATATATATAGAGAGAGAGAGAGAGAGAGAGAGAGAGAGATTGTCTCCAAAAAGAGAAAGTTCTACCTTGGACGCCTTAGAAAAATAGCTATGAGAGAAGAACAATGGACTTCTAGATAAATTTCTCCACTTCTAGCTTGTGGATCCAATTCTCTAAATATAAATTTCCATTAGCATCTGGGTATTTCCAGAGGTGATGAAATCCCTTGTTTTGTAGATTTTTTGTATCCAATAAGAAAATGAAGCATAAACAAATCTTGGGTGTAATTGTTAGCTATTAGGGTCAATTTCTCTATAAGTATTTTGTAAAGAACTGAAAAAGTTATGCTTCGTGTGGTGCTTAGAGGAAGATAAAATGAATTCAATGGCATATTTCTTCTATTAGAAGAATTCAAGAGGGTCAACTTATAAAGTATATTGCAATGGTACGATTCCATGCCAATATTTTTTGCTCGGATACAGGAACAACAAAGGTGCACCACAAACCAATGATTTTCCTATAAAAGATGTAAATCTATCTTTCCTCAACAGTAGAACCAATGAAAATTATAGTTGTCTTATGTGTTTTCTACCACACATCTAAACAAGTATCCATGTCATCTCGCCTTTGCTAGCTTCAAGTAAAATGGATAAATATCCATGATGACTTCCATTATATTTTAATTATCAGGAATGAAGAATCATAGTTAGAAAAATTAACATTAGTTTGAGCATGTTAGACTATCTTCACAAAAAAAAAGAGAAAAACAAATAAAACATGTTGATACTATAGAGATAAACTACTATTCAATGACAACAGAATTAAAAATAATAAAAATGCAATGCAAATTCTTATTTACTTATGGTCGACTATTTTGACAACAAAACATTGAATACTAAACCTTTTCTCAATTGTAAGTGAATAAATGATCAAAATAATAGAATTCAATGTCAAGTTTTTACATGTATACAAGAAATGCAATGTCACAAGAAAAAAATGACTTGCATCTTGACATAAATTACAATCTTTCAGTCTTCACCCCTATCAATTGACATTACCACTTCTATATATTCTTATCTTTCAAATATAAAACCAAGATATGTCATGTTAGGTAATATGGAAAAATATTAATAATGAGTTTCACCATGCTTTGATCATCAACCAAACATCATAATCAAAAAATTAAGACTAGATTTATCTGATACAACAATTGAACAAGAATATGTAGCAATAGATCAGTTCTAAATGATAAAAGTGATGGACTTTACTCCACCATGCTTGGCCAACTGTGATAAGAAATTTTCAAGCAATTAAATACAAACGTTCAAAGAATATGTAAGCTTAAGACCTAAGTAGGCCTTGATGTTTAAACAATAAAGTAATCTTATCCAGTTAGCTACACATTCCAACTTGTATGAGCTTCTGGATTAGGTAGTTTCTTTCAAATAAAATGACTTCACTATCGTTTTACATAAACCAATGGACTATTTAAAGAAGCATCCATCCATGTGAATATAAAAATAATGTAGCGAATCCAATGGAACATGACCTAGCGCTAAAGTAAAATAATTGAAATGCTAATAATTGAGGTTTAAGTTCCATAGAAAAAATTCTTAGCTACCATCACAATATAATGAAATCATAATTGGCCCTCCTTTGGCTTCTTCTAATAGAACAAATAAATGACGACAAAAAAGAGGAGTTTTTTTGCAAAGGAAAATCCAAGTGAAAATAATGTATGTAACATGGTGGCTTGCTATTGTAGGGGCAAATTCAACAATACATTATTTTATGTATCAATCTAGCAATAACATACAAGGAGGTAACACAGATAGAGATCATTTCTTTGTGGCTACCAAACAATGGGTTTGGGTTAGACTACATAAATTGGCAAAAAAGATATTATGTTTGGTTAAGAATAGGGAGCAAATAAGGTAAAACGAGAAGAGATGTGCTAAATATCTTGTATGTGTTGGGTTTTGTGGGACTCAAACCATGGAACAACTTGAAGTGGACTTGGGCTATGGAATTTCAAATGTGACAAGTTGAGGCATTTATTAACGCTTAGGCCTTTGTGAAGCAACTACGGCTCTACCAAGGTGAGTATAATATTGAGTGTTGCACTATAAATGTATGGCATTGAAAACTTTATATATGAAAAGTGAAAGATTAAACTATAAGTTTGTGAATAACAACTAGACCCACAAAATTATAGATCCTATATTTTATAAAAAAATCTGCAAATAATATCACAAAATAAATGAGATTCATAATGAAGAAAGATTCCCCAAATTTCCATGAACCATAGATATAAAAATATGCAAAAGTATCACATTTTTTAATCTTACAAACCCTAACCACAAAAAAATATAATTGAGAAGGTTAAATATGTTTTAAATCCATCACAATGAAAAGGATCATAGCCCCAACAAGGTCAAAATAGACCTTACCTACTCAAAAGTTTTAAATCACTTCCATTTGGTTGGGTCGACAAACACATTTGTAGAGATTTTATTGGATGCCATTGTTGAACACACCCCAAGATTGAGAGGGGGGGGCAAATGCATCTTGAATAAACATTACACTTTATAACATAATTAAAATTCAAGTTTAAACCTTAATCTGGTCGGTAGTAAAGATAGATAAATAATGAACACAGATGCACAAGAGAACACCATATTTACATGGAAAAATCAAGGAGGGAATAACCATGGTGAGAGTTAACTCACACTATATGAACAATATTGCAATTTCTTTTAGGAATCACTACCCAAGGAAGCTCACTACTCTAAAAAGGATTTGTAGGATGAGGTTCACTACCTTAGGGCAAGATACAAAGGAATTGCAGGATGAGGCTCACTACCTCAGGGAAAGATACAAATGAATTGCTAAGGAGACACACTATCTTAGAGCAAGATACATGAAAACATAATTTACAATGAAATCTCCCTGAAATTGCTCTTGATTCACTACCTCAATCAACCATTTGGTAATTTAGCTCCAATACTTTCACCACACACTCTTTCTGCTTCACATTTGCATCTTTTATATTCCACTATGATCCATAATTACTCCACACTACTTGTTGTAGTCACACAAATCTGTCCAGCTTAATTAAATAAATATTCGCTATTTATTTGATTAAAAATGCACTAGCCACTAGTTAATTAAATTAATATTTAATTAATTCATCCCCAAACATTCTTCTATTAATTAAATAAATTATTCAATTTATTTTAATTAATTCATTAAATCAAATTCCAATCAATTAAATAAATAAAATCTATTTATTTAATTAAATCCCCCTATTCCTCTTTTAAATAAATTAAATAAAAACATTTATTTAAATCATTATCCCCACCCCACTTGCATTTTCCTACAAATGCAACTTGCACACATTTATTGAAATAAATGAATTTTTATTTTAATAAAATCCTATTTTCCCTCACCCACCAAATCCACTTGTAAAATCTAATCCCCTTCTAGATTCTTCTAACCCCTTCCTAATTAGCCTAATCCATCCCCTAATTATTGTCACATTCCTAAGCAAAATGGAGTCACTTCTCAAAGACTCCAAAGTCTTTGAAAAATATTTAATGCTTTGTGTGTTCAACAAATTAACCCCCAAAGTCTTCCAAGACCACTAATGGCTCTTACATGACCATTTATGGCTCTTACATAACCATTTATGGTTATTTCAAACTTGTCTCCCCAAACATTTATTGTTTTGACCATATTCCTCCATTTCACATTTGCACAAGAGTTTATCCATTAGATAAAAGCCTTATTCTTTGAATAAAGAGTTTATTCATTCAACCAACCTTGACCTTAACTCCCAAAGTCATGTCAAGCATTTAATGCTTATTCCCTCCCCTCTCAACCTATCTCACATTGACACTTGTCATCCTGGGATTGGGTTGAAAGCCTTCACATGGATTTGAAATCATTCAATCCTGACCCTTGTTGAGATTACTCAATTTCAACCATCCATTGCTCCATTGTTCCTATAAATAGAGTCCATTTCTTCATAATCCAGATCCTGAAAACTTGTATGCATTTTAAGAGAGCATTTTAGCATAATTAACTAATATCTTGTCATTTTGGATAAAATCAATCATTTTAGTATCAATAGCTTAATATTAGCTTCTTTATTTACATTTAGAGCAACATTTCAATCTCAATCCTCCATAAGCATCCATTGTGCAAAAAGCTCCTGAGAGCTACACTATTTTGGAACTTGGAGAGGAGAGGAACAAGGGAGAAGGAGCTAAGAGCATGCTAAGAGGCATTTGGAGATGCCTCATTATCTTTGTTTCATTAGTTAGAGATATTAGCATGATTTTAGTGTCTCTCTTGATATGTCTATTTAGATTAGTTTTTGATTGAATAACACTAACGATTTTCTTGTGTGTCTTGTGTTATTTATCTCAAACTAACCTTGTCCATTTTGCAGGGCATCACTTGCAATTAAAATGATCTTCTATTTATACCATCCACAAGACCTAGAAACATCAATTAGGTTAGCCAAAACAAGAAACAAGAGATGATCCCACTAAGTTGGCCATAAAACATAATTGTGGTGAAAGCATTCATATCTAGGAGATACAGAGGACCTAAAAAATCATATAACATAATTCAATGTGGTCCCAAACATCACACATGTTGTTGCACATCCTCCCAAGTCAGCAACAAGGTAACATGTAGATGAAAGCCCTAAACCAGTCGACCCAAAAACACTTCTTCTAAATGAATCTTATGACATGAAATACTAGAAGTAGCCTCCTTAGTGATTGAAAAACTTAACTCTAGAACCACAAGGACAATTTATGCAAGGCAGAGGAGTGTGGATCAAAAAATAGAGTGACAGACTTGTTAAAATATATTGTTTAACCCTTAGACAACTTTCTTCAACAAAAAAAAGTAAAAACAAAAGTAAAACTAATCTTCGTCTAACTCCTTCAAAAATGAAGAAACCAATCAAAGTGATTGCATTCCTCATCCAAAGTATAAACAGTGTGCAACTATCTTAACCACGTACAACCATGCTTTTGGACTATCATACTATCATGGATACACTTGTTGGTCTTCTAGATTTTCATACTTTTTCTCAATCATGTTGATCCCATTTATCCATCTATGTCAAAGCATCTCTCTCTCATATATTGGTCCAAACCATTTCTCGGCCTCTTCAACTATACAAATCCATCACTATACAATATCTCTATACAACCATTTCTCAGGCTCTTCAAAAACTCTATACAAGTATGACATTGTTATCAATGACAACACATAACACCTATTGCCAACATTCCCAAGATGATCCAGGAGGTTATATTGTCTTGTGGGTTGAGACTTTAAAGTGATCCCTTGTAGGGCCACTTTCGATTTTGGGTAACTATTGTGCATTTAGGATTTTTTTTCGTTGATTTCTACATGGTAGACACATAGTTACTAACTTCTTAGATACAGTTCAATGTGTACTCATAAGAAGCATCAGTATAATTGGTGTTATCTTTCAAGCTTGTACTTGAACTGGAAGTTTTCCATTTTCCATGATTTTATAAAGGATCCTTAAATATTGTATGTTTGCATTTGAGGATCTTGGAGGACTTTCAACCACTATTTCTTCGTTATCAATAAGATCTTGGATGATTGTTTTGAGTTTAAAGCATGTTGAAGTCTTATGTCCTTTATTTTGATGGTGTTAATAAAAATCATTGTCATTACACCAAGTGGGTTTGAATTTCAGCTCATAATGTTTTATTTTAGGTGGTTTATGACATTAGATTGAAGTAACTTTTTCAAGACTTCATTAATCGGTTCCCCCAAAGGTGTAATTTTTCTTCTAGGGGTGTCATTTGTCCTTGGAGGTCTGTGTTGGGAGTTTTGTTGGCTTCTCTTTGTTGACTACTCTTGGTTTTGAGGTTGATTGTTAGACATTTGTATTCTTGGTGTAGTTGGTCCTATAAGGTTGATTGTGGGTTGTGCCTTGTTAATAGTTTTTGCATCAACTACTCCATCATTTGTGACATTCTTATTTCTTGACCATAATTTTATTTTGTCATTTGAATTGTTGTTGTTTTCTTAGAAAATTTTAACAAGTCCTTTTGTAATAAGGGTATTTTAAATAGTTGTGTCCTTTGAAATGATATTTTTCAACGTGTGAGGACATTTGACTTATAAATGGAACATCTTTTTGGGGTTAAGGTTTTTTATGAGTATGTGAATCATTTGATCTTCAGGTACATATGATAGGGACATTGATTTTCAAGGTTTCTCCATCTTTGCAAGAATGAAGTGACAAACTCTCCATTATTTTTTTCGAGTTTACTTAATTCTATCGTTGTTACCTCATTTTCAATATTGAAGTAAAAGTGTGTCAAGAAATTGTATGATAATTTGATCCATGTTTTGATGTTTTTGAGAAAATGTGCAAACCACTCCATGGCATACCCTACAAGACTTCTAGGAAAGAGGTGCATAATGTATGTATCATCATAAGAAACCTCTAATTAAGTCATGTAAAAATCTCTAAGATGATCTCTAGGGTCCATTTTCCCTTTGTATTTATCAAATTTTGGTGTCTCAAAGTTTTTAAGAAAAGGAGGCATGAAAAGACTCTTGTTGAAAGGGTAGGGACATATGTCTTGCATTGAATTTTATTGTCCCACCTACTTGATTGTTTGACATTTTTTAATTTTAAAGCTTACATTTCTTGGACCAACATGTCTATAGGTGACAGTTGAGTAGGGGCATTATTCATATTCCAGTTAGAACTTTGATGATATGTGGTGCCCATGAATATATTCAAGTTTTGATAAGTTGGTATTTGGTTGAACAAGGGGATGTTTTGGTTTGAAATATTTTGATACTGTCCTCAAGATTGTGTGTTCAAAGTGTTTTGGTATTGTATATTGTACAGTTCTTGTGAAGGGTAGGCTTTTTTGTTGTTGGTTTGCATTTACAATCAAGCTAGCAAATGCATTTATATAAGGCTAAGTGCTTTGACCACTTGATGTAATATTTTGTGTCCTTGAAGCATTCATTTGTGAAATCAAGTTTGCATATACGTTGGTTGGGTTTATCTATGGCATGAAAGCTGGCACACTTAGACTTGATGTAATAGTTACATTTGTTAAAGGTGTCATGCTTGATCATGACATAAGAGGTGTCACATTCATTTGTATGTGATACAAAAGGTGGCACACTAGATTGTATGTTTGTTTGTGACAAAAAGGGGGTACACTTGATTGTATATTTAAGTGTGAATGACCTAGTGTCGCTAATGTCACATGCAGTTGTTGATTATCTACCATTGTCAAAGTTGTGTTGCTCATTTGAGGAGTGGTGGTAAGGTATTTTATAAAGGATTGACAAATTGTTCAAATGTCATTGATGGGGGTATTTGTTTACTTGTAGCACTATGTGCTCTTTTCCCCAAAGGCATGCTAACACTTAGTTGTGTAAAAGGATTGGTGGATTGTGGTTCATGTTTATGAGATCTATGTTTTGAGAGGACTCACTAGATGTACAATCTATAACATTGGACACATTAAAATATGTGAGAAGTTTTTTGTATGTTGAGAAAGCATTAAGAAATATCTAGTAGGATCAACAAATGTGAGTGTGTCCATAGCTTTTGGAATTCAAGGATCGCTTAATGACTCATCAGTTTCTTCCCGATTTATGTTTTGTTCAATGTTATTTAAGAAAAACTCATCCTCATGAGATTGTTATTTTGAAGGTGATCTTGGTTGCATCATATCAAAAGGATTAGACAGACTATTTTACAGGATCTATTTTTTTTTTCTAGTCTGAGATCCTGTTTCTACCATGTAAGGCCCAATGTTTGTTTTTGGAAGTTTTTTTTTAAATTTTACATTTTGAAAAGAACTTGGAAATGAAAGGTCTATGATAATTCAAGTAAGCTATACTATGTCTTTGGGATATTTGTGGATGAAAGTGCAACCAAGCTAATGTTTTTGGGGATTTTGGGGATTTCAAATATGTTTAAAAAGCCCAAACTATGAAGACAACCTAAGTGACCGATGGAAAACCCAAAAATCACTAGGACAAAGATCAAGATGATGGGGGTTTCATAAACTCTTACCCTCACTATACTAATTAGTGGTTATGATTGATTTTTTGGTGGATAACGATAGAAGAGAGACAACGAGGTCAAGATAATCAAACAATAACTGAGGTATGATTCAAGATTTATTTTCTAAACCTTTGAAATGTTTTAAGACTCAGATTTAAATTGACCTAAAGGATGCAAAACTAGAGTAAAAATAGGATGCAAGGACTAAAATGTAATATTTGGACTCAAGACTTGAAGGTCAAATGTGAACAAAATGGTGCAAGTTAAAAGATTCTTATGACAAGTGCAAGGTAAGAAATGAGGATGCAATTTTCACTATGAGAAAATTATTTTGAGTCAATGTTGATGTTTGAGGATTAATTTGTTCAAGGCCAACCTAATTGGGGATGCAAATCTTGACTAAGAATGCACAAGCTAAATGAGATTTAAACTAAGGATGAAAGCTAATGCAATTTAGACATAGGTCTTAGTGGTTTCAACAATCTTATTGATCTAAGTGATATGAATTTTGATCTTTGCGGAGGGTTCTATTTTGAGGACAATTTCAACGTTTATCAAAACACTTACATTGGGTTTATAGTTGATTGTTGGTTTTGAGGACGATTGCATTATTTAGTTTGTTTCTAAGGTTATACTCACTTTTTTGATCAATTTAATTTTTCAGATAATGTTAACACACAACAAATAGTATGGCTTGTTGATTTAAATACTTAGAGTATGACCAAGGGCCTAGATTAGCCCAAAATTTTAAACAATTGCACTACTATTTCACAGTTTGAAGACAATTAGAAGCATGCACAACCTAGTACTCAAGTAAGATGTTGCTTGACTAGGCTGTAGCTCCACATCATTCCAAAGTCTATAGCTAGAGTTATAATGGCATGTGCATAATGGCAACTAGCTTACCTTTCCTCTACCCCAAAGGTCCAAAAACCTTATTAGTCGAGGGATTTATGTCTTACTAGGGAGGGTGCATGTGGAGTAACTTTAGGGTATGATCCACATCCCTTGCATCAATCAAGCAATGTCGAAGGCTAGCCTCTAAATGACAAATGGTTTCTAGTAGAGGTACTCCTAAGAACAATGACATGTGACTAGAGAATTGAGAGATTGCTTTCAAAAATTAGAAAATGCAATGATAAAAAAAAAACATGCAACAAAAATTAGAAAAAGTAATGAGAAAAATAAACATGCAATGGACATTAGAAAAAGCAACGAGAAAAGAAAACTAGAAAAAAAAAAACATGCAATGGAAATTAGAAAAAAAACAATAAGAAAAGCAAACATGCATTGAAAAAAGAAATGAGAAAAAGAAAACATTCAATAAAAAAATAATTATGCAATGAAATTAGAAAAAGCAATGAGAAAAAAGGAAACACTCAATGAATGAATTTTCTTATGAAACTGGATTGTTAAATTGCTTAATTAGTTGATTGATTTATTCATGATCCTCCTAATTAACTAAATGTGAAATTGGTTCAATTGATCCCCTTATTAGATAAGTGTGAAGTTGGTTCATTCACCGCCTAATTAACTAAAGTGTGAAGTTGATTCTTTCACCATCTAATTAACTAATCATGAAGTTGATTAATTGACCATCTAATTAACTAAGCATGAGTCACCATCTAATTATCTAAATGTGAAGTTAATTCATCGAATATTCGATTGAAACATAGAATCCATAGTTGCATCTCCATAACTTGCAACACTAAAAATTCACCAAATATGTTGGAACAAAGCATGCTTCACATCAGGTTCACCAAAAATGTCAAATAGATAATCAAATAAGAAGCAAAGAAACATAAATCAACCCCTAATTCAAATTTGAATGCTAAATCCTATTCAACCAATGAAGAAAATGAAATCAAATGCAATCTAAATGAAATGCAAACTAAAAATCCAATTGCATCCAATTCATGTAGCCTCTATTATTCTTCTTAATCTCCTTCAAATGCTCTTAGATTTTTAAGTCTACACAACCTTGCAAAATGAAATTTCAAAATATGATAATAGTGAGAAGATATCTAAAAGTATGTGAAAAGTGTTGTTGCACACCTAGGACAATTTTTAGTGTCTACACTACCTACAAGTGTTTAATCTTGTTTTTCTCTTTGTTTGAAGATTGGAGCATATTTCTTTGTGCAAATTGTTAAATTAGCATATGATCCACAAGTGAGACACATCTTTATGCTTCCACATAGAGATGATTGATTTGAAAGGTTTGAGGTTAAGTTTTAATTAGAGCAACAAATAGAACAATTTGAGGACCATAACTATGTGTCTATAATATAACATGTATGTAAAGGAATAAAATGAAGGTTTAAAAGAATATGATATACATTTTTATCTTTTACAAGTACAATTTTTCTTATTAGTATTTTGTCTTTGAAAAAATTATGTAATACTATTTTCAATTCTATTTTTAATTAAGTTACATAATATGAACTTACCAAAATCATTTTTTTACATTTAAAATATATCTAAGTTTTAATAATGCTTCAAATTGATACTTTAAACATAATTCTTGCAAGATGAATTTTCTAACATAGACTCCTTAAAATCTTATGTATATTTAATCATGCAAACATAAATTTATAAAAGCATTGGAATCATTAGTCATGTGATCATAATGTTTTTCTATTTGAATAATAAAAACAAGTATAATTAGTTCTCTTGAAAATTATATGTATATTTTATAATAAAATGTAAATGAGATGGCAAGTTGTTTTGATTTTGAGGAAGCTTCAATGTTTTTGATTAAGAAAGCAACACATTTGAATTTGAGAAAGCTTAAATATGAGAAAGCTTCAATATTAAGTATATTTGAATTCTATGAATATTGAGATTCTTGACCTATAAAAATTCATGTTCTATAAATAGACTTAAATATAATAAATGCTAAATCGACTATTCATATTTATTAAAGATAAATTATTATGAACCACACCTACCACATAAAATTACATATGTCTTTTATTTTATTCTCATCCTCTATGGATTGGTTTAAGACTTACACATGTTATGGTTTGTGAAAGTTATGGCTCTCATCCATTCATCGACACGTCATGTTTTTGGGCTCCTATGCAACAAAGTGAGTTTTGAATATCTTTAACATATAAATTGTATATAAATTGTCGTTTGTTCCCTTTTTGACTAAACAAAGGATGAGACATCCCCACACAAGTACAAAAAGAATCTATCCCCATTTTTGTGGTGTCATATTTAATTGATACCCAAACATGGACCCATAAACTCATTGACCTTAATTTTCTTAAATTATTTTGCTTTCATACATTACATGATTTGATAGAATGTTTAAGGATAAATGAAGCATAATTTTGTTCTACCAATAAAAACAAATAAACGATTCCTTTCTAAATATTCATTGCAAATCAATAATACATGTAGCACTTAATAATAAATGAGTTGGGATAGATTAATAAATAAAATAATGGTATTTATTTGAAAATTTGATGATGATAATATTATGGTAAATGTTGTTAGTCAATTTGTTAGTTTGATCAAGATTTTTTATGATATTAAATGAACATTGTTGAATTATGATTTTCTTGTCTATCATTTTAATTCACTTTCATGATTGTAACTTTGAATCTATTTGTGAATATGAATATCAAAGATTTAAATGACAATAAATTTCTTACTTTGGTGTGTGTGATCTGTGCTAGCTAGTTAGTGGTGTTTGTGAAGACCTTTAAGGATTTTGTTGGGTAGGGGAATTCTACCTTTATTAACAACCTAGCAAACCAATTATATAGTTGTAAAATAATGATTGAAGATATTAAACAATCATATTTGATGCCTAAGTTGACATAAATAAAAGATAAAATGATGACACTTTAACTATTCTATATATATTCATGTAATGTAGGAAATAGCTCTCAATGATAACTTTTAGAATATGACAATGACTTAGTCCATGAATACAACACCCTAGAAAACATGCTAATGATTATTTGATTCATAATAGCTAGTTGAAAGGAGATATAATGGACCAATATGATATTTGTAATTTGAAATTATAGGGGTCACTAGGACAACTATAAAAATAATCTAGGACAAGGAATGGATGAATTAATTTATCAACTATTAAAATAATCTAGGACAAGGAATGGATGAATTAAAGGTCAAGACTAGTCTCTAGAAATGTGTATGAATTAAACTAGTTTAGGTTTAGCTTATTTGTCAACTTTCACACTAGAATATATCACTTGTACTCTAACTATTACATAAAGGATAATTGATCAAATTGTGTACAAAATAAAGGGGAAAAGTTTAAGGCGTGTGATTTTCTCCATTAAAAACACATACATCGTAAGTAACATAGAGTAATTATAAAACATCAATAATTAAGTTTTACTTGTCAATTAGAATAGAGCAAAATGAAAATTAAACATTTATTTCTAGGTATGTACTTATTTTATATTAATGTGAATAAGGAAGAAATAGGCTGAGAATGAAGAAATAAAACATGTTTATAAGTGAAATGGTCAAGCACAATGGCCATGCCTATCTAACTATAAAGAATCATCAATGGTCATCTCCAAATTATTGGTGTAGTGATCTTTAACAAGTCTGAGATAATAGATGGGCAGATGAGGAATAAATTTAGGTATTTTCTATCCAACATGTTCACCATAAATATGTTGTATTGATTGCTACAAGAAGTGATTGACCAACAAAAAATCATAGGTTGATGTCAATATATAATATAATCAACAAATGATGAACAATCAACAATATATGGTCAATCATAAATGGTGGCTAGCCAATGCCTCTAGAAATGGGTATACTTGCATCTTAATGGCTTAATAGGTATAGGAAAACCAATCCAAATACATAGAATATGTAATGTAAGAAGATAAAGGAGAAACCAAATTTACAAAATACTTGATATAACTAAGAATAACTTATATAAAAAATATTGATATGTAATTAGGCATATAATACATATTTGACATTAAATATTTTTTATAATGGTGTGTGAATAGTGAGGAGGTAGGAGGTTCTTGGCATCCACCTTTGCATGAATGGCATGTACAGATATAATAGTAACAACATGGTCCATGAAATAGCATTAACTAAATTTTCATTGAGATTTCTTGATCTTTATTATCTTCCCTGTTGGTATATAGTATTGTTATTTTAGATTCAATGGAGTTACTCTTACTTAGGGAGTGTAAGTCATTATATCATTGAATAATTCTAAAATGTTTTGCAAGACTATAAGATAGGAGATTGAACTTAGTGATTTCTTATGAGATAATGTCCAACTATTTTGAGAAAATTAGAGATATTTTTAGTCCACTCTAAGAAATCTAAAATGAGATGCCCTAGAAATGGGTACCTAAGCATTGATGAGTCTCAATGTAAGGGAGTCATTTTTATTTTCTAAATTTGAATCACTTAGTCATTTTTCTAAGAATTAAATTTCTTGTTGAAATAACTTAACAAAATCATTAAGTAAATCCTTATACTCATCCTTAGTCATGAATTTTGAGTGGTTTCTTAAGTATATATCTCTTAGCTTGTTGACAACAACAACTAAAAACTCTAATACCTCTTATAGTGAAACTAAGCAAATCACTATAAGTGAATAAATAAAAATACCGAATAATGAATTAGTGTGCAAAGATGACATTTTCTTATTTGAGATGGACTACATCTAAAAAATATGATTATAATACAATCTTTTTAACATAATGGTGCCTCTTTAAATTGCATTGATAAACTATGTTTGATAGAGATAATAAATATTTTATAGAAATTTTATAGAAGGACAATTTTTATGAAATAAAAAAGACCTAGATGCATGACTTGACTATAGAAATTTTATAGAAGGACAATTTTTATGAAGTAAAAAAGACCTAGAGGCATGACTTGACTTAAACAAAACAAAAGTTTTTTTTGAATAAACAAAGAACCATCATTTACAAAAAAAAATTAATGACTATCAAATTTTAAAATATTCTTTAAAATTACATGTTCAATTATTGAACTGAATGTCTCCTCTCCTTTTTCCGTTTACTTTTTAATTAAAAATTACATAATTATCCACACACAACATATAATTATTAATCTAAATTAAATTATAGACTTAATTATAAACCATTCATTTAATTATACTGAGATTAGAGGATGCAAGCAAATCCCCAAAACATAGTTTAATTTTTTTTTCTACCATTCATAATAATTGAACCAAAAAAACTATCCACAAGAACTCGTGTGTTGTGACCATTCACCAAAACCTTGGATTCTCCACCATCTTCGTTATTTTAAAAATAAACATATATATTTAATGCAATCATTGTGATATTAGATTCCATGAAATAATTGACGAAAGAGAGTAAGGAAAATGAAACTTTTGTCATGCATGACTCTAATAATTGTTCTTAATAACCATCCTCCCAAAATATTCCGGACACCAATTTTTTTAATAAATAATCATGGATGACCCATAATAATAAAAATGCTTAGAATATAGCAATTATATATATTAAATGAGCACTTGAAATAGTTTTCAAACACCACATTCAATTCAATTTATTGACAACATAATTTATATTCTTTTTTATTTGGTCAATGTTAGCTTTGATTTATTAGATATTCCAAAGCATGTTCATTCATTTTTATTTTTATATTAGTTCAGTCAATCATTAGAAAAAAATAAAATTGTTGACCCGTTCATGGGTTCTTTAGGGTTAATCCTTTGGGCTACGATCTTGGTATTGAAGAGGTGAGTTGGTCAAAACCTAAGCGAGGTTGGGTTAAGATTAATTTTACTGGGGCTTTGAGGGGTAATTCAGGTATCTCGGGAGCGGGGTGCGTGGCCTATGATGATGAATGGAAGGTTCTCTTCAAAGGTGCAAACAGATTACAAGATGGAACTAATAATGAAGCAGAGGTGCAAGCGGCTTTGTTAGCTACTGATTTGGTAGTGAATATGAAGGCTTCGAAAGTCCACTTGGAGGGGGATTCCCAAGTGGTGGTTAATGCTCTTATGAAAGGAGACACCTCGTGTTGGAAATTGAATAAGTTAATTACCATTATCTGTGTAAAATTAAGATTTTTCCAAGACTTTTGTGTTTCCCATGTAAGGAGAAGTGGAAATGTTGTTGCTGACAGCTTGTCCAACATGGCTTGTGAGTTGTCCAAGGGTGAGGTGAGGTGGTGGGATAGTAATGACAACATCGTTCAATGGAGTTAAGACGACCTGCCAAATACAGTACTATTGCATACTTGATATGTGCGACATGTGGCTTGCATCTAATTTAATGAGTTGAGACTGGATCGTGCTTTACAGGCAATTAATGTCGAATTCTTCTATAATGGCAGCGGTTGTGGTGCGTGCCTCTTTAATAGCTGAAAATGGAATTTATGCTCATTCATTGTGGCAGTTGAGCGAGTTTGGTGGTGGGGATTACAATTTTGTTGTAGAGCTCGACGGTTTGGTGAGGCTTCCAACATCGAAGCTAATTTCACCCTTAAATCTTCTAAGTTGATGCTTGCATTTTGGGGTCATGTTCTTGTGAAGAAGCTTGAAAACATGTTTTTGGCGAGAGATCCCCTGTTTTTGAAAGCTATTCAATTGGGTCTTGGCGAGGAGGTGGTGGTCATTGGCCATAGATATCGTTCGAGGGTGGATATTTACTCTTTAATCATGGCATGGGTTCTAGACTTGGGCTATTCATGCAAGGAGGTCAGAAAGGTGATGACGATAATAGTCCCGAGAGACTACCTTCTAAACATGGAGTCTTTGCTGGAGTGGGAAATCCTAGGTTGGGGTTTCAATGTTTCTAAAGGTATACCAGAAGAAAATGCAGAGCTCCGGGGTAGACACATGAAGATTCCCTTCGTGCGACACCGTGAGGAGGTTAAAGCCAGGTTTCGTGATGATGCGAGGAGAGGGTGGGAAGGATTGATAATTTATGTTCAAATCATGGAGTTGGAGGAAATTAACAGTGAGGTGAGAGAGGAAGCCAGGATGGTGGACGAGGTGCGAAGGAGGCAACCGATTACCAGGCGTCTTTCAACGAAGTTAGCAAGGCAGAACGATCTGGGTAGCGGGGCAGTTGGTGGAATTAACAGGTTGGGGGATGCTTCAAGTGCACCGAATGTAGTTGACTGAAGACTTAAAGATGAAGAATGGCGGACAAGGGTACCTCTTGGTACCAATTTTCCTTTCGTTATTGTTGAATTAGTTGCTTTCAGTTAATTCCGTCTTGAACAATTTATGCCAATTTAAGTTTGGCTTGGTGTAGTTGGACATTTTTTTCTACAGTAGCTGTGGGGTAGGGTTCACAAGTTTCTGGTTTGATGAACATCATGTTTTTGGTAGGGTGGTTTGGTGAACACAGGGTGGTTTTTTGGGTGGATGTTGTTTTTTCTTATTGTACTGTTTTAGCTAATTTTAATAAAATTATAAATATTACCGATAAAAAAAAATAAAAAAAAATTGCTGAACAATTTTTTTATAATTCATATTTAATTTTTATTTAAAATAATTGTAAAAATTTATTTTTTTCTTGTTTTCATTGGTCCATGCAAGTACAAAATTCATTTTTGTTTTTAAACTACTAACTTTGTATACATTTAATTTAATTCATTGAATGACGTCAACAATATTTAAATCAAATGTACCGTCTTCCACGTATTTAGTGATAAAGAGATGTAGGTGAGTTGTCATCCATTCATGGACTTGAATTATGAGTAGTATGAAAATAGCTATCTTAAAATTGAAACAAAATTTTCGAAGTTTGGTGCATTGCTTAGTCCCACTTGGTAGACTTTGAAATGTCAATTGGTGCGTAAATCACAAATATTATTTTGATCAATTTAAAACTTATGGACCCCAACTTTAGAAATACGTTAGATACAAACGTACAATGAAAATATTGTGCTTAATTTCAAAAGAACTTACTCCACAATATACGAGCAATTTTAATAGCAACTTTTTTGAACATTTCCAAAAAAATCATTGCAATGTTTAGAACATTTCCATAAACAAGGGCACTAATAATGAAATTATTTGGACATAACAAATGCTAGGTAGGTGTGTTACAATTTTTTCTTGATTTTCTATGTTTTGCATTTAATTCTTTGTTAGGTATGTAGTATTTTTAGATATTAAAATTTGTAGACATTTAAATTTGACTAATTAATTTAATCAAATTTAAATCTCTTAGTTGCTCCCATTAATTAAATAATTCTTATTATTTAATTATATGTGATATCCCATCCCTGTTAGCTAAATTAATTTAATTAATAATGCCATGTCCCTAACATATTAATTGATTGACCTTGTTGATTAATTAATCCCCTTTTAAGCCTTTCTTCTATTAAATAAAATAATTCATTTTATTTTATTCATTTATCCCTTTCTCCTAGTTCATTAATTAATTTCCCCACATGTCTCCTAACCCAAACCATCTTCTAGCTCAACCCCTATCATGACCCATGGGTTCTAACTAACCCTATCCATCTAACCAACCTTATCTTATCCATTCTAAATTCCCCCTCACATGTGTGTGCACATTCCCTATTTTCCAAATATTGAAAAATATCTAATTTTGGGTGGTTATTGCCCAAAATGGACATGTGTCCTTAGAGACACATGTCACTACCTTAAAAGACATGTGTCCCTCTTGGGAACACTTGTCTTTCTTGGTTGAGCCACTTGCCCCCCTTGAGGACAAGTGTGGAATCTTATTCCACATGGCACTTTGAGGCTTGCCACTTGAGGACAAGTGTCTCATTTTCAACCTTCCTTCACCCCTCATCCATTTCTATTTAATCCCTCCCTTTTCTAAGCAATTCATCAACTTTCGCACAATCATACTGTCATAATGCTGAAATCATCACTCATTTTCATACATCCATTTGCATAATCATGAAACTCATTTTCACATCGCATATCATGGAGCATAATCAAGCATTCGAGACGTCACTGAGCACACATCAAATCGAGGGATAATCAAATCAAGAAAATTGAAGGGGGTTTGCATTTTGTGTCTATTTGATATTTTAGCTTCGTTTATTCCTTTTTAGCATCCTGATCTTGAGGTGTTTGATTGATTTGTGGTTGTTTGATTATTAATTTAATTTTAATCAATTTAGTTTTGCAATCACATTTTCATCACTTGTTTTCTAGCACACTCGGTGGGACCCACTTCACGGGTCAATTTACTCATTTTATTGTTGTTTTAGTGCCTTTACTTGCAGATTTTCAACAGTTGGTGGCAAAACTATGATTTCAAAGGTCAACTTCTGCTTTGGTAGAAGTCATTTCAGCTCCAACTCAATTTCTGTACTCCATCGGGTTCGTGCCCAACTATAGCGGGTTAGTGGCCAGATACAGCGGGAGTGCATTCCCGCCATTTCGTCTACAAGTATATTTTTCTGTCAATTTTTTGTACTCCCGCGGGTTTGCATGTTGTTATAGAAGGTTTGAATTGATAGATTTAGGCTGGGTCGAGTTTGGGTCTTTTTGCTCTTGGGTCTTTTGTGTTTAACATTCCGCATTTTATCAGTCCAACAGGCTTGCGAGTAGCTATAGTGGGTTCACTGTCGGGCTCCTTTGTGGTGTTTAGAGTTGTCTGTGTTGTTCTATTCTTCACTAGGTTTGAACCTTGGTCCAACGTGTTCATTATTTCGGTCTTGTGTTTGCCTTTAGCATTAGCTAGCTCTAGCGGGTTTGATCCTTACTCCAACGGGTTTGAGGTTTATTATAGTGGGTTTGAAGTTTGCTAGTGTTGTCCGATGGGTTTGAATTGTGCTTTAGCGGGTTTGCATTCTGTATTTTTTTTTATCATTTTTCCACAATGATTATTTCATTAGATTACGACTAATCTGCTAACATTTGATGTTCAATTGGCTATTTGTCAACATTTGCACAACTGCTTGTGCTAATTGAAGACCCCATGTGTATACACTAAAATTTGGTCTGAAGATAATTAATTAAATATGAAGTTATTTAATTAATTAAATCTTTTTATTCTTCTACTATGTAAATTAATTTAATAATTTTTTTATATAGTTCATTATTTCTAATTCATCCCACCTTAATTCATTTATTCTATTTTTCTAATTAAATAGGCAAATTTAATTAATTAATTAATTTAATCATTCATTCTCATTAAATTTGAATTTTTAATTCAAATTTGGACACATGTGTCCTAACCCTTAACCACCTCCTAACCTAACCTCTTTCTAACCCCTATCCCTAATCTGACCATGGGTTAACCAACCCTATCTTATCCAACCTCCTTATCCTAACCTCTTGTGGGTTGTTCACCCTCTCTTGAGGACACATGACACCTTTTCCACGTGTCCCTCCTCTCCTTGCCACTTGCCTCTTTATTGGCATTTGGTGGAGATTCCTTGAGACTTGTCCCTCTAGGGATGACAAGTGTCATCCTCTTCAACCTCCTTCTTAACTTCTTCACTTTCAACTGTTGATATCTCCAGATCGAATCCTCACCGTCAATTCATGCCACCTCAACCTTGGCCTTGGAAAGTCTATAAATAGCTCTCTTTGTAGCCATGAGATCCCCCCTTAGTATTTCTTAGGATTTTTTAGCAATCTCATCCTCATTATTAGCAACATTCTCATTAGCTTTATCAACATAATTAGCATATCAATTAGATCATTTTGCATAATGGCTTCCCTTACATTTTCATGATAATTTAGGATTTGCATATCATTTAGATCTTAAAATTGCATCGTATCACTCTTGTTTCTTGAGTTGTCATCTTGTGATCATGCATATGAGAGCCAACCCATAAATACACAAGGTCCTCAAGAATAGAGAACAATGGAGCAATTTAAGTGAGTTGTTTAAATTTGTTTACTTGTTTTTTTATTCTTTCATGTAATGCTTCATTGGATGTTGTGTAATTGATGATTAAGGGATTGACACAATTTTTACACTACAATATTTCTGGCACCCACCGTGGGGCCCATGCCCTATTTTTTTAATAGTTTCTTGCAGATTTTTCTTTGACAAGTGAATTCAGAGAACCAGTTTAGCACTTCGGGGAGAGATTTCAGTGTTTTCAGCTTCCAAATTAGCACATCAAGACTCTTTTCCAGTGCATACGTCTTCCAGATCAACGCTTTGACTTCACATATTAGCATTTTCGTTTTCAATATTAGCAGTCGGGTTTCATAGATTAGCACTTATCTCTTGTAGATTAGTGTTTTGATCTTTTAGATTAGCACTTTGACTCTTCAGATTAGCATTTTCCTGCCATAAAGTAGCATTTTCA
The DNA here is from genome assembly GCF_030272615.1 of Cryptomeria japonica. Taxonomy (NCBI): domain Eukaryota; kingdom Viridiplantae; phylum Streptophyta; class Pinopsida; order Cupressales; family Cupressaceae; genus Cryptomeria; species Cryptomeria japonica. The sequence continues at coordinate 488,149,793 of NC_081413.1, forward strand.
TTTCACAGAGTAGCATTTTTCTTTCCTAGAATAGCGTTTTGGTAGACCAGAATAGCACTTGGATGAGTTTCTGTAGCGTTTTTAATCCTGCTTATGAAATTCCATTTCCAGAAACTAATTTTCACTTGTCCATTTTGTAGGTACTTTTACACTACCAGAGACTAAGATTGAAAAACCTTTATGTAGTCAAAAACATCCAATTGAAACTACTAATGTTGTTTGCAGCCGTTGGAGCATTGCATTTCTTTGTTTAATTTAGGCACATAACATAATTACGGGATCAATAAACACCATATATTATGTATCTGAGATGGTAGGTGAGCATGCTCTCCCGTTCATTAGGTGATAAAAAAATGAGACCTGTCGATTTTTTCTTTTCAAGTAGTGCAATAACTTTAGCGGGCCTGCCCTCCCAAGTAGCCCATAAGGCTAGGTGAGTGGGGAATGCCCCAAGTGTGAATGAATAACACCAAGTTTATCTAACCCACTATAAAATAAAAGTGATTTCGATGAAAATCGAGGTCAACAAGAGTGCTTGGGAATAGTTCTCCTCTGTACCTTTGGGTATGTCAAACCTTGGTTTTCAAGGCTAGGAGACCTCTTGATTGAGTTTATACTCCGACATGCCAAACAGATTCCCCTACTAGTACCATTAGAATAGAAGCTACCCTTATAAGCCTTGGTGCGATAATTTCAGTGCCAGGGGATAGCAAGTTTTCCCCCCAAGACACTCACCATTTGGTTCTTTGGAGGAGAGGCAAGAATCCTTGACTTTTTATAGACTACTTGTAGTCTTCTGGAGAGAGGGTGATTGGGTTATCCTTCCAATCCTAGAGGCTCCTATCTGCCACCTCTTGACAACGACAAAAATGGACATCCCCCTTTAGGGTGTTTACACTTGCGCTACGAAGATTCCATACTGTGGGTTGAGTTGTTGCATTGTATCCTATTCCTTAGGATAGAACTGCTTGAAGTGTTTTCTTTGTGCAAACCCATGGAAATCTTGGGCTTTTATTTGAGCCTCAAACATACACTTGGTGTTTAGAATTTAAGGCAAAGACAACTGCTTGAATATTGTCTTCTATGTTTTCAAAATCATTGATTAGAAATATCATCCATTGAAACGCCCCCAAAATTAGTCAAAATTACACCTCAAACTGTCAAACTACTTCACACTGAACTAGAAAGAATATTTTAACGCTTCACCGATACTGAACAACACATAAAAACCAAACATTAGTGTATCCCGACCACTTTATAGCATATTGTTATCTCAGAATAACGTATTCAACCTAAACATTAGCGTATTCAGAACAAACATTAGCACATAGATTCTACACATTAGCGTTCTACTGTTTCAAATTATTGTACTCATATCACAGTCTAACGCACTGATAGTCCAAATTAGTGCATCAAGGGATCAGATTAGTGCAACACTTAAGCATCAAAACCACATCAATGAAACATGACATAAAACCAGATTAGCATATCAGTGGTTCATATTAGCACATAGCAGGGGCAACATCGTGCATCAGTGGCCCAGAGTAGCGTTTTGGTAGAATAGTTTAGCGTTTCAAGTCTCTGTTCTAGTGCATTGATAACTTTATACTTCAGATAGAGAGAAAATTTGGAATTTTCCCAAAAAGATAAGCACAGTTTTGGATACCCATTTTGGAGTAGATTACTTCCTCATCACTGTTAGATTGATTAAAAAAATGGGAAGAATAGTATTACAAGTGAAACCTTTTTTTAACAAAGCTAAGATCAAACATCATACGTGCATAGTTAATATCGCCAACCACTGATTTTTCAACTCAGTTCCTCTATCGGGATATATTATCCTTTATCATGAAGCAAAGGTTGTTAAAATTAGACTAATCTAGTCTTATCAATAGGACCTTTCCTATTTGATTAGGTTATATGATATTAAACTTTCACTCCAAATAAAGATCCAAGCTTAAACATCTCAAACCACTTGTATGCTAGTTGTGACTATAAATCAGAGGAGGAAATTGAAACAACAAAAACAAAAACAAAAATCCATGATGGCTAAGGAAAATCCTTTCTATAGATCCCATAATCAAGATGATGATGATGATGATGAAATAACTGAGGAAACAATCAAAGAAGCCCAACAAGATCCAAATTTTGGTAAATTCATGGAAAAAGTTTTGGAAATGGATAAAGAGAAATATTTCCTCATGTTGTCACATTAAGGCGTTAAGTTTTCTCATGACTTTGACGTTGTACATAATTGAAACAAAGTGAAAGGGCAAGTGAGACTCGAAACGATAGCAACACTACTATATTTGGCACCAATTTCCAATGAGTGTTTGTTGAAATATCGACAAAATTTTGTCGTATTATCAACAAAACACCCTTACAAATTTTGTCGCAAATTTTTTGTCGAAAAAGCGATGAACCTAATTTCGTCAAAAAAGCGATGAACCGGTTTTCGTCAGAAAATTGACAAAAACTAATATATTTTAGTCATCAATTTGGTAGTATACTAATATATTTTAGTCATCAATTTGGTAGTATACTAATATATGATGAACTTGTAAAGCACTGAGAGGGGGGGGGGGTGAATTAGTGACACCAAAAATAGTACTACTTTAAACACTGACCGGTAGATGAACTTAACAAGTTTGTTAAACAATATGCATGTAATAAAAAATGATATAACAACATCCACAATAAGTAAAACATCCACCATAACACAAGTGTTTGTACGTGGAAAACCCAAATAGGTAAAAACCACGATGAGATGGGACTCACAAGTTAACTATCTACAGTAATAGATAACTGACCGATTAAGGTCTACAAAGTGCTCTGCTAGGAGTGAATCTTGTTAAAGATCCCAAAGCTTAGTTAAAAGTTATACCCTATAAAAGGTAGTACCCTGTAAGGAGTAACCTCGGTGGAGGATTTTATGAATCCAAACTAATGGATCACTTGGTTAGAGGATTTGTACAATGAAGCTTGTTAGAGCTTACCCGGTTAGGGGATTTGACTGTTACAGTGATTAGAAAACAATAGGTGGTGTGATCTAGTAGTAGCACAAGTTGCTTGTATATATCCTCTTTTGCACACTTAACACTTCTTTACCAACATACTCTGTGACTTAACACTTCTTCCTTCGCACATAACATATCACTTTCGCTCATACAAAATAATTCATTGTGATGTTAATATATAGACATTTAGATTGCATGTCGGCCTCTAGAAATCATAGCACAATTACCTAGGTGCAGTGTATTTGGTCAAGTGATCATAACTCATCACAAAAATACCGCCAAAACTTGTCAGTAAGGATAACTCATCACAACTTGTGATAACTCATCACACAATCAATGAATACCGGTTGGAACAATCAATATCGGTCGGAATTAAACATATAAATCGTTTATCCTTTTATGCTCCTATGATAATCTCTATTGGATCTTCATGTTGATGTCGAGTTATGCATATCCACTAGTTGGCTCCATGTATACACCGGTTGTCACCATGTACTGGTTAGATATAAACCTCTAGTATACCGGTTGTAGTATAAACAACTTTGAAGTCACACCGGTAGACAATATGAACATATGTGTGTATGTGTTTCATCAATGAAAATATATGATGAATTCATTACAATCATCATCAAGCCAACAATCTCCCCCTTTGGCATTGATGGCAACACTTAGAAAATTTTACAATAATTCTGCTAAGTGTGCTTACAAAGAAAAATTTATACACATATACACATATTCCCCCTTACTACATACATCATACAAAATTTTCAAAAAATGCACATACATATTTCTACTCCCCCTTTGACAACAATGCCAAATTGATAAGCAATATATATATATATATATATATATATATATATATATATATATATATATATATATATATATATATATATATATATATATAGAAAAGTTTGTATCAAAATGTTTTACATATACAAAAACTTGAAAAACTGAATCAAGATTCATGCATTGCAAGTCTCATGAAAATAACATTAAAGTTTCTCTTCAACTGAGATATGGCATGTTTCCATGTCTCCAGCACGTTCTCAGTGTACTCAAGTGTAGACATAATTTGTGTATGGAACTCTTCCATGGAATCAAGTGTACAGGTTTCTGGAGTAGCCAAAATAGCTTCTACATTGTTGTAGGCTCTTTGCAGTATGTCCACTTGGGATGCGAGTAGACTCTTCAATTCCTTTAGTGACCAGAGTCTTTTTTCTTTCTCAAGATCATAGGTGTCTAACCTATTGTGCAAATCATCCATAGATTTGCTAAAAGCAAAAATAGAATCTTGAAGTGGTACATATGCAATGCATATATTTTCTAGCTCTTGCTCTATTTCAGTTCGCCTGTTATTGATATCAGAATAAAAGAATGAAACATTAGAAGTAGATGCAAGATATCTCCCTCTTGTTTCAATAGCATTTCTTAATAAATCTTTTTTAAGGGATAGAGAAAGTTTTCCTGTATCAATCTCTTTCATAAGTTTCTCTCCATGCTTCTTCCTATAACTCTTCTCAGCATAAGTTTGTGCTTCTTCTTCAAGGGACTTAATTTGGTCAGATGCATCAGCAACCAATTGACCAAGTTTTCTAATAGGGGTTGTCAGATGCCCTGTAGAAGTTTTGGTAGTAGACTTGTCAGAATATCCACTGCATTCTGAATTGTTTCGGCTTCCATTCTTTGTTCTTTAAGTCTCTTCTTGTGTGCTCTAGATTGCATGACAATTACAATCTTCATCACTTCATATTATAAAAAATTATAGGCCCCAAGATGCCTAATGAGTCATCATCATCTTCATCAGTCTGTTGTATGACTAATGTTTTTACCGGTTCAGAAGATGTTACCTTAACAATTTCTCTCCCTTGTCCTTTCTTTGTTTCCTATTCAAAAATCTGTGTATCAACGTTTTCATTAGATTCCTTCTAAATGTCCTGTGAAACTGGTGGGGATTGGGGTTTCTTAGGTTGTTCCTCTGTTGGTGGAATATCCACTCCTGGTTGAGTTGTCGGTTTCTCAACTGAATTAACCTATAAGTCAGTGATTTCAGGTGGCTACATATCTGGTACAATAATGTTTCTAGATAGATCAATTGTATCCTAAATATCATCAACATGTATGACTTGTTGGACAATAGTGTCATCCTTTTCTTTGACAGGATAGACAACATTAGCTTGCACAATTTCTTCTTCATCCATTTCAGGTCAATCAACAGTATCTTGCTCATCCTTAGAAGAATGTATAAGCTCTTCCATCTGTTGGATGTTACAGGCTATCTGATGAGTCTCAGTCTCAACAATTTGCACCTTTCCACTAATTAGCTTCAATCTTCTGGTTTTGTAAGCAAAATGAACTTTGTACTTATCAACCAATTCATTCAACTCATCCTTTGACAAATTAGGAAAATATTGCACAAATATATCATCTATAATTCCTTTTCCCTTCTTTATTGCTTCGTCCCATTTATTCAGAAGAATAGCATATAAGGATTTAGAGATATCCTTTTCAAGATCATGAGGTAATCTATTGTAATGGCACAAATAATAGATTACCTATTGAATAATTTGTTCCTTTTCATCTTCATTGAATGAATCAAAATGATTTTTGACATTATCAAATCTGTTTCTTCCTAATGTCTTCACTATTCTCTCAAAGATAGTCTCAAGCTTGTAAGTTGAGATATCAAAAGACATAGTTGCCTTTGGCACTTCCTTCACTGGTTTGGCTGTTTTACCAGTTGCTTTCATTTTCTTGGGTTCTTCCTCAATATCAGTACCTTTAGATTCTTCTTGGAGAATTAGTTTCCGACCTCTTTTCTTTGATGAACTCTCCTTCTTTTCATATACTTTAGGTTTTGGTTCCTTTTTGGTTTGGACACTTCATGTCACTCTTGTACTTTTCATCACCGGAGGTGCTTTCTCAATCTTCTTCTTCTTACGTTTACCACTTATGGTAGGAACACTACTGGTTTCAACTTGTGCAGTCTAAACTTCAACTGTATCCAATTTTTCCTTCTTTTTATCCTTTGGAGATGCCAACAGGTTATTGGCATAACCGATCAATAAGTCATAGTTTACTTCATAGCTCATGTCTTCCATTTCTTCTTCTCTAGGCTCAATAGCCTCCATCAGACAAAAATCAGTGGTAACTGTGAAAATAATGTCCTTAGCAAAGTGTTTTACCACATCCTCAAGCAATCTTACTCTCATGCTCATTTTCTTTTGAAATTCATTTAAGTATTTGTTCATTGCAGCCAAAAAGGTGTTCTTCACAACCTTGATATTGTTCTTAATCTAGGCAGATACTAGTAGATTCTTAGACCATTCAAGATCACCAATTCCCGGTAGGAAATTATGGAAATAAAAGAATAGACCGATCAATAACTGTCCAAATTTAAACTTTAGACTGATGTCCTTCTTGATAGACTGAAGATTTAACAATAATTGGCTCCTTGTGGCCTCACATAGGTCATAATTAGCATTTTTAGCAATCATCTTGTAAGCATTATGCACCGCTACTAATGGAACACTATTTAATTTGCTAGAACAGAATACCCGGTAGCCTATAACCATAGCCGCCAACTTTACCGCTAGGTCCCTGATGTTATTGACAGAAAAAGCTCGCCCATCAGATGTTGATCTGGTTAGAGTGTTTACTGTCTCTTTTGAAATATGCCTCAGCTTAGGTACTTCACTAGTTGAGTAAAAACCATATATAGCTTGAATAGCTTCCTTGGTTATAGTATGAGTCCTTTCCAAATACATGTTTTCTCCATGAACTCAACTCAAAATAATTCGGATATGTTCTTCTTCAAAATCTTCAAGAAAGTAAGCTGCGTTATGAAAACCTTTTTCATAAACCCTAATATATTATATTTGAATCTTTCCATTTTCATCGCAAAGGGATTTCAACTGAGAATATATCGACAATGATCCTAAATCCTCAATCTTGCAATCAATGTAGCTGGACAAATCTCCTTTCACTATAACACCACTAGGAACTTGTGATAAAGCATTATAAGACACAATTCGTTCCGCTTTTACCACTTCCATAGGTTCAGATGTAATCATCAATTTCTCTACTATTTTAGAAGATGTTGCCATTCTAGATAAACTAGATTCGAAGCAAGATTTTTCAAAGAAATACCTTATTTCACGCACGCTGCCTCATTTATTGGTTGAATGCTCAAGTGCACACCAGTTTAGTCTTCACCAACCTTCAAATCAGCTTGATTACTCAAATCACAATGCAACTCTGACTAAAATCAGCTAACAATCCTTTCTTAGCTCTACAAGCGCTCAAAAATTCTTTCTCGTATGCGTTAGGGTAAAAATAACAAAGTGAAAACTCGCTTTTATCCTTTTTACCTATTGCATTAAATGCTCACCCGTTAGGGTTACAAATCCTAATTACACCGCTTAATGATACATAGATGTAAAACCGGTTGATAACCGATTGACAAAAAGTTATCAAAATTTCATGCATTCAAGTTCTCTTACGACTCATTCATTTCAAGGGGTCTGGAGGTGGATTTACCATTATGCTCCCCTTAGCCATATTGAAAAGGTTTAATTCCTCAATGCAAGATTCTCCACACTTGGTGAAGGAACAGTTTCTTCTCCAAGTGAGTCATCACTCTTCTTCTTTCATATTCAATTCATTTCTTCTCTGGTTTCTTCAACATTGACTTCTGCTTTCCTTTCTGATCTTTAGAAGGATTGACCAGTTTGGTCTTTCTGGATCTACAAAATTTTGCCATGTGTCCCAGTTTATGACAATGATAGCAGGTCATACCAGATGATCTCCAAGGTCCTACATTACCTCTCCTAGTTTTTCTTCTCCAATTCATAGCCACATGACCAAAGTTGTTACAGATGGTGCAAATGACATTTGTTACTTTTTCCATCTCAAATGGACTAAACCAGTTGTCGTAGGGTCTTTGTCAGTTCATGTTGACCCGGTTGTCAAAATTAATCATCCAGTTGCCTTTTGGTCTTGGATGCATATGTGGTACGAGATTATTCGCTCCATATTTACATTCAACTAATCTATGTCCATACATTTTACATGTGAAGCAATGACCTTCAAATTTCTTGGACACATACCTAGCATTAGTATTGTAGATTGCATTTCTATTAGGTTTGTCTCTACAAACATTTGTAGTGTGACCAGGTTTATGGCAAAAAAAACAAACAGGTTTAAAGACCTTCTTATCGGTAGGCTTTTTGACCTTAGGAGCAGATTTGTTCTTAAGAGTGTTGCTCTTGGTATCGGAGGATTCACCTTTTTCAAATGTGTGAAAACCAAGTCCAGAAGTGTCACCATTCATCCTTTGTGATTGAATTTGTTCTTCTAACTAGGTAGAACTTCTGTTGAACTTTTCCAATTTCCCATTCACTTCAGTGAGTTATCTGGTGAGATCTTCATTATGTTTTGACAGGTTCTCTCTCAGAGATGATGCTAATTCAAGATCTAGCTGTAGGTTCCCTTTTTCTTCTCTTTCTACATTCAAATGCTCATGCAAGGTAGCATTCTCTCGCTTAATCTTGGCAATATCATGATCTCTTTCCTTGATGAGATCTTCAATAGTTCTCCCGGCTTCCAGTTCCTGACTCATGCAGATAGTAAGACCTTCTAGCTCTCTCCTCAGATTTAGCTTTTCATTGTTTAGTTTTTCAACTTCCTCAGCTAAAGCATCAATATTGGCCTCATCTAAAGAACTATTATCAGATATTTCTAACAGTTGTTCAATTAGCTCTCTCCTTTTGACTTGAGAAGCTTTCATTTTGACCCTTAGGGTTTCAAGCTCATTCCTACTAGCCTCAAGCTCTCCAGCCATCTCAAAGTAGCTCATATCCCCCATGGTAGATTTAGGGCTTTCTTCCAAGAGATTAGGCTTTAAGGAAGTTAGGCTTTGATACCAATTGATGGACTTGTAAAGCACTGAGAGGGGGGGTGAATCAATGACACCAAAAATAGTACTACTTTAAACACTGAGCGGTAGATGAACTTAACAAGTTTGTTAAATAATATGCATGTAATAAAAAATGATATAACAACATCCACAATAAGTAAAACATCCACCATAACACAAGTGTTTGTATGTGGAAAACCTAAATAGGTAAAAACCACGATGAGATGGGACTCACAAGTTAACTATCCGCAATAATAGATAATTGACCAGTTAAGGTCTACAAAGTGCTTTGCTAGGAGCGAATCTTGGTAAAGATCCCAAAGCTTAGTTAAAATCTATACCCTATAAGGAGTAACCTTGGTGGAGGATTTCTGAATCCAAACTAATGGATCACTTGGTTAGAGGATTTGTACAATGAAGCTTGTTAGAGCTTACCCGGTTAGGGGATTTGACCAATGCAGTGATTAGAAACAAACAGGTGGGGTGATCTAGTAGTGTCACAACTTGCTTGTATAGATCCTCTTCTGCGCACTAAACACTTCTTTACCAACATACTCTATGACTTAACACTTCTTCCTTCGCAAATAACATATCACTCTTTTTCATACAAAATAATTCATTGTGATGTCAATATATAGCCATTTAGATTTCATGTCGGCCTCTAGAAATCATAACACAATTACCTAGGTGTAGTGTATCTGGTCAAGTGATCATAACTCATCACAAAAATACCGCAAAAACTTGTTGGTAAGGATAACTCATCACGACTTGTGATAACTCATCACACAATCAATGAATACCGGTTGGAGTTAAACATATAAATCGTTTATCCTTTGATGCTCCTGTGATAATCTCTGTTGGATCTTCATGTTGATGCCGAGTTATGTATATCCACTGGTTGTCTCCATGTATATACCAGTTGTCACCATGTACTGGTTAGATATAAACCTCTAATATTTTGGTTGTAGTATAAATAACTTTTAAGTCACACTAGTAGACAATATGAACATATGTGTGTGTATGTGTTTCATCAATGACAACATATGATGAATTCATTACAATCATCATCAAGCCAACAATATATTTAGTGGTTAATTTAGTCATTGATTCTTGTTAACTGGCCATTTACTTAGTCATGGTAGTAATTTATTTAGTCATTGTAATCATTAATTGTCATTTAAATACCAATTGATTTATGTCTATCTATAGTATATTTAGTCATTTGCATCAAAACAATTAAGAGATAGTGACTATTATTCATAAGTTTGGATGTCATCTAGATATGAAATGTTGGTTAGATTCATTTTAATTATGAATATTGCAATACTGTTACTAAAATGTCCACTATTATTTTAAATTTAGAGTTCAAAAAACACTATAAAATAAACTTCACAAAAATCTCATTCATCTATAAAACCTTTTTCAAAATTAACCTTCATTATTAAACTAATATATATATATATATAGACACACACACACACACACATGCATGCATACATACATACATACATACATACATACATACCTAAATACATCCATACATGCATACATGCATGCATACATACATACATACATATAACATTAAATAATTTTAAAACAAAACTTTTTACTTCTATGAAGACCCACGGCTCTGTGGAAACCACAAGTCGTGGAAACCCCACGACTCTGTGGGAAACCACAGGCCGTGGGTTGCACGACTGTGGAGATCCACAGTCATGGGTTCCACGACTATGGATGCCATAGGCCGTGGAAAACCCCATGACTCTGTGGGAAACCACAGGCCATGGGTTCCACAGAGGCTGCCACATTTGTGGTAACCCACAACTAGGGGGGGGGGGGGTCGTGGGTAGAGCCTCGGCTCCCCACACCCTCCCAAAACCAAATAAAAAAGTTTAAAAAAATGATAAATATAAAAATAAAAATTTCTGCAAATAATAAAATGGAGATTTTAATTTTTTATGTATCAAATGGTCACCATTTTTTCCAAATCTGCACCTGCAAACAAAAGAAAAATGACATTAGATCTGGGGTTTTATTGAGAAAACAAGAGGGAAATAAAAAAAATCTCAAAAGAAAATTGGTGCAAACCCAAAACAAATAAAATGAAGATTTTGATCTCCCAAAAAATGCATATGGTCGCCACTCCTTCCCAAACTAGATATCTGCAAACAGTATAAGAGAAAAATTAAAACTAGGGTTCTAAGAAAACAAGAGGGAAATAAAAAAAATCTCAAAATAAAATTGGTGCAAACCCAAAACAAATAAAATGAAGATTTTGATCTCCCACAAATGCATATGGACGCCACTCCTTCCCAGCCTGCAAATTTGGAAACAATGTAAGAAAAAAATTAGAGCTTTGATTCCATAGCTTGTTTGATGAAGCACTTTGAGAAACTTGCAACAATTGCTTCAATGGAGGAGGCTAGGGTTAGAAAGCTTGAGAAAATGTTCAAATGCAATAATAGGGTTACTTTCCATCTTAATATATGTTAGGGTTTTCCTTTCAAGCCCTAAGATCCAATGGTAGAGATTAAAATAATCTAATGGATGAGATTCTTTGCACAACCCATTAGGATTGTGGCTGGAAGTTTTTTTATAGAAATTAAAATAATTAAATGACTAGCATCATAGTGTGGGACCATAATGTTAGGTACCCATAACTTGGTGTAACTTAAATATATATTATATATATATGCACACATATACATATATATATATACACATATAAAAATGTATATAAATATAATATATATTTATTTATATTAAAAAATATAAATATATATAAAAACATAAAAATATATATTTATTAATATATATATATATTTATATAACACATATATATACATATAAGATATATATATGTGTATATATATACACATGTATAGATATATACATATACATGTATATATATACATGTATATATATACATATATATATATATATATACATATATACATGTATATATATACATATATACATGTATATATATACATATATACATATATCTATGTATACATACATACAATGTGTATATATATGTATACGTATACATATACATATATATGTGTACATACATACATACATACATACATATAACGGTTGTTCAAGCATAGATCTAATCTTTAGTTGTGTATTTTATCTGATGATCAAATTAGTCATTTATAAATCGTCAAGCTCACTTTTATTTATTAAAATAACATTTGTCGATATTTCGACGAACGTTCATCAAAATTTTGACAAAAATATGGATCGTTGAAATTCCATCGAACATTCGTTGAAATTTCAATGAATGTCGGGCATAAATTTAAAATAAATTGAAATTTTCACATTAAATATCATAGGTATCCAACAATACATCTAATTATGCATCTTTCATTGGAAATTTTCGTCAGATTTTGCAGTCAAATGAGTTAGTGCAATGATACTCAAACTCGTAATGAAAGAATTCAAAACAACCAAGACAACGAACCAAGGAACATAGATAATTCTCTTTTGGCTCTCACTCAACAAATACAAGCACTTCAGGCACAAATTCAAGATATGCAAAGAGGAACTACAAAGAGGTACTCGTTACAAGATATCTACCCTTATCTCTTTGACATAAATCTAAACATGATACCATTCCCTCCAAATTGTGAAATCCCTAAATATGACAAATATAATGGTAGAACTGATCCGCAAGATCATTTGAGGGAATTTTGCACAATGAGCATGGAGTTTGCACATGGCGACAACTATCTAATGAGATTATTCCAAAGAGTTTAATTGGACAAGCCATGGAGTGGTTCTCTAAACTTTTACTTGGTATTAGAACATTCGTAGAATTGGTGGATAAATTTGTTTCTCAATATTCTTATAATATTCAACATGAGATCACCATGCTTGATTTGTACAACACAAAACATAAAAATGGAGAACCATTCATGACATTTTTATATAGGTGGAGACCATTGTTTGCAAGATATCCTCATTCTGTGCCTGATAATCAAAAGATGGACATTTGCATTGACAATCTAAATGAGGAAATGCCTTATAGACTTAATTGCAATGTCCACCAAGCTTTTACAAGATGATTAAAAATGAGATCAAGATTGAGGAAGCTTTGGTCAATAAGGAAGTATTGAAACTTTATAAAGAAGGGACAAATTTTTCCAATAACACTAATAACAACACTGGAAAACCCAAGTTTTGGAACAAAAATAGAAACATTGTCAATGATGGAATAGTGGACGCTAACAATTTGAAACCAAAGCAACCTATATTCAATCTATCAAGTCACACAACAATGGTTAATCAAGATAATAATTGTCAGATTTTGCCAAGATCAAGAGCTCAACGAAATGCACAAATTAGAGAGACAAAATATAGCACAAGAATAAACTATATTCTCATCAATAGATATGTGATCAAAAGATCAATAATTGTTCATACAATGAATATGAGCCTACATATATAGGCAAGGCTATATGGATATGTGAGCACACAAACATGACATGTGGCTCAATAAGAAACAAGGGTAGGTAGGAAATAGGTGTGGTAGGTAGGAGAAATAATAAAATATTCCACATGAGGTGGATCACCCACTGAAGGTGGAATTATCACTCCACAATAAGTGGATATGATAAAGTAGTAACAAGATCACACCATAAAAGGTGGAAATTCTTCTACACACACTATCCCAATGTGGCACAAACACCCAAGTGTCTCATACCCAGAACTACTATGAAATGCATGTACCTAAGTAAACTTAAGTAAGGTGTAATAATATCCAAGATGAATAATTATTTACACCAACACCCCCCCTTAAGTGCAACTTAGGGGAATGCACTTAAGTCTACAATGCAAGATGGGTCCCGGCTATGATGTACAAATGCAAATGCATGCAAACCAATGCAATGAAATCTCTCACAAAGTGGGGAAAGAGAGAAAAACCCAATGGGAAAAAACCCTCCCCCAAAAGAGAGATGAAAACTATACAAGAGAACTCTCATAGAAGCATGTGAGGAACAAAACCCCATGTGAGGAAAAAGTCCCCCCCATATGAGAGAAGAAGAGAAGATAGGAAGCCCCCCTCAATGTGGAATCTGCACCAATGATAGAAGCTCGATGATGTATGAAGAAATTTCTCCATGAACGTCGAACAACATTCCTCCCCTTAGGAAGAAACAAAACCAAAGGTGTATCCATGAAGTCTCCCCAATCATGAAGGGAAGATGTATGAAAAAACTCATGATGAATGGAATCTCTGAAAACTGCTAAAGTGTCCCCATATCGATGCTGAAAAATACCCCCTCCAAAGGTGGTGAACTGCTCCACACTGCTGAAAAAGGCACTGCAAGATTTAGTGGAGAAGAAAGTAGAAAAAATCCCAAAGACTCACATGTCTCCTCAAAGCATAAAGAGACCTGCTCCAACTGTTGTACATAAGTATCCACAATCATGTCAACCTCGAAAGAATGATCATGTAGAGAATGAACAAGAGGGTCAGAGTGTTCCCTCGCAACAATCAAAGAAGGATCATCTTCATCAAAGAAAAGATGAATATCATCAATGATGTCTCCCAAATCTGCAATGTAGGATTCCATAAACAAACCTGCAATGTCTGTCAAGTACTCATCCCATGAAACTGAAGCTGGAAGACAAGGTATATCTTGCTGCACTGAATCACAAGAAGGAAAAAATGTCGCACTATCTGCATCATCAGGTGCAATAGGTAATGTGATATCAATAGGAGGAGATGAAACACAAGGCTCATGAACGAGGTCACATGTGAGAATCCCCAAGTTCAAGTACCCAAAGTTCTCCTCAAAATCTGAATCATCACAAGAAGTGTGATCATCATGTGTAGAATCATCACATGTGAAATCATCATCATCAACAAAATCTGAAAAGGATTATAACCAAGATGCATGATCAACCACCCCAGTTGCAATGATAGCTCTAGTCTCCAAGTCTCTAATGAAAACTGACTCAGGTGTGAACTCCACAATTCTCTTAGTTCCAACATGTGTGATTTGATTGATAGAAAGGAGATTGTTTGTCAAATGGGGCACACACAACATATCATTGAAGTAGTTATCCCCAATGGAAATAGTTCCTTTCCCAATCACATCCATGTATGTATGATTGCCCATCAAAATCTTCGGCATGGTGCAAGGCTCAAATGAAGAGAACATAGACTGCAAAGATGCCATATGATGAGAAGCCCCTGAATCTAGAAGCCATCTCCTTGAATCATGACTTGTAGTTGCACAAAGAGATTTTCCTTTTCTTGTCCCAAAAGAGTGAGTCTTCTCACTTGTAGAAGCCATGAATGTTTTCCCTTTTCCTTTTGAGTGTGAGGAAGTGGAAGGTGATGAATCCTCCTTCTTGTAGACATTAGGCAAATCAATGTTATGCTTTTTCAAGAATGAGTGAGCTCATCAATCTTCTTAGAATGGAAACAATGCTTCCTATGACCAAACTTTTTACAATAGGCACAAGTAGGTCTCTCCCTCTTTGGTGAATAGTCCTTCTTGGAAGAGGATGAATCTCCTTGTTGTGGAGAAGATGGTGGTTTGTCTTTAGACTTTGATTTCCATTTCTTCATGTTTGAGTTGTCCATTCCTTGATTTCCTTTGTTCCCTTGATTTGCCACTAATGCTTGAGACTTAGTAGCCTTAAGAATGCCCATGCTTATCAACTTAATTTGTTCCATCATCAAAATTTCAATGAAAGCATCAAATGTAGGCATTGTGTAGCTTGAACCCATTGTCATCCTATGGGTTTGGAAACTAGAAACAAATGCTGTATATTCTTGTGGAAGCTTGCCCATCAAATTGAAGATCAATTGAGTATCCTTCTTATCAATGCCACAATCCTTGAGTTGTTCCCTCAACTCTTTTTCCTTAGTGACATAATCTTGTATAGTATCAAAGTTCTTGGGATCTAACATGGTGAGATCACTTTCAATCTGATATCCCCTAATCTCATCAACTTGACCATACAAGTCTTGAAACTTTTTCCAAGCATCCTTGATTAGAGTACATTTATCAATATGAAAATGAGATCCTTTGATACATAATTTCTTAAGGTACCAATTGGCATGATAATTTTAGTAAGCCAATCCAAGTGACCAACAAGATCAGCCTTAGGATCAGTAGGAGCAACAATAGTTCCATCAATATAATGAGTTAGTCCTTTTTCCATAAGTTTACTCCATGCATCAATTTTCTAAGTAGCATAATTATGAGGAGTTAAGAGAGGAAACTTAGGATAACCCATAGCAGTAAAAAGGAAGGAGAAAAAGAGCACAAAACCACAAGAGACACCCCCCCAAATTCAATCAATCAAAGTACCCCCCCCCCCCCCCCCCCAGCCCCCACAAAATGATGGTTTTGGCAGTTTATATGTAGTGCATGTACAATAGGCCACTTGCAAACAATGACAAGGTGGACTTCTGATTTGTTTTTACAATTGCCCCAATAGGTTGAGAACTACAATGCAAAAGACCAGTAAGATAGATCTATGCAATACAAGTGCCAAATTGGCCAAAAAAGACCATTTTTTGAAAGTACAATTTCTACCCAAAATTGCTACAAACCGATAGCATATTATGAAAGTAGACAAAAAATTATGCACTTTAATAAAAAATGGCACCTGAAAAGGAGTTCGTATGAGCCCAAACGGAGTCTCGGAAGTGGCAGAAACGGGGATTGGACAGGTACAGTCACCAAAAACTGATATTTATGAAAAATATGTCCATCCAAATTAGAAAATAATTCCACCACAAGAAATTAAATGAAATTCTAGCCCATTTAAAAAAAATTGCACCAAAAAAGGAGCAAAAATGAGCAAGATATGGCCATTTGAAGTTGAACTACAAAATCAGAAAGCTCAACAGAGGGGGCCTGCCAATTTTCAAAAAAAAAGATGATGTCAGTGATTCACGATGTTAAATTTGATGGCCATCTAGTCATAGCCCAAACTTTGCCTCCTTGCTGGCTGGTTTACGTGTGGCGGGGTGGCCCACGTGGCAGAGGGGCCTGACAAGAGGGAGGCCGACATGCGGGGTCACCGATGACAGAGGGGTTGGGCCAGGAGATGAGGTCATGCGGGAGTAGATGCAGTTTTAGGTACAACAACAGCACAGATGGCGGCAATGATAGTGGAACAGGCGGGACAACACGACTTGCAAAAACTTTAAAGCTGTATAAATTTTTGCAGAATTTTTTTTAAATTTCAAAAATCCGTACCGTACCGCCCAAATTGGGCAAATGTTTTACTTCAAGCCCGAAATCTGATTTTCACCAAAATAGGCCGAATTTATAGTCAAAATTCATGGAAACGACCACTTGGACGCAATGGCAAGGTTGGATCTGGTCTAGGATGCCTCCAAAAGATGCTACTCCTCATATCTACCTCTTAACGTCACAATAATGCCTCTCAAGGATGAATCAATGACACTCTAATGGATTTGATACCATGTGAGATTTTTCCAAGATCAATAACTCAATGAAATGTACAAAATAGAGAGACAAAATATAGGACAAGAATAAATTGTATTCTCATGAATAGATAGGTGATGAAAAGATCAATAGTTGTTCATACAATGAATATGAGCCTACATATATAGGCAAGGCTATATGGATATGTGAGCACTCAAACATGACATGTGGCTCAATAAGAAACAAGGGTAGGTAGGAAATAGGTGTGGTAGGTAGGAGAAACAATAAAATATTCCACATGAGGTGGATCACCCACCGAAGGTGGAATTATCACTCCACAATAAGTGGATATGATAAATTAGTAACAAGATCACACCATAAAAGGTGGAAATTATCCTACACACACTATCCCAATGTGGCACAAACACCCAAGTGTCTCATACCCATAATTGCTATGAAATGCATGAACCTAAGTAAACTTAAGTAAGGTGTAATAATATCCAAGATGAATAATTATTTACACCAACAATAATAAACCTAAACCACCTTTCATTGCCCTTCGCAGAAAACACCTATCAGTGAACCACTCAAATTAGCATTAAAAACGCTCCTTGAAAATAATTTGAGCAGCTTACCAGAAGTAAGGGATTTCAAGCAAAAAGTTAAACCTGCATGGTGGAATGACATTCATTATTGTGAGTATCATCAAAGTAAGGGACATCAAACAAATGATTGTCAAAGATTGAAAGATGTCATTCAAGACTTGATAGACAACCCACACATGCCATCACTAGGAGTAAGGCTAAGGTAACTTTTTCGAGTCCTACAACCAACACACCCTCCACTTCTAAACAATATAATATAGTGGACCAATAGCAGAAGACTCCCGCACTAATATCAATACTAGAACTTTTAAAACTATCACCCACACATAAAGAGATTTTAGAAAGAGCTCTAATACATACCACAATCCCCAAAGATCTAGATGTTGATCAATTCCAAACCATGGTGGGACACATAACAACGCCTCATTGCCTATCCTTTACTGAAGATGATAACATGTCTTTACAACATCCACATAACGCTCCCTTGCATATCGAAGTACTCATCCATAAAACATGCGTTAAACGTGTCCTAATAGATGGAGGAGATGGCCTAAATATTTTTTCATTAAGTCTTGTTCGTGCCTTAGGTTATTTCAAAGATGCAGTTGATCCTCACAAAAATATCACAATCAAAGCTTATGATGAAGAAGAGCATTCCTCCAAAGGAATAGTAGTGTTGCTGATTAGAGTAGGACTTGTGCAAAAAGATATAGTATGTCAAGTTTTGGACCCAAATCTATCTTACAATATACTCTTGGGAAGACCATGGATCCATGACATGCAAGCTATTCCTTCAGATTACCACCAGTGCCTCATGTTTCCCTACAATGGGCAAGAGATCATAATTTCAGAAAACTCAAATCCGTTCCAATATTGCAATAATTTGAAACCAGTGCAAGAGGTCATTGTTCCACACAATAGAGAGGAATCTCCTTCTAGTACACCACTTAAAGAGAAGGCATTTGCCTCAATCTTAGAAAATTTTGAGAAAAATGTGCAATTGAAGGACACCGGGGTAGGAGAATATTCATTACCAGACTTACCACTCTCTCCAAAATCATATGGAAAGCTAGTGACGTCAAAACCACTTAAGATAATTGATGGGTCATTTGTCAAAGCATGAACTCTTTTTGAAGAAAATGAGGATAAAGATGTTTTACTATGGTTATACAAAGATGAAGAAGAAGCTCAACCAACGATTAACAATGTTAGCATCCCACTAGAGCAGTATGGAAAAGGATATGATATCATGCAGAAAATGGGATATGATGGCAGTGGTCCCATAGGAAAAAGAAAAGAAGGTATCTTAGAACCCCTACAACATCCTTCTCAACATGCTAAAGATAAATCAAGACTGGGGTTTGGACAGAGCAATCTAGATCCACAACAAGAAGAAGCAACTCACAAGCAACAAGAAGAAGAATATGAACAAAAACAAGAACTTGCCATTAAGAGAGAAGAAGAAGCTACACACAAACAACAACAAGAAGCAGTTTGTAAACAACAAGATGAAAAAGTAGCTCGCAAGAAACAGGAAGAGGCAAAGGAAAGAAGACAAGAAGAACTCGCTAAAAAGAGAGAAGAAGCTACCCATAACCTTTATGGACAAATTTTCAGACTACAGGCTTCTAGCGAAACGGATTCCTATGAGTAAAGGTGGGATTCATATCACACTGAACAATCTTTTGAAGATTCAAGTTATGTAAAAGATGTTGACGTCAATGTAGTCCACTCGTGTGAAGGACAAACGTCAGAGTACAGATTGCTTGAATTAGAATCACAATCTATCGATTCTGATTTCATGGAGGACAATCAAGAACTACTTGTGAGAGGTCATTCTAAGGAGGGTAACATATTGGACATAGAAATAATTATTGAAGACTTTGATATCTCCATTATGACCTTTAATGCCCTTGACACACAACAATCTGATGATCCTTTACCTTTGGTACATCCTGAACTAATTGATTGGGAAAACGATGGACCCATTGAGATGGACACCTTTTCTAACGATCATGTCATTTCTCTATATCTCAATGCAATAGAACCTAAAACAAATTCCACCATTGAAGACAGTAACACATCTTCTACTCGAGGGGGTGCCAAATCTCTCGGCCACAAATGTGAAAATAAAAAACAAATATCAGGTGTAATGCTGAAAACCATTTAATGGCAACATTAGATCAAGGAAAAGTAAAAAGAAAGGACGTATCTAGTGGTGAAAACCTCTTTGAGGCACCAAAGGATGGGAGATTTGACACTCTTCTTGAATATTATCAAGAAAGATATTGTGTATTGATTGAGCCAACAAAATTAGTTAATATTGGTACCTCAGAAAATCCAAAGATTTTGCACCTAAAAGCATCATTATTAGAGCAAGAGAAGAAAAACTACATTGAGTCCTTCAAGTAGAGACAAATAAAATTTTCTTGGTCATATGAAGACATGCTAGGATTAGATCCAAATCTTATAATGCATAATCTAAATGTCTCTCCAGGGGCTAAACCTATAAAACAAAAATTGAGAAAAACACATCCCCACATAGCCTTATTGGTCAAAGTAGAATTCAAGAAACTACTAGATGTGGGGTTTATCAGGCTAGTAGAATATCTAGAGTGGGTATAAAATATAGTTCTTGTTTCTAATCCAAACAAGAGTACCAGGGTATGCACAAACTTTAGAGGTCTCAATAAAGCGTGTCCAAAGGACGATTTTCCTTTACCAAACATAGATATCATTGTGGACTTAACAACTAGACACATCATGCTTTCTCTCATGAATGGTTTCTCAGGCTATAATCAAACCAAAATAGCATCTGAAGATCAGGAAAAGATGGATTTCACATGCCCTTGGGGTACTTTCTATTGGAATGTAATGCCTTTTGGGCTCAAGAACGCACGTGCTACATATCAAAGAGCGATGACAACAATTTTTTATGATATGATGCATACATTTATGGAAGATTTTGTTGGTAACCTACTGGCTAAATCTGTTGGCTTGATGATGATTGTAATGTATTCATCATTTATTGTTATTGATGAAACACTCACACACACACATATGATTATATTGACTATCGGTGTAACTTCAATTGTTTACACTGTCAACCGGTACTTTGTGTTGACCAATATGTGCATAAGAGACAAACAATGGTTATACTAAGTTGACATCAAGATGAAGATCAAGTGGAGACTCAAGGACAATGGTTCATATGTTTGATTCAAAATCATTATTAATTGTTCCAACCAGTATTTGTTAATTTTTGTGATGAGTTACTAGCACTGACTACTTGGCGGTAATTTTTGTGATGAGTTATGATCACTTGTCTAGATACACTGCACTTTGGAAATTGTGTCATGATTTCCTTAGGCTGACATGAAATCTGAATGTCTATATATATCGACATCTCAGTAAATCTTTATATGTGATGGTATGCATAAAGAGTAATTTTTTTTTTGTTGAAGAGCGATAAGTGTTAAGATGAAGAGTGTGTTGAAGAGCAGTGTTGAATGTAATTAGAAGGATCTAATCAAGAAAGTATTGTGCTACTCAGAATAGATCAAACCATTCTTGTTTTTTTCTAACCATTACAACAGAATCAAATCCCTTAACCGAGTAAGCTCTAACAAGATTCAATGTATAAATCCTTTAGCAAGGTGATCCATTAGTTTGGATTCTTAAATCCTCCAGCGAGGTTACTCCTAACAGGGTACTACTCTTAACAGGGTATGAGCTTCTAATCAAGCTTTGGGATCTCTAACAAGTTTCGCTCCTAGCAGAGCACTTTATAGACCTTAACCGGTCAGTTATCTATTACTACAGATAGTTAACTTGTGAGGTCCATCTCACCATGGTTTTTACCTATTTGGGTTTTCCACGTATAAACACTTGTGTTATGGTGATGCTTTACTTTTTGTGGATGTTGTAATATCATTTTGGATTGCATGCATTGTGTTTAAAAGCTTTGTTAAGTTCATCTACTGGTTAGTGTTTGAAGTAGTGTTTAATTTGGTGTCACTGATTCAACCCCCCCTCTCAGTGCTTTTCAAGTCCATCAAAATCACACACTAGAGAAATACATATGGAAATCCTAGGTAAGATCTTTGACAAATTAGAAAACTTTAAGCTACAGTTAAATCCAAAGAAATGTGCTTTTGGAGTCACATCTAGCAGACTTCTGGGATATATTGTTTCAGAGCGAGGGATAGAAGTAGACCCGACTAAAGTAAAGGAAATCATGGAAATAAAATCTTCTAAAAATATCAATCAACTATGTTCTCTCCAAGGAAGATTTTAGTCCATCAGAAGGTTCACCACTCAATTAGTAGATAGGTGTTATCCTATTGCTCATCTACTGCATAAAAATGTTGCTTTCAAATGGGATGACAAATGTGAACAAGCCTTCAATGAAATAAAAGAATATCTGATGAATCCACTTGTGTTGATGTCACCAATCCAATGCAAACCATTGTTTCATTATATATCAGTCACTAATGTATCATTGGGAGCTTTGTTAGCACAACAAGATCATGAAGGAAAATAACAAGCCATCTATTACATAAGTAGGACCTTAGTTGGATATGAGCTCAATTACTCACCTATT
This sequence comes from Cryptomeria japonica, assembly GCF_030272615.1. Lineage (NCBI taxonomy): Eukaryota > Viridiplantae > Streptophyta > Pinopsida > Cupressales > Cupressaceae > Cryptomeria > Cryptomeria japonica. The sequence continues at coordinate 488,172,361 of NC_081413.1, forward strand.
GAGAAAGCATGTCTAGAAGTAGTGTTTGCATCCCAGAAGCTGTGACACTATATGCTAACCCCCTCAATCAAACTAATAGCCAAAATAAGATCCATTGAAATATCTTCTTGGCAAGGTGGCCTTAATAGGTAGATTAGCAAAGTGGATGATGATCTTGAGCGAGTTTCATATTGAGTATGCTGATAGAAAATCCATCAAAGGGAAGGTGATCATCAACCAATTTGCAGAGGCACCACTCTATGACGATCATACATTGCACATTGAATTTCCAGATGCTGATGTCCACACAGTTACCAAGAAAACTTGGTAGTTGTATTTTCATGGTTCTTATACATAGCATGGATCAGGAGTGGGCATACTATTCATCACATCTCAAGGTCATACCATTTCGAAGTCATATAAATTGAATTTTACTTGCACCAACAATATGGCAGAATATAAGGCATTGGTCACAAGAATCAAGATGGTTGTAGAATGGAACATCACAAATTTCTAGGTTTATGGAGATTCTCAGCTAGTAATCAATCAAGTCAACGATAATTACAAAACAAAAGATGATAAACTAATGCCTTACAAAAGGATGGTCAATGACTTCAAAAAGTACTTTGTGGAAAATTATTTTGAACAAAACCCAAGAAATGACAATAAAGCAGCAAACACCATGGCTTCAATTGCGTCTTTACTCCAAACACACAAAAACCAAGATCGTTACAAATCCCTGGTGGAAGAATTGTTTTATCCTGCCTATGATTGTCCTAATAACCAACTCATATGCCACCTAGTTGGACCTGATTCCTCCTGCTATGGCCAAATATATACCTACTTGAAAGATGGTACCCTTCCTCCTGACCTATCAAGAAACTAAAAGTAGAGTTTCATTCAACAATTTTCTCTCTACACTATTATCGTGAATACACTCTATAGACGAGGTCTGGAAAATACTTTCCTTAGATGCCTTAAGCAAGAAGAATCTGAGAAGGCCTTGAAACAATTTCATAATGGTATCTGTGGTACTCATTCAAGTGGTCTTACTCTCCCAAAAAAACTCATACGATTGGGATATTATTGGCCAAATTTGGAAAGAGATTCTTTTCAGTTCATTAAGAAGTGTAAGCATTATCAAATCCATGGCAATCTCATACATGCACCATCTTAGGAGCTCAATGCTTTAGCAACATCCTGGCCTTTTTGTCAATGGGGTCTTGACCTAGTGGGAAAAATTCATCCTCCTTCTTCCAATATTCCAAATTTATTCTCATAGCTACCGAATATTTCATAAAAATGGATTGAAGCAGTATCTCTCACAAATGTCATAGGGAAACTGATTATTTCTTTCATATTGAATTATATTATATGTCGCTATGGCATTCCCATGACTATCATTACTGATAATGGATGACCTTTTAAGAATCAAGATGTACAAGAACTCTATGAGAAATTTGAAATTCAACATACATTCTCGACACCATATTATCCTCAAGGGAATGGTCAAGCAAAAGCATGAAATAAAACAACTTTGAAAATCCTAAAAAAGACAGTCAATGATGTTGGCAGAGATTGTCTTTTTCAACTGAATCCTGCTCTATGGGTGTATTGTACCAGTATCTACACACCCACAGTGTCACCCCATATTCTCTTGTTTATGGATATGAAGTCATATTTCCTATTGAGGTAGAAATACCATCTCTGTTTGTATCACTCAAGGGTCTTATTCCAGATGAAGAACAATGAGTGTTTAGGATACAAGAGCTATAATTATTGCAAGAACACCACCAAAATGCCTTTGATCATTTGAGAGCATACCAACAAAGAATGTCACGAAGCTACAATCACAAGGTTAAGCCTAGGGCATTTCAAGTTGGAGATCTAGTGCTAGAAGAGAATCCATGTAACCAACATGATCAAGAAAAGAAAGGGAAGTTTGAGCCAAATTGGTTGAGCCCCTTCATCATTCACAGCTGCATATGGATCCAGTGCTTATCAGTTATCAACACCTGAAGGAGATCCGCTTGAAGAACCTATTAACAGTCTGCATCCCAAAAAGTTTTATGTCTGGAAAATTATAAATAAAAATAAAAAAAGAAAGAAAATTAAAAAAAATCAAAAAAAAAGAAAAATACAAAAAAATAAAAAAAAAGCAAAAATCCAAAAAATGAAAAAAAGAAAGAAAAATGAGAAAAAGTGCAATAAAAACAAATAGTGAAAACTTGGAAATAGGTGCTATTTGTAAGCTAGCTTTTTCATCTATTCGGTCACGCATCTTTTTGCTTGCATCCATTTGCTACCATTGTACATATTCAAAATAAAACCTTTTGTGCATAATCAGACATCATAGGTAAATCCTCACCATGGTTTGGATAATTGTATATGATGCTTTGCAAAAAGGATTAGAATAGTAATACAAACACAACAACACAAGAAACAAGTTCAAACATTAGTGTTAGCAACAAAAGATTATCCTAAGCAAGCATATCAAGAGAGATATTAAACATGAAATCGAAAACATGCAAATATAAAAGAGATAAAATACACTCGTCCAAATGTTAACCAAGATGCTCATAGTTGCTCCTCCCCTATTCCTCTCCTCTCCAAGTTCCACATGGGTGTAGCTCTCAACTTTGTACTACTATGGAAGTCTTATGGAGATTCAAGATTGAAGATGGTTATGAAAATATGCAAATGCAAGCTAGCTAGGAATGAGAGAAAATGAGTTAATTATCTATTATCAATTTTAACCAAAAGACAATGTGGATTATGATTTTACTCTAAAATGCTCTCTAAAATTCACTATAACTTAGATGCATACAAGATTTCATGATCTGGATTATGAAGGAATGAACTCTATTTATAGGAAAAATAGAGAAATGGATGGTTGAGATTGAGTAATCTCAACAAGGATTGGGATTGATGGGTTTATGATCCATGTGAGGGTTTTCAATCCAACCCCAGGATGACAAATGTCATCATGAGATGGGTTGGGAGGAGAGAGAAGAAGCATTAAATGCTTGACATGACTTGAAGGTTAACTTGGGAGGTAAGGTTAGTGTTGAGTTGAATGAATAAAGCCACTATCCAATAAATAATGCCTTTATCCAATGGATAAACTATTGTGCAAGAGTTAGTGAGGATAACAATGGTCAAAGCAATAAATGCTTGAAGAGACCCATGAGTCAAATGAGGGTTGAGTTAGAGGTAAAGTCTCTAACCATGTGGGCAAGTGGATTTAACCATAAATGGTTATGTAAGATCCATTAATGGTCATGTAAGAGCCATTAGTGGTTTGGAAGACTTTAGGGGTTAGCTTGTTGAACATATAAAGCATTAAATTATTTTCAAATACTTTGGAGGCTTTGAGAAGTGACTTCAAGTTGCTTAGGAATGTGACAATATTTAGGAGATGGATTAGGCTAATTAGGAGCGGTTAGAAGAATCTAGAAAGTGGTTAGAAGAGTCTAGAAGGGGATTTAGGATTGCAAGTGGGTTTGGTGGGTGAGGGAAAATAGAATTTTATTAAAATTAAATTAATTTATTTCAATTGTGGTTGCAACTTGCATTTGTAGGAGAATGCAAGTGGGAGGGGGTAGTTTAGGGATTTAAATAAATGTTTTATTATTTATTTAAAAGAGGAAAAGGGGGGTTAGATAAAATAAATATGTTTTATTCATTTAATTGATTTAGAATGTAGCTCAATGAATTAATTTAAATAAATTCAATAATTTATTTAATTAATAGGAGAAGGGGTTGATGATGAATTAATTAACTGACTATTGATGGTTAAATAATCAAATAAATAGTAAATATTCATTTAATTAAGTGGACAGATTTATGTGACTACATTTGCCCCTCTTTGAGACGGTGCGGTTTATCGTGTCATTTCAAAGAAAGAAAAATAGGTGTGAAGAAATATACCCCATAAATATTAATTTAGTGGGTGGTATGCCCCTTCAAGAGATGGGCTGAAAAATTTCAAAAAATCGGGCGATCTCTCGAAAAAGGACGAAAAGTAGAGGGGAGGTAGAATAGAAAAAATTAGCACTAATGGTGAACGAATGGAAGAAATCAGAATTAAAACAAAGAAATAAGAGGCATTGGAAGTTCACAGGGACCACGACGACGAGCGGGGAGAAATTGGGTTAGGGCTAGAGGGTATATATGGGGGTGAATGAGTAAAAACAGGTTCATTTGCATCCATCTCCGTAGCAATTTAGAGCTCTGATAGTGACTTTTGGTGGAGTGAGCAGTGATCATCATGTCGGTACCTATAGTAGATCATCGACTAGAGTGGATCCGTCGATTCCAGCGGCCAGATGACTACGGACCAGGGGTACAAAAATTTGAATTTGTTCTTTTTATGCTTTTTTGATATTTTTTTGCAAGCGTCCAAGTCTAATCAAGACAATACAGTTTTAGCGCTTTTGTTAGCCCAAATAGCGATTTTGTGCCGCAATGGCGCTCTTGGGTGGTAGTTTTAGCGTCGTCGATGGGTGTAGCACATTTGTATATTAGTAATAGTGCGATTGCATTGTTAGCGCTATTGGATCAATGTTGTAGCGCTATTGTCATGGAATGGCGCATTTGTGTGGTTCATTTAGCGCTTGTGTGGTTTTAGCTCTATTGTGTATAGATTGTAGCGCGATTGTTAGTAGAATAGCGCTATTGTCCAAAAAATAGATGCCCCAATGTTCGGAAAATGATCTCCTGATGCCTGTGTTGGGTGGATGGATAGATGACTTGTTTTGAATCATAGCCACCCCATTAGGACTAGGTCATTATGATAAATGCCTATTGTAGTCTAGGTTTGCCATGATCGCTTACCTGTTGAGACTCGAAGATACTTGATCAAAGTATTTGTTGATAGTCTAGGTTTAAACTTAAGAAAGTTTGAAACAAAACAACTGATGATGATGTTTGATGTGTGTATGTGTAGGAGGATCTTCCCGTCTTACAGATGCCGGAGCAGCATCTTGCCATACAGCAGCTGCGAGGGCAGTTGATAGAGATAGAGGTATATTGTATTGCTTCGACTAGTTTATACGATATGTTGTATCTCCCTGTGATTTTGATGAATCATGGACTGATGACAACACTAGTTGAGCAATTGCATAGTGAGACGTGTACCTTCCACCTGGCGACAAGAGAGATGATAGTTACCCTAGAGGATGTGTAGAGGATACTACACATCCCAATCCAAGGGGAGCTGGTGACATATGATCGAGCATTGGGGACAACAGCTATGTGATGAATGTTTCCAGAGGACGTGTATATTCATGATGGCTCGATAGCATGGGAGGAGATTGCTGCCTTGTATGAGCCACTACCAGCTATTTTATCAGGCACTATTGGGAGCTTGCTTTTCCCCAATCGACGATCACATGGACTGGTTGTGGGTTGGGGCCAGGTCATAAAGCACATGGTGACAGATGGGACCCGCTATGCATGGGAACCATGCATGCTTTCACATTTGTACAGGGAGCTACATGAGGGTGTATATCGAGAGATGAGTTCTCTAGGGGTAGGGATTACATTGCTACATATCTGGGCATGGGAGCACCTGCCAGTGACATGACCGGTCAGCTTGAGGTTTAGGGCAACAAATCAGCCCTATGTGTATATGTATGGAGGTATGATGAGCCAGCCCCACTTGGGGAAGTTGGAGTTTTGGCAGCGAGCATTAGATGATTTGGATACAGTGATATGGAGGCCATATATTGAGTGTGAACCTTGGGAGGATGATGTAGAGGCCTTGCTATATGTATTTATGACACAGTTTTTGATTGGTAGGAAAACCTACAATGTAGAGAGACAGGTACTAGGTAGAGTGATGAGACAGTTTGGACGAAGGTAGGGGTTGCTGAGGTGATCAAGGGAGTATGCACGGGAAGTATGAGAGAGATTTAAGTGGGGGCCAGTGTTACCGTACAATCAGACCCTAGCCAAGTTTCGGACCTTACAGGCGAGACCATGACATATGAGGCTCGAGATTGTGGATGCAGGGGTGATAGAGGAGTACACGCAGTATCGTACTACACATCCTATTCCACACATTTTAGATCCAGCCGAGCTGATACCATCCTTTGAGGATGACATGAGACAGTGATGGAGGAGGAGAGGAAGCCGAGGAGTAGGAGGAGGGGATGGAGGTGATGGAGGAGGAGGAGAAGATGGAGGTGGAGGAGGAGGTTGAGGAGGTTTTGGAGGAGCAAGAGGAGGTGGAGGGGTTGGGGGTGGATTTGGAGGTGGAGGTGGTGGAGGAGGATGATTACAGAGGAGAGGTAAAGGGGGACAACCATTGCGACTGTCATAGGGTCCTTTGATACAGGGAGCAGCCAGAGTAGGAGGTAGCGATATTGGTGAGGGTGGAGCACCGATGGAGATGGGAGAGGGAGCTACAGGTGGAGGAGAGGATCCTATGGAGATGGGAGGGGGAGACCTGCAGGAGCACATGATAGTATATTTACAGACTTGACTAATAGCAGCTGAGGCACGGTTGGAGGATAGTGAGGCAGAGATTGCAGCTAGAGATGTTCAGTTGTTTGCATGGGAGTCAGAGTTGACAGTAGTGAGGTGAGAGCGAGATGATGTAGTTGATAGGGTGATCTAGCTGCAGGAGAGAGTTTGGGTCTTGGAGGGAGCACAGGGACATGGTTTTACTGATTCGATGGTGAGGGAACTACAACAGACAGGTGGAGAGATTGACTATTGGTAGGGTTTATATGAGCAGGTGGTGCCATCCAATTAGCGGGCATTGAGCTATTCCCAAATGCAACCAGTGAGGTCAGAGTGATCTTAGAGGATACAGAGCAGTGGTGGTGTTATGGGTCCTCCATGATGAGATAGTGCAGGTGGAGCAGGGGGTAGTGGTGGAGTAGGTGGTGATGGTGGTGCAACATCTAGCCAGAGTGCCATTTGAGAGAGTTTATGTACTTGTTACATTGTTATTTTGGATTGTGACTTGGATGGCTCTTGGTAGCCGATATATTTTTGACATCATTGTACTCTGATACATGTATGTTTTTGCGAGATGATATATGAGGAGATCCCATATTTTGTGATGATATGCATATTGATGATATGTATGGGTTTATGCAGGATGATGATTTATAATTTATGCTTAGATGCATGCTATGGATGATTTTGCTTTCTATATGTGTATGGTGATGATTTTATGATTTCTATATGCATGTTATGGATGTGGTGCTAACATGTGGATGCAGGTTAGCAGATGTATGATACTTTGTTGTAATGCGGTTATGTGATGCAGTGCTGACTATGTATGCATATTGATGAGTGAATGATGATGATTATGGGATAGATAATACTTGTTTTATGTTGATGATATGAGGATATGAGTAAATGATGCAGGTTGTTTAGGATGAACCTAAATGAATCAAATGTTTATGTTCCTAAATGAATGCATTTTTTACATGTATAAACAAATGCTGAGACAAATGTTTTTGTATGATTCTAAATGAATGCACTTTATATGGATAAACAAACATGTGAATACAAATATTTATGTATGAAGGCACTTGAAAGAAATGTATTTAAGTAATGTGATGTAAAAATGAATCTAAATGACTTAAAAAGATTCCAAACATAACTAAGTGATAAATGAAAGTGAAATGACAATGTAAATAAATGCAACTAAGGGATGATGAATAATTGCACCTTAATGCAATTAAAAGAATAACGAATAATTGCACCTTAATGCAATTAACATGATAATGAATAACTGCACCATAATGCAATTAACATGAAAGGAATGCATAATGAATGTTGTGAAAATGATTGCACTATATGAATGAATGAATGCTCTTGATAACCAAATGCACTTAAATGAAATGCAAGTAAATGATAATAAATGCATCTGATGTGTTAAATGCCTTAAAGTGGATTAACAAATTAATGCACTTAAATGATTATTGAAATGAATTGAAGTGAAACTAAATGATAATGAATTAAATGCAGTTTATGTCACTAACATGAGAATGCCAAGCCTACATTATTTATAAATGCAAGTTGGTGAGAATTTGCAAATGTGGAATGCAAATGTGAGATGATGTATCAGAGAACTTCATCACGATTTTGTACCCAAGACAAGTTATTTGCATGCAACAATGGATATGAATAACGAATGAGCAAATGGATGGGTGATATGCAACAGAATGCAATATAAATAGATGAGATGGAATGACGTTCCATAGAGTATTCATAGTGCTTTATTTTCCTCATTGAGCATGGTAGTATTGTTCTTGGCCGAGGTAGTAGGAACCAAGTTTGGAGCATTTCACCTGTAAGAAAGCATTTGAGACAAGTAAAAGAATGGGACCCTCCATTCTGGTTCGTGTGTAGATGGTCGAGGTATACGTTGTAGTCAGTAAGACATAGTGATCCATAATTAGATTTTTGCATATGATCACATAGCTTAGTGAACTTCCCATGTAGACACCATTAGTACATGCCCCAAAACTTCATTGGAACAATTCAAAAATAATAAATAAAATGATACTTAGGAACCATCCTGACTACTCTAATCACTTGTGGATATCCCAGAGTACATAGGAACCTGATATAAATGAATAAATAACTAACAAATCGACCAAGTACTTGATAGCTTAAACATAATTTTCCTGTCAAAGAAAATGTTATCATGTCTTTGTTTTGGAAGGAAGGATGCAACCTTGTTAAGATAGTTGTGTGTATCTGTGTTGATTGATTGATTGATTTGATAAGTGATCATTGTTTGAGTAGCTCCAAATGTTTGTTTGATGTTTGTTTGCGATGTGTATGTACAAAGGGTTTTATGCGTTGCCATGTTTTTAATTGATTTTTTATGTTTTATCATGTTTTTGGATTTTGTGAGTGTTTTTGAATGTTTTTGGATTTTGTGAGTGTTTTTTGAATGTTTTTGGATTTTGTGAGTGTTTTTTGAATGTTTTTGGATTTTGTTTCCAAACAGTTTTGAATGAGGAAATCAATGAATCACAAATAATGTAGAATCCACTTCCATCAATAGGTTAAGAGTATTGCCCCCAGTTTAGACATTACTATGAAAAGCAAGATGCAGGACACATGAAGTACTATCCCTAATTGCAAATCAATAACAAGCCATGGTTTGAATGATGAATGAATGGATGAAATGGATGTGATCGCAACAAGTCTGAAAGACAATGGAGCCATAGCCTTTACGAGTGGTGCATGTTTGCCAAGTTTTCACCATCATACTTACCCAAGGTGCCAGCGGAGTGGGTTGTTCATCGTTTGGATGCATGATTTGTCTTTTTACCATTTTTTTTTTTTGTATTTTCTTCAAGACATTTTTCTGAATGTTTTTGGTGTTTTTCTGGTATGTATTGGAGCCTGATGCTCTGTACAACTTATGTATGAAATCGTTTGAGGTGCATGTTGTTGATCGGATCTGTGAGCGGTTCTCCTTCAGAAGTAGCAAACTGATATGCCCCAAATCCAAATATAGCAGTGATAACATATGGACCCAGCCAATTTGATTCAAACTTTCCTTGATGTTTTTTGTTTGGTTGATTATGAGGATTCTCCGTGAGATCAATATCACCTACCTCAAATGTATGAGGTGTAACCTGATGATTATAGCTTCTACTCATTCATTGTTGATAGGCCTTGAGGTGGTTGTATGTAGCTTGTCATCTTTCATCAAGTAGCTCCAAGTCTTGAAGATAGGAAACTCGGTATGCTTCATCATCTATCAGATTATGCAAAGAAACCTATAGAGATGGTATCTCAACCTCAATAGGAAGGATGGCTTATGCGCTATAGACTAGTGAGTAGGGATTTGCACCTGTAGGGGTTTGAATGATAGATCGATACGCCCATAGTGCTGGATTTAATTGAACGTGCCAATCATGACCAGCATCTTTGACTATCTTCTTGAGGATTCTCAATATGTTTTTATTTGATGCTTCGACCGGACCATTGCCTTGTGGGTAATAGGGGGTGGAAAAATAGTGTTGGATTTGAAACTTCTCACAGAGCTCACGAACATCCTGATTTTTGAAAGGAAGCCCGTTTTCTATGATGATGGACATGGGTATACCATACTGATAGATGATGTAATTAAGGATGAATGGGGTGATCTGCTTGCCGGTGACAGGTAAATGGAATAGCTTCGATCCACTTTGTGAAGTATTTGGTGGTGATAATGATAAATTTGTGGCCGTTGGATGAAGATGGACAAATTTTACCCACAAGGTCAAGTACCCATTGACAAAAGGGCCGTAGTGTTGTGATTGGTTGTAATTCCTATGCTGGTGCATGTATCAGGGCTCTGTGAACTTGGCACTTCTTGCATTTTCTCACAAAATAGTAGGATTCTTTTTCCATGGATGGCCAATAGTATCCAGTGCACATGATCTTCTTTGCAAGTGAAGGACCGCTTGAGTGAGCCCTGCAAATTCCTTTATGTACCTCTTCCAAGGCCTTTGTTATCTCATCTTTTTCCAAACATCAACGGAGAGTACCATCAATACTTTGTTGGTATAGGGTTTCGGCAATGATGGTGTATCGAGCGGTTTGGCGAATAAAGGTTTTGTATTGGTTATTGGATTGGTTAGGAGGGAGTGTGTGATCACGGAGGTAGGTGTAGAACTCATCGTACCATGGGGATTTGGAACTGACTAGGCGATATATCATTTCAGTTTTGGGGATATCATATGTGGGGATCCAAAGCTATTCTACCAAGAACTCGTAGTGTGTTGAATTTGGAACCGACTAGGCTATGAACTCAATTACACACCTATTGAGTGTGACTGCTAGGCAAGCTCGCTCAATAGGTGTGTAATTGAGTTCATAGCCTAACAATGTGTGAGAGATATAGTATACATCACACTCTTTTCCTTCTACATTATGTTGTGTTACCAGTACTCCTAATGTCATATTTGTAGCTGAAATATATAACAATAGAGGTCTACTTGGATCCGGTGGGATTAGCAAAGGTGTATTCATCAGGTAATCTTTAAGCATTTGGAATTCTTGCTGGCACTTTGTATCCCATTGAAAGTGAATATTCTTGTATAATAGATGCATGAAGGGATGACACTTATCAGCCAATTGTGCAATGAATCTCCGAATTGATTGTAGCCACCCCTGTAGTGTCTTTAACTGACTGATGTTCTTGGGAGATGGCATGTCCATGATTGCTTTGACTTTCACCGGATCTACTTCAATGCCTTTGCTTGAGATTTGCTCTAATCTAGCAAAGATTTGACCCAGGATTGCTAGATGACCTTCTCTTGTTAATGATTTAGTGAGTAAATCATATAATCCTCTATTATAGTGTGCATTAGGTCATGAAAGATGGTTGTCATCACTCTCTGATAGGTTTCCCCTGCATTTTTTAGACCAAATAGCATCACATTCCAACAATAGGTTCCCCATGGGCATGTGAAAGCAATTTTATGTTGATCCTCTGGAGCAATCTTGATCTGGTTGTACCCTAGAAATCCATCCATAAGAGAAAGCATGGCATGACCTACTGTGAGATCGAAAATCATGTCGATGTTTGGTAAGGGGAAGTCATCCTTCGGGCATGCCTTATTCAAATCTCTGAAGTCAGTATAGATATGGATGCCCCCATTAGGATTGCCGATAGGTACAATGTTGGAGATCCAATCAACATAATCGATTGGTTAGATGAAACCAACATCTAAGATCTTTTTGAGTTCTACCTTGACAAGCACAACAATTTGTGGGTGCATCTTTCTGAGCTTTTGTTTTACCGGTTTAGCTCCTTATGCCACGGTGAGATGACACATGACCAAATTAGGATCTAGACCAGGCATGTCTACATAAGACCATGTGAAGTTGATTTGACACTTCTGGAAGAATTCTACAAATTTTGGTTGTTCGTCTGGAGTGAGTAGAGATGCCAAATGTATTTGGTGAGGAGTCTCAGGGGTCCCCACATTGAATTATTTTGTTTCTTCAATTAGGATTGTCAATCTCTCTTGATTTGTACTAGAAGGGAGGATGTCAAACCTTTCATCCTCAGACGCCTCAAAGAGGTTTTCACCTTTGGATACGCTCTTTATTTTTAGTTTTTGTGGATCAACAAGTGCCATTGTGTGGTTTTCACTCGAAGATCCATGTTTTGTTGTGATATTTTTGTAGCTGAAAGGTTTGGCATCTGCCCCAAAGTATGTTGTGCTATTAAGTTCGATGGAAAATCCAACTTTGTGATCCCTGCTTGGTATGTGATCCTGTATTTCTAAAAAGTCGATGAGCACCTCATTGTTTTGGAAGTGATCCAAACATGGGGGATTTGGTTGGTTCCAGTTAATGAGTTCAAGGTGGATAATGGGCATGACCTCATCAATTAAGTTAAGTTCAGAGGAGGCATCAGTGGGGGTTAAGATAGATGAGTGAAGTTCATTGATGGTACTCTCCTTGTCAGGTTCTAGTGTCAGATTTGATGTAGGACCTATGGAAGGTGTTGCTTCCTCACGACCCCAAAAGGTTTTAATCCAAGCCTCTCTATAAATTGGGATATCTTTACGAGGCAGAAGAGGTGACATGTCTTCCTCATCTGAAGTATTTAGATTCACTGTATCAAATTCCCACTCATGCGAGTCAGTCTCTAAATCACTCTCTAACATCCTATTACTGTACCAGTCTGGGGTGTCTTTTGTATTGAAGAGTGTTTTGGTCACATGTGTATGCACTTTTATAGGTGGGATTGTGGGTGTTGTTGGTAGGATTGTAGGAGTTGTTGATGTTGTTGGTGCCACTGGTAGGATTATCAGTATCGTTGAATCTACTACTGGGAGTATCAGTGTTGTTGGTGCTACTGCTATTTTTGATATAATTATCAGTGCTATTGAGGCTGCCGATGGTACTGATGTTGCTGATGGAGTTATGGGGTTTTTTGATGCTGTGGGTGCTACTGCTACTGCTACTGATGGTTTTATCAGTCTTGTTGGTGCAATGGGTGTGAGTGATGCTTCTAATTTGATTATCAGTCTTGTTGGTGAAACTGGTGCTACTGGTGCTACTGATGGGATTATCAGTTTTGTTGGTGCAGTGGGTTTCGTTGGTGCCACAAAGATAATCAAGGAGGGACTCCTTGGAGTAACTATTTGATACATAGGTTTGATGGGTTTACCTTTGAATTTGAGCTTAGGAAGAGTTTCTTTTTGAAAGCCTGATCCAGTGTTATCTTTGGGTTTCAACTCAGGTTGCAAGGGCTCGTGTCGTCCTTGTTTGCAATGTCCCAAAGCACTCTGACCATCATAGCCCATTCTTTGCATAATGGTGAGGCCTTTTCCATATTTATCAGTAGGAAGCTTAGCCTATGGGATTTCTGTGGTGATATGGTCTTTGTAGATCCATTATGCTAGGTCCTCATCTCTGGTTTCCTCTTCCTAACTTTTACCAGGGATAAACTGCACCAAAGTGCATGCTTGCTTGGCCAATGGTGGTTGAAGAAACTTTTGAGGTTTTCCACGAGTTCTAGGGGAGGTGGGTAATTTCCCAACACAAAAGAGTTGGCTTAGATTATATTCCCCATGACCTTCCTCTGCCATTTTCATTTTTTAGCTTCTCTTGCTTTGGTAAAGGGGTGATTGAGCTGGAAAGAGAGGCCGGACTAACATATGATGTGGACTGGATAGCTTCTTTGTTGTTAGGAACGATAATCTCTGGCTGATGGTTAATATTGTTACAATATGCAAATGGATTTGCATCGCCAAGGATTGTGATTTCTACACCATTATGGGGAAACTTGATACATTGATGATAGGTGGATGGAACGACTTGCATGGCATTTATCCAAGGTCTTCCTAACAACAAATTATATGGCAGAGGAAGGTCTAGAACTTGACAGATGATGTGCTTCATCACTGGGCCCACTCTAACAGGTAACACAACCGCTCCTTTGGAAGAATACTCTGCATCATCATAGGCCTTAATGGTTATCTTTTTGCAGGGGTCCACTGATTCAACTACATATCCCAATGCTATGGCCAACTGTAAGGTGAATATATTCAGGCCGACTCCATTGTCAATCAAGACTCACTTGATTCTGTGTTGTTTAACAAATCCTTCAATGTGAAGGGACGTGTTATGTGGTTGTTGGAATGAAGCATTGTCACTTTTGGAAAAAGTGAGGCATGGTGATGACCTGAGACTACCAACCATGGCTTGAAATTGATCTGTGTTAAGGTTGGCGGGGACTGACGCTTCTTGGAGAGCTTGATCCAAGATTATTTTATGTGAAGGGGATAAGTGCAAAATCTCTAATATGGATAGGGATGGATGGTGTTCCTTGTGGAGCTGCTTTAATAGTGATCCTACTACGACGTGTAACAACATTGCAGGCAGGATTTGGATCTTTGATGGTGAGGGTTGCAGCTTGTTCATCAGCTTCATAGAAGTGATTCACAATATAATTATAGGCAACTTGTGTATAATTAGTTGTATCTGTGTTTTGCCCTGAGGTGGAAGGACCCCTTTTATCATGTGATGGAAGCAGATTCTTGAACATTAGATGATCATCATTTGATGTTTTTGGGTCATTTCCTTCGATTTCAATTTCTCCTCAGTCAATAAGATCTTGAACAAGATCTTTCAGTCTATGGCAGTTACTCATTTTATGCCCTTCCCTTAGTGGAATTCACAATGTTCATTATCTCTCCACCATGGAGGTTTGACCTGAGGTTCATAGTTAGATGTCTTCGGTAAGGTCACCAGATTCAAAGAGACCAATTGACGCAATTCATTTTGATGGGTTCCCCTAAGGGTGTGTATGTACGTTTTGGTTTATAGTTTTGTTGTCGTTGTCTTGGTTCCTCTTGCAACACATTGTGACCTTGATTTTGTGGAGGAGCAATGGTGTTGTTTTTAGGAGGGGGATTTTGCCCTACAAATCTGACCACAAGTTGTGCAATTTTTACATTCCTTGCATCTATGACCCCATCATTGACGATGTTCTTGTTCTTATTCCAGAAGTTGGGTTTATCATTGTTAAAACACGGGCGAGGGCCATCTTTTGGTTCATTGTATATTTTGACAAGTCCCTTTTTGATAAGGGCCTGTTCACATTTTAATCCCTGGGTGATCATGTCTTCAAAGGACTCTGTGCCCTTCATGTCTAGATGGAAATAAATATTTCCACTAGCTCTCGTTCAGGTAGATGAAGAGAATGTCTACTAGACAATTGCATCCACCATTGTAGGAAAGCTGAAAACAACTCCCCTGGCTTTTGTTTGGTATTGCATAGATCTGCCATGGTAACATCATGTTCTATGTTGTGTGAATAATGTGTGAGGAACTTTTGGACTAGTTCCTCAAACGTCCTAATGCCACCTCGTAATCGAGAAAACCATTGCGTGGTTGTTCCCCCCAAACTCTGAGGAAAGAGGCGCATTAGATAGGTGTCTTCATAAGCCACTTCTAGGCAAGCTAAGTGAAATTCCTGGACATGATCTCTAGGGTTTTGTTTTCCCTGATACTTTTCAAACTTAGGTGTTTCAAACCCTCACGAAAAAGGTGGCATATGTAGGTTCCTATCAAAGGGATAGGGACAAATATCATTAAGTGAAAACTGTGTAATCTTCACACCACTATGGATTTGTTGAGTGAGATTCGCGACTTGTTCCCTCAACATGTCTATTTCGGTAGGAGGAAGAGGTGGGGGATTTCCTTGATTAATGTCATATCAGAAGTAATCTCTACCTCTTCCACCCTCATTATGGCTATGGTGTTCTGATTTTTTCCATATTTGTGCGGTATCAAAATCGGAGGGTAGTTTAGCACCCTCTTTAGCAAGTCTCAAAAAATGAGCATTTGCGTTGTTTTTAAGGATTTCATCGAAAATTTGATTGAACCTGGGGTTGTGTTGCACTCTTTCTATAGCTTCAGGAGTCAGAGTACTAGGATCTTCATCATTTGGGCCTCCTCCAATGGCTTCTTGAAAATAATTGAGGTTTTCATCCTCCTCTTCTTTGATCTCTAGTTGTTTAGTTTTTGATCTGGTGTGAGCCATTTTGTTTGAAATTTATTTGAGGTTAGTGAAAGTGATTATGAGTTGGTGATGGAATGAGAAATAAGTGTTTTTGTGAAGTGTTAAGAAGATGTATCTCTAACATTGAAGGTTGGATGTTACCAAAGTTCTTTGTGAATTGCTCTTTGTGTTGTCAACAATGTTGATGTGATAAGGTATAGAAAGGTTTGAGATGTGTTACAAACCAAGCTACCTAGTAATGAGAGGATGCACTCATAGACTAGTTTTAACCTACGTAGAAATGCCTCTTAGGATGATTTATCCTAGATGTAGAGACACTCTAAAAAGTGATGTATTGTTTTGATATAAGCAATATCTAAAAAGAACTTAGGAAAAGACCTTTTTATGTTTTGAGAGTTGAATGGATTGATGATGTATGAATGTGAGAGTGGATAGAATGTGGACCTCAATAAAAAATTCGTGTCACAAAGGGGACTTCTTCTTCCTCTTCTTGCTCAAGGGTTGGTGGTTCTTCTCGAGCTATGTTATATGTAATGCAGATGTTTGGAAAGAAAGCAGGGTTGGTTTTGCTTCCTTTGTTTTTGTGATAACTCAAAGCTCTATATTGAGTAAAAGCTCTATTTTTCAAAGGCTCTTTATCGCACTCATTGGATTTTCCTTGAAGATATAGACACATATGATGCAAGAAGGCTCCGTGTGAGATAAAAATTTGTCTATTGAGATAGAAGAAATTTCCTTCTTTTGATAAAAGCCTTTGAACTCAATGGTCTTTTCTTCAAGTTGATATGTTGATGAAGATTCCTTTTTCTCAAGATTTGAAGGATGGTCATATAATTTGATATCTTGTTTTACACTTTGTTTGATGTTTGTTGGTTGGTCAAATGTTTGATAGAAAATTGTGTTGGATGAATACATGGTTTGAATTGGTTGTGAATTTCTTTGACAAGAAAACAGAGCAAGCACACAAACACAATAATTTTGCCTTGAAAGGCACAAATAGGTGTGGGTCTAGATCAACCCAATCTTTGTACTTTTTTACCCCTTTTCAAATGTTTTTGTATGTTTTTCCAAAAGCTTGAAGTCAACCCAAATTATCAATGGTCTGACACAAAACAAAGACACTTCAAACACACTTTATCCTTAAGGTCAAATGGCCCATTGCAATAATTTTAGCCCACATCTTGATATTTCTTCAACTTTGGTACTAGATACCTTATGAATCCCGTCTTAGCAGGTAAGGATGTGATATACTATGTCTTGCATGAGCATAACAGATAGATGATCCCTATGATGGGGGAGTCACCACTTTTATCAAGCTACAAGTAGCCTTTCAAAAAGCCCTGTTTCTACTCAAGGAAACATGTATGGTGAGTATCTTGGGAGCAAAACCATCTATGCTCTTACACTGAACTTTTCACAAATATTCTCAATCGATAGAACGGGTGGGTTTCTATATAAAAAGGTGTCTAGTAATGTTCGATGTTTTTGGACATAAGTTCATTCTGTAGTGACTCACTTAAGAGCCTTGTAACTTGTGGTGGGGCCCATATGTCCTTGTAGAAAGTTACACTGTAGGAACAACTATACCCAAGGCTACAACTTTCTCTCTCACCTAATTTATATAGCAGCTCAAAGGATTTAATGCACGAGGTCGTTCCCAAGAGTGATGTGTCTCTTGGAAGGCCTCTCTTAAAAAGATAAAATTTTGAGTGTTACTAACACTTTTCTCTTGCACCTAGGACCACGAAATCCAAGGGAGAGGATAGTGTGTGTTAGAAGTAGGACCACTCTACAAACTTTTTGCACAAGTGTGCCAATCCCCGAAAACACTTGTTTTTTTTAACCGATTTATAGCAATGTGATCTAAAAGCTATTGGGAGATGTTGCTCCAAAAAATGGTGTTTTTTTTAACTTCAAGGCAAAATGTTGTGTAATCTAGGAAATTGAACTCCTGGTCAAGTGAATTTGAAGCACGTTTTGCTTGAAGTAAATCAATTTGTAGCTCAAAGGGACAAATTGTTTGTTCTTTTTAAACTTGCACAAATGAAGTGTTGATTATGAATTTTAGCCCTTTTGCAAGAAAATGAAAGTTTGTTTGTTGATTTTAAACACCAATTGAAAATTTTCCCCAACTCGCAATGAAACAAATTTGTTTGATGTGAGTTTTGTGGTTCTTTTTAATTTGCAAAATGAGGTTCCCTTTAAGCCCAAATTGAAAAAAATGTGATTGATTTTATGACCCAAAGTAAAAGAGGTTTATTTTTAATCCAAAAGGGAAAAAGAATCCAATTCAAACCCAACTTTGAAACAAATTAG
Organism: Cryptomeria japonica; assembly: GCF_030272615.1. NCBI lineage: Eukaryota > Viridiplantae > Streptophyta > Pinopsida > Cupressales > Cupressaceae > Cryptomeria > Cryptomeria japonica. Next base: position 488,190,668 of record NC_081413.1, read on the forward strand.
AAAGCAAAGAAAAGGAAAATTTAGATTCCTAACTTAACTCTTTGAACCGTTCAAAAAAGTTAGTAAAACCTACACAAGAAAATCGATTTGTTAGTGTTACAAAATTTTTTGTACAACTCTCTGTTACAATAGCACTACTCTATGTAAAAATAGAAGAACTATTTAACACGAAAGCACCAAATCATAGACAAACATGCTAAAATAGATACAACCGCGCTACAAGAAAGGCAAATGTGCTAAAAGACTCTGTCAAATAGAATAAAAATCTTGTCAAACAAAGAGCGCAAATACACTAAACTAAGTACAATAGTACTATTTTAATTACAATAGCACTAAACTAGAGACGATAGTGCTATTTGAAGGATGAAAGTGATACTTTAGCTAACGAAAGCGCTAAAACACCGACTTTTGAAGGCGCTAAAAGCGAGTTCAAAAGTGCTAAAGCACGACCTGTGTCAATTTCAACAAGAAAAGTTAGTAGTTTATCAAATTAGATCAGAAGGTTGCATGTTCAATTCACATTGGGTTCACCAAATGATGCTCTGCAAAAAGGATTAGAATAGTAATGCAAACAAAACAACACAAGAAACAAGTTGAAACATTAGTGTTAGCAACAAAAGATTATCCTAAGCAAGCATATCAAGAGAGATATTAAACATGAAATGGAAAGCATGCAAATATAAAAGAGATAAACTACACTCCTCCAAATGCTAAGAAAGATGCTCATAGTTGCTCCTCCCTTGTTCCTCTCCTCTCCAAGTTCCACATGAGTGTAGCTCTCAACTTTGCACTACTATGGAAATCTTATGGAGATTTAATATTGAAGATGATTATGAAAATATGCAAATGCAAGCTAGCTAGGAATGAAAGAAAATGAGTTAATTAGCTTTATCAATTTTAACCAAAAGACAATGTAGATTATGATTTTACTCTAAAATTCTCTCTAAAATTCACTATAACTTAGATGCATACAAGATTTCAAGATCTGGATTATGAAGGAATGAACTCTATTTATAGGAAAAATAAAGAAATGGATGGTTGAGATTGAGTAATCTCAACAAGGGTTAGGATTGATGGGTTTATGATCCATGTGAGGGTTTTCAATCCAATCCCAGGATGACAAATGTCATCATGAGATGGGTTGAGAGGAGAGGGAAGAAGCATTAAATGCTTGACATGACTTGAAGGTTAACTTGGGAGGTAAGGTTAGTGTTGAGTTGAATGAATAAAGACATTATCCAATGGATAAACTCTTGTGCAAGAGTTAGTGAGGATAACCATGGTCAAAGCAATAAATGCTTGAAGAGACCCATGAGTCAAATGAGGGTCGAGTTAGAGGTAAAGTCTCTAACCATGTGGGCAAGTGGATTTAACCATAAATGGTTATGTAAGATCCATTAATGGTCATGTAAGAGCCATTAGTGGTTTGGAAGACTTTAGGGGTTAGCTTGTTGAACACATAAAGCATTAAATGCTTTTCAAAGACTTTGGAGGCTTTGAGAAGTGACTTCAAGTTGCTTAGGAATGTGACAATATTTAGGAGATGGATTAGGCTAATTAGGAGTGGTTAGAAGAATTTAGAAAGTGGTTAGAAGATTCTAGAAGGGGATTTAGGATCGCAAGTGGGTTTGGTGGGTGAGGGAAAATATGATTTTAATTAAAATAAAATTTATTTATTTCAATTATGGTTGCAACTTGCATTTGTAGGAGAATGCAAGTGGGGGGAGGGGGGTAGTTTAGGGGTTTAAATAAATATTTTATTATTTATCTAAAAGAGGAAAAGGGGGGTTAAATTAAATAAATATTTTTTATTCATTTAATTGATTTAGAATGTAGCTTAATGAATTAATTTAAATAAATTCAATAATTTATTTAATTCATAGGAGAAGGGGTTGAGGATGAATTAATTAAATATTAATTTAATTAACTGATTATTGATGGTTAAATAATTAAATAAATAGTAAATATTCATTTAATTAAGTGGATAGATTTATGTGACTACAATATATATCCATAATAAAGGTTTGTTTCTAGACTGGGGGCAAGATCATGAACCTAGTTGGGGGCAATCCGCAGTGAGCTTAAGCACAATAGACAAACAATAATCAAACAATGCTTATAAAACTAGAGATCGCAAAATCTAACATTGAACATTGAACATAAGTATCAAAATCAAACTCAACAACAAACAAAAAAATATCAATGGATGATATCTTTTGAATCATGATTGAAACACTTTAGCCTGAATGTTCAACTGTTGTATCTTGATTTTTGAAATCATTTCTCTCAAGTAACTCAAGGATGTCTCGAACTAGAGGAGAAAGGAAGGAGCATGATATTTTATTTGTTTGTTGTCTGTTAGTTAATCATTAGTACTATGCAAATTTGTCACAAGACATGATCAATAATGCATCATCGAGGACATTTTAGAGTTGCAAAGGAAAATGATTAACTTCTATTTGTTGCACACAAGCAACACTCAGGTCATCTGGGTTTAATCATACCTCGATGCTTGTGTTAACTTGGAATATCAAAATCCATGTAAGTGATAGTCAGGTCGTCATTGTTCAACTATATCATTGATGTTTGTATTAGCTTACATCATTTTAAAGGCTTAATGATGATAAAAAGCATGATCAAATGATCGGTCCGATGATGGCATTGCAATATTTTATATTTCTGCATACTTAGACTAGACTACATTCATATTGTATCTTGCATTTTTCCAAGGCTAAGGTTTCAAATGATGTTATCTCGAGTATTAAAGGATTGAGTACAATGGAAATTAATAAAAACAAGTGATTCATCTGCATAACATGTCATTTCATTAGCATTCAATCGTCATTAGATTCGTTTCACATGTAGATGTATTAAAGTTTTGCATTACATTAATCATTTGGTATACAATTGCATTCAGCTAATCATCACATATCATGTCATTCATAGTTCCATTTTAGATCATTATAGACTTGTGCATTCATGTAATTAATTCATGCATTGCATTATTCATTTAGGATATCATCACTTTTTATAACATATTGCATTCACAAAATATCATTACACATTGCATAGAATTGCATCACATCTCATCCATTTCACAATTATTTCAATTGTACATGAGAAAATCATACATGTAGAAATATCAAATGATCATATAAGAATACATCACATGATACATTATCATTTTGGCATTAGTTACTCATAGCATAAACACCAGAGATCATCATAATCATAATCATGTACATAATTATGAATTACATCATAAATAGAAATACATCTCATAATCAACAAAAACATATAAATTGCATATCATAGGATTATATACAACATGTAAAAGAAAATGCATATATTCATCATATAAGCCATATAAAGCATGTAAAATTAAATGCATCCATAGTGTAACCAAGTGCATCCATCATATCATAAGCATATAAGCACCTCATCAAGTCTTTGTTGCATCTCATATAATCAAAATAAGCAGTGTCAAGTGTACAATGATATCCCATCAATATAAGAGATACATAAAAAAATGGCATGAATCATGTAATGTCTACAAAATGTGTATACATCCATATATAAAATATCAACATATCCACACATCAAGTGGGATGTTGAGCTAAGCTCTCTCCGGACGCTACACATCTTGTTGATCCTTGTACTGCACCTCTAGATGGACCTACATCCAGATATCTAGGGTCTCTCTGCAATGGTCTTGTCACGAACTTACTCCTAGTCAACGATCGACTCCACCCTGTGGTTCTAATGACTTGTGCAAAACTAGGAGCTCTTTTCTCTATAGGGACAACTATATAATACAACTAATGATAATAATCTGTCTCTTGGGTAGAGTATTGAATGGCTCGGATGGTCTCACCTACACTAGTGCCCTTAGTCTATCTTTGTACCCTCTCAGGTCTATTTATAGCTACATCCCGCTCAACTATTAGTGAGGCAATTTGTGCTTGTTCTTGTGTCAACTGACCATGTACCTGAGTCAAATGTCCCTGTAGGCCCTAGACCATGGTCTGTAGGGAAAAAATCTGTGCATCTTGTTGATGGGAGGGCACTTTGATGTGTACTCTCCATGGCCTTTTTTGTTCTTGTACCTATATGGCTCCACCCACTACTCCTGTATATGTGCCCGATGGAAGAGCTCTCCCAGATCTCCTCCTTCGAACCACCTGGGTCTCCAAGTCACCATGTAGCTCTCTAGGATGCCTAGAACTGCTAGCCCCTATTGTACCTGTTGTTGTTATTGAACTGATGCCTCCACCTCTATCTCCTCCATCTCCACCACTTCCATATCTATCTCCACCATCGCCTCCTCCACCTGCCCCACACTCATCACCATCTCTCCGCTGTCTCAGAGCCCTGTGTGGTGGTCACTCCTCCTCATCATCAAAGACTACAATTGTCTCATTGGGACATGATAATCTAGTGAATGGATGGGTAATAAAATAATGTGCATACTCAGTAGTCATCCCTCAATCTATGGCTCCCCATAGATAGTCCCAATCCCATGCTCCAAGTAACAGGTACTCTGCACAAGCCTGATCATACGAAATAGTAGGCCCCCAATTGACCACATCCCATTGTCTCTACGCATAATGTGTTGTACCCTATGGAGGACCCTGTACTTGGCCATATTCCCTCAACACTTGAGTAACAATGAAGCGCTTAATAACAAAGGGTGTACATCCAATCGAATATGGAGAAGAAAATACATAAGGCATCTTGAGTCCATCCTCTGGCCATGGATTGCAATCTTGGTAAGGCCTATAAATGACCGTATCCAATTCATTCAACACCCATTGCCAATACTCGATTTTTCCCAACTTTCATTGGATAACCACACCTGCATAGCTATAGACATACAGTCTCCTAGTTGGTCGATCCGTATTTGCCAAGAGACAGTAATGACCATGTGCTCCCAAACCCAAATCTGCAATAGGGTGACTCCTAATAGATTGGTGGCCCCAAGATAAACAACCCTATGGGGATCATGATACAAGTATGCAAGCGTGCAAGAGCCCTAGGAATATTACGTACCTTGGATGATCATCTTCTCTCGCAAGCGACCCCAGCCAACTGATAATCCCTTTGACCTATGACCAGGACAAGGAATCCTCCAACGAATCTAACAAGAATAGAAGGTAGGGGAGCATATGATAAGCCAAGCATCTCCTGCCAAGGGATGTCATACCTGTAAATCTACTCATCATGAAATATCCTCCTCAAGGCATTTGTACCACCCTGCTTGACCAAATCATAGAAAACAATGTCACCCACAACAGGAATGCGTAGAATCTTGTAGACGTCCTTTCGTGTCACAGTCATCTCGCTAGTAGGTAGGTAAAAGGTGTTATGCTCGCTATGCCATCTCTAGGTTAGCGTGGTCAACAAACCCTAGTTAATTGTATATAGGGGCATATCTATCAGTGAGGATAATTTGCATCTGTCAATTATGTCAAGCTCGGCCTATCTAAGCTCAGGTATCAACTGCCATGTCTTCGAGAATCTCTCTCGAGATTGTAAAACACCTAAGTACTCCTATAATCACATCAAATCATTATATCAATTTTTGACATATCAATCTATATGTCAATCAATCTATCAACCTAAGTAGATCAGGTGAGATTCAATCAATCTCGTTCAACATTTATCATCGACTGTCATTCATCATCAAGTTGTTTTTAATCTATCCTATCAAGAAATGCATATTACAATAATCAAGACTAATCAAAACATAAGGATGGATTATCACATTTTAATCATTCTAATACCAAAACACTAAAGTGCCTCCTCAAAATGCTAAAACAGTGCTTGGTAGCGCTAAAAAAAAAGAGAATGCTAATCTGTGTGCTGAAAATGCTAAATCATTTGATCCAAATGCCAAATCAATGAAATGCTAAACTGAGTAATCAAAATGCTACATCTTGGTACTAGAGCACTAAAATAATGAAAGCACTAAAGTTTATTATCTATTCACTAAATACAAGACCCAGGGAACTAAAAAATGCAAAATGCTAAAAACCAAAACTGAAAATGCTAAAACAAATACCCTAAATGCTAAAATGAAAAGGACGACGCTAAAATCCAAAAAGCATGCTAAAAATTGAAAAAAAAATTGTACAAGAGAGGGTTTTTTGATCTATGTACTAGAGGACAATATTTGAGAGGTCGTTGACATCGTCGTGCTCGGTCGAATTGGTGGGTTCGACATGGGATAACCATTTTGTCTTAGACCTCCAATTTTTTCAAGTTACCAAAATGCAAATGAGTTAAAATGGTAAATGAATTTTACATTTACCCCTTTTAAAAGGTGAGAAGGTAAGTGAATTAAGTGGCATGGTTTTATTTTTCAAATTAATTTATTTTTCAAAGCCATTTAATTATTTTTTTCATTCTATTGGGAGATGAATCGATCGATAAAATTTAAAGATTTGATATTTTTTGCAAAATCAAAAATCTTTTTTAAAATTGGAAAATTTCAAAAAATCATAAAATTTTAAATTTTTTTTGAAAAATCCTAAAAAATCGGAAAAATTATCTGATTCATCTCTCGAGGGGGCATACACGTATTATCACATGATTATTGAAATCTGGGGCAAAAATTGACATTTTTATCAATATCTGGAACGTCTGGGGCATCAAGCAAAATTTTCTTTGAACCATTGCATTGTCACACATCGCTTCAAAGAGGGGCAAAATGTATACACTACAATTTGGTATGGAGATAATTAATTAAATACGAATTTATTTAAATAATTAAAGCTTTTTATTCTTCTACTATGTAAATGAATTTAATAATTTGTTTATATAGTTCATTATTCCTAATTCATCCCACCTTAATTCATTTCTTCTATTTTTCTAATTAAATAGGCAAATTTAATCAATTTATTTATTTATTTATTCATTCTCATTATTTAATTAAAAATTTTAATTCAAATTTGGATACATGTGTCCTAACCCTTAACCACCTCCTAACCTAACCTCTTTCCAACCCCTACCCCTAATCTAACCATGGGTTAACCAACCCTATCTTCTCCAACCTCCTTATCCTAACCTCTTGTGGGTTGTTCACCCTCTCTTGAGGACACATGGCACCTTTGCCACTTGCCCCTCCTCTCCTTGCTACTTGTCTCTATTTTGGCACTTGGTGGAGATTCCCTGACACTTCTCCCTCTAGGGATGACACATGTCATCCCCTTCAACCTCCTTCCTAACTTCTTCACTTTCGACCGTTGATATCTTTGGATCGAATCCTCACCGTTGATTCATGGTACCTCAACGTTGGCCTTGGAAAGTCTATAAATAGATCTCTTTTCAACCATGACAGCCCCCCTTAGCATTTCTTAGCATTTTTTAGCAATCTCATCCTCATTATCAACAACACTCTCATTAGCTTTATCATCATAATTAGCAATCAATTAGATCATTTTGCATAATGGCTTCCCTTGCATTTATCATGATAATTTAGGATTTGCATATCATTTAGATCTTAAAATTGCATTGTATCACTCTCATTTCTTGACTTGTCATCTTGTGATCATGCATCTAAGAGACAACCCATAAATACACAAGGTCCTCAAGAATGGAGAACAATGGAGCGATTTGAGGGAATTGTTTAAATTTGTTTACTTGTTTTTTTACTCTTTCATGTAATGCTTCATTAAACATTGTGTAATTGATGATTAAGGGATTAACACAAATTTTACACTACACCAGGCTTTTAAAACAATAACACTTTGCTGCAGGACTGCTAAAGAGGGGTTTCATGAAAACATTTATGTTTCCTTTAATTTCCTTAATTTTTCCATTGTTGTATGCTTTAGCTTAGTGGAACACTTCAATTTATTAAAGGAGAAGAACACCATGTCTTTTGTGTTTGGCACACTTGTGCATTTGTAGAGAGGACCTACAACTAACACACACTATCCTCTCCCCTAGCTCTCATGGTCCTAGGTGCTAGAGAAAAGTGTTAGTGATGCTAAATTTTATTCTAGTAGGTAGAGGGTCTGCCACTCGAGTGACCATTAAGACCGAGTGAGAGAGAACAACCCAAGTAGTACTTCTTCAACCCGCTATATAAATTAATAAGTCGGGTGAAAGCCGCGACTACCTGGTGATGTGCATCTACACTGATGATTTTCCCTTAATATCCACACTTGTGTGAGATGCGTTGAGATGTGTAAAAATCCTTTCGAGGACTGGGAATGGGTTCTTAAATGAGTCATTGTTGCATGCGTAGACACTAGGTTCCACTGAAGTTCCCTACTACAAACCAATTTTTTTTAGCAACCCCTTTCCTTCTACTTGTTGACTCAAGTGTTGTGATATGAGCATACCAAATAAACCCCTCATGTACCCTTCAACTTGAGATAGTAGATCTCTTAGGATCTTCAGGTCCTTAGAAATTCGAAGCTTGACATGCCTAAGAAGTGTGTGTCATGGAGTGGAACCAGTGTTGCCAAGCTTCTATCTATCCAACTAAATGTGGTATTCTTGGCAAGGGGATTCAACAAGTACTATCATTTGACCATCCTAGGAAGTACATGATTGTTAATGCATTTATCATACCTATGCACTTGTTGTGTTTGGTGTCACAAGAAATATTTTGTCAAATTCAATCTAAGTTATAAAATGTGTCACATTTCATGCAATCCAACGGGTGTGTTGGTATCCTCTAGTGGGTTTTTTGTATGTAATGGAGGGAACACTTTTGTTTTGAGCTAGATTGACATACTTACCATAGTCACTATCTCTCGAACTCTCACGGGTTTGTTGCTAAGACCCACAGGTTCGCTCTTTACTATAGTAGGTTCACGTTATCTTTGTTTGATCTGCTTTCAGTCTTGGTCTAGTGGGTTTGTGTTTAGATCCGGTAGGTTCGCACCCTATTCTAGCAGGTTTACTATTAGTCTTGCTAGTTCTTTTAGTCATTGATACTATAACGGGCTTGCACTTAGGTCTAGCAGGTTTGATCCCTACTGTGGTGGGTTCATCATTTACTTCAGCGAGTTTTCCCTTTTTGCCTCCTTATGTTGCCAAATTTGTTCTGTGGCAGGTTTGAGCTCTAGTACATTGAGTTTTCTCTTATTTTCCTTTAACTGGACTTTGTCAGTTTGTCCGTTCATCACCTAGCTATGTTCGATTCTCATCTCGATCATCATTTTTCTTCTTTGCGACTGCATTATTGATACCCGTGTCATTTCTCATCTCTTGTTGCTTAGATCTCATCACCATTTGCACAATCTCTCTAAAGTCAAGGATAATCTATTTATTCAAAATTAGTTCCTCCTATTTATAGTTGAATCTTTCCACCAGTCCATGATTCTTTTCACTCCAATGGTCTGATTCACCAGTCAAAATCAACTCAATCTTTTTGGTCTTCATCATCCCAAATTGCAAAATAGTCTGCATCTCTTTATGTGACATTGGTGACTCTTTAACTATGTCATGTCTAGATTTTTATCTTGCCATTCACTGTGGTCTTGTCACCTCAAGCCAGAGGACTGAATCCCATTGACTTATTTCGTTGCTTGAGTGCATCCTCTTGAGTAACTCTATTGTCATATTGTTTTACTCTATGACCATCACAATTGCAATCTAGGTATCGACCATTTTGTCATTCCATCTCTCCTTGGGCATAGATTTCATCCCTATTTCATTCCTCTCACCAGCTGGATCTAATCAAATTAATCTAATTCTTGATGTTAGAGTTACACTTTTATTATCTCCACATCTCATTCCATAGTTCATGCCCATCACTACTCATTCTTGATCTAGACATGTTATGGAACAACAACCTTCTCAATTGGGATTAGGATTTTTAGACCCACAACAAAATCCCAATTCAATTGTCAGTCCTATCATATTAGGGAACATTATCACCACTTATGATCCTCTCAATCCTAGCATCTCTGATGATACCATGATCAACCAACCTGATGAGTCAGACTCCCAATTCCATCCAGTCAATCAATTCCTTTCAAATTAGGATAATGCCCAAATAGTAGAAGAACTTATAAAGAGTCATAAAAGTCTCATCTTTGCTAACATGGTTGCTCAAGGCATGAATTGTTAGCAGCAAACAAGAAGGAAGAGGGGGGGGGGGTGAATCAGTCTTCACCAGATCTAAGAAAATTAAACTTCAAAACATAAACTGATAAACTACAACAATAACAGGTAAGCAAATTAATAGCACAACACACAACACCAAGATTTTTGACGTGGAAAACTTGATTAAGAGGGAAAACATGGTGGGAACCTACCCACAGTAAGATGATACTCTATAGTAGTATGTGAAACTATTACAATGGGGAATGCACATGCATTCAGGCACACTGTCTAGATCTCACTGCTCAAAAGATATTTGCTCGGAAGGCTACAACCCTCAGGGAAGTCTCATTGACTTACAATATGATTCAAACTATAATCTAGAAGAAATGAAATGCAATGATAGCATCTACAAATGGTTGATGATAGTTTTGTTTAAGCACAATTGTCTGCTCAACAACACCAATCTCATCCGAACTCTTCATTGAATGATAAATCTCTTGTTTGCACATTCACCTCTTTCTGTTAATGGAGAATTAATACTGACACCTAAATTACACAAGTATCTCACCTATATATACAAATCATCAACCTTGATAACAAGGTCGGCTAAACCCTCAACCCTCAACTCATAATTACAAAAAATACATTACACGATACAAAGATCGATCACCAGACCAATATAATGATTCACGTTACATAGCATGGACCTAATTCAAATTCCTAAATGATCACATCCACTGGAAATCATGCCAAGTTCAATCATCCTTTCGATGACTTGGAATGGGTTCTTAAATGAGTCATTGTTCCATGGGTAGACACTCGGTTCCACTAAAGGTCCCTACTATAAACCAAATTTTTTTAGCAACCCCAATCCTTCTACTTGTTGACTCAAGTGTTGTGATATGGGCATACCAAATAAACCCCTCATGTACCCTTCAACTTGAGATAGTAAATCTCTTAGGATCTTCAGGTCCTTAGAAATTTGAAGCTTGACATGCCCGAGAAGTGTGTGTCATGGAGTGGAACCAGTGTTGCCAAGCTTCTATCTATCCAACTGAATGTGGTATACTTGGCATGGGGATTCAACAAGTACTATCATTTGACCATCCTAGGAAGTACATGATTGTCAATGCATTTATCATACCTATGCACTTGTTGTGTTTGGTGTCACAAGAAATATTTTGTCAAATTCAATCTTAGTTATAAAATGTGTCACATTTCATGTAATCCAACGGGTGTGTTGGTATCCTCTAGTGGGTTTTTTGTATGTTATGGAGGGAACACTTTTGGTACCCTCTACAAAATAGTGATCAACAAAACCAAACTACAAAACCGGATTAGAAAATCTTCCCAAACTCACCGGAATAAATCACAGGAATATGTTGACATTAATGACAACAAAATACCCTAGCAATAGAAATAATAAACTAAATCCAATATGACAATTGCATCACCTGATGCACCTATGACTGTGAGTCTACAAGAACCCTCTCAACAATAGGTGTCCTCACAACAACCCTCGTCGTCTTCCCTGATTCATGCAAAAGTTCCTCTACCAATGGCACCGATGTCGTAGAGCACCACACTTGCATCGACGGTTTGCCACCCTTGGGTACCCTTGGATGAGTTCTGCGAATGGGTTCTTAAATGAGTCATTGTTGCATGGGTAGACACTGGGTTCCACTGAAGTTCCCTACTACAAACCAAATTTTTTTAGCAACCTCATTCCTTCTACTTGTTGACTCAAGTGTTGTGATATGGGCACACCAAATAAACCCCTCATGTACCCTTCAAATTGAGATAGTAAATCTCTTAGGATCTTCAGGTCCTTAGAAATTCGAAGCTTGACATGCTCGAGAAGTGTGTGTCATGGAGTGGAACCAGTGTTGCCAAGCTTCTATCTATCCAACTGAATGTGGTATTCTTGGCAAGGGGATTCAAAAAGTACTATCATTTGACCATCCTCGGAAGTACATGACTGTTAATGCATTTATCATACCTATGCACTTGTTGTGTTTGGTGTCACAAGAAATATTTTGTCAAATTCAATCTAAGTTATAAAATGTGTCACATTTCATGCAATCCAACGGGTGTGTTGGTATCCTCTAGTGGGTTTTTTGTATGTTATGGAGGGAACGCTTTTGTTTTGAGCTAGATTGACATACTTACCATAGTCACTGTCTCTCGAACACTCACAGGTTTGTTGCTAAGACCCATGGGTTCGCTCTTTACTATAGTGGGTTCGTGTTATCTTTGTTTGATCTGCTTTCAGTCTTGGTCTACTGGGTTTGTGTTTAGATCTAGTAGGTTCACACCCTATTCTAGCAGGTTTGCTATTAGTCTTGCTAGTTCTTTTAGTCATTGATACTATAATGGGCGTGCACTTAGGTCTAGTAGGTTTGATCCCTACTATGGTGGGTTCATCATTTACTTCAGCGAGTTTTCCCTTTTTGCCTTCTTATGTTGCCAAATTTGTTCTGTGGCCGGTTTGAGCTCTAGTACATCAAGTTTTCTCTTATTTTCCTTTAACTGGACTTTGTCGGTTTGTCCATTCGTCAGCTAGCTACATCCGATTCTCATCTCGATCATCATTTTTCCTCTTTGCGACTGCATTATTGATACTCGTGTCATTTCTCATCTCGTGTTGCTTAGATCTCATCACCATTTGCACGATCGCTCTAAAGTCAAGGATAATCTATTTCTTCAAAATTAGTTCCTCCTATTTATAGTTGAATCTTTTCACCAATCCATCATTCTTTTCACTCCAATGGTCTAATTCACCAGTTGAAATCAACTCAATCCTTTTGGTCTTCATCATCCCAAATTGCAAAATAGTCTACATCTCTTTATGTGACATTGGTGACTCTTTAACTATGTTGCGTCTAGATTTTTATCTTGCCATTCACTGTGGTCTTGTCACCTTGAGTCAGAGATTTGACTCCCATTGACTTATTTCATTGCTTGAGTGCACCCTCTTGAGTAACTCTATTGTCATATTATTTTACTCTATGATCATCACAATTGCAATCTAGGTATCGACCATTTTGTCATTCCATCTCTCATTGGGCATAGCTTTCATCCCTATTTCATTCCTCTCACCAGCTGGATCTAATCAAATTAATCTAATTCTTGATGTTAGAGTTACACTTTTATTATCTCTACATCTCATTCTATAGTTCATGCCCATCACTACTCGTTCTTGATCTAGACATGCTATGGAACAACAACCTTCTCAATTGGGATTAGGATTTTTAGACCCACAACAAAATCCCAATTCAATTGTCAGTCCTATCATATCAGGGAACATTATCACCACTTATGATCCTCTCAATCCTAGCATCCCTGATGATACCATGATCAACCAACCTGATGAGTCAGACTCCCAAGTCCATCTAGTCAATCAATTCCTTTCAAATCTAGATAATGCCCAAATAGTAGAAGTTATAAAGAGTCATAAAAGTCTCATCTTTGCTAACATGGTTGCTCGAGGCATGAATTGTTAGCAGCAAACAGGAAGGAAGAGGGGGGTGAATCAGTCTTCACCAGATCTAAGAAAATTAAACTTCAAAACATAAACTGATAAACTACAACAATAACAGATAAGCAAATTAACAACATAACACACAACACCAAGATTTTTGACGTGGAAAACTTGATTAAGAGGGAAAACATGGTGGGAACCTACCCACAATAAGATGATACTCTATAGTAGTATGTGAAACTATTACAATGGGGAATGCACATGCATTCAGGCACACTGCCTAGATCTCACTGCTCAAAAGATATTTTCCCGAAAGGCTACAACCCTCAGGGAAGTCTCATTGACTTACAATATAATTCAAACTATAATCTAGAAGAAATGAAATGCAATGATAGCATCTACAAATGGCTGATGATAGTTTTGGTTAAGCACAATTGTCTGCTCAACAACACCAATCTCACTTGAACTCTTCATTGAATGATAAATCTCTTGTTTGCACATTCACCTCTTTTTGTTAATGTAGACTTAATATTGACACCTAAATTACATAAGTATCTCACCTATATATACAAATCATCAACCTTGATAACAAGGTCGGCTAAACCCTCAACCCTCAACTCATAATTATAAAAAATACATTACACGATACAGAGATCGATCACCAGACCAATATAATGATTCACGTTACATAGAATGGACCTAATTCAAATTCCTAAATGATCACATCCACTGGAAATCACGCCAAGTTCAATCACAATACGCTACACCATCAGAAATACCGCATAACACAAAAATTATCATCGGTTCATAGAAATCACCAAAACCCACACAACAATGAATGCAAATCAACAAAACAAATAGGAAATGACAAGGAAAAAACAACAAGAACATTAGAACCATCCGAAACAGTTGCACAACCACCACTTTTCAAATCTTCATCGATCAACATCTAGAAATCTCAAGAACACAACCAATCAACAACTATCGCGAAGAAAGATAACTTGTGGAGCACTAAATCATGAATCATTTGAAATGAAGATACATAAGATCATCCCAAACAAATCCCAAATTCTCAGCACAAGATCTAATTACATCAGAATATACGAGTCTCTGTAAAACAGTGATCAAAAAAACCAAACTACAAAACCAGATCAGAAAATCTTCCGAAACTCACTAGAATAAATCATAGGAATATGTTGACATCAATGAAAACAACATACCCTAGCAACAACAATGATCAACCAAATCCAAAAATCTCACCTTTTGACATTGATGACAACTTATGAATGTGAAAAACAATCAATGCAAAGAAAGAAGATATCACCAATAAACTCCCCCTAAGATCAAGATAGATAAAGATCTCCAAAAGAGAAAATCAAACTCCCTCTCAAAATAGAAACACAAATCTCTCTCCCTGAAACATACAACCAAATCAATAGACTACTCCAATAGAGGAGAAACACCAACTCATCAATCCGGATAAAAGAATAGGGCTCTGAAATCCACCGGATCGATGAAACTCAATGCATATAATTCTCATCAGGAGGGGTGGATACCCCTAACTTGTCTCTCAAGTAGACAAATGTATCTGTAGGCAAAGGCTTAGTGAAAATATCAACAATTTTCTCCTTTGTAGATATATATTCCAACTTTATCTTGTGACTTTCTCTCTCAAGTAAATTATATTTAATTGATATATGCTTAGTCTTTGAATGTTGCACCAGATTCTTTGACATGTTTATAGCATTGGAATTATCACAGTATATAATAGTAGGCTCATCATGAATAACTTTGATATCTTTCAACATTTTCTTCATCCAAACTATCTGAGTTCAATTAATAGTAGTAGCAATGTACTCAACTTCAACAATAGATAGAGATACCAAATCTTATTTCTTACTTGCCCAAGAAACCAACTTCTTACCCAAGAAGAATGCTCCACTGGTAGTACTCTTCTGGTCATCTATATCACCAACCCAATCTGCATCAGTGTAAGCACATAACATGAAATCATCATTCTTTGGATACCATAAACCATAATTCATAGTTCCCTTTAGATATCTAAATATCCTCTTAACAACAGTGACATGACTCTCCTTCAGATCAACTTGATATCTAGTAGCCATACACACAACATGCATAATGTTAGGCCTAGTCTGAGTAAGATATAACAATCCACCAACCATAGATCTGTACAAACTTTGATCAGCTTTTGGGGATTCATCATTTTTAGATAGTTTACAATGAGTCACCATAGGAGTTCCAACTAGTTTGGAATAATCTAGTCCAAACTTCTTCAATAGTTCCTTCACATACTTAGTTTGAGATATAAAGATACCTTTTCCTGCCTATACAATCTACAAGCCTAAGAAAAATTTCATCTCACCAATAATAGACATCTCAAATTCTTTCTGCATATCATCGGCAAACTTCATACTCATATCATCATAACCACCAAAGATAATGTCATCAACAAAGACCTCAACAATCAAAATGTTATCATTTTCAATTTTAAAGTACATATTACTGTCAGCAACACCTTTAGTAAACCCAATTTCGACAAATATTTGTCTAATCTAGCATACCAAGCTCTAGGAGCTTGTTTCAATCCATAAAGTGATTTCTTCAACTTACATACCATGTATCCATCATCGGATAGTGAAAATCCATCAAGTTTCTCAATGTAAACTTCTTCCTCTAGGTCACCATTCAAAAATGCAGATTTAACATCCATCTGATATACCTTGAAATATTTATAAGCAGCATGAGCAAGTAGCAGTCTAACAGCTTCAATTATAGCAACCGGAGCAAACTTTTCTTCATAATCAATCCCTTCTTGTTGTGAATATCCTTTGTAGACCAGTCTAGATTTATTTCTGACTACTTCATCGACTTCATTCAATTTGTTTCTAAAAACCCACTTAGTACCAATAACATTTTTATCCTTAGGTCTAGACACAAGTTCCCAAGTGTTGTTCTTTTCAATCTGGTCTAACTCTTCTTCCATGGCTCTTATCCAATTTTCATCTTTACAGGCTTCAACAAAATCTTTAGGTTCAACTTTAGAAATCAAACATACTTCTTTTGCAGCTAACCTTCTTCTAGTCATCACACCTTTCTTCTTATCACCAATAATCTAATTTTTCATAATGATTCAATCTATCAGACCTTGGAGTCTTCTAATTGTTCTGATCCTCTTCATCATCAACATTAACATTTGGATTAACAGTCTCTATTGGATCATTCTTCTTAGGCTCTTCAGGCTGAATAGGAGCTAAGATAATATGTTGACCATCATCATAAGCTCTGATCTCCTTCCCAAGGTTCTCATCTACCTTCACATTTGCACTCTCAACTATCTTTCTCAATCTCTTATTAAAGCATCGGTAGGCTTTACTCTTTGTAGAATATGCCCAAAAGGTACCTTCATCACTTCTAGCATCAAAATTTCTAAGATCCTCATCTCTCTTGATATAACACTTGCTACCAAAAACTTTGAAATATCTCACAGTAGGAACATGACCAAACCAAAGCTCATAAGGGGTCTTACCGATATCACCTTTGATATGAACTCTGTTAAATGTATAAAATACAGTGCTAATGGCTTCTCTCCAGTAGATCTTTGAAACATTTCCTTCAATCAACATACTTCTTGCAGCATCCAAAACAGTACGGTTCTTCCTCTCAACAATTCCATTCTATTGTGGGGTTATAGGATCGGATAGTTGTCTTCTAATTCCATGCATCTTACAGAAAGAATTGAATTTACTAGAAAAAAATTCTCCACGTCTATCAAATCTCAGACACTTCAGCTTCAATCTGGACTCAATTTCTACTTTAGCTTTGAATATCTTGAATTTCTCAAATGCTTCTAATTTCACTTCAA
The DNA here is from genome assembly GCF_030272615.1 of Cryptomeria japonica. Lineage (NCBI taxonomy): Eukaryota > Viridiplantae > Streptophyta > Pinopsida > Cupressales > Cupressaceae > Cryptomeria > Cryptomeria japonica. The sequence goes on from NC_081413.1 coordinate 488,208,097, forward strand.
AAAGACAACCCACATCATCCTGGAATAATCATCAATTATCAGCATAAAGTATCTATCACCCTACACACTTCTAATATTTGTAGTTCCACATAGGCCAGTATGCACAAGATCTAGCAATCCATCATATGTATAAGGTTTTCTCTTGAAAGAAATTCTCGTTTGCTTACCCAACTGACATTCCTTAGATACCAGATTAACAGGTTTAACAATCTTAGGTAGATCTCTAACAACTTGTGTAGAACTGATCTTAATCAATGAATCAAAGTTTACATGGCACATCCTTCTATGCCACAGCCAACTCTCATCTATCTTAGCAATCAAACAACTTTTCTCACCAATATTCAAATGAAATTTTTTACCTTCAGTCTTAGTCTTTGATGCAATCTCTATACCAGAGGCATTCAAGATCTTGCATTTACCATCCTTGAATTGTAGATCATAACCCATATCAACCATCTGTCCAACACTCAAAATATTATGCTTCAAACCTTCAACATACAAGACACCATCGGTGTTATGCTTACCATCAAAAGAAATAGAACCTCTCCCACCGATTACACAGGCTTTGTCATCTCCAAATCTAACTATTCCACCATCATACCTTTCCATGCTTACAAATTTTCTTTTATCACCGGTCATATGATGTGGACAACCATTGTCAATCACCCATTCACCCTTCTCTTCTACTTTAGCAGTCAAAGCTTTCTCCTCAACAAAACAACTAGTGGAATCAATAGGTACAGGTCTATCTTCTTTAATGGGAATAAAAACAACTTCATCTCCTTCTGATTCATCATCTGTAACACTTCACCTATAGCTAATTATAGTTCTTCTGGTTCCTAGACTTCTGGTTAGACTTATAGGGCTTATCATATCTTTCATGCTTCTCATATCTATCATTTCTATCATGCTTATTAGACTTATCATGTTTGTCATATTTAGCCATTCTCTTTGGGAATATAGAAGCAAAATGTCCTATCTTATTACAAGAAAAATATTTCAGAGGCAACTTTCCATCATACTTACCGACTTCTTTAGGCAATCTTTGGGCAAGCAGTGCTTCAATCTCATCAAGCCCTCTTTCTTGCTCTACTATCTCTCTTATTTCTCTTTCATATCTAGATATCTTGCATTCATTAGGATCAATTTTTTGCTTACAGGATATTGACGCTGATGCTCTAAATGTTGTCTTAGAATTTCCATGTGATTCTCCAATTTCGCACAACTCAAATACAACAAGTTTTCTAACCAACACATCTCTTGTTACTGTAGTCACACTCTGGATCTCATCAATAGCAACAACCTTATGTTTATAAGCAAGAGGCAAATATCTCAACACCTTAGCAACAATCTCATCTTCCTCAATCTTTTCATCGATATTCCTGATACCAAGGACAAGTTAATTCACCTTAGCCATGTATGAAGGTATATTCTCATCATCTCCCATCTTCAATGTCTCATACTTTCCTTTCAAACTGTGCAACTTAGAAACTTTCACTTGAATATCACCTTCATACAGGATCTCAAGCTTCTCCCAGATCTCATGTGCGGTGTGAAGTCCCATAACATTTATCATTTCAGAATCAGTCAGGGAACTAAGTAATGTTTCCTTCGCTCTGATGTTATATTCTACTTCCTTAACCTCATCAAAAGTGGATGGTCTGTTATGAGGAACAACATAGGCATTCTTAGTAATCTTCCAGTAATCCTCTCCAAGACATTTCAAGTGCACCTCCATTTGACTCTTCAATATAGTATAGTTACTTCCATCAAACCTCAGACTATCCTTCTTGAAAACAATATCGTGAGCTACCATCCCAGATCTCCTAGGGCGATTAATCTTCTACTAGAAAATCTAAGTCTGATACCAATTGTTAGCAGCAAACAAGAAGGAAGACTAAGAGTGGGGGGGGGTGAATCAGTCTTCATTGGATCTAAGCAAATTAAACTTCAAAACATAAACTGATAAACTGCAACAATAACAGATAAGCAAATAAACAACACAACACACAACACCAAGATTTTTGACGTGGAAAACACGGTTAAGAGAAAAACCACGATGGAAACCTACCCATAGTAAGGTGATACTCTGTAGTAGTATGTGAAAATATTACAATGGGAATGCACGTGCATTTAGAAATACTTCCTAGAGCTCACTTCTCAAAAGATATTTTCCCGGAAGGCTACAACCCTCAGGGAAGTCTCACCGACTTACAATATAATTCAGACTACAATCCGAAAGAAATGAACTGCAATGATAGCATCTATAAATGCCTGATGACAATTTCAGTTAAGCAAAATTGTATGCTCAACAACACCAATCTCACCTCAACTCTTCACTTAATAATAAATCTCTTGTTCACATATTCACCTCTTCTGATAATGCAAACTCAATACCGATACCTAAATTACATAAGTATCTCACCTATATATATAAATCATCAACCTTGATAATAAGGGTGACTAAACCCTCAATTCATAATTACAAAAATTATATTACATGATACAAAGACTGATCATCAGACCAATATAATGATTCACATTACATAGCATGGACCTAATTCAAATTCCCAAATGATCACATCCACTGGAAATCACGCCAAGTTCAACCACAACATGCTACACCACCAGAAATACTGGATAACATGAAAAATCATCACCGGTTCATATAAATCACCAAAAAATGCACAACAATCAATGCAGATCATCAAAACAAATAGGACACGACTAGGTAACACTAGCAAGAATGTTAGAACCATTGGGAAAAGTTGCACCAGCACCACTTTTCAAATCTTCATCGATCAACATCTAGAAAGCTCAAGAACACAACCAATCAACAACTATCACGAAGAAAGATAAATTGTGGAGCACCAAATCATGAACCATCTGAAATGAAGATAAACAAGATCATCCCAAATAATATCCCAAAGTCTCGACACAATATCTAATCACACCGAAATATACCAGAGGAAATACCGGTCTCTACAAAATAGTGATCAACAAAACCAACCTACAAAACCGGATTAGAAAATATTCCCAAACTCACTAGAATAAATCATAGGAATTTTTTGACATTAATGACAACAACATACCCTATCAATAGAAATAATAAACTAAATCCAATATGACTATTGCATCACCTAATGCACCTGTGACTGCGAGTCTACAAGAACCCTCTCAACAACAAGTGTCCTCACAACAACCCTCGTCGTCTTTCCTGATTCATGCAAAAGTTCCTTTACCAATGGCACCAATGTCACAGAGCACCACACTTGCATCAATCAGTTTGCCACCCTTGGGTACCCCTGGATGACACTATCAAACATTTTACACTAACTCATCCTCACTCGCATAACCTCCACTCTCAGGAGGTGGTGTCTACAATGTGCTAGTCAATGTGATGTCTACACAACTTACCATATCGCTCCCTTTAATGGTTCAAATGCCAATGATGTTTAGTGTGATGAAAGTCACACCTTTCACTGGTCTGGTCACTCAACCCATAAATTTGTCTTCTACACAAATATCGACTTGTACTACAAGAATACTAGGCTATCCTCTATCAACTGTCGCACAGACTATAATTGGGTGCATGAGTTACATAGTGCCATCATCATCTGTACCCCCACTCATACAATCAATGCCACAAGTTGTCAGTGCTCCACACTATCATCTGCAAGTGACTTCTCATCCTATCATCTCACAACCACAATTTAGTTACTTGCAAGCACTCCCTTCATCCTACATTGTCACGAATGTTCATTAGTTACAAGGCGATACTACTCAAAATCCCCCATCACATAATTCCCAATCTAACATGTATCCTAACCATACTGGGGGTAGTTATCTTGAAGGTGGTACTCCTTAAGTCCAACAGTTCCCTAATGTGCAGTATCAACCACACCACATTGTACCACAACACAATGTTGCGATATACTCGTAGCCACCTCAATATCAACAACAACCGCTTGGTCAACAACAAATTCATGTTTATCAAAATATGACAAGCTATGAAAATCAGCCACAACACCTGAATTATCTTCATTCTCATCAGGTGTCATATCAAGTGCCACAATATCAATTTGCTACGTCATCTCCTGACCCTTTTTCAGTCAATAGCTCTGAACAAGTGTTCAAATTTGATGAGCTATGTCCTTACCCCTTTGACAAATCAATCATAACAATTCCCTTCCCTAAACATTTTGAGAGACCTAAATTTGATAAATACAAAGGGAAAGGTGATCCACACCATCATGTCAAAGAGTTCTTCATGGCCTATCAAGAGGTGTCATGGTGTGACAATTATCTTCTATGATTATTTCCTAAGAGTCTCAATGAACCCTCTCTTGAATGGTTTTCCAAGTTGTTGTTTGGCATTATCACTATGTTCACTAACTTATCGAAGAGATTTGTGGCCCAGTATCACTACAATATCAAAAACAATGTCTCCATGCTTGATATATGTCAAACTAAGCTAAAGGGTTGTGAAAGTCTCCTAGATTATGTCCAAAGGTGGAGAGCCCTCATTGGCCGACTCCCATGCATTGTGCTAGACACTCAAATAGTCTTGGTTTTCATCAGTATTCTCCACCCCAAGCTGGAATATCACATTTGATTGAATTGTGCAAGCACTTTCAAGGAAATCATATCTAAAGGTTCATTGGTAGAACATTCTTTGATTGATGAAGGAGTCATCAAACTCTATAAAGAGAATTTCGACAAGCCTAGTCATTAAAAGCAATGATATTGGAACAAGAATAAGAATGTTGTAGGTGACGGGGTCACTGTTTCCAAGATAACATAATTGATCATGGCTGCAAAGCCACCACCTCCACAGACATATGCTAGTCCTCCACAATAATTGTATGCCAATACATCTCTTACTATGCATGCCAATTCACTACTCTCAGGTCATCAACAACTGCAAGTGAAAATGAAAAACATGGTAGCTAATTAGACAAATGAAATCACTATATCTCAAGGTCCACCTCGTCAAACTGTCCAAAATGGCCCAAGACATCAATTTATGCCAATGGATGAACCTTTAGACGTCATTTTCAAATACATGGAGAAACATAACATGGTTGTGTATTCTCAAACACAACTGTTCGATGAGTCTAAACCCAAACCAAATTGGTATAAGGATAATGAATACTATGCCTATCATCACATCAAGGGTCATGATACAAACAAGTGTGTGAATCTTAAACACCTAGTTTAGGACCTCATTGACTAGGGAAAAATTGTCGTTGACCCTATCTCAATGAAGTCCCCATACGCTAATCTAGGCATGTATAAGAATTCTCTTCCTAAGCACCAGGGAGAAGTGAGCACATCCAATGCTAGGAAAATTCGTACCACTAATAACATCAATTATAATAGCATGTGCTTTGATTATGAGCCTACAATAGGTTACGTTTCTTAGGCAGATGATCGTGTTAACATGATTTGTGTCAAAGGGGCTAATACCTAATGTGCAATAACCACTAGGAAATCTTGTATGTTAGTTCTTGGGGTCCCGCACCGGACACCACCCCAACGATGCTAGTGTCTACGCAATATAATATCCTTGAACACCTAGGGAAAATCCCTGCATAAATCTCCATCCTGGATTTGCTAAAGGCCTCACCTACTCATCAAGAGATTCTTACCCGCATGTTGCAAGAGGCTTGTGTACCTAGCAATATTAATCCTACACAATTCCAAGCCACGGTTTCACATATTTCTTCCATGTACAACCTCAGTTTCACACAGTCTAATGCTATGGTTCCCAATCCCAATCATGTCTTCCCATTAAATATTGAAGCCATCATCAAATGTTATAAGGTCAAATAGGTACTGATTGATAATGGTTCTACCTTGAAACTTTGTACTTTAAAGTTTGTTTCTCAAGTGAGTTACACTAATGTGGATAGGTACAATCAATGCATCACTATCAAGGCTTATGACAATGCTGAAAGAAGTTAAGTAGGGATGACTAATCTCCCAATTCAAGTAGGCCCAGTAACACAAAGCACTTATGCCACATCATTGATATTGATTTTCCATTAAACATTCTTCTCGGTTGCCCATGGATTCATGCCATGCAGGCCCACCCTTTCATTTATCATCAATGCCTCAAATTCCCATATCAAGGCTACAAAATCACAATTAGAGGTGACGCCCAGCCATTTGAGTATTGTCATGCTCTTGAGTCTTCCTTTCCATATTCCTATCATTGCCTAGGCATCAAAATTGGAACTTCATAAGCCTCATCATCTTCCTCATATGTTGACCTAGGCGTCATACTTGTTGCCGCCAAAGAAAAGACTTCCATATCATCATCTTTTTCCGAACTCAAGATCAACATCATTGGTTGTGGTGAATACGCCCTACAAGGTACTTTCACAGTAGGTGCCTTAACTTTAGATCCACATGCTCATGGAAAACCTACCAAGGAGCAGAAGAAGAAAGAACCTATTGTCCAATAGTGTAGCTCCACCACATTTCAATCTCAGGGTTAACTAAATCATGAGGTCATAGAAGGAGATATTAAACAATGGTTCTTCAAGGATGTCTTTATAAATAATGAAACTCACCTCAAGCAATTCAAGGAGAAATACTTGACCACCAACAAATGGGCTACTCAGAAATGGAATTACCAAGGTGGTGGACTAGGCCAAGAAGAAAAAGGAATCAGAAGGCCTATTGATCCAACTCCTAATGTCAACCACCAAGGGCTTGGTTTGGGATGTCCTTTCGATGAAGCCTCAAGTTCGATTGGCACTTCCAGAAACAATGAAAATGTTTAGGTCGATATCGAAGACATGATTGAGGATGCTGTCAAACAAGTGTATGATGATATAGATAGCTCCTAATCCTTTGGCACATCCAATTTCTTTGACACATTTGTCCTCCTAATTGACCTTCCCCTTCGCCTCCCTAAACTCATTGATTGGGGCCAAACTATTGCACACCTAGACACATTTTAGAATAATACAATGCTTCTATAGTTTATGGAGGCAACCCAGTGTGCATTGTACTATTATCTAGAGCATAACACAGTCTATAAGATAGATCCTCAAGGCTATTTTGGGTAAGAAGAAATCCTTAACCACAAAACTGAAATAGAATCAAAATATCAAGAGTCTTGTGGTGAAAACCTTTACAAGGTACCTACAGACCATAAAATAGTAAAAATAAAGGGTGTATCTTTTGGTGAAAACCTCTCTGAGGTTCTAGAAGATGAGGATTCTCTTATTCCCCTCATTGGTGATCATGTTCTTCAGAGAGTGCCTATTCTCATAGATCAGACCAAAGAAATAAATTTGGGCACAATAGAACATCCACACATCACTCATGTCGCTGTTTGATTATCTGATGATGAATTTTGAGTGTTCTCTGAGATCCTTCATACATGGCCCATTAACTTTGTATGGTCTTATGTAGACATTCCTAGGCTTGATCCTAAATTGGAAGTTCATCATTTGGTGGTTGATATGAACACTAAACTAGTGAAACAAAAATTGTGCAAGATACATCCTGGAATTGCATTGTTGGTCAAGGCAGAGTTAGAAAATCTCCTAGAAGTCAAGTTTATCTAACCAATTGATTACTCATAATGGATCTCCAATATGGTACCTATTTCAAAATGGTGTGGTGCTATCAGAGTGTGTACAGACTTTAGGGATTTGAATAAAGCATGTCCCAAAGATGATTTTCCACTTCCTAACATTGACATCCTCGTTGATTTGACAACAAGACATGAAATGCTTTCCCTCATGGATGGATTTTCATGATTTACCCAAATAAAAATAACAGTAGAAGATCAACACAAGACAACATTCACTACCCCATGGGGAACCTTCTACTACTAGTTCATGCCTTTTGGTCTCAAGAATGCAAGTGCCACATACTAGTGTGCCATGACAGTGATCTTCCATGATCTCATGCATAAGATAATGGAATATTATGTGGATGTACTAGGTAAATCAAAGACAAGGGTATAACATCCAATGGTCCTAGAGCAGATATTTGAGCACCTGGCTAAGTATAAATTGTGCCTAAATCCTAAAAAGTGTGTGTTTGGATTTACCTCAAGTAAACTCCTTGGGTTTATAGTATCCAGGAATGACATCGAGGTCAATCCTAAAAGGTCAAAGAAATCTTAGAGATGCCTCCTCACCCAACTTGTGTATAAATTTCAACCCTTCACTCACCTTCTCCGAAAAGGTGCTGAGTTTAAATGGGATGTCCAATGCCAGAAAGCATTTGATAAGATTCAGGAGTATCTGGCTCATCCCCCAGTTTTAATGCCACCCATTCTAGGTCAGCCTTTGCTCTTGTATATTTCAGTTACTCTAATAGCTCTGGGGGAACTTCTCACCCAACATGATGATCAAGGAAAGGAAAGAGCACTCTACTACATCTATCGAACCTTGATCGGATATGAGCTAAAGTATTCTCCAGTCGAAAAAGCATGTCTAGCGATTGTCTTTTTCTTGCAAAAGCTTCAACATTACATGTTAAGTCATATAGTCAAGCTCATTTTAAAAATTGATCCCTTGAAGTAACTACTCTTTGAGACAACCCACAATGACCATATGGCTAAATGGGTCATGTTACTTAGTGAATTTGACATTTAGTATGTAGACAAAAAGTTAATCAAAGGATAGGTCATTGTTGATCAGTTGGCTGAAACACCCTTGGTCACAAAATTCCCAGATGAATATGTATGCAACGTCACAAACTGATCTCCCTCAAAGATACACTTTTATGGATCCCACACTTAGAATGGTTCAGGAGCAAGTTTCTTGTTTGTCACTCCTCAAGGAAATCTTATCCCCAAGCCATTCAAGCTGTCTTTCCCATGTAGCAATAACATTGCCAAATATGAAGGATTTATCATTGGTCTAAAGATAACTATTTAGTGGAATATCCCAGATCTCTTGGTTTATGGAGATTCACAACTAGTCATCCAGCATGCAAACGATGATTATCAAACTAAAGATGACAAGATCCTGCCATACAAAAGAATGGTCGATGAGCTTAAGAAATTTTTTTGAAGTATATTATTTGATTAGATCCCTAGAGATCAAAACAAGGAAAAAAACACAATGGCTACTATTGGATCTCTCTTGCACATTGAGTCAATAGTCTAAGGTATAAATTTTTGGTGGAGCAACTTCTACAACAAGCATTCGAAACATCTCATATGAAAATGGTCTGCAATATCATTGGACCCCAATCACCCTAGTATCACAACATCAATGCATACCTCAAAGATTGTACCCTTCCACCCAACATATCCTATAATGACCATCACAACCTTACCCGTTGTTGTGCCCAATTTACCCTTATAGGAGACAATTTGCATCATCGCAGGTACCATGACATCCTCGCTAGATGTCTAGATTCAAACAAAGATAATCTTGCAATGAAAGAAGTGCATGCCAAAACTTTCATTTCTCACACAAGTGGATATGTTCTTGCCAAACAACTCTTAAGATTTGGGGTACTACTAGCCCACCATGGAACATGGTTGCTATGAATTTGTTAAGAAATGTGTGTCTTTCTGGTAGCATGAAGACTTGATTTAAGTTCCAACTCAGGATTTACAAGCCATCACAACACCATTACCTATTTTTACATGGGGCCTTGACCTCGTCAATAAGATCTATTACCCTTCCTCCAATGGACACAATTTTATCATTGCTGCAACAATGTATTTCACCAAGTGGGTTGAAGCCATTCCCCTCACCCTCCCCAGTGGTGTCCAAGTGTCCATTTTTATCTTGTACCATATCATTTTTCATTATGGGATTCCCTCCACCATCATTACTGATAATGGAACCCCATTCAAAAACTAACACATGCATGATCTCTGTGCCACATTCCATATCTAATATCCTCGATCTACCCCATATTACCCCCAAGGGAACAACCAAACTGAGGCAACCAATAAAACCCTGCTTCGTATCCTTAAGAAGGTTGTCGGTGAAACTAGTCATGACTGGCACATCCATCTCAATCTTGCCCTTTATGCTTATCTCATAAGTATCTAAAATCCCATCGGAGCTACCGCGTATTCCCTTGTCTATGGTGTAGAAGCGGTCTTTCCAATTGAGGATGAATTTCCATCACTATGCATATCCTTGAAAGAATCTATTTATGATGAAGACTATAGAGTGGCAAGACTAGCTCAACTAGATCTTATGGACAAAAAATGTTAGAAAGCATATGATCATCTAGAAATCTATCAAACTAGATTATAAAGATTATATTAGAAAAGGGTTTACAGTCGTGAGTTTGATGTAGGTGATCTAGTCCTCCAAGAAAATCCATGGAATCAGTAGGATCAAGAGAAGAAAGAAAAATTTGAATCTAATTGGCTCGGTCCCTATGTGGTCACAACAAAATATGGTTCAAGGGCCTATCAATTATCGAATCCATAAGGGGAGCCTCTCAAATGAACCCCTTAATATCATGCACCTAAAAAGATTCTATGCCTAGTCCGTGGCAGTGTCTCTCATGTTAAAAAATAAAAAAATACAAAAAAAGTCAAAAAAATAAAAAATTACCAAAAAATCAAAAAACCAAAAAATTCGACAAAAAAATGGCAAAGAAAAATAAATTCTTCCTCTCATGAGAACCACTTCTTGTGGTGCCTTGGGCATGTACGTGTAGTGAAAACCTAGCAATAGGCACCATGTGTAAAGGGTAGTTGTAAAGCGGAAAAATCGAACCCTAGTTGTTCTCCCCTCCCCAACTCCAAGGAGAGAGAAGGGAGGTCACTAGGGTTGATGGTTTTCACTTAGGAGGGACTTTACATTCAAAAGAGGGGTTGAAACCCACAAGATCCAATCCCACACAATGCAGGATTGGATTCTAAATGAGTTTCAAGGGTTAAGACATCAAGGATACCCTCTTTTGTAAAGAATATAGATAGAATGATTGAACTAGGAATGTATGTAGAAGCAAGAAAGATTCGCTTGTAAACAGAGGTAGGGATATGGGATGAAGCTGCGGACCTGGAATTAGCAGTAAAATGTCGAGACGATACTGTTCTACAAATTTGAGCAAAAGTTGACGGGACGATGGCGCCCGGCGTGCACACGGTCCTCCGAAAAATCCGCGAAACAAAGGTGGATCTGTTCCTCTCTGCACAAGGATTCCAGATCTTCAATTACAGCCGCGTACCTGCAACCTACACACAAAAAAGAGAGGACGATTGGGGGGTTAGGGATTAGGGGTTTGCCTTTAGGTCAAACCCCGGCTTTGGAATTAACCAAGAAATGAGAATGCTGTGAATGTAAATGTTTGTAATGTAAACAAGTACTGATACCTTGTTGTAAGAATGTTTGTATTCTTACATGCGAAGGTGTAATGTATGTTGTATGTAATGTGTTGTAAGAGATCTCCTCTTCAATGGTTGAACCCTTGTCTTGAATGCAACACCTAGCCTTGAATGGAGACTTAGAATGCTCAATTGCTTGAAGGAATGCTTGAATGCTTGAATGTTTGAATGTTTGAATATCGCTTCCGCCTTTTTCACATATGTCCTCCCTTTTTTTTTCTCCCTTTCTAGGAGAGGAAAAGTAGTTTATATACTTGTTAATTAGGGCTGATAGACTAATTTTCCCGACCTTAGGTCGACATAGAAATAATATTTTCCAATTTGCAAACTTAAAGACCCGATGCCCAAAAGAGACCGGGCCCAAAAATAGGGCCAGGGACCAGGGCGCTGGGCGCCATGGTCCTGGGGGACCAGGGCACTGGGTGCCCTAGTCCTGAAGGACCAGGGCACTGGGCGCCATGGTCCCACCTCCCGGGACAGTAAGGTGCAAGGAGGGATCATGCCAAGGTGCAGAAAAATGCAGTTTTTGGTGTCACAAGCAGATTTCGGGGTCTCCATTCAGGTTTAACGTTGCATCGCGATCGTGAAGACCCAAATGCAGTCAAAATTGCAAGTGTCACAATTTTAGGACGCTACAGTAGTCTCATAATCTTTTGGTTTTCTTATCCACCTTTCTCAGTGTGGTATCCATCGTTACCTACCCCCATTAGCATCTCCATCACATCTCCCTTTGTTCAAGTGGTATCGCATGTTAGGTCCACATCCCCTCAGCTATCATTCACCTTTGTTTTCTTCACCTCACTCTTCTCTTGTGCACAACTTCTTGTAAATAGCCCCTATGCTTGGTCCTTTGCACATAGTGTCATGTATCTTCTCATTTCTTTTTCTTTGGTCGCAAAGTCTAGTTGTATATAAGTTCTTTGTATAGAGGTGTCGTTGTATATAGGTGTGTGTCCGTCCTGTCTGTCAAGATCATATCCAATTAGCTCATCCTTCAAAAATTATCTTTTAGCATCTTGTTTAGTCTCATTTGATCCTTCATTTCCATCATCAATCTGCGCAGGATGTATCCTTCCTCTAGTCACATAGCATCATCAGTCCTCATTAATCAATTGTCCTTTGGAAAACAATATCTGAGACACTTGTGTTGGCTTTTGATTCTTTCTAAGTTTTTCTTATCTTTTTAACGCTCATGGAGTTTTGTCTTCTCTCAGTTGCCATGATTAACAAAGCTTGGGAAGTGATCTTCTCGGTTTTTGGTTCTGCTTGGCATGTATTTTAGATGTGTTCCTTGTTGTACCCTCATGAGGTCTCGATTATCTCATGTTACAATAAGGCATGTCTTCTACTTGTGGTTGTTCTTTCACCATTTCCTGCAAGGTCTCTGTGACTCTGTGTGGTGCTAGATCAACCTTTCATGCCTATTCATATTCGTCAGTCCATGTATTAGCTATGAAATTCCACCCTAGTTCTTTATACCAAGATGACTCACAAATAATTCTAAATCAAAATAAGTGCACACTACATGATGTCCTATTTCGTGGGTGTTCATGCTCCATGATTTTTTCATCTACATTGCAGTACATTTGCCTAGTCCCCTTCCCGAATGTGCACACATTCCCTGTTCTTCTATCCATATTGCCATCCTTGCCTTGTCTCCATAGAGAATCATAAGCATCACATCCTACATCACATATGGGTTAGCAAATAATCTAGATACATCCATATTTTCATAAGAATCACATTGTGCATTACATATGGGTAAGCACATAATCCATACATCCATATTTTCATAAGCATCACATTCTACATGATCATTACATATGCATTTCATATGCATTGCATCCATGAAATGTAGAATAAAAATGGTATCACATATTGCGTAAAGCTCATATCATAATAGGAATCCATGTCATCCGATCCTACATCACAAATCCCTCAGTGCGTCATCTATAGAATCAACATCATAAACCCATCACCCATGCATACATTACATCCTACATCACAAGAATGATAGTATCTTATAATCAAGTGCATCCATACTTCATGACTCATATATGCATCATAAACACATAAAAGTACCATATATACAAATCAAAATGGGATATCTGTCATATCTATATATCATTGTATGAATGTATATCAAAAGTATATGTACAAATCTATACACATGTACATCATCTGGTACATTTGATCTTAAAGAATAAAGTACATACAATGAATCAATGAATGGCGATCACCTCACATGCTCATAAAAAATACATGGGGTGTCAACAATCAATACAATGATGGCTATCTCTAGATCCTATGTATGGCATACCAAAAAGAATCATCTATAGGCACTCTGCATCAAGCTGTCACAAAATGCTTCGGCGTGGCTAGGTAGGTCCTTGCCCCATTAATCCTTGTCTCTCATCTTTTCCCTGGGATCCCTTTGTGGATCCTGATGCTAACCCTATACTCCCCTCTATGTAGGTCCTCTTGTCGCTAGATTTGCTAGTACTTCGGTTGGATCTCCCTTTCCCCTTGCTAGATCCTCCACTGTGAGAGGAGTTGGCTACCCTGGCCCTAGGTGGTGGTACATATACCTCACTCTGATTTTCCACCATGACTCTCTTGTATTATTCTCAGTAACATCCTACCTGATAAGATAGAGCCTCTATCTCTGCCATTTGTCGCTCCACCATCCCTGCTAATATCTCCCCTCCTCCCCCTCTTGATCCTGTCTGTCATTGAGCCTCATCCCTCTTTCTCTGGTATCGAGCTATATTTTCTTATGTCCCCTATTGAGCATTCTTGATTGCATCCCTAAAAGCCAGTTCTACATCCCTCTCCTAGAGGAGCCTATCCCTGTCTGCTTGCAGTTGTGCCCTCATCTACTTTGCTATGTTTTGCTCCTGATTCAGGTTGTCCCTCTCCACAGTCACTATCTATAATCTACGATATACCCTCTTGACTGCCTCCTCGAGGGTGTAGATTTGGGCTACTTGATTCGAAGGTGATGTTGTTCCCTCTCTCCTCTCCTCCCTCCTATGTTGTCGAGGTGGTATCGGTTGTAAGGAAGTCTTTCCCTGACTTTGTCTCTCCCCTGTCTTAGTGTGGATCCTTTTGTGGGTGGATCCACCTCCATGGCCTCTCCTTTTTCTCCTCCATTTCCCCCATCTCCTCCATCTTCCCCTCTCTCTCCCTACCTCCCTACGGCTGATCTAGACCTAGTCCAAGTCACTGCCTCTACGACCCTCTCTACCGACTTGCGAGTTAGTTGATACTGGCCGACTCTACTTGCCCTGGGCCTGACCTACACCCTCCTAACACTAAGGGGTGGTAGTCTTGCCTTGCCTACTAGCTTCGATCTCTGCTATGCCCACCATGTCTGATGTGTTCATGTGGTCCCTGGGTTTGTTAGTCCACCCTGTGGCTCCCATGGTGCCGGTGCCAATCGGGTCCACTTGTCAATCAAGCCAGCCCTATCTTGTAGTGATGGATGAAACTCAACCACTCTCGCTCGAGTGACCTGCTAAAATTTGTGTGGTGCCTCAGGTACATCTTGTACCTGACCAAACTGTCTCTACACCCTATCTGACATGTATCTCTCAATGATGTACTCCCATCTCCCAATGATGTAGCTTGTCGTGATCATAATAGGATATGTATGGGATCCTTCGGCCATGCTTCTATGGCCATATATGGCCTCCATGTGATGGTGTCTACCCCCAATTTGTCAAAGAAAACTCTTCAGTGATCTACATCATCCATTGCCTCATAGTGCAAAGCCCCTCCTTAGTTGAAGTTGCATCCTTGATGATATACAATGTCATGGAGGTCCTTGTACAACTCCTCCAACACAAGTGTACCCCATGTCATAGGGCGCCTGCCATCAATTGCATCAATAACAACCTGGATCATCCCTAGCACAATAGATCTTATTTTCTTTGCACTAAAGCTATTTTAGTGCCACTGCGAAGAGGGGCAAAATGTAGACACTTTAATCTGACTAAATAATTTAATCAAATTTAAATCCCTTAGTCGCTCACATTAATTAAATAATTCTTATTATTTATTTATATGTGACATCCCATCCCCGTTGGCTAAATTAATTTAATTAGTAATGCCATGTCTCTAGCCTATTAATTGATTAACCTTGTTAATTAATTGACCCCCTTTTAAGCCTTTCTTCTATTAAATAAAATAATTTTTTATTTTTTATTTTATTCATTTATCCCTTTCTTCTAGTTTATAAATTAATTAATTTCCCCACATGTCTCCTAACCTAAACCACCTTCTAACTCAACCCCTATCATAACCCATGGGTTTTAACTAACCCTATCCATCTAGCCAACCTTATCTTATCCATTATAATTTCTCCCCTCACATGTGTGTGCACATTCCCTATTTTCCAAATATTGAAAAATATCAAATTTTGGGTGGTTATTGCCAAAAATAGACATGAGTCCTTAGAGACACATGCCATTCCTTTCCAAGACATGAGTCCATCTTGGGGACACTTGTCTTGGACAAGTGTGGAATCTTATTCCACATGGAATTTTGAGGCTTTCCACTTGTCCTCTTTGAGGACAAGTGTCTCATTTTCAACCTCCCTTCACTCCTCATCCATTTATATTTAAACCCTCCCTTTTCTAAGCAATTCATCCAGTTTTGCACAATCATACCATCATAATGTTGGAATCATCACTTATTTTCAAACATCCATTTGCATAGTCATCAAACTCATTTTCACATCACATATCATGGAGCATAATCAAGCGTCTAAGACGTCACTAAGCACATATCAAATCGCGAGATAATCAATTCGAAGGAGGTTTGCATTTTATCTCTATTTGATATTTTAGCTTCGTTTATTCATTTTTAGCATCTCGATCTTGAGGTGTTTGATTGATTTGTGGTTGTTTGATTATTAACTTAATTTTAATCAATTTAGTTTTGCACCCACATTTTCATCACACAAAATTTAATAGTATTATTATTTAATTTTTTTAAAAATATATAAATAAAAATTTATTTATCTAAATTAATTCAAATAATGTTTCAATTTTTTTTTTCATGATAGATTTAAATAATATTGATTACTTTGAAAATTAATATATTATACTCATTACTTTTGCATAAAAAAATAACTTAACTATCCTATTTACTTTTACAATATAAATTTACCAAATTCTAAATGTTAATAAATTTTACTGTACTAATTTCTTGAAGATTTGTTTTGCAAAATAGATTTGATTTAAATATCCTATTTACCTTTGGAATAACTAATTATAAATAAATTAAATTATATGAATATAACTTAATTATTTAATTTGTTTATGTAATGTAAATCTAACTAATTCTAAATGTTAATATTAACTATATTATTTAACTATTATCATATTAACTAATTTTTAATTGTCATTGATAAATGAAACCTTATTTCTTGAAATCTTCTTTTATAATATAGATTCAACTAAAACAAATTTACAAAGTGTGATCCCCAACGTTGATGCAAATTATTGAATCCAAAAGTAGTATTCTCTTGATTTTATGAATTGTGTAAATATCTTATCACCAAAACAAATTTGCTTTAAGAGCTAATAAATTAATATAATTTATCTATTTAGTTGTGTATGAAAATAAATTAACATTATTTTAATACTAATTTCTCTACTAATATATATTGTCTACAAAATATTTGTTTTGCATTACAATATTAATAACTTATCTATTTATTTTTTATCAGGAAATGTTACTTTTATTAAAATTTTCAATGAAATATAGTATCCTCAAAACATAAAAAAATGTAGTATCCAAATCACATCAACAAAAGCTGCTAAAACAAAGGCTATCCCCCTAACACCTAAACTAAAACCTCCTGCCATCATAGACAAACTCCCACCCAAACCTACCGAAAACATCCTTACACATATATATCTCTTCAAACAATGGAACTTTGCAGAGAAGTTCAGCTCCATAATCTCTGTAACAATGGAACTTTGCACATAAGTAACTCTCTATCAACAACAAGATATAGATGAATGAAATACACTCATAAAAAAACTTAATGAAGGAACATTCCTCACCCAAACTCAACACCTAATTCACATGCCTTGTTTCACATGCTGTCCTCACCAAGAGTGAAGCCTCCACAATATGAAGTTACTAATTCACATGCCTTGTTTTACATGACTATATATAAATAGACTGAATAAACATTTCAAGATGAAAATATGCTTTAAGATTATGATTATAAGGACAAATACATTGAGATTGATTGACTACAAAAGATATCACATACAAGAGCGTAGCTATGAAGCATTTTGTAGGTATTATCATTGATTGATTGGTAATTTAATGTTAATTCTTAAGAAGAAAATTTGATATTGATGGATTGTGTGGTCGAAAGACTATGTAATATAGCTCAAGATGTAATGGATGTTGATTTGCAAATAATGTAAACAACAACAAACCCATTTGTTCCATAATACTTCTATATTAAAGTTGGAACTTTTGTAAATTCTACTAATAATATTAAAATTTTGACATCTTTAATTGATAATTTGAAATTCTTTTAATACATTGTTCTTGGCTAAGATGTATAACAATATAATAGTTGAAAGTAAACATTATTAGATTCTCAAAATACACTGCATATAAGGTTATGTTGTGATTTCCTTCCATGTTCATTATGTTGTGAGTTTTTTTGTTAAAGATATTTGCAAGATTTTATTAAATATGAAAATATAAAAGATATAAACCACACGATTTTATTGGTATACAGGTTCAAGTTTTTCTAGAATAGTGTGTTAGGTCCCGGAGACAACTGAGAGGGGGGGGGGGGGGGGGTGAATCAGTTGTCTAATAAATTCAAACCAAAAACTAATTAACAAATTTAATGTTTAATACTGGTAAACAAGTTAAGTACGTCGATAGACAGTGTTAATAGTAAATTGCTATATCGGTAAGGATGAATTCATGAAACATAAACATAAAGTCATCCACAATACATAGCACCAATATTTGTACGTGGAAACCCTGTAAGGGGAAAAACCATGGTGGGAAACCTTACCCACAATTAGATGATACTACTGCAGATAGTAAGTGTAAATAAATGGGATCTGCACATGCAGAAAGGCCAACTGCCTAGAGCTCACTGCTCAAACACAAGTGGGAGTCACACTGACTACAATTGGATGATTAAATCCAATAAGAATGTACTGCTTAGAATAGCATCTTCATATGCTAAATTCAGTACCGGTGTAATGCTGATATGCTTTCACAAAACCCTAGCTTCATCTTCAAATGATGTCTTCATGTATAGCTCTGCTAAATCTCGCATATACCTCCACACACAACCTCCTTCACATTCCACATCCGGTCTTACATTTAAGATCTTGCATTTATATCATAACCTAAGACCAATTATAGTAGGTCGGCTCTACAAGATATTACAATAAAATCATTTTACAACTAATACAATATCCGATGCAATAACTGATTGAACATGTTGGCTTAATGCATTTACAACATTAATTAATTAACTCCATAGCTTGACACGCTGATCTGGAATTGATAGTCCTGTCGGTGTAACCCTAGATAACCCTGGACCTATTTGCCGGTAAAAGCAAATATGCAAGTATGAATATACCAATGTTTAGTTCTTCAAAACAAGGTGTCCCCATGATGTCTTAGATATTTCCAGGTGTTGGTGATGATTATATCTTGCCGGTGAACCATATACCAGTAACTGTGCAATAGTTACTTGTCTGCCGGTGAATGCTGCTAGATCTCCAAAGTGCTAGAGTTGATAAGTGCTTAGTAGGTGTTGACATCAATGAAAAAACCATAGAAAAATACCAACAATCTCCCCCTTTGGCATTGATGGCAACACAAGATGGAAAGACCATCAAAGTGCCAAAATAGAAATGCCAAATACCAAAAACCAACAATCTCCTTTACTGAGTTCAAAACAGTCTCTCCCCCTATGGGTAACATGTATCTTTCTGTGTTTTTGTGTTTTTCCATACCAATCTCTCCCCCCTTGACATCAAATGCCAAAGTTGCAATATAATACCAATTGTTATTTTACAAAATACCAACTACTCCCTCTAAGAAGTAGCTTCCTCATCAAAGCCAGATTAATAATATATCTCTGTTAATTCTGTCGGTTGATGACAGACATCAACTTCCTAAGTATCTACTGGTGGGGGTATGACCCCAAGCTGGTTTCTTAGATTCTCAAAAGTCTCTTTAGGTAGAGGTTTAGTAAAAATATCTGCAATCTGCTCTTTAGTGTTTACATAAACCAGTTTGACTTGTTTTGCTTCAACATTTTCTTTTAGAAAGTTCAGTTTGATAGAAACATGTATAGTCTTAGAATGTTGTACCGGATTCTTGGATATATCAATTGTTGCAGTGTTATCACAATAGATAGTTATAGGTTCCTTGCAATTTACCTTTATATCCTTTAACATTTGTTTAAGCCATAGTACCTGTGTACAGTTTGTTGCTGCTGCAACATATTCTAATTCTGCTGTTGATAAAGATGTACAACTCTATTTCTTGCTTAACCAAGAAATTAATCTGCTTCCAAGAAAAAATGCTCCGCCGGTGGTGCTTTTCCTGTCATCTATATCTCCTACCCAATTTGCATCTATGTATGCACATAGATCAAAATTTTCATCTCTAGGATACCATAATCCAAGATTTGTAGTGCCTTGTAAGTACCGGAAAATCCTTTTTATTGCTAACTCATGATTTTCCTTAGGATTACTCTGAAATCTTGAAACAATACATACTGCATTCATAATATCTGCTCTTGTTTGTGTTAAATACAGTAAACCTCCTATCGTAGATTTGTACCTGGTTGGATTAACAGGTGTTGCTTCATCTCTTATTGATAATTTGTCATTTGTAGTCATAGGCGTACTTACCGGTTTAGAGTTTTCCATCCCAAATTTCTTTAGTAGTTCTTTTAAGTACTTTGATTGACTCAAGAATATACCACTATCAGTCTAAGAAATCTGCAATCCTAAAAAGAATTTTACTTCTCCTATCATAGACATTTCAAATTCTTGCTGCATTTTGATAGAAAAATCTTTACATAATCCATCTTCTGCTCCAAAGATTATGTCATCAACAAAAACTTCTATAACCAAGATGTCATCATCAGTTACTTTATAGTATAAATTACTGTCTGCATTACCTTTAGAAAAACCAATCTCTAAAAGATGCTTATCTAATCTTGCATACCAAGCTCTTGGAGCTTGCTTCAACCCATACAAAGCTTTCTTTAGCCTACAAACCATATCTTTGTTTTCTGTTAAACAAAATCCATCAGGTTGTTCAATGTAAATCTCTTCTTCAAGAATTCCATTTAAGAATGTACATTTAATATCCATCTGATATACTTTATAGTTTTTATGAGCTGCAAAAGCCAAAAATAATCTAACTGCTTCAATTCTAGCTATCGGTGCAAAGGTTTCATTGTAATCAACTCCTTCTTTTTGAGAATATCCCTTACACACTAGTCTTTCTTTATTTCTAATTATTTTACCATCTTCATTAAGTTTGTTTCTAAAAACCCATTTGGTTCCAATAACATTTTTATCTTTAGGCCGTGGAACTAATGTCCAAGTGTTATTCTTCTCAATTTGCTCTAATTCTTCTTCCATGGCTTTAATCCATAATTTATCTTCCCATGCTTCATTAATTGATGATGGTTCAATTTGAGAAATAAGACATACCTCTTCATTTTCCAATATTCCTCTTGTCATAACTCCTCTATATTTATTTCCAATTATCTGATCTTCAGAATGATTCAATCTTACATATCGGGGTGTCTTTGTTTGCTGTTGTTCTTCAGTCACTATGGAATTTTCAAATGATACCGGTGTAACTGGATCTTCACCTTGTGTTGGTGGATTTAGTGTAGATTCATTTGACAGAATCTCTATTGCTAGTTCATAATCCATATACCTTGAAGTTCCTCTGAATTGTTCAGCAATCTGTACATTTGTGCTTTCAACAATTTTCTGCAATCTTTTGTTAAAACATCTATATGCTTTGCTCTTAGATGAATAACCAAGAAATATTCCTTCATCACTTCTAGGATCAAATTTTCCAATATACTCATCTCTTCTAATATAGCATTTGCTTCCAAAAATTCAGAAATATTTAAGAGTAGGAATAATACCAGACCATAGTTCATGAGGGGTCTTACCGATTTCACCTTTGATGTGAACTTTGTTGAATGTATAGACTGTTGTGCTTACTGCTTCTCTCCAATATACATGTGGTAGGTTTTCTTCTGATAACATACTTCTTGCAGCATCCAAAATAGTTCTGTTTTTCCTTTCAACAACTCCATTCTGTTGTGGTGTCCGAGGTGCTGATAGTTGTCTTTTGATTCCATTCACTTCACAGAATGCATTGAATTACTTAGATGTGAATTCACCTCCTTGGTCTGATCTTAAACATTTGATTTTCTTACCAGTTTCATTTTCAACCATTGCTTTGAATAGTTTAAACTTTCCAAGTGCTTCTGATTTTTCTTTGAGAAAAGTAACCCAACACATTCTAGAATAGTCATCTATAATTAGCATGAAATAGCTATCACCTTGCAAGCTTCTAGTTCTAGCTGGACCACATAAATCAGTATGAATTAAATCAAGAGCATTGTTTGATTTTTCTGGAATACTTTTAAAACTAGCTCTAACCTGTTTTCCAAATTGACATTCCTTACACACTGTGTTGTGAGGTTTGACAATTTTAGGCAAGTCTCTAACTGCTTTAGTAGTACTGATTTTTACCATGCAATCAAAGTTTACATGACAAAGTCTTTTGTGCCACAACCAACTTTCATCAATGTGTGCAATCAAACATGTCTTTTCACTATTATTCAAATGAAAGATATTACCTCTGGTCTGATTACCGGTTGCAATTTCTAAACCAGTTCTATTCATAATTTTGCATTTTCCATTTTTGAATTGTAACTGAAATCCTTTTTCTACTAATTGACCAACACTCAAAAGATTATGTTTTAAACCTTCAACATAGTAAACATTTTCAGTGTTATGCTTACCATCAAGAGGTATTGAACCCTTACCTCTAATTGAACAAGCTTTGTCATCGCCAAATCTTACTAGACCTCCATTATATTCTTGAAAGTTCAAGAATTTGCTTTTGTCACCAGTCATGTGATGTGAGCATCCTGAGTCAATGATCCACTCATCCTTTGTTTCAACTTTTGGTGCCAAGGCCTATTCTATCGGTTGCACTGCAGGTGCCGGTTGATCTTCTGTTATAGCAACAAAAACCCATCCATTGTCTATCGGATCCTCATCAGAGTCATCAGTTACTCCTTCATCAGCAATATAACAAGATTTATCCTTATTTTTCTTGAATCTATATTTCTAAAATTCAGGATTAGGCTTGTATGTCCTTCTAGCTTCTTCTCTTAAGCTAGCATGTCTATCAGGGCATCTTGAAGCCATATGACCAATCTTGTTACAGTTAAAACATTTAAAGGGTGCTTTACCTTCATACTTACTTCCAATTGGACCTTTAGGCATTTTTCTTACAAATAGTGCTTCAAATTCTTCAAGTTCTTCATTTTCTCTCCTAGTTTCTTCAAGTTCTTTTGCATAAAAGGCTCTCCAATCAGATTTGTCAAATGATGATGCAGATGATGTTGATGCTTTGAAAGCTAGATCTGTCTTTATAGTAGTAACAGGACCAAATTCCTCAATTTCAAAGGCTGATATTTTTCCAATTAATGTATCCCTAGTTACTGATGTGTTAAGCATTGTTCTAAGTTCATTTATTGCAGTAACCTTCATTTTGTATGCCGGTGGAAATCCTCTTAAAACTTTTGAAACAATCTCATCTTCACTTAAGGTTCCTCCACAACATTTAATGCCTAAAACAATTTCATTTACTCTTTCCATTAAAGCAGAAATTCTTTCATCTTCTTCCATTTTTAGACTTTCATACCTGACCCGGAAGCTTTCAAGTTTTGCAATTTTGACTGTGGAATCCCCTTCATTTAGTGTTTCCAAATGACCCCAAATAGCTTTAGCAGTAGATCTATCTGATAGTCCCATGATTTGCTGATCTGATAATGCGCTCAGAAGTGCTTCTCTTGCTTTGCAATCATTTTCTTCATCTTTGGCCAGATTTGGAGGATTAGGTTGAGTTGTAGTAGGAGCAGTATATCCATTCTTTGTAACCTCCCAGATGTCTTTTCCAATACAGTTCAGATGTGTCTCCATTCTGATCTTCCATATTCCATAGTTAGTTCCATCAAGTTTAGGACTGTACTTCCTGAAATAGTTGCTAGACATTGGATCTCCTCAAGCTGTTAAGCTTCTGCAAAAAGAGGACTTAGCTCTAATACCAATTGTTAGGTCTCGGAGACAATTGAGAGGGGGGGGGGGTGAATCAGTTGTCTAATAAATTCAAACCAAAAACTAATTAACCAACTTAATGTTTAATATTGGTAAACCAGTTAAGTATGTCGGTAGACAGTGTTAATAGTAAATTGCTATACCGGTAAGGATTAATGCATGAAACATAAACATAAAGCCATCCACAACACATAACACCAATATTTGTACGTGGAAACCCTATAAGGGGAAAAACCACAGTGGGAAACCTTACCCACAATTAGATGATACTACTGCAGATAGTAAGTGTACATAAATGGGGTCTGCACATGCAGAAAGGCCAACTGCCTAGAGCCCACTGCTCAAACACAAATGGGAGTCACACTGACTACAATTGGATGATTAAATCCAATAAGAATGTACTGCTTAGAATAGCATCTTCATATGCTGAATTCAGTACCGGTGTAATGCTGATATGCTTTCACAAAACCCTAGCTTCATCTTCAAATGATGTCTTCATGTATAGCTCTGCTAAATCTTGCATATACCTCCACACACAACCTTCTTCGCATTCCACATCCGATCTTACATTTAAGATCTTACATTTATATCATAACCTAAGACCAATTATAGTAGGTCGGCTCTACAAGATATTACAATAAAATCATTTTACAACTAATACAATATCCGATGCAATAACCGATTGAACATGTCGACTTAATGCATTTACAACATTAATTAATTAACTCCATAGCTTGACATGCTAATCTGGAATAGATAGTCCTGTCGGTGTAACCCTAGATAACCCTGGACCTATTTGCCGGTAAAAGCAAATATGCAAGTATGAATATACCAATGTTTAGTTCTTCAAAACAAGGTGTCCCCATGACGTCTTAGATATTTCTAGGTCTCGGTGATGATTATATCCTGCCGGTGAACCATAAAACAGTAACTGTGCAATAGTTACTTGTCTGTTGGTGAATGCTGCTAGATCTCCAAAGTGCCAAAGTTGATAAGTGCTCAGTAGGTGTTGACATCAACGACAAAACCATAGCAAAATACCAACATAGTGAAATTTGAGAGTAAAGCAATTAGAAATACAACTACCAAATGGAAAACATTCCAAACCCAAAAAGTTATGTCAAGGAAAGTGTAGCGTCGTAAATTGTACGCACTTGCTAGGGTGGTACAATTTCACACCTAGTTTAGCACCCGCCTTGGCGCATTTTGCATTTTGCATTACATTTCCCCTTTAGCACTTAATTAATTAAATTAATTAGGTCTAAGGTTCTATTTTATCATCTCCCATATCATAAAGTTGGGCCCTTTCATTAAAGTGTGCCCTTTTCATTTTATTCCTCCTATACATCATTTAATCAAAAACCCTAATTAGGTCCTATTTTGAACTTGTGGGCTTGATTTCGGGGGTCAAAACATCTCGAAATCACCTGTAACTTCGGGATTCTCTCTAAAATCATCATATCCGACAGTCCTGAAAATTTGGTGAAAAGTTGTCGGGACCATGGCGCCTGGAGTGCAACATGGTCCCGGACATTTTTCCCAAAATTTTAGGAGCGCGATCCAATCATAAAATAAAGCTTAACGCCAAGAAATTGGTGGGAGATTCAATCTCTAAGTCGACCTAAAGTTGAAATTAAGACCTAGGGTTTCATACATAAGAGCTCTCTTTCTTCATTTGAAAGGATCCGAATTTTGGCTTTCGAGGACCTTCTATGCAGCGAAAGAGTAGATCTTTGAAGACTTCAATAACATTCAACATCCATCCATCAAGCATTCATCAATTTCATTCATTTAGGGCTTGGGAGACATTGAAGAACAATAGGAGATTACCGACTGAAGATTGGCTTGTACTCCTCCCTTGAGGGTTGGGTATGATTTCATGTTGTTTTCATGTCTTTGCATAAGCTTCAATATATCCTTTACTCATGCTTTAGATCACTTTGCATCTTGATTTAGAGCATTTACATTATCATTTACAAGCAATTAGGGTTTACTTTCTAGGTTGCTCTAGTTTTCTTTCTTGCATTTTAGATCTTGCACACACACAAGGTCTGCACACACATTACTTTTACAATACAACTTGGCTATTCGTGGAGGTGGAAATCACCAAAGCGGGGGTTTGACTAAGGCAAAACCCTATATAGCCGCCCAAACACCTTTTTCAGATATAAGTGCAGGTTTCGGGATTCGGACGACGCCGCAAGTTGCAGATCCAACGGAAGCAGACTGAGACGGAACTTCACACCAAATTTTAGAGCAAAAGACCAGGACAGGGGCGTGGGGTGCCTTGGTCCTACCAGGACAAGGGCACTGGGTGCCCTGGTCCCTGGGATAGGGGCGCTGGGTGCCCTGGTCCTCCTGACAGACAGCATTTTCAGCATTTTTGACAGCTTTTCCAGAGTGCAAAACAACAGTTTCCGGAGCAGTTTCAGAGGCAGAATCAGGACAGTGGCGCCCGCGCCCCCATCCTGAACATTTTCAGTCAGATTTTAACACCGGGTACGCATTTGCATTCTTGTCTTGTCCTTGTGTTTACAGCTTTCCATTGTTTAAGTTCAATTCTGCAATCTGGTTATTAGTTCATACTTGCACTTTGGGGTTAGGGATTGAACTTGCATCATTTTATCTTTCAATTACAACAAAGGAATAGAAATCCTAATAGGTAGCCTGTGGCTCTCTCTTCCACAAAAAGAAGTAGCCAATTGTGTGATACCTCTAGGCTCTTTCGTATTCCACAAGTGTGTGGTTGAAAGTGAGATTAGGGCATGTTTGCTTAGTGTCACTTTTTCTCCTACACATTTTGGTGAACCCGACGTGAATCTATCATTGCTTCCTCTTGCATTGCATTTGTTAGATCTAGATCTAGATTTAGTGTGTTTTCATTTCATTTTCATTAAAAAGAAAAAAAAAGAAAAAAAAAAAGTGTGTTTCTTTGCATTGTGTGTTTAAAATTTTATGCAATTTCAAAATGTCATATTTTTATTTGCAAGATGTTCATATTTGTGATGATTATGAGTTAGATGAAGCTTTAGATGAATTTTTGAAACCTAAATATACCAAACCTTCATTTTACCAAAAACTCATAAACATTGTTACTATGCCATTTCGTGGTGATGAGAAAGATAAGTCGAATGATTCCTCTCAAGGGTACATTCCTATCAGCTCTTCCACTAAATCTAGTAACATGGTTGTTTTCAATGATCCCCTCTATGAAGAGATATCTCCTTTTGAATAAAAAGATAAACCTTTTAATAGATGTGATCATGCTTTGTTAGATGATGCCCTTGATGACTTTGTGGCTCCTAAAAAATGCTCCCTTCATGAGGATCCTTTTGTGCAAGAAGATGACATTATCCCTACATTTCCTAGTGATGGCATTTCCTTTTCCAACATAATTCCCACTAGAGATGATGAATTAATGATAAATGCTTACCCTTCTCCTAAATTTTGTCTTACCCATAAGCATCCCTTAGAGAAAGAAGATGAAATAATAAGCAATTTCCTTAATTCTCTCTCCCCTATTGAACATATTTTGAGGAAAGAGGATGAGTTTAACACATCTATTGATGCTCTCCCTCCTAAGGATGAGGAATTAATAAACATTGTTATCTCCTCTCCCGAAATTAACAATGCTTCAAATATTCCTTTCAACAACTTCACTATTTGGGATGAACCATTAGAAGAAGGTGTTGATTATTCTCTACCCTGTGAGAGAACCCTAGCCAAAGGGGATGAAGTCAAGATTGGAAACTCCCTTGATAGTTTCTCCCCTTCCTTGAATCTCAATTATTCTCCCTCTAAAAATAAAGCATCTCCCTCTCCTCGACTTGGTTCTACTCATAAGGAAACCCTAGTTCAAAGCAAGATGGTTAACATCTCTTTCAAAGATCTCCCTCTCAAAAGTGAGACTTTAGAGAGTAATTTTGATCCTTCTCCTAGAGAGTTTATTCCCCATGTAGATCCTTTGATAGAGGATGATATGACTTTTCCTAGTATTACCCTTCCTACTAGAACATCAATGCCTATCCCTTGTCTCTCTCCTAAAATTGATTTGATTCGTGATAAGATTTAGTGCAAGAGAAGACTATCAATAATTCTTCCAACACTTTTGTTCATTCCTCTAAACCATCCTCAATCAATTTGATACATGTGAATGAGACACCTAACAAACCTCTCTTCACTGTCCAAGGTGCTTCTCCTTCTCAAAATTCTCAACCTTTAAATAAGCCTATCTTAGTGGTTCAAGGTGGTTATGCTAATGATTCTTTTTGCACTCCTAAGAAACCTGTTATTACTGTGCAAGGAGGTTATTCCTCTAAGAGCCCTTATGAGTATGCTAAGCAATTGACTAGAGAGAGTTATCATGCGGTTGCCCATACTTATAACACAAGAAACAATAGGCAACCTAATCCTCCTCCAGTTATCCCAACTTCACTTCCTCCTTCCCAACCTATTCTTCCTCAAGCTCCTCGTATTTCACAAATTCTTGGTAAGGAATATGATCTCATAGAACAACTTAAAACTACCCCTGCTAAGATATCCCTTTGGGATCTGATCCAAACTTCTTCCGCTCATCATGGAATGTTACAAGATGCCTTGAAAGATTTGAATGTTCCTCCACCTAATACATCTAGTAATATAGTGTCTTTGGTTAACTCTATGATGAATCCTAAAGCTCAAATTGTGTTTACTCAAGATGAGTTGCCTACTAGTGAAATTCAACATCAATATGATCCCTTGATGATTGTGGTTATCATAAATGACACTGCTATAAGACGAGCACTGGTAGATAATGGCTCTGGCCTTAATGTGTGTAGCATTAATCTATTGCATAAGATGAATGTGGATACATCCCTTATTGAGCCTGACTCTCATCCCATTCGAGGCTTTGATAATGTGGCTAAGTCTTCATTAGGTATTATCACCTTACCCATCACAGTGGGACCTGTTACTTTGCCTACTCCTATCCATGTTATGTCGGGAAATCTAACATACAACTTGTTATTAGGGAGACCTTGGATTCACGGTATGCAAGCTGTCCCCTCTACATTGCATAGACAAGTTAAATTCATTTATAACAATAAGACATATACCTTGATAGGTGATACTAATTTTCAAGCTTGTTTGCAAACATCTACTTCCAAAGGGAGTTCTTCTAAGCCTTCCTCTTCTAGTGATGACTCGTTAAACAAGATACCTATGGATGAATCATTACCCTCTAATAATCAAAATTCTTTGGATGAGTCTGAAGCTCCTGAAGAAGATTCTTCTCGACTTGAATCTACACATGAAGAGGCTTTTGATCCTGAGAAGGTTCTCGCAGAAGATGATTGGGGGTCTCTTGACTTTACTCCCACCTTCGCAGGTGAGTATAGGGTTCCTCCTAGAGAGTTTAAAGTTAAAAAGAAGGAAGACACTAAAAATCAATCAATCTTACCTGAACCTATGAGCAATAATTTTGTGGCCGCTTCTCAAACTTCTTCTCCTCACACCTCTAATTCTGAAGAGTTTGATTCTTTGTCTTATGAAAAACCACCTTCTCTTCCTAAAATGGTTGATCGTTATGGTCGTGGTTTTCGCATTTTTGCTAAGCATGGGTATCATGGAAATGGTTGTGGCGCTCATGAAAAAGGGATAAAAGTTCCTCTAGAGACTAATTTTCACAATTATGCCTTTGGACTCGGCTACAATCCCTGCAAACGTACCAAAGCATCTAAAAGACCATCTCTCAATGTGAATGCTATATTTAGTAGTGATGATGATCTCACTTCAACTAAATCATCTTCTACTTCTATCAACTCTCATTCCCCTCATAAGGAAATCTTGGTGATGAACAAATCTCTTTATGACTCCCCTCAAATTTCTAAATCCACTTATGAATCTTTATCTCCTATTCATCATAAAGTCCTTTCCTCCAGGGATAAGGCTCTAATAAATTACACTCATCCCTCTTCTAAGATTTCTTGTGACTTTTCTTCTTCAATTTTTATCATTTTATACATGTTGTTGATCTCACTTATAGTTGAGCATTTAGCATGTCATATTCAAATACCTCATTCAATCTATCATGTCTTTAAATAACATTAATGGCTATTATGTTG
Source organism: Cryptomeria japonica (assembly GCF_030272615.1). Lineage (NCBI taxonomy): Eukaryota > Viridiplantae > Streptophyta > Pinopsida > Cupressales > Cupressaceae > Cryptomeria > Cryptomeria japonica. The sequence continues at coordinate 488,237,931 of NC_081413.1, forward strand.
CTCATCATTATGTGACATTGGTAGCTCATTTACTGGGGGCTCATTGTCATTCATGATGGTACAATTTCAAGTGCAATCATATTTTTTGAAGCAACATAATAGCCTAATTTTCTTGTTCCTATGGGGACAAGAATGATTTCATACATCTCTTCTTTTGCTTATGTCCAAATCTCTCCCTAGAAGATTGTGTAAGTCCTTCTCATTGTCCTTATCCTTGGGAGGCAATGATCTTTCCTTATTTTTATCTAAGGATCCACTTTTTCCTATTTTGTGGATGGTGTGGACTTTATTACTTGATGTTATGCCTTGTACGCATTTGTTGTTGTTTGTTCAAGGGTTCTCTCTTACAAGAGGTGTAAGTCCTTGACTACAACCTCTTTTTGCACTTGGTAAAATACATCCATAATGAATTCACTCTCCTAATTGGGTTAAAAAGAGCGTCATCCTTCATTAAGAATCACTTTCACCTCGCAAAAGAAGGAAGTATTGCATTCTTATTCTCTTCTTTGTCTTATTCTATAACATGTTATCTTTGTCTAAGACAATTTCTCTCAGGGATAGGTGTCTTTTGTACAAAGATCTCTTCTCCTCTAAGGATCTCCTTTACACATACTACAAGATATCCCTTCTCAACTATCTTATCCTTGCTTAAAGAGTGCAAAACTCTCTTGCTTGGATCTATGACATTGTTGCATTTTTGGGGTATCTTCTTTTGTGATGAAGGTAGGTATCCTTGTTCTAATTTTCTTATGACATAAACATTACACTTTTTGAGCAATGGATTATTCTTGGAACTAGAGCACAGACTCTTAGAGCGAGATGTCTCTGTTTTTCTTTTTATGCAAGGTGATTATTCTCGGAACCAGAGCACAGACTCTTAGAGCGAGATGTCACGCTTTTGTACTATACATATACAGGTTGTAGCATACTCAGGCATAGACTCCTATGAGGTGCTTCTAACCTCCCTTACACACACATGCACGAGGTTGAGTAGAACTAGCGGCATAAGGCTAGACTTTCTCACTCTCCTCCCTTACATGGATCACCTAGACAGACTCTAGGGGCTAGTTTTCCATGTCCTCTTTCCCATGGATCACCTAGACAAGATCTAGGGGCGAGAAGTCCATGTCTTCTCTCTCACTATTCTTCTCATGGATCACCAATGTGTGTATTCATGCTTTTTTCCTTTCTTTTCTTCTCTTTGCATTTTGTTTCCATTTACATCCTTCATCTTGTGTTAGAGAACTCTCAAAACCTCACACTCTTTGTTGCGTTGGAATTGAGATTTAGTTCTCTTTCTTACCAAATGATTCTCCATTAATTTTTGATCTCATATCAAATCTTCTTGTGAGCACTTGTCATCAATATTCTTTAACAATTCGAAGTGGTAAACATGATACCCTGTTTCAACTCACTAAAATTAGCAAGCCGAAACAGGGGGGGCATATAGCTACCCTCAAATTTTCATCACCTTCCTTAGTAAGCATTAGGTGATTTTGTGATCTAACGTGTGTTTTGTAGGGTGCGGTTCCTAACTGTGTACTGTAGATACCGCTAGGGGCTTCGTTCGACAGACTTATGGATATATCCTTTTTCAAATAATGTTTACTTTTCTGTACTTTAGCTTGCATATGCACGTAGTGTTCATATGACCGCTAAAGTGGGGGCTAAATGTAGCATCGTAAATTGTACGCACTTGCTAGGGTGGTACAATTTCACACCTAGTTTAGCAACCGCCTTGGCGCATTTTGCATTTTGCATTACATTTCCCCTTTAGCACTTAATTAATTAAATTAATTAGGTCTAAGGTTCTATTTTATCATCTCCCATATCATAAAGTTGGGCCCTTTCATTAAAGTGTGCCCTTTTCATTTTATTCCTCCTATACATCATTTAATCAAAAACCCTAATTAGGTCCTATTTTGAACTTGTGGGCTTGATTTCGGGGGTCAAAACATCTCGAAATCACCTGTAACTTTGGGATTCTCTCTAAAATCATCATATCCGACAGTCCTGAAAATTTGGTGAAAAGTTGTCGGGACCATGGCGCCCGGAGTGCAACATGGTCCCGGACATTTTTCCCGAAATTTTAGGAGCGCGATCCAATCATAAAATAAAGCTTAACCCCAAGAAATTGGCGGGAGATTCAATCTCTAAGTCGGCCTAAAGTTGAAATTAAGACCTGGGGTTTCATACATAAGAGCTCTCTTTCTTCATTTGAAAGGATCCGAATTTTGGCTTTCGAGGACCTTCTATGCAGCGAAAGAGTAGATCTTTGAAGACTTCAATAACATTCAACATCCATCCATCAAGCATTCATCAATTTCATTCATTTAGGGCTTGGGAGACATTGAAGAACAATAGGAGATTACCGACTGAAGATTGGCTTGTACTCCTCCCTTGAGGGTTGGGTATGATTTCATGTTGTTTTCATGTCTTTGCATAAGCTTCAATATATCCTTTACTCATGCTTTAGATCACTTTGCATCTTGATTTAGAGCATTTACATTATCATTTACAAGCAATTAGGGTTTACTTTCTAGGTTGCTCTAGTTTTCTTTCTTGCATTTTAGATCTTGCACACACACAAGGTCTGCACACACATTACTTTTACAATACAACTTGGCTATTCGTGGAGGTGGAAATCACCAAAGCGGGGGTTTGACTAAGGCAAAACCCTATATAGCCGCCCAAACACCTTTTTCAGATATAAGTGCAGGTTTCAGGATTCGGACGACACCGCAAGTTGCAGATCCGACGGAAGCAGACTGAGACGGAACTTCACACCAAATTTCAGAGCAAAAGACCAGGACAGGGGCGTGGGGCGCCCTGGTCCTGCCAGGACAAGGGCGCTGGGCGCCCTGGTCCCTGGGATAGGGGCGCTGGGTGCCCTGGTCCTCTTGACAGACAGCATTTTCAGCATTTTTGATAGCTTTTCCAGAGTGCAAAACAGCAGTTTCCGGAGCAGTTTCAGAGGCAGAATCAGGACAGTGGCGCCCGCGCCCCCGTCCCAAACATTTTCAGTCAGATTTTAACACCGGGTACGCATTTGCATTCTTGTCTGGTCCTTGTGTTTACAGCTTTCCATTGTTTAAGTTCAATTCTGCAATCTGGTTATTAGTTCATACTTGCACTTTGGGGTTAGGGATTGAACTTGCATCATTTTATCTTTCAATTACAACAAAGGAATAGAAATCCTAATAGGTAGCCCGTGGCTCTCTCTTCCACAAAAAGAAGTAGCCAATTGTGTGATACCTCTAGGCTCTTTCGTATTCCACAAGTGTGTGGTTGAAAGTGAGATTAGGACATGTTTGCTTAGTGTCACTTTTTCTCCTACACAGAAAGAAAAAAAGAAATTGTTGAAAAAACAAGAAAAAGTCAATGCTTACTTGTGAAGTAGAAGCCTCATTGCAACATTAATATTTTAACTATAATGACCTAAAGAAGTATTTCAAGGAAAATAAAATATTGCTAGGGAAACCATTAGAAAGTTAGTTATTGCTTACGAAGAAGGACAATTTCAAGAAAATTATCCACAAAACTCATCTAAAAAGAAAAGAATAAATCATGAATTTTAGAAGAAAACAATGCCTTAGAAATAAATTATTTTAATTTCTTACGTGTTACGCATATATTACTATTTATCAAAATTGAAAAAATAGTGTAGTCTACACATCCAAAAAAATACATAGTAAATCTTCTAGGACAAATAACATTGAGGATCGTTGAGAATGGCGGACTTTGCAGGAGGAGGGGAACGGCGAGCGGGAAATTCAAATTTCAAACATGGGGATGGTGGAATTCATGGGGATGGCGGTCTTTCTGTGGTTGGAGCTGGAGATCATGCAGGTTCCTAGGCATCTCAGGGTACTGAGGGGAACAAGGCGACAGTCAAATTGATGGAAGATAAAGATTCCAAAATTGGGGACCCACATGATAGAGGTAAAGAAAAGAAATGGACGACTCTTTTGGGAGTCAGGCCTTTGGTGCAATCTGGTCTTCCGAAAGTTAAAAATCTTTTTGATCCGGCAACGAGGGTTTTTTCTATATTTGTGCTGGATAAGCTGGTTGATTTCACTGTTTCTGGATTAGCTATGACCTTGGTTGGACGGTTTGCTGGTTTTAGACCTAACATCGATGTTGTAAGGAAATTTATAAGGAGAAAATGGGTTCTCAAAGGTCAAGTGGATGTGGCAGCTCTGCCTAGGGGTTTTTTCTCCTTTCCTTTTAATAATGAAGAAGATATTAATAAAGCGCTCTGTGAAGGGTCGTGGATGTTTGGCAAGTCAACTTTGGCATTACAGAAATGGGCTCCTAACCTTCCTTTGGATGATTCCTTTTTTGTGTCGGCGCCTGTGTGGACGCGTCTTCTTGGCATTCCATTGGAGTTCTGGAATGAGGACGTCTGTAAAGGGATTGTGGGATCATTCAGTGAACTTCTATCGATCGACCCAATGACTGTAGCCAAATCTGGGTTAATTTTTTCTCGTATTTGTGTTAATGTTAATCAAATGACAGATATGCCTCAATCTATTGAGATTTTGTCTAAATTGGGGAAATGGACCCAAGTGATTGAATATGAATCTCTCCCATTTATGTGTTTTCATTGTAAAAAGTCATGTCATTGGGTGAAATCTTGTCCGTCCAAGAAGGGTAAGAATGGTAAAAATGATAGCAACTTGAAGTAGAAATGGAAAATGAAAGGGAAGAATGATGATCCACCTTCAGAGGTTGTCCCTAAGAAGGAAGTGACTGAGATGGAAAATGAGGCAAAGAAGGGTTTGAAAAATAGCAAGGAAAAATCTAACTATGCTTGTCCTAATAGTCAAAAAGAAAGTAATAAGGACGAAGAGATTGGGACCAAAGAATTGGATCAAAAAATTGAACTAGAGGATTTGAAGGCTGATCCTATCATCCAGGGTAAAGTTGATGAGTTTTCCTATGATGATGCTACTGCTTCATCTAATAATAAAGAAAATGAGGAAGACTTTAATGAAGCGCAGGACTGTAATATTTTGAAAACTATGCCACTATTGTTATTAACCAATGGAAGTCCTAAGCAAACTGGAAATATGATCCTGAACTCCCAATGCAAAGCTCCTCCTAAAAGCATGGAGACGGTGGATCTTGAGGAAAATCCTAGGATTTTCGGTATTAAAGAAGGCAAGTCAAATAATGGAGGACCCAATGGAGGTATTTCAACTAGAAGAAAGAATAAGAAGGTTGTAGATGTTGGAAGTCACAACAAAAAATAGGGGAGACCCTCTCTAAAGAATCAGAGGGAACAAGAAAGTTGGAAGAACCATGCTGATGGAACACAGAGCTCCATTGAGTCAGCCTTATCCCCGATTAAAGTATGAAGATAATTTCATGGAATATTAGAGGGTTGAATGCCCCCCACAAGTAGGATGTGTTGTGTAATATTGTAAGAGATCATAAACCGGATGTAGTTCTCATTTAGGAAACTAAGATGTGTAAGGATAAAGTGGAAAGAATTAGAATTTTCAAAAGTAATGGGGTAATTGGAACAAGTTCGGAGGGTGCCTCTGGAGGTACAACTATCTTTTGGAATCATAATTCTATTAAAGGTAAGGAAATTGCTTTAGGGTTTAACAGGACCTCAATTTTGCTTGAGCATATTAAGGATAACTTTCTCTGGGTTATCACTAATATCTATGCGCCTAATTCTAAAGCTGGTAGAGCTAAATTTTGGAGGAGCCTGGCTGAAGAGAGACAAATTTTTTCTGATAAAAGTTGGATGATCATCAGAGATTTCAATACTCCTTTAAAAGAGGATGAAAAGATGGGAGGCCTTCCTTTGTAGTTGGAGGGAAGACAAGATCTTATGAAATTTATTAATGATCAAGCCTTGATGGATGTGGATCTCCAAGGGATTAATTACACTTGGACCAATAGAAGAACTGGACCTGATCTCATTCAAGTTAGGTTGGATAGATCCTTGATATCTCCTGATTGGCTCTCTAAGTATAATTGTTCTTTGGCGTCTATCATTAAGATTGGTTCTGATCATTATCCTATCTCTTTCACTACCAATTCTTCTTCCTCAAAGCATAATTTCCCTTTTAGATTTGAAAAAGCTTGGTTGTCCCACCCTTCATTGGAAAACTTTGTTTCTAAATGATGGATTTCAGAGGTTGAGGGTACTTCCTTATTTAGAGTGGCCAAAAAGCTTAATATTATCAAAGCCAAAGTTAAAATCTGGAACAAAGAGACTTTTGGAGATATCTTTAAAATGAAAGCTCATATTAAGATAGATATTAAAGAAGTTCAAGATAAAATTCAAGTGGAAGGTCTTTCTAAGGATTTGAGGAATGTTGAAAATGGGTTGCTATCCAAATATGATGAAATTATCTCTAATGAAGAAACTTTTTGGAGACAAAGATCAAGAGCTTTGTATTTGAAGGAAGGTGATAAAAACACCCGGTTTTTCTACGTCACTTCTCTCAAGCATAGGGCGGCCAATAGGATTTCCAATTTATCTAGCAATAGGGGGATTTTGTTGGATGAAAATGAAATAAGAAAGGAAGCTATGGATTTCTTTAGTAATCTTTTGGGAGGTGTGGATGCTCTGGATATCAGAAATCAAGACCTTATAGCTCAAGCTATCCCTCCCATTTTAAATTAGGATGACAACAAAAATCTCTCTCGGATCCCTTCAAATCAGGAGATCAAAAAGGTTGTGTTTTCCTTTCTTGGAGACAAGTCTCCTGGTCTGGATGGATTCCCTATGTTCTTCTTCCAAAATTTTTGGCATATTGTGGAGATTGATATTTGTAATGTAGTTAAAGAATTATTTGGATCTAGGCAGCTTCTAAAAGAACTCAATGCTACCTTTATCATCCTTATTCCTAAGATCCCTGGAGCTGATTCTCTCAATAAGTTTAGACCTATCAGTCTTTGTAATTTTGTTTACAAGATTATATCTAAGGTTCTTACTTCTAGAATGTTGGATATCCTCCCCTGCATTATTTCGGCTCAACAAAATGGTTTTGTCCCTGGTAGATAGATTCCTGATTGCATCATTTCTGTGCATGAGAATATTCATTCTTTAACTGTTGCTAAAAAATAGGGTTTTTTTCTAAAGTTGGACATGTCCAAGGTCTATGACAGAGTGAATTGGCAATTCCTTTTCAGAATTATGAAAGCTTTTGGGTTTGGGGAAAAGGTGATACAACTTTATTCTCATTTGACTGGTACTACCTCTTCTATAGTTATTATTAATGGATCTCCATCCAGTTTCTTCAAAAGTTCTAGAGGTTTAAGACAGGGGGATCCTATCTCTCCTATTTTATTTACTATTCTGGCTGAAAGTTTGGGTAGATTTATTATGAGAAGTGTGGAAGAAGGGAAACTCAAAGGCCTTAAGCCTTCCTTGTCCAACTTAACTTGTACTCATGAACAGTTTGTTGATGATTCTATTACCATGGGAGAAGCTACCATAAGAGAAGCAAGAAACATGAAGAGTGTTATGGATTCCTATGAAGCTACTTCTGGTCAAAAAATAAATTGGGATAAGAGTTATTTGTTCCTCATCAAAACCCTTGTGGATAGATAAAGAAGGATTGAAAGGATCCTTGGATGTAAAATTGTTGAGTTCCCTTCTACTTATTTGGGTCTCCCTCTGTGCTTAAATCCTTCGGAGAATTTATGGATGAAGCTGGTTGATAGATTCAATTCCAAACTGGTTGGATGGAAAGGAGCTCTCCTTAGCCAAGCGGGTAAGGTGTTGATGCTTAATGCTACCCTTCAAAATTTGCCTATCTATGCCCTTAGTCTGTTTAAATTCCCCAGGAAGTTTGCTGAGGCCATTGAAAGAATTCAAAAAAAATTCTTATGGTCGGGAGTGGAAGATAAAAATAGAATCCCCCTTATTGCCTAGAATAATATTTGCACTCCTAAGGCTTTTGGGGGTATGGGAATCAGAAACATTATGACTATGAATAATGCCTTGTTAGCTAAACAAATCTGGAGAATGAAAGGGGAGGAAAGGGAATGGAATTCCATTTGGAAAAAGAAATACCTTCACATGCAACCGTCTGAGGAAGAATTTATGAATAAATCTTTTCTTGTGGAAGGTTCTGCAATTTGGAACGTTGTTCAAATGGCTAAAGTTTGGGCTATTGCTGCAAGAAAGTGGAAACTAGGGAATGGGAGAATTATTAGAATCTAGGAGGACAAATGGCTAATGGATAAACTGCTGGAGGAAATCCCCACTCTTAATGAATGGAAAGACTAGTTTAAAAGCAAGTATGGAGACTTTGTTAGGGACTACTAGAGAAATGGGAAGCAGATTGAGTTTAGCCAGCTTTGTCCGGGATTAAAATTTTTGGAGACCTTGCTTCTTCCAAAATCTTTATGGAGCATTCTGAGGACTATTTGATTTGGAAGGAAAATTCTGATGGGAAATATTTTGTGTCTTCAGCAGTTTCTATCCATTACAAAGTTCCAAAAGAGATCCCTTTGTGGGCGAAAGTGTGGATTAAGAAATTGACTCCCAAAATTAATATCTTCTTTTGGGTTTTTATCCAAAATAAGGTGCTAACTCTTGATAATCTCCATAAGCGTGGATTTGTTTTTCCTAACAGGTGCTCTCTTTGCTATAGGGAGGAGGAGTCTGCATGCCATATCCTCTACCAGTGCAATTTCAGTCATGAAATTTGGAATACTATTCTTAGTAAGTGGAAGCTAAGTTGGGTTTTCCCGAACTCTATGGAAGAGTTATGGCAGCAATGGTATTGCCCTAGTTCTAATTCTAAGAATGTTGAGCTTTGGAAACTTACTATCCCTGTTGTCACCTGGAACATTTGGAAGGAGCATAACAATAGGATTTTTAGGGAAAAAAGTGCAAACCCTAAAGTGGTGGTGGATAAAATCTATAGAGGGATCCATGAATGCTTATATTGAATTGATACTAGTTTATCTACTAAAGAAGACTTTAATGAAAGATGGAACCTTTCCAATAGTAGAAACAACAAGGATAAAGGTAGAGATGGTCTTTTCTGGTGCTTTCCTCCCCAGAGATGGATTGAGGCCAATTTTGATAGGGCCTCTAAGGGAAATCCTGGGAATGCTGGTTATGGGGGCATTGTCAGGAATTTTGTTGGAAGATGCCTTGTGGCTGTTGCTATCCCTTTGGGTAACCAAACTAGTCATTATGTTGAAGCCTCAGCTACCCTAAATACATTGATTATAGCTAAAAATCTCAATCATGATAATCTGTGGTTGGACGGAGACTCTCTTAATATTATTAAATGCCTTAAGGGTGAAGTTGAGCCTTCGTGGTCTATAGAAAATATTATTTTTAAAGCTAGAGAAATTATTTCTATCTTTAAATCAATTATTATTAAGCATGCTTTCAGGAAAAAAAATGTCGTAGCAGACGATCTTGCTAACCTTGGCGTTATTTCTGAAGATCAAAGCATATGGAATGGGGAAGATAATATTGATTTTAATATTAAAGACCTCATTAGAAAGGATGAATTTATGGGGAAAGAAGGATCGCACGTTAATCACGGTAGTATTAATGATTAATCATCAAATATTTAGAAAGATAATGATAGCTCGTCAGAAGGGCAGAGTGCTACATAAGAATATTAAAGTTTCACATGCTTTGTGGGTGTGTATTTTCAAAAAGCCGAGTGTCATTAGGAAGATAGCTTTGAAGTTGCAGAAGTAGAGGAATTGTAGAATGAATTCTAAAATGGGAGGTGATCTTAGAAGAGAGGAACCTAATAATATTTCCAGATGGCGGGAGATGCCTAAGGTATGGACAAAGCTGGAGAAGGGTTTTATGACGCATTTCATGGAAAAAATGGTGGATTATGACAAAAGTAGAGTTAACCTGGCGGTTACCAAAGTGACTGAAAACTGGAAAAATGGCTCCCTCAAAATTCATGGTGTTAAATTCAAGCTGGACGTGGACCTCATTTCTATAGTCACAAGTATGCCCCATTCTGGTCTCAATTTCTTTAGGGACCTGAAAGTGTCCAATAATGTTGTGAAGCTCTTTCCGCGCAAAGATAAGGAGAGAGAGAAATTAGGCAAAGCATCTGGGGGGTATTATGATGCGTCTAATATTAAAAAATTTTGGGGTTGTGTGCTTAATGCCATTATGGAGTATATCACAGTGGAGGGTCATTTTACTAGGGTCCATACCTATCACTTTGTGCTTCTGAATCACTTTAGGCATGAGAAGAGGATTTATCTTCCCTATTATCTTTTCAGGTCTCTGTCACGATCATTGAATAAGCACAATAAGAACCCCTCTTCTTCTGTACTACATTATGGCCTTATTTTGCTCATTTATGAGCATTGTAAGATTTTTGCTATTTAGGAAAACAAAAGGTTGTCGGTGTTGTCGGGGAAAGGAAAGAGGAAAATTGAGGAATTTGGGCCTAGTAAGGACGAGTTGAAATAGAGTAAAAAGGTTTAAAAAGCCACTCTGGAGAAAATTCAAGAGGACATGGATAAACAAAAGGAAATGGAGGTTGATTATGAGGATATGGGAAAAGAAGGAAGTGAGATGGAGACTGATGAGTCTGATGGAGAGGAGAGCTAGAAAGAAGAGGAAGTGGGGGAAGAGGAAGGAGGAGTAGAGGATGTTTTTGATCAGAACAACCCTACCCACAGCGTGAGTACTGGTAATTTTAACAGCCAGCCTATGGAGGAGCATGACAACTAGATTAATAAGGAGGAAATGGAAATGGAGACTGATTAGAATAAGGATAAGGAGGATACAAGCAGGGAAAAGGATAGAGCTGGAGATGAGATTATTTTGGATAAGCTCAAAAACCAGTCTGAGGCTCATCTAGGTTTTGATAGGTGGGTATATGAAAGAATTAATAAAATGGAAAAAATAGCTAATCAGTAGGAAGAGCAGGGAAAGAAAGATGAAAGTAACTAGGAGCAGTGGAAAAAAGTTATGGATGAAAAAGTGGAGAAGCTGGAAGCTTAGATCAGTAAGATGGAGGAAGGAAAGACAACCATGAAGAACTTCCTAATTATGATTCTAGATATCCTCAACTCTGTGACCAGGAATATGGAGGAAATTACCAAATACCTTGATGGCTCCAATACTTCCAAACCTGTTGTGGACGTTGATGTTGATGATGATGCTATTGAGGCTGGGAGCATGGATAGTGCTTCTAGAGGCATGGCCAAAAGGACTAGGGCGAGTATGAAAAAGGTTGCCTTGGCCTCTTCCAAGGAAATCCCAATGCAAGGGATTAGCAGAAAATTGGCTAATACCCTTAAAAATATTAAGTAATTTGTCTATTTTCTATTTTGGGTAGATGTTGCTAGTTTTGTTGGGATTTTGTGTTGGCTTTCACCCAGTACTTTGCTGGTTTTTTTGTAGAATGTCTTGTCTTGTTTCTTAATGCTCTTATCTTTAAAGGTTCTTTTGTAAAGGGTTTTGGGTTCCCTTCAAAACCTGTTTTTCCTGTAATCAAAAACATTGAGGATTGTTTAACCTTGAAGTAGTTGTATACACCTAAAAATGGTTTGAAGATAATTGATTAAATACATAGTTATTTAATAAATCCCCCTTCCCAATTTATTGAATTCACAAGTAATTTGATTAATTTCCTTATTCATCTGCTTATAAATAAATCTAAATGATTTATTTATATAGTTCATTTCAATAACCCCCTTTGATTAATTAATCTAAATTAATTAATCCTCTATCCATTTTCAATTCTTCTAATCCCATAATTAAGATTAACAAATCCAAGTTTGTTGAAATTAATTATCCATTTTCCTAATTATTTGAATTTCTAAATTCAAATTGAGCACATGGCTCCTAACTTCTAACCACCTAGCCTAACCACCCCCTAACCTAACCCATTCCATTTAATCCTGGGTCTAACTAACCTTATCCTATCTTGTACATCCTAACCTCTTTTATTCTAACCTCTTGTGGGTTGGATATCCCCCCTTGAGACAAATGTCACTTTGGCCACATGTCTTCTCCCTTGGACACTTGCCCTCTCATGAGCAAGGTTCCTTGACACTTGTCACCACGGAGATGACATGTGTCACTCCCTCTAATCTCTTCTCCAACTTCCTCAATCTTGGCCCTTGATATCTTTAGATCAAATCCAGACCATTGATTCCCACCACCTCAGCTTTGGCCTTGGAAATCCTATAAATACCCCTCATTTTGGAGCAATAAAGATCCCTTGCATCTTAGATTTTAGCATCATTACTATAGGCATTTTATAACTTAATCATCTAACATAATTGACAATTAGATCAACATTAGCATGTTTAGAATAGATTTTAGCATGTTAATTTAGTTTCCATTTTATCAATTATGTATCTTCAATAGATCATTCTAGCTAAATCATCCATCAATCATCATGCATCTCATATCATTTGCATAACCAATCATGATCAAGTAGCTACTCAACTCTTGAGTTGTCACTATTGAAGGTCATTGCTCCGTTGAGAGCCAACAATTCTACAACCTTCAAGGTCCTCAAGAAGAGAGGAAGATGGGACATTTGAAAGTAGGCTATGGGTTTGCATCTTTAATTTAGCTTTTGTATTTGCTTCCTACTTATGTTTTATTGTCCCATCTATGTGTATGCTTGTTTCCATTGACACACATTTTTAGCATCACGGTAGCTATATTTGAATGCTAAACCATGAAATTCTTTTCCTTAGTAAGTAAATATATAACTAGCAATTGCACCTTGGCATGCAATGGGTACACTGAAGAGGTGTGGAAGGCCAACTAGGAGAAATTTTGGTCTATTTTTTCATACATCTATGTAGTACATGAAATCAATTGGTAGGAAATTTAGAAAATCATTTTTTTGTGCAATTATTACCTTCATGAAGAAATGATAGTTTCAATTCAATAGAGAAGGGGGAGAGGAAAATTTAGAGAGGTTGATAGAGAGATAGAGAGGTAGAGGGAGAGATATAGATAGAGATAGAAAGTAAGAGATGAAGAGAAATATAGGAAGAGGTAGAGGGTTAGATAGAATGATAAAGAGATAGATAAATAAGGGGATACAAAGATAGAGTGATAAAGAGATGGATAAATAAGGGGGGAGAGAGAGAGAGAGAGAGAGAGAGAGAGAGAGAGAGAGAGAGAGAGAGAGAGAGCTTATTTAGTTTTTAAGTATAAACTATTTTATTATATAAATAAAAATTCAAAATATAATTATTCTACAATGACTAAAATTTTAATAAGACAAATAGTTATAAATTAAATTAGTTTCAATGAATTCTAATTATTATTTGTAATTTCATAAAGGGATATAAATCATTAAAATAAATTTCAAACTTAAATCTAAATAAAAATAAAAATAAAATTAACTAAATGTAAAATCTAAATATATCAAAATTCAAATACTAACATTAGATTTAATGAAGAGATGGGTCGTAGGAAAGCTTGGGTTTCCAAGCCGAACAAAGATGGATAGAGAACAGTCGGAAGAAGATTTCAGGGTTTTAATAGGGATAACACTTTTGATTCGAATGGTAGAGTTGCCTACTCGCTTCATATGCCAAGAGATAACCTTGGACATAATTATGGCACCAAAAATTTGAGTTTCAATGAAAGACTTAATCCAATAGCACCAGAGAGAGGAACCTTGTTCATTAGGCCCACAACCTCTACCACCATAACCATATTTTGAAAATATATTAAACCCCAAACCATAGATGCCATGTAGCTCTTCAGAGGTTGGATGGTTGGTGTAGAAAAGGTGATGCACATAATAAGTATCACTCAACTTTATAGAAGCATATTCATCCTTTGTAGCCGAAGCTAATGAAATATTAGAAATCTCTAGGTGTATATGATTAACTTTGTATTCACCAATATAAGCATATGTAAAATCCAAATATCCTCGATAATCACCCAAACATGCATTCACCTTAGACGAAGAAGATAACTTGGCTGGAGATGAAGTACAAGATGATTGAACTAGGGTAGACTTAGGACTTTCTATTTTAGGAGGATCTACCTTGGGAGGGTCCTCTTTAGAAGCATCCTATTTGCTAAATGATTCCTCTTTAGATACAATTTCCTTCTTTAGGGCCTCCTCTTTAGGGGATACCATAGAAGCATAAGATATCACATTAGAAGATAGTGATTGAATGTAGTTCTAAAAAGGGAGCAATCGAGGTCTAACCAAGTGCCTCCATTTGACATAAATGCATGGCATAAAGATTAGCTTTGATTGTAATCACTTGTTTATTAGCAACAAACTTAATAGAACCATGAAGGATAGATGAGATTACGCCTAAAGCATGCAGCCATGATCTACCTAAAAGAAGATTATAAGGTAAAGAACCTGGCATGACATACACCAAGGTTGGAATACTAATTGGCCCAATCTTCAAAGGAAGAATAATAATTCCTAGAGTAGTCTTACCAGTGTTATCAAAACCATGGATAAAAAAGAAGATGCAACAAGAGCATTCAAATTCACTTTAATCTTTGGTAACAGGTCTAGACTACAAACATTGAGTGTTGAACTAGTGTCAATGTTAGTTTGCCTAATACTAATGCCATTAACATACACAATTATCATCAGTAGATCTACAATATTCCTCACTTTGGGAGGTGAGAGTTCATGCAGGATAGGATTTAATATTCGGTGTATCTACACAAATATGATCCATCAAGGCATTTCCATTTATCAATGTAGACACATTAATCTATCCATGAACTAAATGAATATTTAATATTTATTTAATGCACTAATATTCCTCTATTAATTAAATTTACATTTAATTAATTCATCTCAGCTTATTCTTCTATTCTAGTTAAATAAATTTATTTAATTACTGACTATAGTCCAAATATTAAATAAATTAAAAAATTTATTTAATCCCCACTTTCCTCTTATTTAAATAAATTAAACATTTAATTAAAAACCCAAATCAAATCCCGATTTAAATAAATCAATATTTATTCAAAAATCCCATCCACTTGCATCCTCCTAAAAATGCAAGTTGCATTACCTATTTTAATTAAATAAAACA
This sequence comes from Cryptomeria japonica, assembly GCF_030272615.1. Taxonomy (NCBI): domain Eukaryota; kingdom Viridiplantae; phylum Streptophyta; class Pinopsida; order Cupressales; family Cupressaceae; genus Cryptomeria; species Cryptomeria japonica. The sequence continues at coordinate 488,252,955 of NC_081413.1, forward strand.
TTTAATTAAAAATCCTTTTTATCCTCACCCACTTGCCAAACCCACTTTCTCACTAACCTACTTCTAGATTCTTCTAACCCCTTCTAAATTAGACTAATCCCCTTTCTAAACATTCGCACAATCCTAATCCCAACTTAATCTTCAACCCATCATCTCAGACATGAAGGATTCTTATAGAGTCTTAAATGCTTTGCTTCTTCAACACACTAACCACATGGGTTTTGTCTCTTTGGTCAAATCCTAACCATGGGTAAACGTTGCACAAGATTTTACTCATTGGATAATAACCTTACCCTTGGATAATAACTTTATCCCATAACCCCCAACCATGGAGGGTGACCCTCATGTCCTCTCAAGCATTAAAGGCTTCTTCCCTCTCCTCTCAAGCCATCTCATGGTGACACTTGTCATCATTGAATTGGTTTGAAAGTGTCACATGGATTGAAAATCATTCAATCCTAGCCCTTGCTCAACCTGATCAATCTTGACCCTCTAATCCACTATTTTGCCTATAAAAGGAGCCCTCACCCTCAAGCAAAGAAGGAAGCATTTTTTAGCATTGTTATTATACTTGCATAGACATTTTACTTAAGCTTTCTCATAGAAATATCACTCTTTTGCATTAGCATTGCATTAGTGTTTCATTTTTCAACCATTTCAATACTCCATTTGGAATCCATGATTTTATGCTAAGGCTAAGAGCTACACTCAAGCATAACTTTCGATCTTGGAGAGGAGAAGAACAAGGGAGAGCTATCAAGAAACATGGGAGAATCTTAGAGAGTCTCTTCTTTATTTTTGTTTTGTTTGTCCTTCATTTTGTATGCTTAATCTCTTTTGATATGCATTTTGGAGATTTTGGGTTCATTTGTTTTGGTTAATAAGAAAAATAGGTTTTCAGGACCCGAAACCTTTAACATAGGAGATTAAAAAACATCATCATAGATTATCTAGACCATATAAAAATGACTTACAAAATGACTAGCAATAAAGCCAGTACACAAAAAGGACAGCAAAAGATAGAAACAACAAAACAACAGAAACCAGGAAAACACTGCACAGTTATAGAGTCTTTAGGAGGTCCTCCACCTTAATCTCCAGCTGGTCGTAGTTGGCCGTAACAACTTTGAGTTCATCCAAGTCCTTATTTGGCTTCTTCTCCTTCTTTTTACCTCTGGTTCTTGTTCTGGGTCCTTGAACATCTCCTGTGCCTTCAGTGTCAAGGTCAATTTCTAGGGTGTCCTCCTCATCCAATTTGTTGATGAGGGTTTTGGTATTGCCAGCAGAGACCTTCATAATGTTTAAGCTTTGCTCTGTGATACTTTTGAGACATTCCTCAATTTTACTGACTTTACTGACAGTTTCCACCATTGTTTGATCCATAGCATTAGCTTTTGCTTTCCTCTCAATCAGGACTTTCTCGATTTTCTCAAATTTGGGGTTGAAGGAGTCTCTTATATTTTCAGCTTTAGCAACAGTTTTGGTCAAATCCTCCACATAATCTGCCATAGTCTTCCCTTCGCCAGTGCTGATAGTTTCCAGAATTTGGATTTTGTGGTTGAGCTTCTTGTTGTCCTCCACAACTTTCTTATAACTAGTGATTAACCATTCCATGGTGTCCATAAAACCTTTCATACCCTCAAGACAAGGGTTAGAGGAGGGATCTATCTTACCGGAGTTGTCATGTTCCTTATTTGGGGTGTCACCAACAGTGGCTTTATCTTCAACCCTATGTACTTCCCCAGTGGTCACCTCCTCCATGTTTTGATTAGCTTCTGAAATCTTTTTCTACTTTTGTTCCTCCAACTCCTTCACATTCTCTTCCTTTCTCTTTTGTTTGTTTTTGGTCTGAATATGGACTTTAGTTTTCTTTTTCAGTAAACCCTGGGATTTCTCCTTCTCAGAATCTTTAGAGACCTCCTCCAAGGAGGAGGAGCTAATCTGGAGAATTTTTCCTTTAGATTTCTTGCCCTTGGAGGAGGAAGGCCTGGTTTTCAAATGTTTCCTCTTCTTACCTACTTCAGCTTCCGAGTCATCCATACTCTCCTCAGACTTGCTCATTGAATCACTGTCAGAACCCTCATCCAAAGAAAAAATAGAGTCCGACCCTTCCTCCTCTTGTTGAAAAGTGGCAACTGATCAGCAAAGTACTGTACACTCAGCACGTATCCTTGCTGAGGTCCGGGGCCGGGTCGAATTTTGCCATTTTTTTGTTGATGAAAACCGAAATTGTAATAAAACCCTAAAAAGGCCGACTTTTTTTTTGCCCTAAAAACGCATGTTATAAGCGGCTGGGATGCTTAAGACATTGTAAGGTTGATGTACTATTTTTGCTGGATAATAAGAAAGATTGGACAGTTGTGTATGGTGGACGTAACCCATTCTAGGTGAACCACGTTAAATCTCTATGTTATCTGTGTCCTATTTTATTTCTTTATCTTTTGTATTTAAATCTACATATAATTGTTAGTTCATATTTGCTTCGAATCTGCTTGAAACCCTAACAATTGGTATCAGAGCGAGGTTTTCTATAAATTGGCAGGACTTTCAGATTTGAGTGGGAGCAATGGAGGATTCTAAATTCAAGGTCAAAACGTTTAACGGTCATAATTATCAGTTATGGAAAATGCAGATGGAGGATTACTTGTATCAAAAGGATTTGTAACGGCCATTGGAAGGAAAGGCAAAGAAAGCGACCACAATGTCAGATGAAGAGTGGGACATTTTAGATAGAAAGACACTGGGATCCATTAGATTGTGCCTTGCACCATTTGTAGCATTCAATATAACAGAAGAAAAAATGACTGTAGATTTGATGGCAACATTGGCTAAGTTGCATGAGAAACCCTCAGCTTCGAATAAGGTATTTCTTATGAAGAGTCTGTTTAATTTGAAAATGAGCGCGGGAGGATCTGTAGTGGAGCAATTAAATGAATTTAATACAATTACCAGTCAATTGTCTTCGGTAAAAATTACTTTTGCAGAAGAGGTTAGGGCTCTCTTGATTTTATGTTCTTTGCCAGAAAGTTGGAATAACTTGGTTATGGCTATAAGTAACTCTGTCTCTAGTAAAAATACTTTGGTATTTGATGATATTGTTGGTGTTATCCTAAGCGAGGAAATGCGAAGGAAAAGCACAGGTGAGACTCCAACATCATCGGGTAGTGTTTTGAATGTGGAGAACAGAGGAAGATCAAAGGAAAGAGGAAAAGGCCCTTGGAATGAGAAGTCACGAGGGAAGTCAAAGAAAGGACGCTCTCAATCTAGAGGAAAGAAAGATTGCTGGTACTATGGAAAGCCTGGTCATCTAAAGAAAGACTGTTGGTCTCGAAAAAACAAAGAAGGAGACAAAAATGAAAATGACAGTAAAGAAGCTAATATTGCAAGTAATACTTTACAAGATGCTTTAATCTTATGTTTGGATAATGTTAATGATTCCTGGGTAATAGATTCTGGGGCTTCATTTCATGCTACACCCCATAGAAAATATTTTCTAGATTATGTTCAAGGTGATTTTGGATAGGTATATTTGGGTGATGATGAGCCCTATCAAATTGTTAGACAAGGAAAGATAAAGATCAAGTTGCAGAATGGAAATGACTAGTTTCTGCAGGAGGTAAAACATGTTCCTAACTTAAGAAGAAATTTAATTTTTGCAGGGCAACTAGGTAGTGAAGGTTGCATAGTTACCTTCTCAGATAGTATCTAAAAGGTCAGTAAAGGATCATTAGTAGTAGCTAAAGGTGCAAAGGTAGGCACATTATATCTGTGTACTGGTAACACTTACTCTACCTTAGCTGCTACAGATAAAGTTACTGCAGGGACAACAACAATAGATGTTGCAAGAACATATTCGATAATGTGGCACCATAGGCTTGGGCACATGAGTGAGAAAGAGATGAAAATCCTTCACTCCAAAAATCTATTGCTAGGACTAAAGAAGATTGATTTAGAGTTCTGTGAAAACTGTGTTTATGGCAAACAGAAAAGAGTCAGATTTCTCAAGGTTGGGAAAGAGAAGAAGAGTGAGAAGTTAGAGCTTGTGCATTAAGATGTATGGGGACCAGCTCAGGTATCATCTCTTGGTGGCTCTTGTTATTATGTTATTTTTATTGATGACTCAACCAGAAAAACATGGGTATATTTCCTAAAACAAAAATCAAATGCTTTTGAAACTTTTAAGAAATGGAAAGCTTTGGTTGAGAATGAGACAGGAAAAAAGTTGAAGTGTCTCAGATCGGATAATGGAGTTGAGTATTGCAACAAATCATTTGAAGATTACTGCTCCTTAAATGGGATTCGAAAGCAAAAGACAGTTCCAGGAACTCCACAGGAAAATGGTGTGTTAGAGAGAATGAACAAGACTATCATGGAATGCGCGAGGAGCATGAGATTGCATGCTGGATTGCCCTTACATTTTTGGGTAGATGTTGTACATACTACTATCTATTTGATAAATAGAGGACCTTCAACCCCTTTGGATGGTGGTATTCCAGAGGAGGCATGGACTGGTAAAAAGGTAAATTATTCTTTTCTGAAAACCTTTGGTTGTGAAGCTTTTGTCCATGTTGATAAAGAAAACAAAACCAAGCTTGATGCTAAATCTCAGAAATGTATCTTCATTGGATATGGGATAGATGAATATGGCTATCGGTTATGGGATTTTGAAAATAAGAAAATAACTAGAAGTAGAGATGCTATATTCAATGAGAAGGTTATGTATAAAGAACAGATGTAGGAAAAGAAGCATGAACAGGACAAGCAAGAATATGTGGTGTTGGATGAGATTCCTAAAAATGAAATGCCACAGGTACGTGATGCTCAACAACAACAGAATGTCCCACAAACTCCTGCAAGTGTTAGACATTCTACGAGGTCAAGTAGACCCCCTGAAAGACTTTCTCCTTCTTTGTATTCTATTTTATTAACGGATTCTGGTGAACCAGAAGAATATGAAGAAGCAATGCAGATGGATGACAAACAACAGTGGGAGCTAGGCATGAAAGAGGAGATGGACTCCTTGATGAAAAATAAGACTTGGGACTTAGTCCATTTACCTACAGAAAAAAGACCCTTGCCTAACAAATGGGTTTATCGGCTGAAGGAGGAGGAAGGAGGTTAGAAAAGATATAAGGCCAGACTTGTGGTAAAAGGTTTTGCATAGAAAAAGGGTATAGATTATGATGAAATATTTTCTCCAGTTGTAAAAATGACTTCGATCAGAACTGTACTTAGTCTTGTGGCTGCAGATGATTTACATCTTGAACAATTAGATGTTAAAATAGCTTTTCTCCATGGAGATTTGGAGGAGGAAATTTACATGTTGCAACCATAGGGATATGAGGTGAAAGGTAAGGAGAACTTGGTGTGCAGGTTGAAGAAAAGTCTGTATGGCCTAAAGCAAGCACCTCGACAATGGTATTTAAAATTTGATAGTTTCATGGCTAAACATGGTTATCATAGATGTCATTCTGATCATTGTGCATATTTTAGGAGATTGGATAATGGCAGTTATATTATCTTGTTGCTTTATGTTGATGGCATGCTTGTTGCTGGGTCTAACATGCAACACATAAATGATCTTAAACAGAAATTAGCTAGGTCATTTGCTATGAAGGATTTGGGTGCAACTAAGAAAATTCTCGGTATGAGGATTACACAGGATAGGAAAAATAGAACCTTGAATTTGTCCCAAAGTGAGTATATAAAGAAGGTGTTGAAAATATTTAACATGCAGGATGCAAAAGCAGTTAGTACACCTTTGGCCAGTCATTTCAAATTGACTAAGGAGATGTGTCCAAAGGCACAGGAAGAGGTAAATAAAATGTCTAACATCCCGTATTCATCAGTTGTTGGCAGTCTGATGTATGCAATGGTATGCACAAGGCCAGACATTACACATGCAATGGGATTTGTGAGCAGGTTTATGAGTAATCTGGGTATGGAACATTGGAATGCTGTGAAATGGATTCTTTGGTATTTGAAAGGAACTACTACGAAGGCATTATGTTTCAAAGGATCTAATGCTACTCTGAGTGGATTTGTTGACTCTAATCTGGCGGGTGATATTGATTCACGAAGGAGTACTATAGGGTATATTTTTACTATAGGGGGAATTGCAATGAGTTGGATTTCTAGGCTGAAAAAGGTTGTTACACTTTCAACCACTGAAGCTGAGTATGTTGCTGCTACAGAAGCCAGCAAGGAGATGATTTGGTTACAATATTTTCTAAAGGAATTGGGTTAGACACAGGAGGATAGCCCATTGTATATTGATAGCCAGAGCGCCAGTCATCTTGCAAAGAACTCTGCTTTTCATTCAAGGACAAAGCACATTCAGCTTAGGTACCACTTCATCCGAACTGTTTTGGAGGAAGGTCAGTTACGACTTGAGAAGATTCACACAAGTGAGAATCTTGCCGATATGTTCACGAAGGTAGTTCCATAGGAGAAGCTGCTTTCTTTATCAATTTTTGTTGGTCTTCTTGATTGATGATTGTGGAATTTATACCAGTCGAGTCCTAGTGTTTATCCAACAGATGTTGCATGTACAGTGGTGTCGTGCAGTATCAGTCTCCAAGTGGGAGATTGTTAGGTGTGGAGCCTGATCATTCTCCAAGTGGGAGATTGTTGAAATGTGGTGACTGATCAACAAAGTATTGTACACTCAGCATGTATCCTTGCCGGGGTCCGAGGTCGGGCCGGGCCCCGAGCAAGGTTTCGGGGGCGGCAGCCCCCGAGTAAAGCGAGGGTTTGAGGGCGAGAGCCCCCGAGAAAATAAATTTTGCCATTTTTTTTGTTGATGAAAATCGACATTGTAATAAAACCCTAAAAACGCATGTTATAAGCAGTTGGGATGCTTAAGGCATTGTAAGGTTGATGTACTATTTTTGCTGGATAATAAGAAAGATTGGACGGTTGTGTATGGTGGACGTAACCCATTCTGGGTGAACCACGTTAAATCTCTGTGTTATCTATGTCCTATTTTATTTCTTTATCTTTTGTATTTAAATCTGCATATAATTGTTAGTTCATATTTGCTTTGGATCTGCTTGAAACCCTAACACCTCAAACTCAGAAATAAAGGGCTGAGGGCAGGCTATTTGGTTAGCCTTGAGGTGGTCATAAATTAGAACCATTAAGCCTTGATGCATGGTAGTGTCACCCTTAGGGTTCTCTTTATGGGTCTTAATGGTGGCATTCATAGAACATAATAGAAAATATGGAATGTTAACTTTCTCTTCATGCCTAAAATGATCCAACAAAACAAAATGGTAGCCATACACTTTAGTGAATCTACCATCCAAAGTAATATAGCGCATTATAACAAAAAGGACCTCCCTCCATGGCTTAACAAAAGCCCTAGGAGGATAGTAAGTTTTACTTAGCTTCACCAAATGTTTTTCTCCTTTTCAGTTTCAGGATATCTTTCAATGGCCTCCTTGCTCACTTTTTTGTCTCTGTAGTAGTTGTTTCCTTCCCTTTAGAGACTCGTGTCCTGAGCAATGAGGTCTTCGTCTATGACAACTGACTGGTCTCCCATCTTCAAAGTACCCTTTCTCTAGTTTTTACAAAAGAAATTAATGACAGTGGCATCCCATCCATGGAGCCTCTCCATAAATTTTGAAAACCCACCCTTTTGCAGAATGTTCCAGATCACCTCCTTTTGCTTCCACTCCTTACAATTGCTAGGTTCATAGCGGCATCTATTTCCTCCCATATTTTTTCTATTCAGAGCTAAATGTCAAAACTTGCAGAGAGCTTTAGACAGAGAGTTTCTCGGAGCTACCAAATCTACCCAAAAAGCATGGGAAGTGATTGATTGAGTGTTATAATAAATGGTGTTGGCAATATTATAATTGCTCGAAGCACTCCTTTTAATCTGTTTCATTATTATTTTTTCCATTTATGATCTTTGGGGTACTATTATATCGATCCTTAAAAATGATTAATCTGACATCCTCTAGGAGGCCTTGTTATCCCTTCCAAGTAATCATTTCATCTTGATTGACCGTCACATTGGCTGCCCAATCAGCAGAACCATTAGCTTCATGGTAGATATGAGATATGTAACTTTTCTCAAAAGTGTTAATGAGGTCTCTAGTGGCCTTTATAATGTTATTAATAGACCATGAGGGCTTAGAGGTCCCCTTGAGGCATTTGATGATGTTGTTAGAGTCCCCTTCAATCCATATGTAGGGGCAATTCCATCTTTTTGTGAGGAGAATACCTTGGAGTGCTGCCATAGCTTCTGCCTTGTGATTTGTTTGGCTTCCTATTGGAACAACAATCATTTCATTTCTTATACTTTTATCATCTCTAAGAATAACTCCACATCCCATAGGGCCCGGATTACCTTTTGCAGCACCATCGAAATTGACTTTGGACCAACCATGAGGGGGAGTTTGCCATCTTGCTTCTAATCTTTTGTTTTGCTTGGGTTCAGAACTGCCAACATTCTTCAAACTCCAGGAACTTAAAATGTGAGATTCCAATGGGTTGGTCAAAAAGTAGGGACCCCTTATGATCCCAATGTTCTCCACAATCGCCCATTGTATTTTCTGGAACACAATATCCTGAGTAAGAGAAGTGTCCCTAAAAATAAGATTGTTTCTTTCTTTCCATAACCCCCACAGAATGTGAGGGAGTGATAGCTTCCACAGAGATCTCAAAAAAGAGTTAGACCAATGGTAATTCCAAGAGTAGAACAACTCACTGATAGTGTTAGGAAACACCCAATCAATGCAAAAACTCTTAAGAAATCTTTCCTAGATTGAAGCAGAATAGGAACAGTGGATGGCCAGATGGTCCACGAACTCTTCCTCCTTAAGACACAGAGCACATCTATTAGGAAAGGCAAATCCTCTACCCTTGAGGTTATCTAAGGTCAAGATTTTATTTTGAAGAATAGTCCAATAGAAAAAGTTGATTTTGGGGGTCAGACCCTTTATCCAAGCTTTAGACCAAAAAAGTTTTTCAGAAGGGGTGAGGGAGAGAACACCATACATTGAAGAGATAGTAATACTACCTTTGGGTTCATATTTTCAAATGAGGGATTCTTCTTCTTTTTTCAACTAGGCCGAAGACAGATGGTTTTCAAGCTTAATAAGGCTTGGGTGGATACTTTCAATGTTCTGCCATTTATTACGTATCCAATACCCTTCAATGAAAGGATCAAACATTCTAATACATGAGGCATAAGGGGCCCATTATGGGATATCAGTCAAAGGTTTATCAAAAAGCCAGGGGTCTTCCCAGAATTTAACTTTCCTACCATTGCCTACTTTCCAAATAACCCCTTTAGCAATGCTATCTCCGCACTTAGAGGCATGATTCTAGATATGGGACCCATTCATATTGATTTCAAAATTGATAAAAGAGGAAAGAGAGGAGGAAAGAAGAGAGTACTTACTTCGCTAGATTTTACACAATTCACTATCTGAGTGGAACATTCTCCAAACCTATTTAGACAAAAGAGCTTCATTTAGGGTTTGGATTCTTGTCACGCCCAAACAATGGTGGAAACTGTCGAAACAACAAAATTTGACAAATACAAAGGGAAAGGAGATCCAAGGGACCATGTGAAATTTTTTTACTCTGCATGCTTAGAGGTGGCATATGACAACATATTTAATGCGCCTCTTCACTCAAAGTTTAGGTGGATCATACATGCAATGGTTTTCATGCTTTCCTGGCGGAATAAGACGATTTGAGGACCTAGTACAAAAATTTATCACTCATCATGCGCACAACATAGAACGTGATGTCTCAGCTCCGCTCTTTGATTCTATTCATCACCAACACAAACTTAGACAACGAGAAAATGTTGGGGTTGTATAGGGGCTTGCCTTAGTCAAACCCTTGTTTTCATGTTTCCACCTCCACAAATAGCCAAATAGATAGATTTGAATAAAAAGATAAATTGATATAACAATAGAAACAAACCCCGCTTTATGGAGGAAAACCCCTATTAAAAGATACAAAATAAATTGATAATGTAATAGAAACAAATGACACTTAATGGAGGAAAACCTCTATCACTAAGTATATATTGACAAATGAATTAAATGCACCTAGATACTAGACACATTCAAATATTTATAGTAAGATAGTATCAAAATATAGTAGATAAGAAAGACTAAGAAGCGTTACACAATCAAAACCCCTCTCTTGAGATGATAGTGTGGTTGTATTATGAGAGAAGATAAAGCTATTTCAATGTTGAATGTTTATTTTGACAAAGATTTTCTTAGAGTATCAGAAGAAGAGAGTCAAGAGTTAGTTCTTTTGAAAATGAGGAATAATGAAAGGCTTTGTTGTTCAACATGGGTGGGAATGACCGTTTCGGCTGCGCACAAGCCAAGAGACACACATTGGCAAGGGTCTGATGCAGAATATGCCAATTTCAATTTGGGATATTCTCGGGATGTTTGTACACCGCACTATCATCCACACATGATAACCCCAAATATAGCTCAATGGTGGCTAGCACTACTTTGTCTTCAAAATCTATGATCTCAGAATGGTAAAATCTTAATAATGAATTGACATCATAAATGCATCAGGCACAATGTAAAAGTGTAATAAATGCACTAGGTGCAATTTATGATACTACAGATGCCCATGATCTTCAATGTTCTTTTCTTTCTTTATAAATGATACTCTTTGAAAATAGTAAGATACATTCAAGTAAGATGGTACTTTTACATGTATCTAACTGTAAAAACTTCCATAAATCTTCAAGGCCATATTGATTCTTCATGAGCTATTTTCATATTTTGTCCCTTTTGATTCAAAGACACATAAAAGGTAGCCTTTTTATTAAAGTATTGCACCATCCATGTAATAGAACCTACATTAGATTTATTGAGGGCATAGTCTTACCAAAGAAGCATCAATATAGTTAATAACACAGTAATCAATTAAGATTGATTCTTGGTGCAAATAAAAAACATAATATTATGAATTTGTCATTACCAAAGATCATATAACATTCCTCCTAAATTTAGAATATAATCAAATGATTAGTAGCAAGGAGATCAAAACATATTTTCATAAGCATAAGCATGAATAATCAAATAAGTAGACATACTACTACATATAGTAATGATCCATAAAAAAATTAAGTAATGGATGCATTATCCTTTCTAGGTTTGCTCCTGAGATAGTTTAGCCACCCATCATAAATAGTATGATTGAAAAAATGGGTCAAATACAAAATAGAATAACAAATCTCTTTGATCTCCAAAAAGATGCTAGTGAGCAATTTATCAATTTTGAATTTACTTATGCATATTTACTAGCCTATACATTTCATAGAAAATATTATAGAACACCTTTATAAGGGAATTATAAAGTGTCAACACTTATAATGGATGATCTAGGAAAGTACAAGTCCACACCAACTCTTATAACATTGTGAAAGCAACCCCCCATAAGAATATTCTTTATATATACATAATCTTACGTAAATCATAGACAATGTGATTTTCTTATATTGACCACTTCTAATTAGAAGATTATTTATATGTATGTGAAGTGTGCAAGTTTTATGGAGACTTATAAAATATTTGACAACATGAAGGAATTAGACATCTCATTGATTACATGGAGTTACTCATGAGACATTACTTCATAAATAATAGGTCATAGAATTTAATATTTCATGTGCAAAACAATGTTAAATATTTGTAATTTAATTTAATGTTTTCTATTATTAAAAAGTCTCAATTCTCAAAAGAGGGGGGCCATATATATTGGGTCATTATTGTTTTATAAGATACAAAAGATGATTCTCTAACATCCTTATAAAGATAGTAATATCACCCTTTCTAGGAAAAGAATAATCAACCTTATTCATGAGTTTGATGAGATCATATATTTAAAACTAATATCGAAACTTAGCTTTGCATTGTTTTTCGACATTATTTTCACTCTCTTGATTATGATCTTGCAAGAGCAATAAAAATTATATATTAAATACATTTCTACCCAAACACATTATAGGAAATCCAATAGGAGTATGGCGATGCATATAATCATGGAGATAGCATAAGGATAAAACACAATCCATTGCAACTCTTTGACTTCATCAATCAACAAGATTTCAATGTCTAACTTAGAAAAATAGAAAGTGCTTAAAGGATAATAATTGTACTTTAATATCCAAAAACAATTTGTAAGAGGATAATAACTCCAAAAGAGAAAACTTGCTTATAATAATTTCATAACATTATATAAATTGAATGTAAGAAAGGGAAACCTTCTAATAAAGGATAAAGTATCAAAGAAGAATATAAAGGACACATGGGAATCACATTATTAAAGTATTGGTGGCAATAATAAGCCTAAGACCTTAGAGGTATGAAAATATAGAATAATCATTTGCTTTAGGATGTCTCTTAATACATTTTTATGATTTTAGGAAAAATTCCAAAGGGATATTTTGTGGGTTATTATGAGAGTAATCATGTGTATCACATTGCATTATTGTATATCTAAGAATTGAATGATTTGATGATATAACTAAGACATGAAAAGAAGAATTGGGCCTATTATAAGATGCAAATCATAAATAAATTTTAGAAAGCTTATATTTTTTGTCAATTGAAACTATCACCAATGAGAAGTGAAACACAATTTTTTTTAGATCTAATGAGACGGTGGATTGAATATATAATGTCATTCACAATAACAAACATTTATTAAATTATCTAATTACCTACTTAATTGTATTTCTTCTAAAGCATCCATCTCCAAAGTATAACAAGAGTTCCATTACAGTTGGAGTCCCTACCTAATAAGGAAAAAAATGGAAAGGGAGTTATAATGGTTTGTAGGTAAAAAAAGGCATTGTGTTATTGTACCTATAACACTTCCCTATGATGTAGAATCTCTATTTTTCAGTATTTTCTATTCACAATTCAAAGTGCATGCTCTTTTGTTATGTTATCTTAATTATCATAATTTTAAGTTTGGGGTACGAACACTCATGGAATTGTGTTGAAGGAGAGTTTTGTTAGATAGTATAATTGGAAATGCTCTAATAATACATATGCAAAATGTGAAAGCATAGGCCCAATAGTTGCAACATCATTACCTTTTTAGTTGGATCCTAGAAAATGTTGCAACTCATGTTTAAAATGTTGCAACTCATGTTATTCTATTTTAAATATCAATGCGAAGGGAAAAAATAAATAGGCAAAACAACTATGACAACTACAATCCCTTCCAAATATTGCAAGTATGCTCAACATAGAAATGAAAGATAGCTTCAATTTTTTAATGCACATGCATCTGAATATATCTTAGCAAAGTATTAGAGCCCAATACCTCAAGACATTAGGCAATAGATAGATACCACAAGGAACTTCAAAAAGCTAAATATGACCTAATACAATATATGAGTATACATTAAAGTAAATACATTCTTTAATTGTTTCCCTCATGAAATAATTACAAAATGATTGTATTGTGAATATAAAATTATAAATTCAATCAAATCAAGCATTTACCAATTAAATTCCAAATACATTTGTAGTGTCCCTCCTACACTTGCATTTTGATTTGCATACTGATAGACTTATTTAGAATTATGATGGTTATTTGGATGGATGTTTATGACTCTTTGTCTATTTTGAGATGCTATCTGTGATACTAGGACCTTATGTGGACTTATGGTATTTGTGATGACTCTTTATGATTGGTGATGCGAGACTTATTATATGATATTTGATTCTTGTGGATGTTCATTTGGTATGTCCTAGATGGATGGATTTATATGACTTATGGATTCACATATGATTATCGTTTATATGTATTATGAGATTGATGATGATACTAACCCTACATCATGTTGATGATTCTATGCATTGTTTTGATATTGTATTGTGTGACTGTCTTCGTGAGTAGAGATGATGCCATATCACTCATTGCGAGCAGGATATGTCATCGCGATTCTCTATCACTTGCATGCTTAATATGATGAATATGTATTGTATATGTTGTGTTTAGTCTTTGATGCAGATTTACAGGTACCAAACATTGACTCCACCTGGCTTCACAGGTCTAAGTGTGTCGTATCCCAATGGCAAGTTGTCGAAGATGACATAGTTTCCCTCACACACTCTTGGTCTAAGATATATACCTTGTTAGTTTATCTTGATGTCTATTGCTTGGTTGATTCCCCTTTAGGGTCAACTAAGAGATGTGGCATATTGGTTAAGTCTCTTCTACCTTGTTTCATAGGTCTTGAGGTCAAATCTCTCTGGCTTCTTAATTTTGATTAGTCGTGGCTTGATTATTGGCTTTATTGCATGATTGAATTATTTATGTTAATTAAGAATTTAATTAAGTAATTAATTTATTTTATTTTATTTATTGATATTTAATTGAGCTTTATTTATTGTTTAATTATTTAATTTATTTTATTTATTGTTGAAGATGACTTTTATTTAGTTATTATTTTTTAATTTAATATTTCATTGGGTTCTATTTATTTTATTTTATTTTATTTATTTATTGATGTTAATATTAATAATGATAATTAATTATAAATCATTATGTGGCAATTATTTAATAAAGTATGGGTAAATAATATTATCTTTACCTACCGTCTAATTTTGAGGAAATAATTGTATTCCCCAATTTATTGTCATATATGTACTAAATAATTGAATTTGATTCATTTCTACCTACCTTTATTTTTTATTGATCGGCTTGATTGGGTAGGTAAGAAATATATATTTATATTATGCCTTTCTCAAATTTTGTAAAGGTAAGTATGATATATGGTTTTTTGGGAATTTTTCTATAGGTCAAGAAAACTCTAATCTTAAATTTAACTTCTCTATTTATTTTGGCTTGTTGGTCTGTGCATGGGTTAATCATTTGATAGATTATTGAAAGAGGATTTTGGAATTAGATTTGGAGTTTGGATTGCGATTTGGATTTTGGAAGGCTTAGCATTTTCAGATTTCTTCTTCAATTTTGGTTTTGCGATTTGCAGGCTGGTGGCTCTACTTTTGCATTCCATTTATAGAAAAGATTGTCTTCTCTGTGTCTGTAAATTTTGAATTTGATTTACTCTTGGAGTGTGATTTGAATGTGGAAATGATCTTTAGTAGTATATTTTAGTTGTTGTGCAAGTTTGGAATGGGGAAAGTGCAGATTTGGCTTTCTGATTTCCTTGTGAATCACTATGTTTTTACTATGATTGCTCTGAGGGAGTGTAGACTCTTCCTTCCACTTGTTTGGATGTGTGTATATCTTATTTTGTTTGCTTGAGTCACTAATTATTTTTTACTTATTTTCTCTCCCTCTCCCTAATGGTCTAGGCTTCACATTTCTTAGTTTTTTATCAGTGGGAGAGAGATTTTCATCTACATATTTTTACTAGGAAGCATGACATAAATGTGTTGATGGTCTATGATGATATTTTTATGTTTTAGACCTCCTGTGTTTGGTATGAGGGTCATTTTATACCCCTGAGTCTTCCTGAGACCCCTCCTAAGCCATATGCCTTGGTAATGAACTGATCTCTACACTTTTACCAGAAACGCCATGGAAACACCCAGAAATGCCATGCAAACTACCAAAAATGCCATCCTACATATTGGGAACGCCACCATACATGCTAGGAACACCACTGTTTGTACCATATGCTTTGTCAAACTGCCTAGGAGAGTTGATGTCCTTATTTGCAGATTCAACCATATTGACCAGAAATGCCACCCTAGAGACCAAAAATGTCATCATACTAACCAGAAATGCTACCATACATGCCAAAAACATTACCATACCTACCAGGAACACTACCCTAGGTTTCAAGAATGTTGAGTTGTCTCGGGGGTCTCCGGATGTCCATTTTTGGCTTGTTTGAGTGCACCTTTGGTCTGTGTGAGTAATCCAGAGGCTTGTATAGTATGTATTGGAATTTTTAGATGTTTTTATGATGTATTTTGATCTCTTATGATGTTTCATGTTCTTCGGTAAGAGGGTTCATGCCTTACTATTGAGGTGTTCCTATACGATTTGACGCTCTGGTGAGAGGGAGAATGCCTCGCTATTGAGGAATTGTTTATGTGACTCTAGTGGGATGTGTTATGCCTCACTATTGAGGATATGATTCTATTTGTATCTCTTTTATGGTTTACATTCATGATTGGTTTATCTTTGATGTTACATTTGTGAAGGCCTTCTTCCTTGAGTTTGATTCATGAGTCCTCTTTGCTCAGTTAGTGCTCAGTTTGTTGAGATTGTTATTTTATCTTTGTTGGCCTTAATGATGATGTTATATGTGTTTTCACCCTATGATCATGGTTCATGATAGGGAGAGTGGGACCTTGCATGTGTGGACCAGGGTCTTGAGCGTTAGGCCTCTAGGATGGGGTCTAGACTTATTGGAACCACATGAAGGGTTTGTTGTAATTGCAAGTGATAACTTAAATAATTGATTAGTGAGTTTTGGGTATTAATAAATTCACTAAACAAGCTAATGATTGATTGTGTGCCCCTCCTCATATCCCTAGAAGCATGCACGCTCGGGATGAGTTTGGGAAGACCGTTGTAGTGGTAAACCAAGATCCCTTGAATGGCTCCAAGGTTGAGATGGTTCCACATGTCTATCAGGGTGAGGCTTGGCCCCTTCTATTGTGAGGATAGCATGTGATGACACTCTTTCCCTACATGAGTCCATTGTGAATATTCTTTTCTTTTTTATTGTGACTCTGGAGGGTCTCTTGATGATTTCAACCTTGTGATGCAGTTTTGTGTTGTGATCTCTTCATTGGAGTCTTGTTGAGTCTTGATGTATCCTTTGGTTGAAAGGTGTTAGCTTAGGTCATGAGTGTGTGTTGGAACTATTATCATCTCCTATCACGGGGGGTGGTTGATTACCTTCTTCCATTGGGATAGTTTCCTTGGTGTTGCGTGTGTGGATCGGATTCTTCATGAGATTGTACCTTGGAATTGGTTTTCTATGTTTGTGAAAAGAAGACATTGTATCATAATGCAATATGTATGTAGAATAGATGAGGTATTCTTATATTGTACTATCATATATTTGAGAAAGAAGTTGTAATAGGACGTGTTGTTAGAATAAAGTATTGATCTGTGGATAATTCATGATGTAGTAGATGCTTGTATGAGTTTAAAATCAATCATCTAAATGGATTGGTTTAGTTGTACTTGAGATGTATTACACTTATATGATGGATAGTATTATGTTATTAAATGAATGATAGATAGATGAAATACATAGCATTGATCTATACTTGAGTAACTAGGTGATCATGGATACTAAAGGTTAAATGATTTGTGTAATGATGTGTATCGGACTTGCATAGGATGATATCATCATGTAAGAGAGTATGAATCTTTGAGTTAGATAACTATGTGAAATGCAGTAGGACATGATGTTGAGGTTGGAAGAATGCTTGATGTTTCCTAGATGTAAGATATTTAATATGTTAGGTGCTTATGGATATAATGTGTTTATAAGATGGAGTAGACATATGATTTAGAATTGTATTTATATTCATGCCTTGGAATTGAGCTATGATATTCCCTAGGATGATTGATAAAAGGAATGGAATAGTTGCATTTAAGCTTTACTTGAGTAGTTAGGAATTTATGAGAATTGATGGTTAAATGTAAATTATATTGTTCTCTTGAGAGATTATAAAGTGGAAGAATATGCATATTTATTGGTTGTGCTTTAGCTGCATGAAAAGTAATTTGGTTAGAGGATTAGGAGAATAGTTCTTCTTGATAAATGGTTATTGTGTTAGAATGTTGCTAGTAGTGACATTAAGATACCCTAGGGAATAATTGTGTGGTAAGAATATATTTTGTTATGTGCTTATGTTGGAACGTTTATTCTGCTTGCGTAGAATGGATTTATGATGTTACTATTTGATGTTAAATGTGTTAATGCATTTGAATAATATTGTTATGATATATGTTAGTGTTGGAATAATGTAATGGATGTTTAAAAAAAAATTGTTAGTAATTTTTAATTTATTTCTCTAGGGTATTTTGGTGGGCATTACATCTGGTATCAAAGCCCATGTTTATACACTGGGTACTCTGGTTTCATATAAGCCTAGCATATGTTAGCATGGGGTAGCCTAGCGGTGTATCGCTACTTGTTATTCTTTTCGCTTATTTGCCCTATATTTTAGCTCATAGATTTTGTTGTGTCTTAGATAGACAAGATTCCCGCTAGAAGTAGGGTTCGTGGCCGTGGTTGTTGTGGTTGCATGGGTACTCATCAAAATTGTCACTCTGAGGTTTCTGAAGAGTCTCACCATGAGAAGGAGAGACAACAGGATCAAGGAGGTGGTGATGCAATTCCACAACTGGTTACGACACTTCAGAATCTTATCGATCGTCTAGGTCCAGTGCAGCAACAAAATCATCAGGAGGAGTCTCATCATTCAGGTCATGAGGATAGGGCTAAGTATCAAGAGAATGAGAGGGAGTGTTCACATTCACTTCATAGGAGAGTGGATGTTGTAATAGATCAGAATGCAGCTGTCGCTAGTCATATGAGAGATCTCCTTAGGCTCATCCCCCTACTTTTGATGGTTCCGACGGTGGATTGGAGGAAGAGACTTGGTTGCTTGGCTTGGATAGGATTTTTTCCATGCACCCATATGGCAGTAACACCAAGGCCAAGTTTGCGATTATCAATATTTTGCTACCACTTGGTTGTATACAAAGGAGGGGAAGCTCCATTTGGATATTGCGACAGTTTCATGGGAGTTATTTCTAGAGCAATTTTGCACTCATTTTCTATCAGATATCTGGAGACAAAATAGAGTTGATGAGTTCCATGATTTGAGACAGCGAGGTATGATAGTTGAGCAATATGAGAAGAAATTCTTTGAGCTTAGATAGTACTTCAAGATTGCAGATGATGATGCGATGCTTGTGCAACATTTCATTAGGGGTCTTAACGATCGTATTGGAGGTGATGTTCGGGTTTTCAAACCCAAGACTATGGAGTTGGCAGTAGATAAGGATTGATTGATTGAGGATAAGTTGTCTTTTGCATTGAGAGGCTTTGCAGGTGTGAAGACTAGTAGTGCTCCAGCTTCAGGATCAGTTGCGAGAGGTGATCAGTCATAGTTCTCAGGACAGGCTAGGAGCTATCCTTCCTATTTTTGAGGTGGTCAGTGATATCAGAAGAAGAGATTTTAGGGACTGAGCTTTGCACATGAAGCTAGATCATAGTTGGACAACGATCGTGGCATGCATTGTGATAGATGACCAATTTCCTCTCAGCTAGCTTAGAGTGTTCAACAGTCTAGTAGAGGTAGTGTGCAACAGTCTAGTGCCAAACCTATTGCACGAGGTTTCACCAGAGGGAGTTATTTCACTTGTGGCCAGTTGGGTCACTATGCATCTCAATGTCCCCAAAGGTCTACTTAGATGTTAGGACAGAGACCCCGCAGCTTCAGAGCCTACAGTTGGTGATACAAGTAGATCCCATCGTGTGTTTGCAACGGTCGATAACCATCAGAGTATTGTTGTTGAGACTACTAGTGAGACAGGTGGTATCTCTTTCTCAATATTGTTTGATTTTGGTGCTACTGATTCTTTTATTTCCTCTTCTTTAGTAGAGAGATGTAGGCTTACTTTGTCAAAGTAGGTTGATAGGTGGCAGGTTGAATTAGCCATAGGATCCAAGGTGGTTGTGGATTCCCTTGTGATGGTTGTGTTTTGGAGTTAGGTGTGCTCTCTACTACGATGGATCTTTGTGTAATATATTTGGGTTCCTATGGAGTGGTGTTAGGTATGGATTGGCTTGAGTCCCATCAAGCTAGGATTGATTGTCGAGGTAAGAGAGTGCAGTGTTTGGATGATAGCGGGAAGAGTGTTGAGATACTAGGTATCTAGCGACCTATCTCTCTTCTCATAATTTTCAAGATGCAGATGAAGCGTTGTGTGCGCAAGGGTTGTCAGATTTTTGCAGTTAGAGTGGATGAGTTGGATGATGGTGAGAGTAAGGATGATGTCTTTCCTCATCATCCTATTTTGCAAGATTTTGCAGATGTGTTTCTGAGTGAGATTCCAAGTATGCCACCCAAGCGCGACATTGATTTTAGGATTGATTTGATTCTAGGAGCAGAGCCTATATCTAAGCCTGCTTATCGGATGACCACTCAAGAGTTGAGTGAGTTGAGATTGCAACTCGAGGAGTTATTGGTGAAGGGATTCATTTGGCCTAGTGTTTTTCCTTGGGTTGCGTCGGTGTTGTTTGTGAAGAGCAAGGATGGGTCTCTTCGATTGTGCATTGACTATAGATAATTGAACAAGGTGACGGTGAAGAACTGTTATCCTTTGTCGAGGATCAATGATTTGTTTGATCAGATCAAGGATGCGAAGGTCTTCTCTAAGATAGACCAAAAATCTAGGTATCATCAATTGTGGATTCATGAGGCAAACATTCATCGCACAACATTTCACATGAGGTATGGCCATTATGAGTTCACATTGGTGCCTTTTGGGTTGACGAATGCTCCATTGGTTTTCATGAGCTTGATGAATGGAGTATTCAAGACCTATTTGGATAGATTTATTCTCATGTTTCTAGATGATATTTTGATTTATTGGAGGGCAGAGGAGGAGCATGAGGATCATATGCGGCTACTTTTACAGTGTCTCTATGAGAATCAATTGTACGCCAATGTGGTGAAGTGTGAGTTTTTCCATACCGAGGTGAAATACCTTGGCCATGTCATTTTAGGAGAGGGTATCACAGTGGATCCCTCTAAGATTCAGGTGATTGTGGATTGGCCAGCACCCACTAATGTGGGTGAGGTACACAACTTTATGGGTCATGCAAGCTATTATCAGTAGTTTGTTCAAGATATCTCCAGGATTGCATATCCTATTACTTCTCTTCAGAAGAAAGGGAAGAAGTTTATTTGGTCGGAGTGATGTGAGACATATTTTTCAGATTTGAAGGAGCGGTTGACTAGTGCACCTATCTTAGTAGTTCTAGATCCTTTGGGAGACTTTGTGGTTTGTACAGATGTGTCTTTGGAGGGTCTTGGAGCAGTTCTTATGCAAGATGGATGTGTGATTGCCTATGAGTCGCGTAAAATCAAAGATCATGAGTTGAACTATCTTACTCATGATCTAGAGTTAGTGGCAGTTATTCATGCATTGGTTAGATGGAAGCATTTCCTTGTTGGGCATCGATTTGAGTTGTATAGCGATCATCACAACTTGCAGTATATCTTGATGCAACTGAATCTAAATGCTAAGCAGCGGCATTGGATGTATTTTTTGTGCGAGTATGACTTCGAGGTGAGGTACATACAGGGAAAGGAGAATGTGGTGGAAGATGCATTGAGTCGTAGGAGGCATGAGGTATCATCAGTGGTTCTTAGTGTTGATTTGAGGAGTTGTATTCTCAGTGCACTTCCAGTAGACGCTTGGTATCAAGAGGTTAGAGAGGATATTTCTTCAAGGAGTCCTATGGATGGTAGGTATAGAGGTTATTCATTAGAGTCTGATGGTCTTCTTCATCATTTGGGACATATCTATGTTCCACCATTGGATGGTCTTTGAGCATTGATTCTATCAGAGGCTCATCGTGCACCTTACTCGGCACATTCAGGTGTCAAGAAGATGCACGTGGATTTGCGATAGCTATATTATTGGGCAGGCATGAGGAGATAAATAGTGGATTATGTATCATGTTTCTTAGAGTGTCAGTGGGTGAAGGCATAACACCAACATCTAGCAGGTTTGTTGCAGTCGAACCTAATTCCGAAGTGGAAATGGGACATCATATCTATAGACTTCATCGTCGGTTTGCCTATGTCTTCACGATGTCATGATGCTATTATGGTCACTATTGATAGGTTGACCAAGGTAGCTCATTTTTTGCCAGTCAGACCTTCCTATACAGCAGAGTCAGTGGCACGTATCTTCATGGAGTAGATAGTGAGACTACATGGTATTCCTTGATGGATCATATCAGATCAAGATCCACTATTCACTTTAGCATTTTGGAGAGCCCTTCAGTATGATTTGGGAGAACAACTGAACTTTAGTTCAGCGTATCATCCAAAGACAAATGGTCAAATGGAGAGGGTTAACCAGGTCCTGGAGGACATGTTGAGGATGTATGTCATGGATCAACAGTCTAGATGGGAGGAGTACATTCATTTGGTTGAGTTCGCCTATAATAATGGGTATCACAGTTCAATTGGTATGTCTCCCTTCCAAGCATTATATGGTCACCTGTGTCATACACCCTTGAGTTGGGATAGAGTGCTCTTTGGATCAGAGATGTTGCAGGATTTGGAGTAGCAGGTCTAGTGTATTAGAGAGCATCTGGCAGTAGCATAGGATAGACTAAAGAAGTATGTGGATGGTCATCGGATTGATCATTAGTTTTCAGTGGGTGACAAGGTGTTTTTGAGAGTGCGTCCATGGAAAAGTCCTATCCGTTATGGAAAAGGCTCTAAGTTGGCACCTCACTTTGTGGGACCTTTCAAGATTTTGGAGCAGATTGGACTTATAGCTTATCGCCTAGCCTTGCCACCCAGCTTGTCCCGCATCCATGATGTGTTTCATGTATCGGTTTTGAGACCTTATTATCCTGATTTGACACATGTTTTGGATTGGCATTCATTGCACGTAGAGGATGGGCAAATTTATCTGGAGCCCGTATGCATTCTTCGACGTCAGGGATTGACCCTCAGGGGTCGTGACATAGAGTAGGTAAGGGTCCAATGGGACCCAAACGATGATTATTCAGCGACTTGGGAGGATGTTGTGTGGATGAGAGAGTTATACCCCTATTTGTTCTTAGGCTTCCAAGATTAAGCCTAGGCAATGGGGGGAGGATGTAGTGTCCCTCCTAGACTTGCATTTTGATTTGCATATAGATAGACTTATTTAGACTTATGATGGTTATTTGGATGGATGTTTATGACTCTTTTTCTATTTTGAGATGGTATCTGTGATACTAGGACCTTATGTGGCCTCATGGTATTTGTGATAACTCTTTATGATTGGTTACTTTTATGATTGGCGATGCGAGACTTATTATATGATATTTGATTCTTGTGGGTTTTTATTTGGTATCTCCTAGATGGATGGATTTATATGACTTAAGGATTCACATATGATTATAGTTTATATGTATTATGAGATTGATGATGATACTAACCCTACTTCATGGTGATGATTCTATGCATAGTTTTGATATTGTATTGCATGATTGTCTTCGTAAGTAGAGACGATTCCATATCACTCATTATGAGCGGGATATGTCATCGTGATTCTCTATCACTTGCCCGTTAATATGATGAATATGTATCGTATATGTTGTGTTTAGTCTTTGATGTAGGTTTGTAGGTACCAGACATTGACATTACCTGGCTTCATAAATCTGAGTGTGTCCTATCCCAATGGCAAGTTGTCAAAGATGACATAGTTTCCCTCACACACTCTTGGTCTAAGATATATACCTTGTTAGTTTATCTTGATGTCTTTTGCTTGGTTGATTCCCCTTTAGGGTCAACTAAGAGATGTGGTGTATTGGTTAAGTCTCTTCTACCTTGTTTCATAGGTCTTGAGGTCAAATCTCTCTAGCTTATTATTTTGATCAGTCATGGCTTGATTATTGGCTTTATTATTGGCTTTATTGCATGATTGAATTATTTATTTTAATTAAGAATTTAATTAAGTAATTAATTAATTTAATTTAATTGAGCTTTATTAATTGTTTAATTATTTATTCTATTTTATTTATTGTTGAAGATGACTTTTATTTAGTTATTGTTTTTAATTTAATTATTTAATTGGGTTCTATTTATTTTATTTTATTTTATTTATTTATTAGTATTAATATTAATAATGATAATTAATTATAAATCATTATGTGGGAATTATTTAATAAAGTATGGGTAAATAATATTATCTTTACCTACCGTCTAATTTTGAGGAAATAATTGTATTCCCCAATTTATTGTCATATCTGTACTAAATAATTGAATTTGATTTATTTCTACCTACCTTTATTTTTGACTGGTCAGCTTGATTGGGTAGGTAAGAAATATATATTTATATTATGCCTTTCTTGAATTTTGTAAAGGTAAGTATGATATATGGTTTTTTTGGAGTTTTTCTATTGGTCGAGAAAACTATAGTCTTAAATTTATTTTTTCTATTTATTTTGGCTTGGTGGTCTGTGCACGGGTTAATCATCCGGCAGATCATTGAAAGAGGATTTTGGAATTGGATTTGGAGTTTGGATTGCGATTTGGATTTTGGAAGGCTTGGCATTTTCAGATTTCTTCTTCAATTTTGGTTCTGCGATTTGCAGATTGGTGGCTCTACTTCTGCATTCCATTTCTGGAAAAGATTGTCTTCTCCATGTCTGTAAATCTTGAATTTTATTTTCTCTTGGAGTGTGATTTGAATGTGGAAATGATCTTTAGTAGTATATTTCAGTTGTTGTGCAAGTTTGGAATGGGGAAAGTGCAGATTTGGCTTTCTAAGTTCGTTGTGATTTCTCATTAACACTACACTTCATCTATACATACTTCATTTTCTCATCACACATATTTGTTGCATTGTGTTTCATCTTTCTTGGTTGGATAGTTTGTCTTTTGGCTTGAGATTTATAAAACATTATGTTTCAAACTTGGGATTTATTGCATGAACAAATGATGATACGCAACAAATAAATAAGATCAACTCTAAGGTAGTAAAATATTCATAAAGGAAAAGTCTTTGATTTCTCATTAACATTACACTTCATCCATACATACTCTATTTTATCATCAAGCATATTTGTTACAATTAGATTGGAACTTACTTCGTTTCAAGTTGTTCAAGATATTGAATGGATTTTATTTGAAAAGATTTTATAGTTTGATTGGAACCTTCTTTGATTCAAATTGTTCAAGACGTTGATTGAAACCTACTTTGTTTCAAATTGTTCAAGATGCTGAATGAATTTTAAATTTGACAAGACTTCTAAATTAGTATATTTTTTATCCTACACCAAAGGTAATGGAAAATTCATGAGTATAACATCAAACAAACACCAAGTCAACAAATAATGGACACAAATTTGCAATTCAATTGTAAACAAGAGAATTTATTAGAAAATTAGTTGACCTAGATAGAAAACAAACAAGCCATTTCAAACTTGGCAAACTTGTGTGTTGAAGAAAGGTTCAAAGATTAACAAAAGGAGTTTTCCAAACAAGACAATAGTTCATGGAAAGGTTCTAATGCAAATTGTAAAGAAATAAAAAATTTAATTAAATATGGAGATACTGATAAATGTTGCAATTTGGTCATAACAAAGATAAGAAAAGTCCCCAATATTTTTGTAATTGAGCTAATAGGTAGCGAAAATAAACATTGGGCACAAAGTGCACCAAATTTTGAAAAAATATAGACAAATTTTCAATATTCTAGAATTATATGGATATCACAAAGGGAATGTATAAGACAACACATAAGAACTCAAACTGAAAGTAGAAGACAATAATCTAAGAAAAATATTAATTAAAATTTATGAATTACTTAATTGACAATATAATTTCAGTTCATATACCTGCTTTGCCCCATGAGCTGCTCAATTACACTATACAATTGCCCCAATTCTAGTCTTTTAGCAATTGTAAGGCACTAAATGTGTTGTTCAAAATAGTTGTAAACTACGTAGAAAGGATGAGTAATAGATTGGCTTCAATAACCTAAACAATTTTTATTTTATAATGTATTCTAGAATTTTTAAGGTCTAGAGCGTTTTGCATAAACTATTCCCAAGTGACTTTATTGTCTGAATATATAACTCATGTAAAAAAAAAATTGGCTAGGAACTGGAGCTTTAACTCACTGTCAATTTATTTTTGACAAAGCACATTTGGGTTATGGGGTGTGGAATTTAGAAGCCTAAAAGAAGGGAAACACAGGCACATGGGAAAAACATGAATTCAAAACTGATTTTTGAATGGTACTTGGTGGAGAATATAATGCCCCTTACATATCAGCATTTCAAATTAGAGATTTCTTGTACTCTCCAAACCTTGCATGGTACACACTTAATTCTTTTGAAAGGCTTTGAACACTTTATGCAAATACATTCCTCAATCTTTGCTAGTTTCCCCCCTCCCCATGTCAAATATAATCTCTTACCCCGAGCTATCAATGTAAGGATATAAGAGATATGTAAGCTATTATAAAATATAGTTGGTAATAGTAAAATTGGGCTCCCAACCTTTTCTTATGCCCTCATGGTTTGTGCCCAGAGGGAAATTTCAAAATGCAAACTATAAATATTGGATTGAAATGATTAATGGAAATTTTCTTTTATATTTTTATCATTAAAGATGCAATTGCCCTAATAGACACATACATTAAAAGCAACTAATTATTAAGTCATTAAAATAACCTTATTAACATGTAAATTTTATTTTTATTGAATTGAAATCACTCAACAAAATACTTTACATGTTCTACCTACAAATTTTGTTCATGAGCCATTTGACTAAGTGTCTACAAAAAACCTCAAAGAAAAGTGGTCTAGTGGGATGATTGTAGAATAATAGATTTGTTAAAGGTTATGGAAACTTTAAATAATGATGGTAACAATATAATGATAGGATATTTAAAAGGGGTTAAAATTGCAAGTCTTCTATGAGAGATTATGTCCTCAAGAGATAGGCATGATTTAATTGGTCTAGAAAAAGGTTGAAATATTTATTTAA
The DNA here is from genome assembly GCF_030272615.1 of Cryptomeria japonica. NCBI lineage: Eukaryota > Viridiplantae > Streptophyta > Pinopsida > Cupressales > Cupressaceae > Cryptomeria > Cryptomeria japonica. Next base: position 488,279,708 of record NC_081413.1, read on the forward strand.
ACATGTCTTTTTTTGACAAAATAAAGGATTCTACATTATTTTGATATCATCACTTTAGCATGTCAACATTAAAAGAAATAACATTGACAAAATATGAAGGTTTCAATTGCAAGAAATGAAGTGATCTATGATAAAACCACGTTTTCAGATTGCTATGAAATTCAACTAGATAATAAAAATAATTAGCAAACCTCAACTAAATCATGAGAATAATTAATAAAACTAACCTATGACAAATAAATAATCAGCAAAGCTTAACTAGAACTAGCAAAAACAAAAACTAACAATTATGCTACAAATTTTTTTAAAGACACTAATAACAATTTTAAATTACTCTCACAATTGAAGAAGTATTGTAGCGCAAAGGCTTGCCCAAATTGTCAGATAGACAAACTTGCAATGAATAGTAGAATCCCTCCCAATAATTCATAATGCCATTCACCCACAAAGTAGGGAGCTAATATGTGCTTTATCTCATTTATGAAATTAGGGAATGAGTGGAGATAGCAAGACTCTTTATCCATCATCAATCATCTCAAAACTAATTGGGCTTATTTTTATAAAGAACCAACTGCACAATTTGAGGATTTCAACAAAAATTACCATACTAAAGTGAGGCCCTAACGCCCTGCTATGAGGCTCAGAGGACTTAAACAAAATAAACAACAATTAAATGTGAATATTTTTTTTTTTATTAAAAGTTAAACCATATACAATTACATTGAATAACATGATAACATTATGATAAGGAAAAGATGTACAAGAATAAACTAGCAAAAGTCCTCAAGGCCCCACAACGATGTTAGTCATAAACATAACTATACAACTAACACAAAAGCAACTTCTATAAATAGATTACACCGTACAGTACCCAGATCATGATACATAATACATTGCCAAGAGAATATACATAAAATCATCGGTTACATCATAGGGTATCCATAAGGATATAATCTCCATAAGCAAAACAATAATGAAACGAATACATAGATCTGCATCAATAGGATAGTCTTCAATCCTCTATGTGCCATCACGAACATGAAGAAGGACGAACAAAACCCAATGGGTGAGAATAGCACTCCACCCAACCATGTGGTACCATCAAGTCCACCTCTTGTGCTAGGAGGTATCAGCTAGACCCGAGCGACGGAAAGAAACACCAAAATATACAAATGACACACATGAGGCTCACAAAATTACTATCACAAGAGACTCGCAAGGCTATGGTCACAAGAGACTCACAAGGACAAAATCACAGGAACTCAATAGAAAAACAACCAACTTCCAGAGGCCCAAGAAATCAACAGGAGGATAAAAGACATAAGTTACCACTAGGTATGCAATAGGGAAGAGTGTCATCACTGGGTTGCCATGAGTTACCTTGGTAGGTATTCACTTGGTCCTGACCCCAATCTAGGTTATCCTGGTGACCTCTCTCCACCCCCGACCCCCATACAATCACTAGTGGACCACACCAACCTTTCAAGAGGACAAGATTGGTGGAAGTCATTCAAGGCCCTTCTCTACTTACTACAGCCCTAATCAAGCACCTGAGCATAAGAGAGGAAACACAAATTGATATTTATTAATGTGAGCTAACTACCCATCCCAATTCATTATGTTATGTTTTCACTTGATTACAAACTTTCATTGAGTTACCCTGGCAACCACATTGGGTCTCGACACACAATGAAAGTTACTCCCCCATGATTGCACCTAGGAATCCAAGCAATACCAAAGATCAATCGGATATCACAAGATGGGAAAGCACCAATATACCATAGAAAGTATAGACTCTCTTGCTAGAAAAAGTCATCATATAGGGAGTATCCCAAGTAGGCTAGAAATCAACATCTAGCTTCAACACAAGCAAGGTTTAATCTATAACCATCAAAAGAGAGGCATGACCATACAATAAATAATCCATAAACTCCCACCCCTAGCCTCTGGAAATCAAGTACATAAAAACCTCACATCTGAGTATCCCCACAAAGAAAGACAAGATCCAAAAGCAAAGGCAAGGTCTCATGAAGCCCAACACAAGAGGGTTCATTCAAATCTACCAAAGAGACCATAATAATACATAAACATCAAATAGTTCCAAAACAACATTGATTCTATTAAACCATTAGCTCATTTTACTGGCATCATATTATTTCATAAACATTGTAATCCATTCCTACAAATTTGCTTTCATTTTATTCGATCAATTGCATATTAAATGAAGATATTCCCAAGTTCATATGTAAACATATCCATATAAATAAACCTAAGCAGAACTTAACCACATGATTAGTTAAAAATTAGAATTAACATATGTATAAACCCAAATACATTTAATTTCACAAGAATATATCTAATTTCCAAATAAGCCTATGTTTAACAAATAAACATGCATATATATATATTGCAAACTAATCTCTAAACTCAAAATCATTAATCTAAAACATCTAACTCAATCATTTATTCTATCTTATCAAAATTAGCTACAATTTCCAAATAATGAGTATATAAATATTTCTCTCATCATTCTACATATAATAATGCGTTTACATTTATATGATAATAAGATGATATATATATATATATATATATATATATATATACATATATATATATATATATATATATATATATATATATATATATATATATATATATATATATAATCAAACCTATTATTAACAAAACTTTATAAACAACAAACTGTGAAATTTTTTTTTGGACAGACATCAATGGATATATTCCACGGCCTGTGGAGATAACATCCCCCATAGTTGTGGAGAAATGCACGAACTATGGGTGGAGCTCTCCATAGCCGTGGGAACCCACAGACTATGATTAGAGCTCCCCAAAATCGTGGGAACCCATAGACTTGATGCTATGATGAAAGAATAAGTATTCGGTAGAATACTAAGGGGGGGTGAATCAATATATTGAAAAACTGATACAAAGTTCCCAAACTCAAACTCAGTCACACAAAGTAAACATATCTCAGTCAAGATAAATATTCATAAGAATACTTGACATCAACCGGTTTAACTATTATGACAACTCAACAGTAAACAACTTCAATCTTGTAAACATCAACAATGCTTAATCATAACTCAACATATTCATCTTTCAATGCTTCTACTTATCATGCCTTATCAGAAGTTAACCAAATCAACAAATAAGATCATAACCACAAAAGCATTCACCACTTGACACAAATATTTATACGTGGAAAACCCAAATAGGTAAAAACCACGATGAGATGAGACTCACAAGGATAGCTATCTGAACTCTTCTGAAGTTCACCCTGTTAGGAGCCAAGCCTATTAAAGCTTTACAATAAGTCCTGTTAAGAACTAATTCCAATTAGGAATCACCCGATTAAGGGATTTACAAATATGCCTTGATGAAAAGAAAAATACCCTGTTAGGAGTAACCTTGCTGGAGGATTTAAGAATCCAAGCTAATTGACCACCTTGTTAGAGGATTTAATGAGTAACCAAGCTTGTTAGAGCTTACCCGGTTAAGGGATTTCACTTATGTTGTAATTGTTAGAAAACAACAAGTTTTCTTAATCTGTCTGAGTAGCACTACATTTGCTTGATCAGATCCGTCTAAGCTTCAATCTGCCTTCACTCAAAGTGCAGATCCATTCACTGGTTAGGCAACTACACACTCAACAGGTTTCTATCAATCTTGCCAAGAACCTTTACAAACAACTTCATCGACCTTAAATACAAAACAATTAGGTTGGTAACAAAAAAAAAACCTAATTCTCATCATCAAGATTACAAACAAGTCGGTACAATCTTGACCGTTAGAAATCATGACAATCTTTTCACATTCTTCAAGAAAATTCCAACCACTCCATGATCATCGTTTCATCAGACTTTCTAACTCATCATGCATTGTGCATTAGATGCAATCCACTTTGCTCCTTCCCTAGACAAAAAACAAACGCGCCAAAACAATTTGAACATATCCTCATACAATGATCACACATGTCTCCATCATTATCGCTTATCAGATAATAAACCAACAAACTTGATCAATTAGGGTTTAACAGTTGATAGGGTTTACCAGTTACATTACATAGAAAGGTTTAACCCTTTACACTGGTTCACCGGTTCAACTCACAAACTTTACATACCAGTTTACAACATCTTCCATAAAGCTCTTCTTATCGGTTACTAGCCAATATCAAAAACAACAATATCAACAATAACATGAATACCATTACCGGTTCAATTGACATCAATGACAACATATCATTAATGCAATCTCTATGCAAAATTCAAACAAACTCAAAATGCCAACAATCTCCCCCTTTGGCATTGATGGCAATACAAATATCAATGCCTCTGATTGCTGCTGAGATTGGTGAGTAGGATTCCTGGTTTACATCACCAAGTATTCACCTTGCTCTGTTTGTCTTCCGCCTACCACTAGTTCACCTAATCAGACACATAATTCTTCTCCCCCTTTGACAGCAATTCCAAAGTGAAGGTAAAACATGTAATTTTGCTCTCACTATGCATCAACATCGTTCTGCAACTTGATACTCCACCTATGGAATACATCCACTACTTCATCAATCCATGTAAAATTCTGCAAGTGGTTCAGGGATTGATGCAATCAACATCATGTTCAACTAACTTCATGAAGAGGGACAACCCCCAATTGACTTCTAAGATACTCGAAAGTGGTCTTAGGCAAAGGTTTGGTAAAGATATCTGCAAGCTGCTCCTTGGTAGAAACATGCTCCAAGATAACATCTTTACTTTGAACTTTTTCCCCCAAGAAGTGATATTTTAATTCAATGTGCTTAGTCCTTGCATGCAAAATAGGATTTTTGAAAATGTTTATTGCACTTGTATTATCACACAAAATTTTTATTGGTTCTAAGATTTCCATCTTCAAACCTTCCAAAATGTGCCTCATCCACATAGCTTGTGTCCAATTCATATAAGCTACTACATACTCAACTTCAGCAGTAGATTGTGAAGTGCAACTCTTCTTTTTACTACTCCATGAAACTAGCCTTCCTCCTAGAAAGAATGCTCCACCGGTGGTACTCTTCCGGTCATCAATATTTCCTGCCCAATCAGCATCTGTGTATGCTTTCAAATCAAAATTTCCACCATATGGATACCATAATCCATAGTCAACAGTACCTTTCAGATATCTAAAAATTCTCTTGGTTGCCATCAGATGTGCCTCCTTTGGATTCTATTGAAATCTAGCAACAATACCAACTGCATGGGCAATATCCGGTCGACTGTGAACACCATAGTATAATTTTCCAATCATTGACCTGTATTCCTTTTCATCTACAGACTTAGATACATCTTCCTTGGACAATTTACAACCTGTAACCATTGGGGTTCCAACTAGTTTACAGTCACTCATACCAAAAGTCTTCAAAACCTCTTTCACATACTTGGATTGAGTAATGAAAATACCATTCTTCATCTTTTGTATCTGTAAGCCTATGAATTTTTTATTTCCCCTACTAATGACATCTCAAATTCATTCTTCATTTCATCTGCAAAACAATTACTCATGTCATCATTACCTCCAAATATAATGTCATCTACAAATACTTCACTGACCAGTATTTCATCTCCTTCAGACTTGAGATAAATTTTGTTTTCATCATTGGCTCTAGCAAAGCCTATCTTCATCAGATGAGTATGAAGTCGTTCATACCATGCTTTGGGTGCCTGCTTTAATCCAAACAAAGCTTTATGCAATTTGCATACCATGTATTCCTTATCTATCAATGCATAACCATTAGGATGCTCTATATAAACCTCTTCTTCCAATATCCCATTCAAGAATGCAGACTTAACATCCATCTGGTATACCTTGAACTTCTTATGAGTTGCAAATGCAAGTAATGTTCTGACACCTTCCAATCTTGCTACTGGTGCAAAAGTTTCTCCATAATCTTCTCCTTCTTCTTGCCTTATTTATAACTACAACACCATCTTCATTTAATTTTTTTCTGAACACCCATTTAGAACCTATAACATTCTTGTTTACTGGTCGGGGTACCAGGGTCCATGGTGCAGGGGCACCTAGTGAAGCTCATGAAGCACTTCATCAAATTTTGGTTTGAAATGGCCTATGTTGGTCTCAATTGAATAATGGACTTGGTGTATGTCCAAAGGGTGTGTTTTGTGTGTTTAAGTGTCCTTTGTGTCTTAGTTTTGTTGTTTATTGAGTTTTTGGTCAATTTTTGACTTTTTATGCTTTGTAAGCCTAGAATGAGCAAAATGTGGAAATATGGTCAAAACTCCTTATAAAGCCTTGATAGGAATTGAAACATGTTTGTATGGTCCTAGAAAACCATTTCACATTGTAGAGTTAATTTTATTTGTCTCACAAGTCAAAAATGCTCATTATACCAAAAATTGTCAATGTTGTCAAGCAACATTTTGACAATATTTGGAAAATTTGTAAAAACAATGCAAAAGGTGGTTATTGGTCCATACCTGGGAATTATTTAGGTTGTGAGTGACTATTTAAATCCTCACACAACTTTCTATCAAGTTGGCATTCGAAGAAAAGAAGATTTCAATACAAAAACTCAAGATTTTGTCATTTTTCTCACACTTTTTGCTCCAAATGGTATAGCAGTCCGTACTTCCTGAGCATTTGGCCATAAATTTTTTATTTGGGAAGTTGTGCCATGTTGTGTTGAATATTTTTCACCTTGGTTTGTGTTCTAGTGTGAAGTTTAATCATTGTAGCAAAATTATTTTGTTTTACCTTGTTCTCGGTTGAGTAAGGGTTTGGCTTCAATAATGGAAGCAACTTGATTTTCTTTGGCTCTTTCTCCATGGCCTCTGAGAGTCAATTTTTTGTACATAGCCTTCTTGTACATACAAGTTTTTTTTTATTGGCAATGGCAAAGGAAGTGGTATTTGTTGCTAACTAGGCGAGCTCCTATAGCCCAACTAGTGAACTTTCATGGTGAAAACAAAGTTGCTCTAGAAACCCTCACCAAGTGAACCTTATTTTGGTTTCCCAAGGTGGAATTAAGTTTGATCAGAGCTTTTAAGCCATATGGAAGAGATTTCCAATGAATAATTAGTTGAGAAATGCATTTTGAGTAGCCAAAGTAGTGAAATACAATGGTTTTTTAGCACTTCTCCTCTTGAAACATGGTTGTACATCAAGTGTTTGTCTTTATGCTTGCAAGGCGGGAAGTTGGAAGGCTTCATAATGATGGTATAGACCTTCTCAATAGATTTGGTAGTCTGAAGAAGTGTTTGGAGTGGTGTTGGGGTGTTAGAAGACTTGAAACCCTTAAAAACCCTTGTTTTTAGGCACATATATAGGACAGTCATTGTACGACCCTGTCAGACCTCCTCATAGAAAAAATTTGAAATATCTCCATAAAGGGTATCCATAAATGCAAAGTTTTCATGAGGTTTTTTGGTAGTTTGTGAAGTTATAAGCAGTTTAGTAGTTTCAGAGGGCTAATTAGGGTTCTTTTCTTGTAGCCCTGTTTTGAGCTTTTCCTCAAATCGAGTAAGAAGAAAAATTGAAAGACCATCAAAACAAGTTGAATTAAGCCTAAGAGGATGTTAGACAATTTTCTAAACCTCCTGCAACTCTTGGTGAGTGATCTTGGTGTTTGGAGCTAAGAAGCAAAGTTTTACCTTTGTGAGAATTGAGAGCAAGTTTGAATGAAAACAAGAACTAACATGGTAGGAAGACCTCAGGGTTGGTATGAAGCATAGAGAAGGAAGGACATAAAAGAAATAGTACCTAAATAAGTGACAAAACCTTCAACAATTACCTTTGAGGGAACTTCCAAGCCAAATTAATCACAAACACAAAATTTGAGCCAATTTTGAGTATCTCCCTATCATAGTGGTATCAGAGCAAGAAGTAAGTCTTGGGTAGAAGTGAGTAGTTTCAAGATGGTGACCAATTCTGATCTATCCAAGAAGGTAGAAGACCAAGAGGAGGAAAATAGAGCACTAAGGGAGAGATTGGAGCAGCTAGAGATAAAACTAGTTTCCGTAGAGGTCAGGACTGGAGAAGTGAGTGATAAGGTGGACGATAAGGGCAAATTGGTAGCAATAGAAGATGAGATCCCTATACCTGACCTTGTTCTTGAACACGAACCTTTCTTGAAGGCCTTGAAGGCATTGAGTGTCAAAACCTTAGAAGGTGTAGCTCTTTTTAGTGGCAAGATGGATCCAGATTCAGTCATGGAGTGGATTGAAGGCCTGGAGAATCACTTTGAATGTGATGGGGTGACAGAGGCCCAGAAGGTGAAGGTAGCTAAGTCTAGGTTGTGAGGGGCTGCTTTAACATGGTGGAAGTTCAATCAAATTGAGAGAGAAAAAGAAGGGAAACAACCTATAGCAACCTGGAAAGGAATGGTGTCTAAGGTCAAGGAAACCTACATACCAGATGATTATGAAATCCAACTCCATAAGAAGAGGCAAAATTTGAGGCAAAGGGAGTTAGATGTGAGAAGCTATACAGAGGAGTTTCAAAGATTATGTTTGAGGTCAAAGGTTGTGGAAGATGAGAGCATAAAAGTTGCAAGATATCTCAATGGCTTGAGATGGAATATACAAGAAGAGTTGAGTTTGTTGTGGGGTGAACTCACAATAATGGTTCCCACTTTTTTGCCACTTTTGACACTGAGATGAACATTTTTAAAATAATCTTCAACTTCTGAGAACTATAACTTTTAAACTATTAAAAATTTAAAGATGATGTAAATTAGTGATTTGTAGCATTTTGTCTCTAGATTCTATATACATTTTTTTCAAAAAATTTTGAAGGATTTTTTTTTAATTTTTCCATCTCCCTCAAAAAGTAGTTTTTTACAACAAACTACATTTTTTAAGAGTGATGTGCCTCCCGAAATGCATATCTTTTTTTCTATAAATGATAAAAACTCAATTCTTTTGAATTTTGGTTTGTAACATCAATATATAGGGCTTACAATTGGTTTGATATTGATATGTTGAATATTTTTCATTTTATTAAGTTTTGAAGTCTGACTAGTCATAATTCAGACATAGGTTTGAGTTTGAACACATAACTTGTTATATATATATCGAAATTAAATTATTATTTTTTTGTTAGAAAGAAGACATCAATACCTGGGGCATAGATATTTTTCAGAATTTTTTTGAATTAGTTTCCTATTTTTCCCAATGTGTTGAAGAGAGAAGTTCATGTTCGGTGAAAAACCTATGTTTGGTAAAATTAAAAAAACAAGTTCATAATAAACTCAAGATGTAATAAAATTACAGTCATTAGAAAGCTTGCTTCACAGACTACCAAACTAAATTATGGGTTGTCAAGATCATTCCATTTGAGCCTTCAACCAGAGGTTTGAAGGCCAAAAGTCTATAGAAAAATGTTGAAAGCTTCAGAGAAGTGTAAAAAAGGGGGTTCGAATGGGGTTTGAATGAAAGGGGGTTCGAGCGAACCCCCCCAATATAATTAAAAAATGACATAAACAAGCATTAAAGTTGCTTCGCTCAAAAAAGGGGGTTCAAGCGAAGTGGGGCACTCGCTCGAACCCCAAAGGGTAGTTCATTCAAACACCCCCACTTTGCTCGAACCCCCTCCAAATTTTTTTTCCTTCCGTCTCATTTTTCCTTCATGGGTGAAAGTGGGAACCATTATTGTGAACTTACCGTGTGTCCCAATATAGTATAGAAGTGCTACCAACTGGCACTCAAAGTGCAAGAGAAAAGTAGAAAGAAGCAAGAACAAAGCAATAGAGGCAGAGGTAGGGGAAGAGATGGTAGAGGCCATAGAGTCAATTTTGGTGGAAGAGGAGCTGATCAAAGGTCCCAAGGAGAGTCCAAACTTATAGAGAAAAGTGGGGATTCTAATAGTAAGGGTAGCTATAGAGGAAGGGGATCTAGCAACCCAGGTAGAGGTAGATCTAGTGGACCAGGAAGAGGATCCTACTTCTCCACCATGAAGTGTTACAATTGCCAAAAGTTGGGTCATCCCGCCTATAGATTCCCTGAGAAATCTTCTTCATCTCAAGGAGGTGAAAGAAGAGTGACATATGTGCAAGAAGATGCAACAAGCAGTAAGACACAAGAAGTGAGTTTAGCTTCAGAAGATGGGGAAAGTTTAATGATGAGAAGAGTCTTGATTAAGGAGCCAAACAAAGAGGAACTTACTCAAAGAAGATCTTTATTTAGAATCAAGTGCAAGATCATGGGTAAGGTTTGCAGAGTGGTGATAGATTCAGGGTCTACAGACAATATTGTGTCAGAGGAAGCAACAAATAAACTTAAATTGGAGAGAGTTCCACATAGTAGTCCCTATAAGGTCACTTGGCTCAACAAGGAGCAGCATGTGGTGGTGAATGAGCAAGCTTGGGTTGAGTTCACAATAGGGGGTTATAAGGATAAAATCTTGTGTGATATACTCCCAATGGATTCTTGCCACCTACTTCTGGGTAGGCCATGGCAATTTGATAGAAAAGACATTCATAATGGTGAGAAGAACTCTTATTCTTTTCAAAAAGATGGAGTCACATATAAAATTCAGTCCTTAAATGATGAAGGAGAGGGCAACAAGTCCAAAAACCCAAATGCCTTGTTGGTGAGTGAAAAAGAGTTCATAAACACTCTTGAAGAGGGTGAAGGAGTTGGATTTACTCTCATAGTGAAACCAAAGGAAGAAAAGAAAGAAAAGAAGTTTCAAATCCCTCATGAAGTGTAGAAAATACTAGACAACTTAAAGGAAATCATAAGTGATGGAGCACCAGCAACCCTACCACCTACTAGAGCCATAAGCCATCAAATTGACTTCATTCCTGGAGCTTCATTACCCAATAAAGAAGCCTACAAGATGACCCCAGCATAGAATAAAGAAGTGGCTAGACAAGTACAAGAGTTGTTAGATCAAGGTTTGATAAGAAAGAGCATAAGTCCTTGTGTCGTACCTACGGTGTTAGCACCAAAGAAAGGAGGAACATGGAGGCTATAGATAGATTCAAGAGCCATTAACAGAATCACTATCAGATACAAATTCCCTATCCCAAGGATTGAAGATTTGATGGATTGCTTGGGAGGTGCAAAGCTTTTCACAAAGATTGATCTCAAGAGTGGTTACCACCAGAACAAGATAAAGGGAGGTGATGAGTGGAAAACAACCTTCAAAACTAATGAAGGACTTTATGAGTGGCTTGTTATGCCATTTGGTCTCACTAATGCTCCTAGTACATTCATGAGACTCATGAGTGAAGTGCTTAAAGATTTTATTGGTAAATTTGTTGTTGTATACTTAGATGATATCTTGATTTTTAGTAGAATGAAAGATGAACATCTACAACATCTTAAATTTGTATTGCAACAATTGTATGATGAGCAACTAACAATAAACTTGGAGAAATGTGAGTTTATGAAGCAAGAACTAGTCTATCTTGGCTTTGTAGTTTCAGGTGGAGACTTGAAAATGGACACATTAAAGGTGGAAGCCATCACCAATTGGCCAACACCAAAAACAACAAGTGAAGTACGAATCTTTCATGGTTTGGCATAGTTCTACAGGAAGTTTATAAGGGGATTCAATGAGATTTGTGCACCTATGCTAGATACTATTAAAGGAGGAGTCAAGACAAAGTTTCAGTGGACCAAGGAAGCTAATAAAGGGTTTGAACTCTTGGAAAAAAAAGTAGCTACACAACCAGTACTCATTCTTCCTAGTTTTGATAAGTTATTCACTATTGAATGTGATGCAAGTAACATAGCAATTGGTGTTGTTTGAGTCAAGATAATAGACTAGTATCTTTCTTTAGTGAAAATCTCAATGATGCAAAAAAGAAGTATTCATCCTATGATCTTGAATTACCCAAAGAGTTTGTTGTTTACATAGATAATCAAACTCTTAGTTTTTTGAATTCACAAGATAAGTTGAGTCATAGACATGTTAAATGGGTTGAGTACTTGCAATCATATACATTTTCCATTAAGCATAAGAAGGGACAATGTAATAAAGTAGCATATGCTTTGAGTAGAAGGCTACTAACAATGCAAGAAGTGCAGATTCAGAGTATTGGAGTTGATTGCTTCAAGGATTTATATCCAAATGATGAAGATTTTTCAGCCATTTACAAGGTTTGTCAAGAATTTCAAAACCATTTTCAGAGTGAATATGTTGACTTTGCCTTGCAAAATGGTTTGTTATTTAGAGGTGGATAGTTGTGTGTTCCCAAAGGCTCAATGAGGGAGAATCTGATCCAAGAGAAGCACAATGGGTGTTTGAGTGGTCATTTTGGTCTAAATAAAACATTGGAACTTGTGCAACGTTTCTACTATTGGCCAAGAATGCAAAGGGATATCAGGCGGTATGTTGAGCAGTGTATGATTTGTCAAAAGGCAAAAGGCACATCTACTGATGCTGGTTTTTATCAGCCATTACCCATTCCTACAAGGCCATGGGAGTGTGTGAGTATGGATTTTGTGGTTGGTTTACCCCAAAAAAAGTTTGGTTTTGATAACATTTTTGTTGTTATTGATAGATTTAGTAAAATGGTACATTTTGTTCCTTGCAAAACTACTCATGATGCTATTCAAATTGCACATTTGTTTTTCAAAGAGGTGATTTTAATCCATGGTTTGCCTATTAGTATTGTTTCAGATAGAGATGTCAAATTCCTTGGACATTTTTGGAAAACTCTTTGGAAAATATTGGGTACTAACTTGTCTTTTGGTTCAGCCTATCATCCCCAAACCGATGGCCAAACAAAGGTGGTCAATAGGATACTTGATAACCTCTTAATGTGTTTGACAAAAGAGTATAGACAAAGTTGGGATCAGATTCTTCACCAAGCAGAGTTTGCCTACAATGACAGTGTCAACAGGTCTACTGGTAAGAGTCCTTTTGAGATAGTGTATGGTATGCACCCAAGGGGTGTTATGGAGTTGAGAAACCTTGGTAATGTGCAGAAAATAAGTGGTCAAGCTGATGATGTAGCTCAGTCTATGAAGGAGGTTCATGATCAAGTAAAGCAAGCTCTCCAAGATGCTTCACAAAAGGTCAAAGCTAGAGTTGATGCAACAAGGAAATATGTACAATTTTCAATTGGTGACTTTGTGATGGTGAACTTGAATAAGTCCAGACTTCAAAAAGGAATTCTAAGAAAACTCCAATTGAGGAGAATAGGTCCTTGTAAAGTTTTGAATAAGTATGGCTCTAATGCTTATATGATTGATTTGCCTAATGATGTTACATTATCTCCTATATTTAATATTGCAAATTTGGTTGCTTACAAAGGGAAGATTCCCAAGGAGGATGAGATAGTTTCAGATGTTCACCAATCACTTTCAGACCTACCTCTTCCTTCTATACCCATGCCTCAAGCTGAAAAAGTTTTGGATTCTAGGATTCTAAAAAAGACTCGGCACCAAGTCTATATGGAGCTTTTGATCAAGTGGAGGAACAAACCAGACTCCGAGGCTACTTGGGTACCTAAATCAGACTTTCTTCAGCTTTTAATTGATCCCTCATTGGCATCAAACTGAGTCACTTGACTTCTTTGTCTTTGGGGGAGTATGGTGCAGGGGCACCTAGTGAAGCTCATGGAGCACTTCATCAAATTTTGCTTTGAAATGGCCTATGTTGGTATCAATTGAATAATGGACTTTTTGTATGTCTAAAGGGTGTTTTTTATGTGTTTAAGTGTCCTTTGTGTCTTAGTTTTGTTGTTTATTGAGTTTTTGGTCAATTTTTGACCTTTTATGTTTTGTAAGCCTAGAATGGGCAAAATGTGGAAATATGGTAAAAAATCCTTATAAATCCTTGATAGGAATTGAAACATGTTTGTATGGTCCTAGAAAACCATTTCACATTGTAGAGTTAAATCTATTTGTCTCACAAGTCAAAAAAGCTCATTATACCAAAAATTGTCAATGTTGTCAAGCAACATTTTGACAATATTTGGAAAATTTGTAAAAACAATGCAAAAGGTGGTTATTGGTCCATACCTGGGAATGATTTAGGTTTTGAGTGACTATTTAAAGCCTCACACAAATTTTTATCAGGTTGGCATTCTAATAAAAGAAGATTTCAATACAAAAACTTGAGATTTTGTCATTTTTCTCACACTTTTTGCTCCAAATGGTATAGCAGTCCATACTTCCTCAGCATTTGGCCATAATTTTTTTATTTGGGAAGTTGTGCCATGTTGTGTTGAAGATTTTTCACTTGGGTTTGTGTGCTAGTGTGAATTTTTATCATTGTAGCAAAATTATTTTGTTTTACCCTGTTCTTGATTGAGTAAGGGTTTGGCTTCAATAATGGAAGCAACTTGATTTTCTTTGGCTCTTTCTCGATGGCCTCTGAGAGTCAAGTTTTTTTACATAGCCTTATTTTACATACAATTTTTTTTTATTGGCAATGGCAAAGAAAGTGGTATTTGTTGCTAACTAGGCGAGCTCCTATAGCCCGACTAGTGAACTTTCATGGTGAAAACAAAGTTGCTCTACAAACCCTCACCAAGTGAGCCTTATTTTGATTTCTCAAGGTGGAATTAAGTTTTATCAGAGATTTTAAGCCATATTGAAGAGATTTCCAATGAATAATTAGTTGAGAAATGCATTTTGAGCAGCCAAAGTAGTGAAATACAATGGTTTTTGAGCACTTTTCCTCTTGAAACTTGGTTGCACATCAAGTGTTTGTCTTTATGATTGTAGGAAAGGAAGTTGGAAGGCTTAATAATGATGGTACAAACCTTCTCAATAGATTTGGTGGTCTGAAGAAGTGTTTGGAGTGGTGTCGAGGTGTTAGAAGACTTGCAACCCTAAAAAACCCTTGTTTTTAGGCACATATATAGGACAGTCATTGTACGGCCCTGTCAGACCTCCTCATAGAAAAAAAATTGAAATATCTCCATAAAGGGTATCCATAAATTCAAAGGTTTAATGAGGTGTTTTGGTAGTTTGTGAAGTTATAAGCAGTTTAGCAGTTTCAGAGGCCTAATTGGGGCTCTTTTCTTGTAGCCCTATTTTGAGCTTTTCCTCAAATCAGGTACGAAGACAAATTGAAAGACCATCAAACCAAGTTTAATTAAGCCTAAGAGGATTTTAGACAATTTTCTAAACCTCCTGCAACTCTTGGTGAGTGATCTTGGTGTTTGGAGCTAAGAAGCAAAGTTTCACCTTTGTGAAACTTGAGAGCAAGTTTGAATGAAAACAAGAACTGACATGGTAGGAAGACCTTAGGGTTGGTATGAAGCATAGAGAAGGAAGGACATCAAATAAACAGTACCTAAATAAGTGACAAAACCTTCAACAATTATCTTTGAGGGAACTTGCAAGCCAAATTGATCACAAACACACAATTTGAGCCAATTTTTGAGTATCTCCCTATCAGTCTAAGTGTTGTTCTTCTCAATTTGATCCAACTCCTCCTCCATAGATTTCACCCAATGATCATCACCAAATGCCTCCTTAGCACTTCTAGGTTCAAAGGTCGAGATCATGCAAGAGTTCTCTCTTATTCTCCTTCTAGTTAGTACACCGACATCCTTATCCCCAATTATTTGTTCAGGACTGTGATTCAGTCTCACATACCTAGGAATAACATGATCATTCTCTTCAGGTTC
The DNA here is from genome assembly GCF_030272615.1 of Cryptomeria japonica. NCBI lineage: Eukaryota > Viridiplantae > Streptophyta > Pinopsida > Cupressales > Cupressaceae > Cryptomeria > Cryptomeria japonica. Next base: position 488,295,315 of record NC_081413.1, read on the forward strand.
AGCTTCTTCATTATCATCTTCCTCTGAATTTATTTGTTCTGGTTGAACAAGTACATCAGGATTTACTTTACCGGTTTTTGATTTAATAGTTTCAGGTTCCAAAAGAAAAATGCAAGGATCTTCATCCTTCTTCTTAGAACTAGTTCCTTTTGAAGCTTCAGGACATTCATCTACACAAACATCAACACTCTCAATAATTCTTTGTGTCCAGTTGTTGAAGCATTTATAGGCCTTACTCATGATGGAATAGCCAATAAATATGCCTTCGTCACTCTTAGCTTCAAACTTGCTTATGTAATCACCTCTTTTAATAAAAGATTTGCTTCCAGATATCTTAAAATAGCTAACATCAGGTGATCTCCCAAACCAGTACTCATATGGGGTCTTTTCCTTACCTCTTTTTACTAGAACTCGGATCATTGTGTAGACAACTGTACTTACAGCTTCTTTCCAAAATGTTTTTGCTACACCTCCTTGTATCAACATAGTCCTAGCAGCTTCAACCATTCATTGGTTATTTCTCTTTGCTATACCATTCTGCTATGGTGTCCTTGGTGCAGAAAGTTGCTGCTTGATACCATTATCATCGCAATACTTAGTGAACTCCACAGAAGTGAATTCACTACCTTGATCTGTTCTTAGACATTTTATCTTTTTGCCACTCTCTTTCTCAGCCAAGGCTCTGAATGCCTTGAATTTACCAAAAGCTTCATTCTTATCCTTCAAGAATGTGGCCCACATCATCCTTGAATAATCATCAATGAAGATCATGAAGTATCTGTCACCTTGAATGCTTCTTGTTCTTATTGGTCCACACAGATCTGTATGAACCAAATCTAACAAGTGCTCTGCTGAGAAGGACTTGCTCTTCAAAGTTGAAGAAGTCATCTTTCCTAGTTGACATTCTTTACAAAGAGCATTAACTGGTTTCTCTAGCTGAGGGAAAGCTCTTACTGTCTTAGACTTGCTTCTTTAACAATATTGTCAAAATTTATATGACAAACTCTCCTATGCCAAAGCCAACTATCATCTATTTTTGCAATCAAACAGTTGCTAACTTTAGGATTGAGATGAAATAGATTACCTCTAGTCTATTTCCCAGTTGCAATCAATTCACCTTTGTTGTCAAAGATTCTACATATTCTATTTCTAAACTCCAGTGGGTATCCTCTGTCATTAAGTTGTGCCATACTTAAAATATTGTGCTTTAGGCCTTCAACCCAATAGACATCGTCATCACTTCTCTTCCCATTAAGAGAAATAACTCCCTTACCTTTAACCATACAGGGTGAGTCATTGCCAAATCTGACAACACCACCATCAAATTTATTCAGGGAAAGAAATTTGCTTCAATCAACGGTCATGTGATGTGAATAACCACTATCAATAATCCAATCATTAGAGTTATCCATTCTAGATACTAGTGCCTTCTGATCTGATATTTCTTCCTTAATAGCTACAAACACAATATCTTCACTAGCATCATCATCAGATTCTTCATCAGTATTACCACTGTCAATAGCTATAAGACAATCTCGCCTTTACCTTTGTACATCTTAAATTTGTCTCTCTTATATTCATTTTCACCATTAGGGTAATTTGTTGCTATATGACCAATGTTGTTGCATGCAAAACATTTTAAAGGTAGCTTACCTCTATATTTACTAGTGCCTATAGGGAGTTGTTTTGCCAACATTGCTTCAAGTTCCACTAAGTTGTCTTCATCATCAGCATCTCTGCTGGATCTAGATTCATAGCTATGGCCAGTATCTCTACTTATTCTTATAGAAGAGTTAGAGATAGAAGCTCTGAATGCAGATTCTGATTTCTATACACTACCATCATAGCCATTTAGTTCAAAAGCAGTAAGTTTGCCAATAATAGAGTCAAGAGTTACCTTTGTCTTGTGAATGGATTTCAGCTCTTGAATAACTGCAACTCGGATGGCATAGACCAGTAGCAGGGTTCTTAGTACCTTACTGATTACTATGGCATATTCCACTTTCTGTCTTGCACTCTTTATCTCTCTAACTATCTCTTTAATCCTTTGACCATATTGTTGGATATTCTCATGTCATCAAATTTTCCTCTTAAACTCTCTTCTTTGGCAATATTGACATGTTCATCACCACTATAAATCTCTTCTAATTTCTTCCATACTTCATATGCAATTTCAAGACCATGAACATCTACATATTCAGCATCAGATAGGGAACTGATAATAGCCTCTAATGCTTGGTGATTTTCTTGTTGTTCTTTCTTCTGATCATCAGTCAAGGGTCCAGTAGGTGTAATAAACTTATTTTCTATATGATCCCAATAGTGACTACCAAGACTCTTAATATAAATCTTCATTTTGTCACTCCATATTCTATAGTTATCTTTGTTGAAATTCAAACCTTCTTTCTTCATCATGATCTACACAATCTTTTCCTCAAGCTGTTAGGATTTTAGATTAAGAGGACCTGAGATTCTCTAATACCAATTGATGGTATGATGAAAGAATAAGTATCCGGTAGAATACTGAGAGGGGGGGGTGAATCAGTATATTGAAAAACTGATACAAAGTTCCCAAACTCAAACTCAGTCACACAAAGTAAACATATCTCAATCAAGATCAATATTCATAAGAATACTTGACATCAACCGGTTTAACTATTATGACAACTTAATAGTAAACAATTTCAATATTGTAAACATCAACAATGCTTAATCATAACTCAACATATTCATCTTTTAATGCTTCTACTTATCATGCCTTATCAGAAGTTAACCAAATCAACAAATAATATCATAACCACAAAAGCATTCACCACTTGACAAAAATGTTTATACGTGGAAAACTCAAATAGGTAAAAACCACGGTGAGATGAGACTCACAAGGATAGCTATCTGAACTCTTCTGAAGCTCACCCTGTTAGGAGCCAAGCCTGTTAAAGCTTTATAATATGTCTTGTTAAGAACTAATTACGGTTAGGAATCACCTAGTTAAGGGATTTACAAATATGCCTTGATGAAAAGTACGATACCCTGTTAGGAGTAACCTCACTAGAGGATTTAAGAATCCAAGTTAATGGACCACCTTGTTAGAGGATTTAATGAGTAACCAAGCTTGTTAGAGCTTACCCGGTTAAGGGATTTCACTTTTGTTGTAATTGTTAGAAAACTACAGGTTTTCTTGATCTGTCTGAGTATCACTACATTTGCTTGATCAAATCCTTCTAAGCTTCAATCTGCCTTCACTCAAAGTGCAGATCCATTCACTGGTTAGGCAACTACACACTCAACAGGTTTCTATCAATCTTGCCAAAAACCTTTACAAACAACTTCATCGACCTTAAATACAAATCAATTAGGTCGGTAACAAAACAAAAACCTAATTCTCATCATCAAGATTACAAACAAGTTGGTACAATCTTGACCATTAGAAATCATGACAGTCTCTTCACATTCTTCAAGAAAATTCCAACCGCTCCATGATCACTGCTTCATCGAACTTTGTAACTCATCAGGCGTTGTGCATTAGATGCAATCCACTTTTCTCCTTCCCTAGACAAAAAAACAAACGCGCCAAAACAATTTGAACATATCCTCATACAATGATTGCACGTGTCTCCATCATCACCACTTATCAGATAATAAACCAACAAACTTGATCAGTTAGGGTTTAACAGCTGATAGGGTTTACCGGTTATATTACGTAGAAAGGTTTAACCCTTTACACCAGTTCACCAGTTGAATGCACAAACTTTACATACCGGTTTACAACATCTTCCACAAAGCTCTTCTTACCAGTTACTAGCCAATATCAAAAACAACAATATCAACAATAACATGAATACCATTACCGGTTCAATTGACATCAATGACAACATATCATTAATGCAATCTCTATGCAAAATGCCAACAAGACTGTGGGCAGAGCTTCCCACTTCCGTGGGTGCTCTTCATAGTTGTGGTCTCCCATAGCATGGGTGAAGCCCATACATCCACATAAAAAAAAAATTATAAAAAACAAAAACATAGATCTATATAATTTAACATTAATTAAAACAGTAAAAAATACATTTTACTAAATAAATTATTTACCATAACATTTTGATTAACATATTTAATACCAAATTGTTTTAAACAGAGAGACTCTGCCTTAGGTAAAGTAAACAAACCATAGACCCGAAATTTTATTTCCTCAGATTGCAAAAGACAACTCTTTTTTTTCATTTAAAGGAAAGATTAAACAAGAAATCACATATATCATTAATAAACCATAAGATTCTTCTTTACTAAACAATCCGAAACATTTTCATCTTTTCAAACAAATTTTTTTTCTGCAACAAAGAAATCTTCACATGCAAACAAGAAGGATTTGGATCCCTACCTCTAAACGCTAATAGTGAAACCTTGTGTAGAGGTAGATAAAGAGGCCTCCAAACAATCCTCGACTATCGAATCCCGGAGAGCCAAACACAAAATCCCAGAAACTATAAAAATCATTCAAACCCCCTCTAATTTTTGAGAAAAAATTCAATAACACTATGATTTTTCCCAAATTTCTCTTTTTCGCCAAATTAATTTCCTTCAATTTCTTTCAAGTCATCACTGGAAAGAAACACATACCTAACATTCTTCCCAGAAAACTTCACGACAAGCCCCCAAAATCCTTATTAAAAATATTCCTCGAATATAACCCCCCAATGCATGCAAGAAAACCCCCAATTTAATAAAGTTCATTAATTACTCTTTTGTAACTCCCCTAATTATTCAAATTTTAATTTTTAAAACAACCAATTGACAGTAATATTTTTCAAATCTTTTATTCCATGAGCACAAGGTAAATTCCTAATTAAATATTTAATTAATCCTTTACAACGAGGATAAAATAAATTTAATTATTTTACCACTAACATTAATTTAATTTAATTTTGCACAATTTCAATTTTACTAATTAATTAATCATTAATATTCAAATACCATTAATATATATAATATTAATCTTTGTCACAAAATAATAGATAATAGTTAAACCAAGCACAGGAGCAACGAATTGTGACAAACCAAAACACAAAGACGAACACAAAAGACAAACAGAGCAAATAACTAACATGACTAGCAACAAAACACTAGGATACCTAACAAGCATCTTGTTCCTTCCTGCAGGAACGATGGTTGCATCAGGGTCTAACTGGTAACTCCTTTTCCACTTTTCCATTGGGTCAAAGAGCACGCTCAGACCTAAAAATTCAAGTGGAATCGATGCTTGGTACTTGTAGTTGCATCACAGAGAAAAACACACACATATACATCTAATCATGAATAGGCACACCGGTGGAGGAGAGTCGTGACATTTTGTGTCCCTCCGAAGTGGATGACGGAAGATCATCCCCTCGCACCCCATACAGACTCGAACCCATACAAGAAAATGAAAACAAGTTATATTCACAAATTCGATAAGTCAGTCCAAGGTTAGTACTAAATCATATAATCTAACATCTAAACATCCATAGAGATAGAATGAATAACCAACAACATATCCTAGATTCATGATAAAAGTCATTACATAAGAGAGTATCACCCAGTCATATAAATAATAGGAGAAGTCAACCAAAGTCAAACTAGGTTAAATAGAGTATGATCGATGGAGGGGCATTACATTCTCCCCTCCTAGGGTTCGACTTACTTCTGGAAGTCGCAAGGCTAAGACAGGGACAAAAAGAACCAGTTAGTTATAACGCATATATCAAATACTTCAAAAACCATCATTCCACCAATATTCTCACTGAACATAAATTCTCTTCTGATTTCCTTATCCAAAAGTAAACATACTATAATGCACAAACATCATACCTTGCACTTTTATAGAGATGAAAACGCTTTCTTAACATCTATATGCACCATTAAAATGATAGATATACCACAAATTTCAACATTCTACACATACACTTCTTCCTACATTACTAGGGCAAGCATAACATATTTCTTGATTAAGCTCTCAGGTTCATTCACTAACGTATCACTTATCATCTAAGGTCCATAATCCTTACTCTTAGGATAAAGACAAGTTCATGGTATACAAATCATATCAACATTAGTGCCCAAAACATCAATCATAAAGCACATTATAATCTCAATCAAAGAGGAAAGGTGAACATCCCTACATACAACATCCTCGAACACTCGCCAAACAACAAGTCTACATATCATTAAATTTACCTCAGGTATAACACAATCTACTTAATCCAATTCACAGTCCTTCCTATTATAACTTATGACTCAACTAGTTACAAGTGATCTTTTTCATAGAGAATACACTTATTTTCTTAAGTTACTATTAGAGCTATCTGATTATCCAACATGCCTAGATCCAATCTTCGCGGTGTTCTCCCATAACGCACTATCAGAGGTTCAAGCAAATATGATAGAAGTCACACTAACACATAACTAGGGCCAACTAACTCAAACATTCAGAATGACCACCAGAAATAAAAGTGAAAATAATCCAAGAAACAAATCTATCAAGCTCAACATTAAACAAAGAAAAGTGTTGGCGATTGCAATAGCCAACAACACCAAAAAAAATACAAGTGTCATAGATTTAATGGAAAGAAAAGAGGATTTAGTGGTCATTCCTTTCATAAGACATTTCAAAAGCAATAATGCTAGCCCCAAATTCACAAAGCACAATACATAAGAAAGTCAAAGAAATCACGAACACCACAAAATCTCAACACGAGGTGACCATTTTCGACCAAACTGAAGGTAGTAACCGCTACACAACACCCAAGATCACATGTCCTGAGTGCATTAGAGATTGTATACTAAACACCTCAGGCTATTAAGTTATCTACATATATTTTTAACTACAATGCAATCAAAACACATGCACTCACATAACAAGCACTAACATCAAGATGGTGAGAGCAAGAAGTCAATACACACATTAAACACAATTAGGATAGGCAGGAGACACATAGCACAAAACACCCAAGACTTACAAGGCACTAAACATCAACCCCAAGGATACTCAGAAGGACAGGCATACAATAAAAAGACCAACCAGACTAAGGGCACAACCTTATCTAGAGATCCTAGCACTACTGTATTTGACTCCAAATTCCAACGAATGTTTGTTGATATATCGACAAACTTTTGTCGAATTACCGACGAAACACCCGTACAATTTTCGTCGCTTTTTCAACAAAATTTATATACATCAAAATTTTGACATATTATAGTCAGACAGTGGCATGGTCATTGGAACTGATTTTCGTCGGTAGATCGACAAAAAGTTTATCCAAAATAATCACAAAACATTGTACAATGTCTCTTTAAATGTCTCTTTAGTCATTGATTGTTGTTGACTAGTCATTTATTTAGTCATTGATTGTTGTTAACAGGTCATTTATTTAGTCATGGTAGTCATTTATTTAGTTTAAATAAATTCGAACTTAAACTATAGAAATTTAATATAAAAAATTAGACTTTCATTTTTTTTTAATTGAAACAATGCAATTACAAGAATAAAGCTACCACTAGGTAGCTTAAATAAGAAAATATTAATATATATATACTAAAAATTTAACCAAACATACATACATATATCTATATATACTAAAATAAATATTAAAAATTACACATATATATAATATATTATAATATATATTATATATTATATATTATATATTATAATATATATTTTTTATTTATTTTTAAAAAAATTTAAAAAATTTAAAAAGTTTGGAGCTACGACCTCCATGGAGGCCGCAAAACCCATGGTAGGGGCTGTGACCTCCATGGAGGCCGCAAAACCCATGGTGGGGGCTGCAACTTCCATGGAGGCCGCAAGTCCTCATGGAAAGGTTGAAAGGGAGGGGAATTTGAAACCCCTTCCCGTAAAAAAAACAATAAAATTTTTTATAAATCCTCCAAATTGGAAGGAAACAAAAGCCCTATAATATTTTCATGGCCGCCACTCTTTTCTAGTCCACACCTGTGAGATATCTGCAAAAACAAAGAAAAGATGCAAAAAATTAGATCTAGGGTTTCATTGAGAAAACAAGAGGGAAAGAAAAAAAATCTCAAAATAAAATTGGTGCGAACCCAAAACAAATAAAATGGAGATTTTGATCTCCCACAAATGCCTATGGCCGCCACTCCTTCCCAACTTGGAAATATGCAAACAATATAAGAGAAAAATTAAATCAGATATAGGGTTTTAAAAATACTATAAGAATTGATTGGGTGAAATCTCTTATCTCCATAGCTTATTTGATGAAGCCAAAGCACTTTTGAGAAACCTGCAACAATGGCTTCCATGGATGAGGCTAGGGTTAGAAAGCTTGAGAAAATGTTCAAATGAGAGAATAAGGTTACTTTCCATCATAATAGATGTTAGGGTTTTCCATTCAAGCCCTAAGATCCAATGGTAGAGATTAAACAATCTAATGGATGAGATTCTTTGCACAACCCATTAGGATTGTGGTTGGAAGTTTTTAATGGAAATTAAAATAATTAATTATGACTAGCATCATGGTGTGGGACCATGATGTTAGGTACCCATAACTTGGTGTAACTTAAATATAAATTATTTTAAAAATATATATTTATATATACACACATATACATACATACATACATACATACATACATACATACATACATATATATATATATATATATATATATATATATATATAATTATTTATATTAAAAAATATAAATATATATAAAAATATAAAAATATTTATATATATATACACACACACATATATATACATATAAGATATATATTTATATATATACACACAATATGTATATATATGTATACGTATACATATACATATATATGTGTATATACATACATACATATAAGTGTTGTCCAAGCATATATCTAATGTTTAGTTGTGTATTTTATCTGATGATCAAATTAGTAATTTATAAATCATCGAGATCACTTTTATTTATTAAAAAACATTCCTACAAATTATGACAAAAGTTCGTCGAAATTGCGATGAACTTTTGTCATAAATTTTCGTCGAAATTCTGACGAACATCAGGCATAAATTTTAATTATCTAACAAAACATCTAATTATGCATCTTTCATCAGATTTTTTTGTCGGATTTTGTAGTCAAATGAGTTAGTGTAGTGTTTAAACATGGGCTCTAATACCAAGTGCAACACCCCACTATGAGGCCCAGAGGACTTAAACAAAATAAACAACAATAAAATACAAATACTTTTTTTTTTGTTATGAAAAGTTAAACCATACGATTACATTGAACAACATGATAACATTAAGATAAGGAAAAGATGTACAAGAATAAACTAACAAAAGTCCTCAAGGCCCCACAATGATATTACTCATAAACATAGCCATACAGCTAACACAAAAGGAACTTCTATAACAAGACTACAATGTCTGGTACCCAGATCATGATACATAATACATTGCCAAGAGAATATACATAAAATCATTGGTTACATCATAGGGTATCCATTAGGATATAATCTCCACGAGTACAACAATAATGAATTGAATACATAGATCTGCATTAGTAGGATAGTCTTCAATCCTCTACGTGCCATCATGAACATGAAGAAGGACGGAAAAAACCCAATGGGTGCAAATAACACTCCACCCAACCATGTGGTACCATCAGGTCCACCCCTCGTGCTAGGAGGTATCAGCTAGACCTGAGAGATGGAAGGAAACACCATAATATACAAATGACACACATGAGGCTCACAAAACAACTGTCACAAGAGACTCACATGGCTACGGTCACAAGAGACTCACAAGAACTCAATAGAAAAACAGCCAACTTCCAGAGGCCCAAGCAATCCACAAAAGGATAAAAGACATAAGTTACCACTAGTTATGCAATATTGAAGAGTGTCATCACTAGGGTGCCATGAGTTATCCTGGTAGGTCTTCACTAGGTCCTGACCCCAATCCTGAGTTACCCTGGTGACATCTCTCGACCCCCAGCCCCCATACAAACACTAGTGGACCACACCAATCTTTATTAATGTGAGCTATCTACCCATCCCAATTCATTATGTTATGTTTTCACTTGATTACAAATTCTCATTGAGTTACCCTAGCGACCACTTTGGGTCCCAACCCCCAATGAAAGCCACTCCCCCATGATTGCACCTAGGAATCCAAGCAATACCAAAGATCAACCGAATATCACAAGATGGAAAAGCACCAATATACCATAGCAAGGCTAGACTCTATTTCTAGAAAATTCATCATATAGGGAGTATCCCAAGTAGGCTAGAAATCAACATCTAGCTTCAACACAAGCAAGGCTTAATCTATAACCATCAAAAGAGAGGCATGACCATACAATAAATAATCCACAAACTCCCACCCCTAGCCTCTTGAAATCGAGTACATAAAAACCACACATCTAAGTATCCTCACAAAGAAAGACAAGATCCAAAAGCAAAGGCAAGGTCTCATGAAGCCCAACACAAGAGGGTTCATGCAAATCTACCAAAGAGACCATAATAACACATAAACATCAAATAGTTCCAAAACAACATTGATTCCATTAAATCATTAGCTCATTTTACTGACATCATATTATTTCACAAACATTGTAACCCATTCCTACAAATTTGCTTTCATTTTATTCGATCAATTGCATATTAAATGAAGATATTCCCAAGTTCATATGTAAACATATCCATATAAATAAACCTAAGTAGAACTTAACAACATGATTAGTTAAAAATTAGAATTAACATATGTATAAACCCAAATGCATTTACTTTCACAAGAATATATCTAATTTCCAAATTATATATATATATATATATATATATATATATATATATATATATATATATCAAACTAATCTCTAAACTCAAAACCATTAATCTAAAACATCTAATTTAATCATTTATTCTATCTTATCAAAATAAGCTACAATTTCCAAATAATGAGTATATAAATATTTGTCTCATCATTCTACATATACTAATGTGTTTACATTTATATGATAATAAGATCACACACACACACACACACACACACACATAATATCAAACTTAATATTAACAAAACTTTATAAACAACAAACCATGAAAAAAATATTTTTGACTATGACAGCAATGGATATATTCCACGACCTGTGGAGATAACATCCCCCACAGCCGTGGAGAAACCCACAAACTATGGGTGGATCTCCCCATAGCCGTGGGTAGATCTTCCCACTTTCGTGGGTGATTCCACGACTTGGGTGCTCCCCACAACTGTGGTTTCCCACAACGTGGGTGAAGCTCACACATCCACAAAAAAAATAAAAAATTATAAAAAACAAAAACATAGATTTATATAATTTAATATTAATTAAAACAATAAAAAAAAATACATTTTAATAAATAAAAACTTTACCGTAACATTTTGATTAACAAATTTAATATCAAATTGTTTTAAACAGGGAAACTTTGCCTCAGGTAATGTAAACAAAACACAAACACGAAATTTTATTTCCTCAGATTGCGAAAGACAACTCTTTTTTTTTATTCAAAGGAAAGATTAAACAAGAAATCATAGATATCATTAATAAACCATAAGATTCTTCATTATCAAACAATCTAAAACATTTTCATCTTTTCAAACAAATAAATTTTTTGCAACACAAAGAAATCTTCACATGCAAACAAGAAGGATTTGTATCCCTACCTCTAAACATTAACAGGGAAATCTTGTGCAGAGGTAGATATAAAGCCCTCCAAACAATCCTCGACAGTCAAATCCTGAAGAGCCCAACACAAAATCCCAGCAGCTATAAAAATCATTCAAACCCCCTCTAATTTTTGAGCAAAAATTCAATAACACTCCATTATTTTTCCCAAATTTCTCTTTTTCCCCAAATCAATTTCCCCCAATTTCTTTCAAGCCATCCCTGGAAAGAAACACATACCCAACATTCTTCCTAGAAAGCTTCACAGCAAGCCCCCAAAAGCCTTATTAAAAATATTTCAGAAATATAGCTCCCCAATGCATGCGAAAAAAACCCCAATTTAATAAAGTTCATTAATTACTCTTTTGTAACTCCCCTAATTATTCAAATTTTAAATTTTAAAATAACCAATTGACATTAATATTTGTTTAATCTTTTATTCCATGAGCACAAGGTAAATTCCTAATTAAATATTTAACTACCCTATTTAATTAATCCTTTACAACGAGGATAAAATAAATTTAATTATTTTACTACTAACATTAATTTAATTTAATTTTGCGCAATTTCTATTTTACTAATTAATTAATCATTTATATTCAAATACCATTAATATATATCTTTGTCACATAATAATAGATAATAGTTAAACCAAACACAAGAGCAATGAATTATGACAAACCAAAACATGAAGACCAACACAAAAGACTAACAGAGAAAACAATTGACATGACTGGAAACAAACCACTAGGATATCTGACAAGAATCTTATTCTCGCAAGAATGATGGTTGCATCAAGGTCTGACTGATAACTCATTTTCCACTTTTCCATTGGGTCAAAAAGAACACTTAGACTTGAAAATTCAGGTGGAGTTGATGCTTGGTACCCGCAGCTGCATCACAGAGAAAAACACACACGTATACATCTAATCATGAACAGGCACATCGATGGAGGAGAGTTGTGACATTCTGTGTCCCTCCGAAGTGGGTGACGGAAGATCATCCCCTTGCACCCCATATAGACTCGAACCCATACAAGAAAACAAACAAAAGATATATAGATAAAGTCGATAAGTCAGTCCAAGGTTAGTACTAAATCATATAATCTAACATCTAAACATCCATAGAGATAGAATGCATAACCAAAAAAATATCCTAGAATCATGATAAAAGTCATTACATTAGAGAGTATCACCTAGTCACATAAACAATAGGAGCAGTCAATCAAAGTCAAACTAGGTTAAATAGAGTCTGATCAAGAGACGGGCATTGCAAGACCTACCTACCCCTGTAGCTTGCCCTTCCCTTCCATAGTGGATTGATCCTTAGCAATTTCTATTTCATCATTATCACTAAATTGATGTCGCAATTGGGGTAGGACCTTTTCCTTCCGCAAAGCCAAAGTATAGCCTCAATCCTTCAGTTCCTACAGCATGGGCAACATCGTATGACTGTTAAATTACAAAGAATCATTATCATCCATCAATTATAATTTATGAAAGACTACAATTTTGAGATTTTCGGGCAAAGAAAGATCAAGCAAAATTGAAGAAGCCATTGACTCAGCTAGTGCCAAAAATGTAGTCTAAAAGTTTGTAGCATTTGGTGAAAGATTTGGTAGGGCATTCCTATGATGAGATTTGTCTGATACCTCTGCTTGCCATCCACCATTGCAGATCAAAAGAAGGGATTGAGTAAACTCTCGTTACGGGATTCTGGAACATTAGAAAATGTGAGGATTTCTACTACAATCTTCAAAACTGAAGTTTTCTTTTGTTGTTGTGTTTCATTCAAATGTGAGGTGAGGAGAATGATGTATTAAGCAATTAAATAAATATGTAATAAAACTATGATATGAATAAGATTTTGTACAATTAAATAAATATGTAATAAAACTATGATACGAATAAGATTTTGTATAAGCCCTTCGAAATACTCTTAAGATTGTAGTACTAGAACTTCATTTATGGTTAGCATCTTAAGGTTGTGACTATTTTATTTTTCTTATAAATCAGTTCACAAGTCCTTTTGATTTTTTATAAAGACTTTGGACTGTTATTGATTCTCACAAGCCGAGTTACATTTAGTTCTATTGTCTTACATGAATTTATGTATGATTTTAATTCTTTTTAATTCTAATATGCAAGTTTTAGTTATGATTGCATTTTTTTAATTCTCGCATAAATAATATGAAGAATTTATAATTTACAAAATAGTTAAACTATTTAAAATGATAAATGGATATTAATATTTTTTAATAATAAATTTTTATTTTAAAAAATGTATATAACTTTTTAATAGGTTTTAATTTTTAAAAATTGTATTAGTAACTAGTTTTATTTAAGAGTCGTAAATTACTTTTTCCTTCACTAGTTGTATTTTGTTTACTTTTATAAAGACGTGGAATTTAATAAATATTTCATATCAAATAAAAACCCAAGTTTCTAAATGTAATATCAAGTCAAAAATGAAATTTTATTTGATGATTGCAAGTTTCACATACCTTTCCAAAAAGACACAACATCCAATTTTCTAAAAGACTTGATATAGTAAGAGAACCACAACTTTCTATAGAATCAACATCAAAAAGGTTTGTGATAATGTATACACAACACAAATTGACTTGTGCATGTGTTGATTCAACATAAATGGTTTTCATCATGTTTTATGTGTCTTCTAGTATAACCTAGAAAAATGATTAGAATAGCCTAATCTACTCTAATACCATGTTCAAATTTAGGATCTTAGGATACTAATCATTATAAACAAGATATAAAACAAATGCATTAAGAATCATACAACCATAACTTAACACATTACACAAGATATACATGGGGAAAACCCTTTCAAGTAAAATACCCCATAAAGCATCATTTTATTATACCACTTCCAAAATATAATATATAATAAAATAGACTTGAACTCGGGGATACTCCTACAATACTTTTGCATGGCCAATAATACCTCTTGCTAAAAATCTCCAAATTCACACTACTCTCAAATGAGAGAGAACCTCCTTAAATATAGGAGAAAGGGGGGCTTCACTAGTCACACCTTTTCAATAACTTCCATTCACAAATAACTAATAATCTAATAGTTATTAGATTATAATCATTTCAAATGGGATATTCTTATAAAGAATATAATATACATAAGGTTTTATAACCTTATATTATAACATTATATAAATGTTATGAGGGTGTGACCCCTAATGACATTATGTTCTAACACATGCATTATCACCTGTCCAAGTGGTCAAAGCTACAATGAATCTGTCGTCATCTTCCTTCTTAAACTCTAAATCAACCTTCTTCTTTTTACTTATATTCTCTTCTTTGCATTCCCTATGGAAGTGAATAGGTTCAGTACACTTCTAACAATTTTTCAAGAGATTTAGATTTATCATTGGACTTGGATCTAGATTTTTCAAGTTATTAATTTTTCCCTCTTCCTTCCATTCATATTGGAACACTCAAAACCTCTTTAGCACTCAAAAATAACTTCCTACTCCTCTCTTCAAAGATCAAAGAACCAACAATATCCTCTACCTTCAAAGTGATAGAAGTGCTCCCAATGGCCATGACTAGGTTGTCCCATGAGTATAGCAATGAACAAAGTTAACTTTGACATCATTCTTCTGCATAAATCATTACACACGTTGAGTTTAATAGACCTATCGACATGTTAATGCATCTATGTGATCTGCAATCCATCCACCTTCCAAACTCAAAGACTAAAGTGTTCGAGTTAGCCAAGATCAGAGAGCCACAAATTCATAACCTTCCACAAGTGAATAAAGTTTGGCATAATAGTATATCTATCATATGAAAAAATAAAGATTATATAATACAATAATCAACCTTGCATGTATAAGAAAGGACTAGGAGGTGAGAAGGTAGGAGTGAAACTATGACTACCCCTCCAAAGGTGCAACACTTTTGCACTCACTTGACGAGTGTGTTTGATCAAATGTCAAACCGAATGCACTAGTGTCTCAAGTGATGAGGACACATGTTGTATTGTTATAAAGTGAGACAAAAGAATGAAAAAACCTAAGTTAACTTTAACTAGGTGTGAACATGCCAAACCTAGAAAGGTGATTAGCTAACTAGCTGGATAATCACACTTCTTACACTAATACCCCCTTAAATGAAACTTAGGGAGTAATGTATGCATGATGACAAATCTTGGCTACTAGGATATGATAGACACTCATATACAAATATTTATAAAGAGGAGAAAAATGAGAAAACCTAGTGGGAATAAAATTCCCCTCCAAAAGAGATGATGCATAAAATGAAATGTACAAGTGTGAAAAAGAGAAGTGATAGAAGGAAGGGCTCATGATAAACCCCTAAGGACTACTTCTAACATAAGGTACAAGAATAGTACCTCCCACAATAAGAGAGAAAATATAGAAGGTCATGTGATCCATCCAAAAAATGTGAAGTAATGAACTTCATTTGAGGAATGCTTCCTCCCAAAACAACACCAAAAATGTGTGCAAGATGATGGTGTCTCCCAAATCAGCAAGGTGAGATTTTACGAAAATACATAAAATATTGAGTAGATATGCATTGTAATAAGATGGATCTATAAAGATAGTAACAAAGTCCTAATGCGAAGAATCATGAACTAGATTCAGATGTAGCAATAGGTGATGTGGGAGATGAGATCTCAATTAAAGCTATGCAACTATATTTCTTTCATCCTCATATGATGGTGACATCTCACAAGATGGATTAGTGAGACTAGATGATGGTTATGTGGGTGCTAGAACTAGAGGATTGAATAAGGGAATACCATGATAGAGAAGAATTTTCTCCATCTCTTCAACTTTATGATGAATGAATCTTCTATGATATGCATTTTCTTTCCACAATAACCACTTTAATTTTCTAGATAGAGTGCTAAAATAAAGGCCAATTAGGGACAAATATAGAATAGAAACCTCTTCTAGAAGATGAAGCTATGCACAAAGATGATAACCAACAAAAATAAAGAAACCACCTGTGGGAAAATCCATGACCATGAAATCTAGAAATTTTGCAAATGGTGGTTCTTTCCGAAAGGGTGGGCGACCTACTAAATAGATGCATGTGTAGATCATTAAAGATGCCACTAGAGTGGCATTTAGGGTTATGCAGAAGCTTGCATACCTTTGTGCAGTTCTCCAATAAACCAAAAAAGGTCATGAGTGTACCTCCTTTTGCTAATGCAAAAATGAGGAAAACACTAGAGATGGACAATGTATTATAGGATGAGTAGTGCCAAAATCTTTTCACATTTTACAAATAGGCCAATATAGGTATGAAGATTATCCATGAAACTAGAAATAAAATGTGCAACCATAGCAAAACTTCTATAAATAGGTTAATGTAGGCCACAAAATGTTAGGATTTAGGTGCCATCAACCTTGCAAATCTTTTTTTTTTTTCCTAGTACCTTTTGTAATTTACCCATAAGAGGTTAAACCATTTAACCAATAGTAGTGAAATAGACCATGTAAAGGCAAAGTTACTTTTACCATTTCTCTTCGAGGAAAAGGAAAAAATAGCTAGGTGACCCTTTTTGGAACCTTCTATTTTGAGGTGGTTGGACACTTGTAAAGGGTTGTAAGAGCATCTACAATAGTTATGATAGTAATTATTGATTCTATGACAATATTTATGATGAAATCCTTACGTGCGTGCCCATGCATGAGAGATGTCTCATGAAACCTATAAGAGCATTTGTAAGAGGCTATTTTGGGTGTTTTTGACTCATTTCAAGGAGATACATGTGATTTTTTTTCTAGGTGGTTTTGTAGCCTATTGTTTGGTGATACCATGTTGGTATTCATTCTCACAAATCTCTATAAATTGGGGCCTTAAGCTAGAGTTATTTAGTCTTGTTCAGTTTCTAGGATAACAAAGTGTTGTCAGATTTTATAGAGGCCTACAAGAGAAGTTTATTGTTGTTGTAATATTCATTTCATTAGTAATATACTTGCCTCTTTTTCTGTGGTGGAGTTTTTTCTTGAGGGTTTCTCCATGTAAATTTGGTGTTTCATATATAATGGTTTTCTTGTTCTTGTTTTGATTATACAATCACTTTGATAAGGGTTAATATTAGTTTCAAGTTTGCTATAATATTCATTTAAAGTTCATATTGCAAGCTTTCTTCATAGGTTGTTTTACAACATTTGGTATTAGAGCTAACGATTATGTTGAGGAAGCTTTTTTTTTGTGGGTTTTTTGTAAATTTGAGAAAGGTTGTATACAATAGCCTCCACCTCCCATCAAGATATTGAGAATTTCAATGGCATTGGTTGCGAGATGTGGAAGTTGAAAGTTGAGGATCTCCTAAAAGAGAGAGATCAGTGGTTGCCAGTTTCAAAAAAAAAGAAACCAAAGCATTCTTCCTTGATAGATGATTAGTGGAAAAAGTTAGACAAGAAGGCACAAGGAACCATTCGGTTGTGTCTTCCTAACTCTATCTTGATGAATGTCTGTACAGAAGACATTGCATACAAGCTATGAAGGAAAATAGGTGATATCTGTCAAACTAAGAGTGTGTCTAACAAGATTTATCTGAAAAGATGTTTGTATTCTTTGAAAATTAGGGATGGTGATTCTATTGTTGAACATTAGAATGCTTTTAATTTGATTTTAAGTCAACTTGCATCAATAGATGTTAGTATTAAAGATGAAGATAAATATTTTCTTCTATTTTTCTCTTTGCTTGATTCTTGGGAAAATCTTATTGGTGCCATAAGTAGTGGTGGTGCAGAGCCTAAGATGGATAGTGTGATTACCATTCTTCTTTCAGAAGAGATGAGGACAAAGACCATCAATGTTGGCTCCCAAGATGCCTTGCATATTCAAGGAAGGTCTAAGGAAAAAGGTCCTAAAGGGGATAAAAAGAAGGATAAGTCAAAGGGGCGTTATAACACCCCAAAAAAGTGCAAAGTGAAGTGTTAAAAATATGGTAAAAGAGGGCATGTGAAGGAATGTAGAAACATGAAAAAGAGTATCGATGCTTCCACGGAGAATTCCTCAGATGATGGTGATTATGTTGCTTTATTTATTTAAGCTAATTCTATTATTAATGATGCTTGGCTTGTTGATTCAAGTGCTTCCTACCATATGACTCCTCGCAAGGAGTGGTTTTTTAAGTATAAAGGATATGATGGAGGATAATTTTTTCTTGTTGATAACAATTCAGTGAAGATTGTTGGCAAAGGAAAGGTAAAGTTGTGTTTTAGTGATAGGAGGATTGCTTCCATTGATAATGTTTTACATATTCTATATCTTGCAAGAAGTTTACTTTTGGTTTCCAAGTTAAATGATTTTGGAATGCATAAGTTTGGTTGTAGGTTGGCAAGGGAGAGTTTGGTAGTGGCTAAATGATCCCGAACAGGGACTTTGTTTAAGCTACATGCTTCTAATTTTTGTAATTCAGCTTTTGTAGCTAGGACTTAAAATTCATGTATGTTGTGGCACCATAGATTGGGTCACATTGGTGAAAAAGGTCTTAAAACCATTCTAGATAAGAAACTAGTTAAGGGGATTATTCTGCTAGTAAGAGTGATTTCTATTAACATTGTGTGTTTGGTAAACATAATAGATCTTCATTTCCTAAAGGAGTTAATAAAGCTAAGAGACTTTTAGAGATTATTCATTTGAATATATGCGGCTCAGTGGATATTGTCTCTTTGAATAGTTCTATGTGTTATGTTTCCTTCATTAATGATGTCTCAACATATACTTGGATTTATTTTATGCATTCAAAATCTGAAGTTTCCACTAAGTTTAAGGAATTTAAGGCATTAGTTGAAAAGCAATTAGATTATAAGATAAAAGTATGAGATCTGAAAATGGGGGTGAGTATTGCTCTAAGGAATTTTATGAGTTTTACAAACATTTGTTGGGAAAAATACAACGCCTTACACTCCCCAACAAAATGGGGTAGCAAAAAGAATCAAACATACATTAATGGAAAAAGCTAGGAGCATCTTGAATAGTGCTAAGCTAGATAAAAAAAATTGGATGGAATTTGTTGGTACCGCTTGTTATTTAGTTAATAGATCTCCTTGTAAATCTCTATGTGATAAAACACCTTATGTGGTTGGGTAAAAAGTCTTCAATTTCACATATAAGGATCTTTGTGTTGGACATTGTTGATGTTAGGATATGTTGTTGTCATTGATGTCAACATATTTCTGCTTCGGTGCTTGCAAATTGGTTTATTGGGATTATGGTTTTGTGAGTGGAGTATTTATAGTATCACTATATTATTCTATATTGGTTTTGGTGATCCGGGAAGCTTAATTAATCATATTATATGATCCGGTCTTACAGTTTGTTTTTCTGATCAGTGCTTTGCAGAGTTCAGTATTACCTCTGGTATGTTTTGGTGTGGTAAGATCTTGAGCTGAGTCTTTGGGAGATTTTTTGGGATGGTCTTGTGTATCTTCATTTAAGATAGTTTGTGATTTGGTGATCTGCAAGTTATCTTTCTTCTTGACAGTTGTTGTTTGAGTGTTCTTGAGTTTCAAACGTTGACAGATGAAGTTTGATAAGTGGTGTTGGTGCAGTTGTTTTTGATGATTCTACGTGCTTGCTGGTGTCTCTTAATTGTGTCCTATTTGTTTTGATAATGTGCATTGATCATTGTGCGATTTTTTGGTGATTTTGTTGAACCGGTGATGTTCTTCATGTTATGCAGTTTCCCTAGTGGTGTAGCATGTTGTGGTTGATCTTGGTGTGATTTCCAGTGGTGTTGCATGTTTGGAGATTTGAATTAGGTCCATGTTATGTCATGTATATTATTATATTGGTCTAATGGTCAATCTGTGTATCGTGTGATGTAATTTTGTAATTTTGAGTTGAGGGTTTAGCCGACCGTATTATCAAGGTTGATGAATTGTATAAATAGATGATATTGTCATGTAATTTTGGTGTCGAGTTTGTGTCTGCATTATCAGAGAGTGGTGTATGTGCGATCGAGTGATTCATCCTTCGATATTGTAATTGAGCATGGATTGGTGTTGCAGAGACGACAATTGTGCTTAACTGGAACTATCGTTAGGCATTTTGAGATACTATTATTGTAGTTCATTTCTTCTGGATTGTAGTCTGAATCGTATTGTAAGTCAATGAGACTTCCCTGAGGGTTATATCCTTCTAGGTCATTATCTTTTGAGTAGTGATCTCTAGGAAGTGTTCTTGAATGCATGTGCATTCCCCATTGTAATATTTACACATACTACTGCAGAGTATCATCTTACTGTGGGTAGGTTCCTACCGTGGTTTTTCCCTTAACCAGGTTTTCTACATCAAAATATTGGTGTTGTGTGTTATGCTATCAATTTTTTATCTTTGTGCCAACAATTGGTATCAAAGCTAGATCCTCTGGAAGAAGGTTAACCGCTTGAGGAGATCTGGGATGGAAACTGGAACTGGAGGTACTATCTTTAAGAAGGAGAGTCCAAGATTTCATGGAAGTAACTATGCTATATGGAAGAACCGGATGGAAGTGCACTTGAGATGTCTTGGAGAAAATTTTTGGAAGATTGCAAAGAATGCATATTCTGCTCCTCCGAATGGACCGGTTACTGTTGATGAGATCGATGAAGTTGAACATAATATTAGGGTGAATGAAGCATTGCTAAGTGCCCTGACTGATTCAGAGATGACAAATGTAATGGGACTTTAGACCGCACATGAGATCTGGGAGAAGCTTGAAACCCTATATGAAGGAGATAAACAAGTGAAAGTTGCTAAGTTGCAAAGCTTGAAAGGGAAATATGAGATGCTGAAGATGGGAGAAGATGAGAAAATAAATATATTTATGGCTAAGGTGAATGATCTTGTCCTAGGTATTAGGATTTAGATGTGCCAGTGGAACCCTTGAAGAAGATGAAATTGTTGCTAAGGTGTTGAGATATTTGCCTCCTGCTTATAAACATAAGCTAGCTGCTATTGATGAAATCTAGAGCGTGACTATAGTAACAAGAGATATGTTGGTTGGAAAGATTGTTGCATTTGAGCTAAGTGAATTTGGTGAATCACACGGAAAGTTTGAGACAACATTTAGAGCATCTATACTTGGAAAGTAGAAGTACGATCTTGAAGAATGTAAAATATCCAGTTATGAAAGAGAAAGGAGAGAGATGGAAGAGAAAGAAAGAGATCTGAATGAGCTTAAAATGTTGATTTATCAGACATTTCCTAAAGGAGTTGGTAAGTATGATGAAAAATTACCTCTGAAATGTTTCTCTTGCAAGGTAGGACATTTTGCTTCTAAGTTCCCAGAGAGAATGGCTAAGTATGATAGGCATGATAAATTTGATAAGCATGAAAAAAATGATAGATATGAGAAGCATGAGAAGTATGATAAGCCTTACAAGTCTAACCAAAAGTATAAGCATCAGAAGAACTGATATTATGTTATTGATGAAGGTGTTACAAATGAAGAATCAGAAGGAGATGAAGTTGTCTTTCTTTCCATTAAAGAAGATAGACCGGTACCTGTTGATTCCACTAACTACACTATTGAGGAGAAATATTTAGTTGCTAAGGTTGAGGAAAAAGATGAATGGGTGATTGAAAATGGTTGTTCACATCATATGGCCGGTGATAAAAGAAAATTGTGAGTATGGAAAGGTATGATGGTGGAATAATAAGATTTGGAGATGACAAAGCATGTGTGATCCATGATAGAGGTTCTATTTGTTTTGATGGTAAGCATAATACTGATGATGTTCTATATGTTGAAGGTTTGAAGCATAATCTTTTGAGTATTGGACATATAGTTGACAAAGGTTATGATTTAAAATTCAAGAATGGAAAATGAAAGATCCTAAATGCCTATGGTATAGAGATTGCATCTGGAACTAAGACCGAAGGTAATATTTTTCATTTGAATGTTGGTGAGAAAATTTGCTTGATTGCTCAGATTGATGAAAGTTGGTTGTGGCATACGAGAATGTGTCATGTTAAGTTTGATTCAATGATTAAGATCAGTTATACACAAGTTGTTAGAGATCTGCCTAAGATTGTTAAGCATGCTAATCCAGTATGTAAGGAATGTCAATTGGGTAAGTAAACAAGAATTTCTTTCAAGAGAAAACAATATACATTTGATGGATTGCTAGATCTTGTGCATATTGACCTATGTGGACCTACAAATGTTAGAAGTGTGCAGGGAGACAGATATTTTATGTTGCTAATTGATGATTATTTCAGGATGATTTGGGTTGTCTTTTTGAAGGATAAATTTGAAGCATTAGATAAATTCAAGATATTCAAAGTAAAGGTTAAGACTAAGTCGCGATTGAAGGTGAAATGTTTGAGATCTGACAAAGGAGGTGAATTCTATTCTGGTGAGTTTGATTCATTCTGTGAGAAGCATGGGATTAGAAGACAATTATTTGCTCCTAGAACCCCACAACAGAATGGAGTTGTTGAAAGGAAGAACATGATTGTCTTGGATGCTGCAAGGACTATGCTGATTGAAGGGAATGTTCTGAAGATCTATTGGAGAGAATCTATTAGCATTGTTGTTTACACATTCAACCGAGTTCATATTAAAGGTGATACCGGTAATACTCCTTATGAGCTATGGTTTGGTCATGTTCCTACTGTAAGATATTTCAGAATATTTGGTAGTAAATATTATATCAAGAGAGATGACGACATAGGAGAGTTTGATGCAAGAAGTGATGAAAGGAATTTTCTTGGGATATTCAACAAAGAGCAAATCCTACTGGTGCTAAAATAAGAGACTGAGAAAGATAGTGGAAAGTACAAATGTGAAGGTGGATGAGAACCTTGGAAAAGAAATCAGAGCTTACAGATATGATGATGGTTGGCACATTGTTTTGAATCCTATTCAGACTGAAGAATCAAAGTATAATGATTCAGTAGAGACTGTTAATTCGGATGTTGTTACTATCGGTGGGGAGGTGCGGGATTCTAAAAATTAGAATAATCAAAAGACTCTGAGGTATGTAGGACTAAATCATTCATAAAACCATATTATTGGTGATAAAAATAAAGGTGTGATGACTAGAAGAAGGCTAGTTGCTGAAGAAGTATGTTTGATTTATAAAGTTGAACCTAAAGATGTTGTTGAAGCTTGCAAAGATGAAAATTGGATGACAGCTATGGAAGAAGAATTAGACAAGATTGAAAAGAATAACACATGGGAACTTGTGCTTAGACCTAAAGATAAGAATGTGATTGGTACTAAATGGGTATTCAGGAATAAATTGAATGAAGCTCATGAAGTTGTCACAAATAAAGCAAGTCTAGTATGCAAAGGATATTCACAGAAAGAAGGCATAGATTATGAGGAGACTTTTTCTCTGGTAGCCAGACTTGAAGCTATTAGACTATTGCTTGCATATGTTGCCTATAAAGATTTCAAAGTATATCAGATGGATGTCAAGTCAGCTTTTCTGAATGGTGATCTTGAGGAAGAAGTCTACATTGAGAAAAATGGTGTATTTTCATTATCAGATGATGGAAACATGGTATGTAAACTGCAGAAAGATCTTTATGGATTGAAACAAGCCCCTAGAGCCTAGTATGCTAGGTTGGATAAGTATTTGCTGAAATTAGGATTTAATAAAGGGACTGTTGATAGTAATTTGTATTTTAAGATTGAGAATGATAACATTTTGATTGTTGAAGTCTTTGTTGATGATATTATCTTTGGAGGAGATGATGACTTGAGCATGAAGTTTGTCAGTGATATGTAGAAAAAAATTGAGATTTCTATGATAGGAGAGATGAAATTTTTCTTAGGTTTGCAGATTTCACATACTAGAAAAGGTATTTTCATATCTCAAACTAAATATGTGAAGGAATTGCTGAAGAAGTTTGGGTTAGATATTGACTCCAAACAGGTTGGAACTCCTTTTGTGACTGGCTATAAATTATCTAAGAATGATGAATCTTTGAAAGCTAATTAGAGCTTGTACAGATCTATGGTTGGCGGACTACTATATCTTACTCGGACTAGGTCAGACATTATGCATGCTGTGTGCATGGCTACTAGATATCTAGCTGATCCGAAAGAGAGTCATGTCATTGTTGTAAAGAGAATATTTAGATACTTGAAGGGAATTGTGGACTATGGTTTGTGGTATTCGAGGAATGATGATTTCATCTTATGTGCTTACACTGATGCTGATTGGGCTAGTGATGTTGATGACCAGAAGAGTACCTCCAGTGGTGCTTTCTTTTTAGGTAAGAAATTGGATCATGGGCTAGTAAGAAATAGGATTCAGTGTCCTTATCTACTGCTGAAGCTGAGTACATTGTTGTTGTTGGTAGCTGCACTCAGGTAGTATGGATGAAGCAAATGTTGAAGGATATCAAAGTTATCTATGATGATCCTACTATCATTTATTGTGATAATTCCAGTGTTATTAACATGTCAAAGAATCTGATGCAACATTCAAAAACTAAACATGTGTCAATCAAATATCATTACTTGAGAGAAAAAGTCAGTGAAGAGGAAGTGAAGCTAGAATATGTGTCTACAAAGGAACAAATTGCTGATATTTTCTCTAAGCCTTTGTCTATAGATACATTTGTCTATTTGAGAGACAAGCTAGGGGTATCCACCCCTCCTGATGAGAGATAGATGTATTGAGTTGCATCAATCCAATGGACTTCACAGTCTTATTTCTTTATCCGGATTGATGAATTGGTGTTGTTCCTCTGGTGGAGTAGTCCGGTTATGTGTTCTAAGGGAGAGAGTTTGGTTTTCTGTTTTGAGATCTTTGGCATTGTTGTCAAAGGGGGACAGAAGCATGTGAAAAACTATCTTATCTACTTGATCTTAGGGGGAGTTTGTTGGAGTTATTTTCTTTCTTTGCATTGATCATTTTTCACATTCATATGTTGTCATCAATGCCAAAGGGGGAGATTGTTGGACATTGTTGCTGCTAGGATATGTTGTTGTCATTGATGTCAACATATTCCTACTTTGGTGCTTGCAGATTGGTTTATTGGGATTATGGTTTGGTGTATGGAGTATTTACAGTATCACTATATTTTTCTGTATTGGTTTTGGTGATTCAAGAAGCTTAATTGATCATATCATATGATCTGGTTTTGCAGTTTCTTTTTCTGCTCAGTGCTTTGTAGAGTTTAATATTACCTCTGGTATGTTTCGATGTGATCAGATCTTGAGCTGAGTCTTTGGGAGATTGTTTTGGGTGGTCTCGTGTATCTCCATTTCAAATGGTTCATGATTTGGTGCTCTGCAAGTTATCCTTCTTCATGATAGTTGTTTGAGTGTTCTTGAGTTTAAGACATTGATAGATGAAGATTTGATAAGTGGTGTTGGTGCAGCTGTTTCTGATGATTCTAACATTCTTTTTGGTGTTTCCTAATTATGTCATATTTTTTTTGATGATCCACATTGATCATTGTGCAAGTTTTTGGTGATTTTGTTGAACTGGTGATGTTCTTCGTGTTATGCGATTTTCTTGGTGGTGTAGCGTGTTGCGGTTGATCTTGGCATGATTTCAGGTGGTGTTGCATGTTTGGAGATTTGAATTAGGTCCATGTTATGTCATGTATATCATTATATTGGTCTGGTGGTCAATCTTTGTATCGTGTGATGTAATTTTGTAATTGTGAGTTGAGGGTCTAGTCGACCTTGTTATCAAGGTTGATGAATAGTATAAATAGGTGATATTGTCATGCAATTTTGGTGTCGAGGTTGTGTCTACATTATCAAAGAGTGGTGTATGTGAGATCAAGTGATTCATCCTTCCACATTGTGATTGAGCAGAGATTTGTGTTGCATAGAAGATAATTATGCTTAACTGGAACTATCATCAGGCATTTGGAGATCCTATTATTGCAGCTCATTTCTTCCGAATTGTAGTCTGAATCTTATTGTAAGTCAGTGAGACTTCCCTGAGGGTTGTAGCCTTTTGAGTCATTATCTTTTGAGCAGTGAGCTCTAGGCAATGTGTCTGAATGCATGTGCATTCCCCATTGTAATATTTACACATACTGATGTAGAGTATCATCTTATTGTGGGTGGGTTCCCACCATGGTTTTTCCCTTAACTGGGTTTTCCACGTCAAAATCTTGGTGTTGTGTTATGATATCAATTTGCTTATCTTTGTTATTGCTGCAGTTTATCAGATATGTATTTGTAGTTAAGTTTGTAGATCCAATGAATACTGATTCACCCCCCCCCCCCCCCCGCTCCCTCTCAGTTTTCCTTCATTGTTGTTGCCAACACTTTGGTTGTGAGGTTTTTATTTGTGTGTCTCAAGAGAAGCGATCTAAATTGGATCCAAAAGCTCATAAATGCATCTTTGTAGGATATGGTGAGAAAGTAAAATTTTATAAGATTTGGAATCCTCTAACTCATAAAATGATCTTTTCTAGGGATGTTATTTTTCAGGGAATTTAGAGTTGACTCATGTGAAGAACAACCAAAGGAAAAGTAAAAAACAATGCATTTTGAAACTAAGAAATAAGATACACCTAGAAGAATAGAGAGATAGCCAAGAAGATGGAAAATAAGAAGAGAGCTCAAGTGAAATTTCCAAAGATTTAGTTTTGACATAAGAAGATGAAAATAATGAAGAACATGAGGAAGAATCTCTTACTCTACCTTTGAGAAGGTCCACAAGATAGTGAAATCCAATTGACAAATATAGCCCATCAAATTTCCATTGTAAGTTTTCTTTATTAAGTATTGATGATGAACCTAGATCTTACAAGGAAGCACTCTCTTCCAAGGAAAGTGAGTCTTGGATGCAAGCCATGTAGGAGGAAATGATAGCTTTGGGTAGTTGTGCCACCTAGGATCTTGTTATTTTTCCCAAAGGAAGAAAGCCCATTGGATGCAAGTGAGCATTTAACAACTTTTGAGTAGGCGATCAATTAGAGAGGCATAAGGCTAGACTAGTGGCCAAGGGCTACTCCTAGAGAGACGGAGTTGATTTCAGTGAAATATTCTCTCCTATTGCTAAGCTAACTTCTATTAGATTCCTATTATCTATTAATATTGCTTGTAGTTTTGAGATAGAGAAAATGGATGTTAAAAATTCTTTTTTGCATGGGGATCTTGAAGAAGAAATTTATATGCGACAGCCTAATGGTTTTGTTGAGAAAGGAAAAAAAAATTGGTTTGCAGGTTAAAATGATCATTGTATGGTTTGAAATAGTCACCTAGGATGGGGTGTCTGAAGATAATTGTGTTTATATTAAGGTTATTGATGATCAATTATTAATTATTATCTTGTATGTTGATGACATGTTGTTTATTGGTAACAAAAGGATCTGGGGGCTACTAGATATATTATTGGGATGGAAATCAATAGGGATTGGGTTCATATAAAGCTTTAGTTAAGTTAGAGTAAGTATGTTGACACTATTTTGCAAAGTTTAAAAATGCAATATTGTAAATCAGTAAGTATTCCATTTTTGGTTGTTACTAAGTTGAGTTTAGACATGTGTCCTAATTTTAATGATGATATTGAAGAGATGTCTAGTGTTCCTTATTGTAGTGTCATTTGTAGTTTAATGTATGCAATGGTTTGTATGAGATCAAATATAGCCCAACTAGTGGGAGATCTAAGCAGGTTTATGTTCAACCTAGGTAACGAACATTGGAACTTTGTTAAAAGGGTATTAAGATACTTGCGAGGTACTTTTGAGTACTATTTGGTTTATCATGGTACTGATGATGTAGATAATTAATTGGACATACACTGTTTTGTTGATGTAAATTGGGCAGGTGACTTGGATAGTCAAAGGTCCACTAGTGGCTATGTGTTTACATTGTTTGGAGGTGCGGTGAGTTGGATGAGTAAAAGACAACCTACAATTGCATTGTCCACCACTGAAGCATAGTATATGGATGCTACACATGCCTCCAAGGAGGAAATTTGGTTACAAAGACTTGGAAATGGTATTGGTTTTGATTGCAAGATAGTGAGGATTAGATGTGACAATCAAAGTTCCATATGTTTGGCCAAAAATCTTATGTATCATGCTCATACTAAACATGTTGATGTTTAGAATCACTTTGTGCAAAAGATGACTGAGAGTGGACATGTCTTGATTGAAAAAGTTAAGACTTTGGATAATATTGTAGATTCTCTTATGAAGCTAGTAACCATTGATAAGTTCTCTTGGTGCAAGAATGCCATGGGCCTTGATCATTGTATCTGATTTGTATTTTGTATCTATATGGGGTAATTTACAATGTATGATGTCAAGTGGAAGAATGCTAGGATTTAGGTGCTATCAACCTTGTAGATCTTTTATTTATTATTTTCTTAATATCTTTTGTAATTTACCCATAATAGGTTAAACGGTTCAACCAATGGTGGTGAAAGAGACCATGTAAAGGCGAAGTTATTTTTACCATTTGTCTTCAAGGAAAAGGACAAAATAGCTAGGTAACCCCTTTTAGAAGCTTCTATTTTGAGGTGGTTGGACACTTGTAAGGGGTTGTAAGAGAATATATGATGGTTATGATATTCATTATTGATTCTATGATAATATTTATGATGGAATCCTTATGCAAGTGCCCATGCATAAAAGATGCCTTATGACAGCTATAAGAGCATCTCTAAGAGGCTATTTTAGGTGTTTTTGACTCATTTCAAGGAGATACACATGAATTTTTCTAGGTGGTTTTGTAGCCTATTGTTTGGTGATACCTGTGTCAACCTAGAATTTTACTTCAGAATATCCCTACAACTTGTTAGTTTTCAACAATAATAAAGATAAAAGCTACAGGAAAACTCCAAATTTAACCAATGAAACAAATAAAGGAGTACAAAACTTGAAAGCTTATACTATACCTCTATCCTTCTGTCTCATTCTATCCTATCATCATTTAAACTTGGTTGCATATGTTTTGCTCTTAGACATGCACTATGGTTGCTACCAAGATGACAATGATGAACAGACTGATAACTAGATGTTGATATGATAAGCTAAATGATTATGAAAAGCTATATGAAAATGATTAAGCTAAAATTCACGGATGCAAGATATCTATTAGATGACTATTAGCTCTAAAAATGCTTAGGAAATGCCTTTTTTATAGATTTTCATGAGTAAAAATCCCATGTGGAAGAGATCAACGGTTGAGATTGAATCATGTAGATTGGATGGCTATGAAAAGATTGGTTGGAATGTGAGAGATAAAAGTGGAAAATGTTCGTCCTACACCTACAGGATGAAGGAAAAGGTGAAAGGAGAAGCCAAGTGTCAGAAGGCTCACCTTGACTAGAGTTGAAGACTTGAGGGAATGTAGGATGGTTGTAGGAGATATAGGGATATGAGGACAAGTGGACTCAACTCCATCCAAAGATGTAGGAAGGTTGGAGAAAATGTAGGATTGGTTGAGAAATGTGTGTACGTACACATTCTTTTATTTATGAATTGGAAGTTGAAGATAAGTGATCAATTAATATTTAAAAATATTAATATCTTTAGCCACATAATTGATGAGTTGGCAAAAGAGGAAGTGATGTAGAGATGAGATGAGTTGGATTTGGAGTTTAAATAATTAAGAAATTATTTAATTGATGAGACTATAGAAGAATTGGATAGGAGATGATTAAATATTAGATGTTTAATTTAATTGGTTTATAAGAAAGGGTTAATGAATTAATTAATAAAATGTTTCAATTTAATTAATTAATAGAAGAATAAGCATCAAAGTGAATTAAATAAATTAATCTTTTCAAATTAATTATTTAATAGAAGAATATGCATTAAATAAATAATAAGTATTTATTCAATTATTCATAGCCAATTTTGAGTGTATACAATACCATGTTGGTATTCATCCTCACAAATCTTTTTAAATTGGGGGCCTTAAACTAGAGTTATTTATTTAGTCTTGTTTAGTTTCCAGGATAACGAAGTGCTACCGAATTTTACAAAGGTCTACAAGAGTAGTGTAAATCTGTTGTAATTTTTATTTGATTAGTAATATACTTGCCTCTCTCTTTTTGTGGTGGAGTTTTTACCCGAAAGGATTTCTCCACGTAAATCTGGTGTTTCATGTGTAATGGTTTTCTTGTTCTTGTTTTGATTCTACAATCACCTTGATAAGGGTTAATCTTAATTTTAGGTTTGCAATAATATATATTTAAAGTTCATATTACACTCTTGCTTCACTTTGTTTTACAGCACAAAATGTTTACAAAAAAGAGGTCAAAATGGCCAAATTCTCTACATAAACAAAGTTTCTACCCAAAAAAAAAGGTAGATGGACAAAGGGAAATACTACCCTCTGCTAAAAGAATTTGGTTTTTTCATATTTTCTATTCAATTTGAGCAAGAAATAAAAATTTGAAAAAATAAAAAATGTCCAAGATCCCACTCCAATGATAGGGCTATGTGTGAAAATACAATACGGGAAGAAACATGATTTTATGGCTCTGATACTATATTTGATATAGCCAAGATCAAAAATCACAAATTCATATCCTTCCACAAGTGAATAAGGATGAGCATAGTAGTATGTCTATCATGCACAAAATTAAGAGTATATAATGCAATGATCAACCTTACATATATAGACAAGGATGAGGAATGAGAAGGTGAGAAGGTGAGAAGGTAGGAGTGAAAATCGACCACCCCAACAAAGATGCAACACTTGTGAGTTCACTTAACAAGTGTTTGAGCAAGTGTCAAACATGAATGCACTAGGTGTCTCATTGATATGAACCAAGATAAAAGAATGAATAAACCTAAGTAAACTTGAGCTAGGTGTGCAAAGGTCAATCCTGGAAAGATTATTAGCTAACTAGCTGGATAATAACACTATTTAAACTAACATAAAAGCTTCTTCCTCAAGAATATTTTATTGACTAAGGATTTGGCTTCATAAATTTCTCCAAGTTTCTGCCATAAATATATTTTGGTGGGTTCATCATTAACATTTATAATAGTAGAATCTACAAGGCACAATCTAATTATACCATTTTGTTTTTGGTCTATTACATGACATTGAGATGCTTGAGTAGCAGCCATAAACCTTTGAACATTTACATCAACAATGCGCCATAAATTACAACCAATCAACAAATTGTTTCTTTTTAGTTTTTACTGTTGGCAATATGGATGAATTGATTATGTGTTGCATTGATGTTTTGTCATTGATGTCAACACTAGCTGTTATGGTTTTGGTTACCGACAGACAAGTTTTGGTTACCGGTAGAAGATCTAGTGTTACCGACAGAAGGGACTATCTGTTGGACACTTCCGACATGTTTGGATTAATGGAGTATGTTTGATTTTATGTGTTACATGCTTCTAGAGCATGTTTTGGTCAGTTGGTATTGACTTGGTGATCGGATTCTATCATACACTCTTGTAAACCCTTACCAACATGGGTTTAAGGTTTAACCGGCAGAGCTTTCACTGAGAAATCTTGACAGGATGCATAAGTGGTGTTGGTGCGGCTTCTAGATGGATTTCAATATGTTGAAGATGTTCTTTGATCATGCCTCAACTAATTGAAGACATCGCTTTGGTATGGTGGACCCAGATTAGGTCTGGTACCTATCTAGGTTATGGACCGATATCATGTTAACGTGTTCTCTACATGTTACCGGGATGATTTATGGATTGGTTATTGTTGTTTTGGTCTTAAGATGACACGACATATCATTGTAATATGTATGTATGTAATGATCTTATTTTAATATCTTTTAGGTGGCCAACCTAATTGGTTTAGGCCTTAGGGTTGGTATAAATTGATGAAAGATCTCATTGTAAATAATATATCGTGGTCGTGGAATGTAATATCATATGCGAAGGAGATTTGGTCAATCATAGATGATCAAATTGGGATTAAGAGGTCAAAGGCCTCCAGTATTGAGCTTAACCGAGATTGTAATCAAGCATGGTAGATGCTATCTCTGGCAGTTCATTATTCTGGATTGTTGTCCATTTATCTTGAGGTGGTTATAACCTCTTTGTAGTCAGTGACACTCTTTTGTAATGAGCAGTACGCTCTAGGCAGTGTGCCTTTCTGCATGTGCAGGCCCCTCATTGTGTCACATACTTTCTGCAGAAGTATCATTTGATTGTGGGTAGGCTTCCCACCGTGGTTTTTCCCTTTCTGGGTTTTCCACATACAAATCATGGTGTTATGTGTATGGTTGCGTTGTGCTGATTATCTGTTTCATTCTTAAGTTTTATTTCTTACCGGTATTTGTTTCTGCTATTCCGGTACTTAATATTTATGTGATCCAGTTAAAGGTTATTAAGTGGTTTGATTGATATAATATGTTAGCAACTGATTCACCCCCCCCCCCCCCCGCCCCCTGTCTCAGTTGTTCACCGGTTATCCTAACAATTGGTATCAGAGATTTGGTCCTCTTTTGCAGAAGCTTAACCGCTTGAGGTAGATCCTATGGCAGCTAACACTTTAATTCCGCCGGCAATTATTTTCAGAAGAAAAATCCCTAAGCTTGATGGAACAAATTATGGAGTATGGAAAATTTGAATGGAGACTCATCTTAGATGTATTGGCAAGGATATTTGCGAGATCACTGAGAAAGGATATACACCTTATGAACTAGCATTTGGCAATCCTACTCCTGCAGACCTAGACAAGAATATTGAAAATGATTGCAGAGCTAGAGAAGCCCTCTTGTGTGCACTTACTGATCAGCAAATCATGGGATTGACTGATAAATCATCGGCAAAGGTTATGTGGGATAAATTGAAAACTCTGAATGAAGGTGATCCTACTATCAAAATTGCTAAACTTAATGGTTACCAGGTAAGATATGAAAACTTGAAGATGGAAGATAATGAAAGAATTGTTGTGTTTATGGAAAGAGTAAATGAGATTGTTATGGGAATTCAATGTTGTGGAGGATCTCTAAGTGAAGATGAAATAGTTTCCAAAGTTTTGAGAGCCCTTCCACCGGCTTACAAGATGAAGACAACTGCAATTAATGAGCTGAGAACAATGGCAAACACTTCAGTTAACAGAGACATTCTGATTGGGAAATTATCTGCTTTTGAGCTTGAAGAATTTGGATCTTCTAGAGCTATAAAGTCTAAACCTGCTTTCATGCATCATCATCTACCGAAAAAAGTGATTGGAAAGCCCTATATACAAAAGAATTGGAAGATATGAGGAAAGAGGATGAAGAATTTGAGCAAATTGAAGCCTTATTTGCTAGAAGAGTACCTAAAGGACCGACGGGAAGTAAGTATGAAGGAAAAACACCTTTTAAATGTTTTGCATGTAATAAGATTGGTCATTTTGCATCTATATGTCCTAAAAGGAATGCAAGATTTGAAAAAAGAGTTAAGAAATCATTTAAGCCTAATCAGAATAGATATAGATTCAAAAAAAGTAAACAATGCTACATAGAAGATGAGAAAGGAGTAAGTGATGACTCTGAGGATGGACCAGCAACAGATTATGCTAGTGGATCAAAGGTAGAGGTATTATTTCTCTAGATGGCAAGCATAATACTGATAATGTCTATTAGGTAGAAGGTTTAAAGCATAGTCTCTTAAGTGTTGGTCAATTGGTGGACAAGTGTTTCCAACTTCAGTTTAAAGATAGAAAATGCAAAATCATTAACAAAACTGGTTTGGAGATTGCAACCGGTACTCAGACTAGAGGTAATATCTTTCACTTGAATACTAGTAATAAGACATATTTGATTGCTCATATTGATGAGAGTTGGTTATGGCATAAAAGGTTGTGTCATGTTAATTTTGATTGTATTGTTAAGATCAGTTCAACAAAGGCAGTTAGAGATATACCTAAGATTATGAAGCCTCATAATCTGGTATGTAAGGAATGCCAATTGGGAAAGCAAGTTAGAACTTCTTTTAAGAGCATACATGATAAATCTAATGATGTGTTTGATTTGATTCACATTGACTTATGTGGTCCAGGAAGGACTAGAAGCTTTCAAGGTGATAGGTATTTTATGTTGATTATTGGTGATTATTGTGAGATTTTGCGAAGATCAAGAGGCAATGGAAAGCACAAATAAGAGAGACAAAATAGATGATAGGAATAAACTATATTCTATCAAGATGCAAAATGTGATCAACTGGATCATACAAGATGTCGTTCAATGAGTGCCCGTACAAACAATGTAGATGAGCTTACTTATATAGGCAAGGCTTATGGATATGTGAGCACACAAACATGACATGTGGCTCAATAAAAAACAAGGGTAGGTAGGAAATAGGTGTGGGTAGGTAGGAGAAACAATATAATATTCCACACGAGGTGGAATGTAACAACAAGATAAGATCAACACCATAAAAGGTGGAAATTCTCCTACACACACTATCCCAATGTGGCACAAACACCCAAGTATCTCATACCCAGACTACTATTAACTTAAGTATAGTGTAATAATATCTATGATGAATAATTATTTACACGAACACCCCCCCTTAAGTGCAACTTAGGGGAATGCACTAAAGTCTACAATGCAACTAAGCAATGCAAGATGGGTCCCGGCTACAAGGCCATGTTAGGTACCCATGTACAAATGCAAATGCAATCTCCCATTAATGGAGAAAGAGAGAAAAACCCAATGGGAAAAAACCCTCCACCAAAAGAGAGATGAATAAAACACGCAATGTTCTCAATGATGAATGAGAAGAACAAAATATGTCCCCCCCATATGAGAGAAGAAGAGACCATGAAGCCCTCCCTCAATATCGAATCTCCTGCAAAGATGGTCCAATGATGATGACCAAAAAAACCTCCCCATAAGTAAGAAAGAGAACCAATGTTGCACCAATAATGTCAAAGTGTGACAAAACCAGGTACCATGTCGATGACGATGAATTACTTGCTACAACAAAATGAAGATCGCATCATCTGGATACTCATAAATGGCATAAATACTGGCACAATCTAAGTCTCATGGGAGCCATGCACAAATATGTACAATCTAAGTCTCAACTGGAGCCATGCACCAAGTCTCACAAGATATTCCTAATTTACGTGTACAAAAGGATTACATCAAATAGGTCATCAATGACAAGATACAAAGAGGTGTGGCACTTTATGATAGTGAGTACAACATTGCTCAAGCAAGAGAATATATCATGATAAAATATTTAAATGTGGAAACATGAAAATGATGCCACCAACAAAGAAGCCCTGTAAAATACTACAGATGAAGATGCCTCCGAATGGAATTTCACCAAGAGATATAAATGAACAACTGACCCCCCATAAAAAGATCATGTTGGCACTTGCAAATAATGGCAAAGTGGACTTCTAATTTCAATGATTACAACTTCTCAAAAATGAGATATAAGAGACTTCAACAAATAATGCTAGTGATCTAAACTGAGATCCAAGCAAAATACAAGTACCAATTAGGCCAAAAAATGACCAAATACTGAAAGTACAATTTCTACTCAAAATCACTGCAAACAAATGGTGGATTATTAAAGTAGACAAAAAGTTATGCACTTTAAAAAAACACGGCACCTGAAAAAGAGTCCATATGAGCCCAAATTAAGCCTCCAAAGTTGTAAAAATTGGGATTTCACGATTTCAGAAAAACCTATATCTGAAAATCGGAAAAATTCTGCACCAGTGTACAAATCACAAAATTCTACCCCAAAAAAAAAAAAATTGCTCGAAAAAAGGAGTTCGGATGAGTGAGATATCACTACTTGAAAATTGCCTACAAAATTATAATTTCAAGAAACTTTCTGCCACAGCTTCAAACTTCAAATGCCTCTAGATTTGGCCTCCGAAGTCCAATTTGGATGAAACAAAAGGCAAAAATAACTTTTTTGGACCTCCTCAATCTAATGGTGACCTCAAATTTGACCCATCAAGCTTCAATAATAACCTGCAATAGAAAGCTCCAAAATACACAACCCCAAATAACATCAAATTTCTCTCAATTGACAAACCAATGACACTCAAATGGCTCTGATACCATGTGAGATTTTTCCAAGATCAAGAGGCAATGGAAAGCACAAATAAGAGAGACAAAATAGATGATAGGAATAAACTATATTCTATCAAGATGCAAAATGTGATCAACTAGATCATTACAAGATGTTGTTCAATGAATGTTCGTACAAACAATGTAGATGAGCCTGCTTATATAGGCAAGGCTTATGGATATGTGAGAACACAAACATGACATGTGGCTCAATAAGAAATAAGGGTAGGTAGGAAATAGGTGTGGGTAGGTAGGAGAAACAATATAATATTCCACATGAGGTGGAATGTAACAACAAGATAAGATCAACACCATAAAAGGTGGAAATTCTCCTACACACACTATCCCAATGTGGCACAAACACCCAAGTGTCTCATACCCAAACTACTATAAAAAGGATGTACCTAAGTAAACTTAAGTATAGTGTAATAATATCCATGATGAATAATTATTTACACCAACAATTATTCTAGAATTATATGGGTGACTTTTCTTAGGGAGAAGTCTGAAGCCTTTGAGAAATTCAAGATCTTTAAAGCAAACGTTGAAACAAAAACTAGATTGAAAATCAAATGTCTGAGATCAGATCAAGGCGATGAGTTCACTTCTCATGAATTTAACAGTTACTGTGAGACAAATGGAATTAGGAGATAGTTATCTGCACCTCAGACTCCTCAATAGAATGGAGTAGTGTAAAGGAAGAACATAACCATTTTGGATGCAGAAAGAACTATGATGATGGAAGCCAAATTGCCTCACATATACTGGAGAGAAGGAGTGAGTACAATAGTCTACACATTCAATAGAGTTCACATCAAAGGTGAAATCGGTAAGACCCCTTATGAATTATGGTTTGGACATACACCTACTATTAAATATTTCAGAATTTTTCGAAGTAAATGCTATATCAAAAGGGATGATTCAATTGAGAAGTTTGATCCCAGATGTGATTAAGGGATATTTCTTGGTTATTCAATTCAAAGCAAAGCATATAGATGTTATAACAAAAGATTGCAGAAAATTGTGGAGAGCGCTAATGTGAAAGTGGATGAGCAATACATAAATCAATCTATATCATATGATAGGGAACCGACAGTGGAAATGATCATAACTAAACCGGCAATGCCTTAACCGGTACATGAAATTGAGACAGTTACACCAGTACAATCAAAAAATTCAACTGTGACTGATGATTAGAGCAGTGAACCTGAAGTTCAGAAGACACCAAGGTATGTAAGATTAAATCATTCTAAAGATCAAATCATTTGAGATAGGAACAAGGGAGTTATGACAAGAAGAAGACTAGAAAATGAAGAGGTATGTCTTATTTCTCAAATTGAACTGACATCTGTTATTGAAGCTTGTAAAGATAAACATTGGTCAAAAGCTATGGAAGATAAATTAGATCAGATAGAGAAGAATGAGACTTGGACTTTAGTTCCCCGACCTAAAAATAAGAATGTTATTGGAACTAAATTATTTTTTAGGAATAAACTGAATGAGGATGGTCAAGTTGTAAGAAACAAGGCTATATTGGTTTGTAAAGGATATTCTCAAATGGAAGGAATTTATTATGGTGAGACATTTGCACATGTAGCTAGAATTGAAGTTGTTAGACTATTTCTTGCCTATGCGACTTATAAGAACTATAAGGTCTATCAAATGGATGTTAAATGTGCATTTTTGAATGGTGAACTTGAGGAAGAAGTATACATTGAATAGCCTGATGGATTTTCACTGAAAAATGATAAAGATATGGTTTGCAGATTGAGGAAAGCTTTATATGGATTGAAACAAGCTCCTAGAGCTTGGTATGCAAGTTTGGATAAATATATTTTGAAGCTTGGTTTTACTAAAGGCGGTGCTGATAGTAATTTGTATTTTAAAATCACTGATGATGATATTCTGATTATTGAAGTATTTGTTGATGATATCATTTTTGGAGGAGAAGACAAATTGTGCATGGAACTTTTTAATAATAAGAAGAATGAATTTGAAATGTCCATGATTGGGGATATGAGATTTTTCTTAGGTTTGTAGATTACTCAAACTGACAAACGCATTTTTATTTGTCAAACTAAATATCTAAGGGAATTATTGAAGAATTTTTGTATGGATAATTCCAAACCGGTAAGTACTCCTATGGTGACAAGTGAGAAATTATCTATCAAGGATACATCTACACCGGTAAATCCGACAAGGTTTAAGTCTATGATTGATTGTTTGTTATATCTAACTCAGACTAGACCGAACATTATGAATGGAGTAAGTATTGTTTCAAGATATCAAAGTAATCCTAAAGAAAATCATGAATGTACAGTAAAGAGGATATTCCGGTATTTGCAAGGAACAACATAATATGGCTTGTGGTATTCTAGAGATGATGACTTCACTTTATGTGCATATACTGATTCAGATTGGGGAGGAGATACTAATGGCATGAAGAGCACTTCTGGTGGAGCTTTCTTTCTTGGAAAAAAATTGGTTTCATGGATCAACAAAAAATAGTCATGCATTTCTTTATCTACTGCAGAAGTTGAATATGTTGCAACAGCAACTAATTGCACTCAAGTCTTATGGATGAAGCAAATGTTGAAGGATATCAAGGTAAATTGTAGTGAACTGGTAGTTGTCTATTGTGATAACTCTACAGTTATTGGCATGTCTAAGAATCCAGTATTTCACTCTAAAACTAAGCATATATCAATAAAGTATAACTTTCTGAAGGACAAGGTAGAAGGAAAGGAAGTCAAATTGGTTTATGTGAACACTAAAGAGAAGATTGTAGATATATTCACTAAACCACTATCTAAGGAATCATTTGAGTACTTGAGAGATAGGTTAGGGGTTTCTGCCCCTCCGGCAGAGACTTGATTGATGCAGTTTGTCATCAGTCCAACATGCATTATCAGAGATATTATTCATTCTGACACTGATGAGTGGTGCTACTACTCAGGGGGAGTAATCAGTTTTGAGATTCAAAGGTTTATATTCTTGCTTTGATATTTTTGTCAGATTTCTAGCATTGATGTCAAAGGGGGAGTGATAATGATGTGAAAAATAAATTCAGAACTTTACAGAGATATTATTCACAGGGGGAAATTTATTGATATTCAGAGCTATATACAGGAGATTGTTGGTTGTCTTCCACAGGGGGAGACTTGTTTGGCATTTCTTGGTACTTAGATGTTTTTCACATCTAGTGTTACCATCAATGCCAAAGGGGGAGATTGTTGCCAATATGGATGAATTGATTATATGTTGCATTGATGCTTTGTCATTGATGTCAACACTAGTTGTTATGGTTTTGGTTACCAGCAGACAGGTTTTGGTTACCGGTAGAAGATCTAGTGTTACCGGCAAAAGGGACTATCTGTTGGACACTTTCGGCATGTTTGGATCAATGGAGTATGTTTGATTTTATGTGTTACATGCTTCTAGAGCATGTTTTGGTCAATCAGTATTGACTTGGTGATTGGATTCTATCATACACTCTTGTAAACCCTTACCGGCATGGGTTTAAGGTTTAACCGACATAGCTTTCATTGAGAAATCTTGACAGGATGCATAAGTGGTGTTGGTGCAACTTCTAGATGGATTTCAGGATGCTGAAAATGTTCTTTGATCATGCCTCAACTAATTGAAGACATCACTTTGGCGTGGTGGACCCAAATTAGGTCTGGTACCTATCTAGGTTATGGACGGGTATCATGTTAACGTGTTCTCTACATGTTATCGGGATGATTTATGGATTGGTTATTGTTGTTTTGGTCTTAAGCCGACATGGCATATCATTGTAATATGGATGTATGTAATGATATTATTGTAATATCTTTTAGGTGCCAACCTAATTGGTTTAGGCCTTAAGGTTGGTATAAATTGATGAAAGATCTCATTGTAAATAATATATCGTGGTCATGGAATGTAATATCATATGCAAAGGAGATTTGGTCGATCATAGGTGATCAAATTGGGATTAAGGAAGAGGTCAAAGGCCTCCGATATTGAGCTTAACCGGGACTATAATCAAGCATGGTAGATGCTATCTCTGGCAGTTCATTATTCTAGATTGTTGTCCATTTATCTTGAGGTGGTTATAACCTCTCTGTAGTCAGTGAGACTCTTTTATAATGAGTAGTATGCTCTAGGCAGTGTGCCTTCCTGTATGTGCAGGCCCCTCATTGTATCACATACTTTCTGCAGAAGTATCATTTGACTGTGGGTAGGCTTCCCACTGTGGTTTTTCCCTTTCTGGGTTTTCCACATACAAATCATGGTGTTATGTTGTATGGTTGCATTGTGTTGATTATTTTTTTCATTCTAAAGTTTTATTGCTTACTAGTATCTGTATGTTCTATTCTGGTACTTAATGTTTATGTGATCTAGTTAAAGGTTATTAAGTAGTTTGATTGATATAATCTATTAACAACTAATTCACCCCCCCCCTCCCACCCCCCTTCCCCCCTCTTAGTTGTTCACCAGTTATCCTAACATTTACATCTCAAAATGCATACCTAAAGAAATTTTATCTCAATCCTCCTAGATGTGCTTACCATCTTTATTTCTTATAATAAAGATCACAAAGTTCTCCTACACAAGCTCTCAACCAAATGATCATTCACTAAAAAACTTTCTACCTAACAGCTAGAACAAAAGGTGATCAAACTCTAATACCACTTGTAAAGAAGAAAGGCATGTAGAAACAACATCCTACACTTATCTTAAAGGGAGTAAAGTAAAAAGAGTAAAATTTAATCCAAAATTAAATTATAAGTAAAAAAATACATATACTATGAAGCAATGATTTACGTGTGGAAAACCCTTTTAATAGAAAATTCCCACTCTAAAATCTATATAATGTATTATTAAATATAAAAAGGATTACAATACACTCATAATGTAAGTCTTATGAGAGTATTCACCATAAATAAATTTGGAATAATTTAAGCAGTATTCTAGGAACACCTATATACCTATAAATTCACTTATCAAACCACTTTATAAAGAACCAATTTATAGGCAACGAGACCAAGCTCAAAATCACAAATAGTTTTTTAAACCATTTTAAAAACCCTAAAAAATTGGTTCCTAACATGGGCACAATATCCAATGACACCCAGGAAGATTCAATATCCCTTGCTAAAAATAGTAAACCAATCATGCATCAATAACTCTAGGTTTGACCCACTCAACATTGGCACCCAACTTGGACTATCATACCATCTGAAAATAAGTAGCATATAAAAAATAATAAAGCTTGTCATAACTAGTCGTGATTCTTAAGTAACTCCTCCCATTTTGAGTCTTACACAATGTACCTTATTGTCATAATTTGTCATAGAATATCATAAAAAAAAACTCCAAATCTCTATATTTATCTACCTTCATATGATGACTTATTACCAAAAAAATGTGGACACTTGACATTAGATTCCTTATAGAAATTCCAATGACCCATTGGAGGCGAATCATAAATATTAAATAAAATATAATGTGTAATTACAAAAAAGTATTAAATGATAAAATGATTAAATCAATTAGTTACACAGGTTGAGACACCTTAAGTCCCAACAACAATGGGATGAAACCATTCTAACAACTATGAATACTTGTGAAGAACAATCTTCAAAGAAAAGAATAATGCAGCAGTAGGTGTGTTGCTACTATCATTAAAGAGAAAATAAACACCTTCAAGTGTCTCTATTGAATCTACAAGATGGGAATCAAATAGATATACAATACCTATTAAAAAGTCATCGCATAAAGTTGAACCTAAGAGACTAGAAACATCCTATTGAATTGAAGTACTAGAAACCATATCAACACTATACCCTAAAAAGCAAGAGGTGGAGGAAATAGAACTTTAACATGAGTCTCAAGAGCTGGAGTGGATGTAAGAACACCAAAGTTGAAAGTGACCAAACTTCTCCTTTTGAATGTAATCCACACCATATTCATGAGTGTGAATATCACTCAAAGGAATTGCAACATCATCAAGAGAAAAAGGTGTACAAGTGAGATCCATGATTAAGTATCCAAACAACAACCTCACTACTCTTTAATTCTCTAATAATAATTGAATTAGATGTTAACACAATAGACTTCCCTACTCACAGGGGCTTCACTGGCTCGACAATATTATATCACGTGCATTCATACTGGGGGGTTTAATATCCAAAAAATTAGGGTACAATATATTGCCTATCGATGAAAATAGGGGAGTTTATAATTCCAGTAAAATATAATATTTGGTGAAAATAAGGGGCTTTTAATTTGGGTTATGTATTGGGAGGGGTGACAAAAAAAGAGTTTAGGGCAATATTTTTTGAAAATAGGGGGATTCTTTAGTATTCCATGAATGCACGTGCTATACCCAGGGTCACTAGGTGAAGCCCCCCATGTCCCTACTCCACAATATGTTATTTAATGGATGGAAATGAGATTAGTTGACAAGGAACACACATCAATAGTCCCTTTCTCACAAACACTCATATGGGTTGCTCCCCATCAAGATGTATCATAAAATACAAGGCTGAAATAAAGAGAACATACTTGTGATGAAACCATATGATGTGAAGTTGTTGAATA
This sequence comes from Cryptomeria japonica, assembly GCF_030272615.1. Lineage (NCBI taxonomy): Eukaryota > Viridiplantae > Streptophyta > Pinopsida > Cupressales > Cupressaceae > Cryptomeria > Cryptomeria japonica. The sequence goes on from NC_081413.1 coordinate 488,338,559, forward strand.
TAGAACCCATCTTCCTAAATCAACACTTGTAGATGCAAAATGTGTCTTGCCTTACATATTGTCTATGCCATTAGCCACTCTATTTGTCCTTGACTATGTAAATGATGATTATTTTGATGAAGAAGATGAACCAAATGACATTGTTGAAGGAAATTTAAAATTGTTGTTCTAAATAATGTGCTTCATTTCATTAATTTGTTTTGCATAACATCGATGCTCATCATGTCTCTATTTTTTAGTATACACATTTGAGTTTATCTTTCCTAGGTGGTTCTCCCTTGGAGAAGGAAGAGGAGTCAATGGTAGCTTGTGATGTTGGTTGGTTCCTTGTCTTGCTCATTATGTTTCAAGTTCTTTTTTTTTTGTTTCTTGCATTTTCTACTTGAAACCTTTAAGTCTCTTGTGCTTTGATTAGCAATAAGAGCCTTTGATTTTGTATACTTTAGAGTACCCATACGTGATAGCTTTGTTTCCTCCCCCAATGAATGGAGAAAAATCATCAATTGAAGGCATTTAGAATGTAGTGTACCAAGAGTGTACCTAGTGGCATAAAATGTAGAAACAAAGACTAAATAGTTAGAACTAAGTTTGACAAGAATTGAAAGAATCAACTAGGTGTCTTGTTTCTCAATATTAAATTATGTCAATTGCAAACTTAGTGAGTTGAGCTCAATGAAGAAGTCATGGATGTTATCAAAGTAACTCTATTCAACCCTAAGCTCAATCTCTAAAAAAACCTCACAAAATATCTTGCTTCTCAAATAAAAATCTTCAATGTTGTCCAAATCTAATTTGGTGTAGTGCGAGACTCAATATGAAAAGGAGATTAAGAGAAATAGACATGCATAATGTTCTATTGACTTCATCAAACTTGATATACCTCTTATTCTTTTTTGTAACAATTGTTGATTCAAGTACTATACCCATTGTAAATCAATATAGCCCCAATTTCTTTAGTGGTATTTCCATTTGTTGTTTCCACCCATCATAATTATATGTAGTGAGAGGAGTAATCTAGGTTTTATTCATGATATATAAATAAGAATATAGAAAATGAAAAGAGAAACAACAATAGACCCCTTACAATGCAAGGAATCAACCCTCCTGTACAACCAAAAAAATCCACCTTTTTAAAACTTTTTCAAAAGATAACCAAAGTATAAAATTTGACTTTGAATTGAAATAGCAAATAGTTGGGGAAAATTTAGAAAAACCAAGTGCATGGTTGTGTAGTGCTCAAAACTAGCTTTCTAACACCTACTCGTTTGCAAAAAAATTGATACCATCTTTTCCAAATTATGGCCATTTTCATAAAACTACTACTTCATGCTAATAAAAAGGATACAAAGCAAATTGGGTGCTAGTCACCCACATGACTAAGAGCTAAGGTCTTGGCGGCTAGCGAATGTAGCAATGGTCATATTCAATATTGTAGCTCCCAACATGACTCAAAAATTTAGTCCCTTTAGAGATGGGTGTGACTAGAGGATCTGGCTCTCCACAACCATCCACCAATCTATTCATGGATAACTAGCACAAGTGTTGACCTCAACCTTGTGTAGTCATACAACCCAACCAAATTAATCAAAAAATCTTTATTTTTAAATAAATTTAATAATATCATACCAAACTCTGCATGTGAATTAATAGAATATTTAGTGTAAATATTATGTCTATGTAGTAATGGCAACAAATGATTGTATGATCACATGAAATTTTCTATGAAATTCTTTAAACCTCTAAAAAAAGTCAATGTTTTTCAACACCAAACCATATCATGTCATATGGATTTATAAGTCAATTGTAAGATCCATTTTGCACTAAGATACATGTATACAACTCTTCGCCAAAACTCTCTAAGAAGGAAGGAAATTGTGCATCTAGAACTTTGATAACATAAGAATTATTGATCAACCTTACAAAAGCCAAGGATCACTTGCAACCAAAACAATTTCAACACAAGATAGAGATGCAATGGAAATGATATGTAGCCAAAGAATTCATTAGACTCAAAAATGAAACCAATACAATATGCAATAAAGAAACCCTTGTTATAAAAACAAAGATGAAACCTTATAATGTACTAAAATCATAACAAATGTATTGATCTTATGATATGAGACACATAAGATAAATGACCTAAATAAATGTATGTAAATGTGAATAAAATCTAATATAAACTAATTATATAATATACCATATTCACTAAGAAATTTCACTAAATTATTATTATTTTACCATAATACTCTAGTACAATTTCTATTCTTTAAAATGTGTATAAATATCCAAATTATTTATTTAAATTAAAAAATTTATAGTTATAATTTATATACGTCAGTGTACTTCTTAATTAGTTAGTTGATGAAGGCTTATGTTCTTTTAAAAACAAACCACAAATCTGAATATCACAGATATTTCCTTTCTACTATTTTAAAATAATTTTCAACTTATAAGTGAAACTATTTACAAATTTCCTTATACAATTTACAATGTTTCTTAATTTTGCAAATTGTTATGATAAATAAATCTTCTACCCATGCCAAAGACTGACTGGAACTTGTTCATGGATCCCAACTTTTCAAAGTTTGGTTTTAATACTAAATACAGATTTCACTATTTGGAATAGCTTGTTTTACTATCTATTACTGAGAGACGCCACAATAATTTAAGATTTTCACAGTACATGAAATTGAACTGAGAAGTCTAAGGCAGGCTCTGTATGTAAGATTTTCAGAGCACATGAACTTGAACTGTAAACTGTAAAGTTTTATAAAGACTCTGTATGTAAGATCACCCTCAGTGATCCATCAGAAACAACTGATAATAAGATTGCAAGAGTAGCTCACTTAAAAGGGGTTACAATGTTTGCTAACCATACCAAAACCTAAAATTGCTTTAGGATTGTAGATTTGTGTTTAACTAATAGGCTGACCATCAAAGTAAATTTAAGAAGCCAAAAGAAAAAACCAAAAATTTTCTCTGTACCCACAGATCAGTGACTCTATGGTTGAAAGGCCAAGCTCCTCATAAACATATGCTTATGATCTTTGTATCTGTTATCACACTTTGGAAGCCAAGTCCAAGTGGATTTTTTGACATTATAAACAACTACTCCTACACTTCCATGGGCTCTGAAACATAAACAATCTCCAACTCCAACACACTCAAACCATATTGAACAAGACGTCTTGAAGAAGTCCATAAGCAACACCTCTGGCATTCTTGCAGTCTCCTTCCATGTTGATGTTGTTGTTGCTGCTGCTGTTCTCATTGTTGCTTCTGTTGATGTGAGATTCCCATCCATCTGAATTTCAGATATGATGATACTCTTTACAGTATACTCTTTCTCAATGCCTTCCACCAGAAAGACCTTAGATCCACAGGCCACTATCTTAGGCCTCACACCCTTCACAACATCCCCATGTACAGGCATTGCCACTATACTACAAAATCCATGTTGGATATCAAAAACCAGGACCCCACAGGGCTTCACTGTAAGACAAAACAGAAAACCACCGGAGAAAACCATGTCCTGATTCTTAATGCAAAACTCATCAGGAAGACTCCCTGCAATCCTCCATGACTTTTTAGAGGACTCATATACCTCTACAACACATAAATTTTCCCTGGTTTTCCCCAAAGCCAAAACAGAGTACCCCCCATTTTCAGACTCTGTCATGCCCTTTGCCATAACAGCAGTGATAGAAGTATCGATGGGGATTTCTGTACATGATTTTGTCAGAGGATTACATACATAGAGCGATGCAGAATTAAGAGAAAAAGAAAAATTAGGGACTTCCACTAACAGCAAACCCCGGGCAGAGCCATTGCAATTTATGCCATACTTGGCCTCTGGTAGAAAAGACAGAGACAGGTTCTGCCATGTATTGGTGGCAAAGGAATACATAAGGCAGGGGATCTCTGGTTTGGGTGTACACATAAGCAGCCATGGCTGATGCCAACGTGCATCATTCCACAAGCTCATAAAGTAAGGGCTAGACAACATGCTGCTCCATTTCTTGGAGACTGTGTGAAAACGAACAAGGCTTTGCAGGGGCAGATGGGCGAGCAGATTCAATGTTAAATCCTCAGGAAGCTCTCCCCACACTGATGAATCCAATGAGGGACCTAAGCTGGAGCCCTGGAATTCCAGTTTCAGGTCCATTTTTACCGAATTTTTGTGCTGAAATTCAATGTTGATGTTTTTTGCTAGCCCTGGTCCTGATCTGATTGCAATACAACTCTGCAACTCCATTTCTAGCTATAAATGAAACAGAAAATGAAACCCAATGAATAAAAAAGTTGTGAGTGCCTGACCCAGACCCAATTCAGTCTTCTAGCGTGGATTTCCACTTACAAATTGATTAATTCTAACTCAAATCTCACACGATCTTAAGACTTCCCGGGACATTGCCACAATAAACCCAAAAAATTCAAGCGCCTTTCCAAAAAGTTTGTGGTAGATTTTTCGGTATGGATTCAAGTTCACAAAGTTACAGAGTGGTATTAACACAATTTTGCACCTATCTAGACCCACTACCTGCAATCTGAAATCAAATCAATTCAAATCACAGGGATTCTATTTAAAACAAGACTCCCTCTCACCAAATCTTGTCATATACTCTAAAACCAAACACCCACATGAAGGATCTTGGAAATAGTCTGAAACAAAGTACCCAAATAAACAAATATTTTCTTCTTCTCTAAACATGAATACCCACAGAAACAATCTTCTGTATTTAACCAAACCAGACACCCATAATCTTTAAAATATGTGAAGATAAAAATATTTGATGACTCGCACAGATCTTTTTGGGATGAAAGGACTTCCAAGTAACTTCACACTATTTAAATAATATCCTCCATTCATTCATTCGATGCTCATGGAAGGCCTTATCTCTGCAATGTTGGGGATGGTCCAACATCATCAATTTGGCATAATATTACATGGCCCAATTATTGACTATGAAATTCAACGGGGACTTCTAGATAAGGTTGCCCATAAAACTCTGCGTCTAAAAGTGGATATAATTGAAGAAGACAATAGAGCGCCATGAAAACGACCGTTTTGGTGGAATAGATAAGAATGAAGGAGATAAAAAAACATAACTGTAATCAGCTCAAGAAAGGTCCAATTCGAGTGGAATAAAAAGATACTTTTACTTGTGCATACGCGGAAGATAGACACATTTTTTGTGTGATGGGATTCCTTCTAATATTTTGTTGGTATTCTCGATGGTCAATAACATACAATAAAGCACTTCACAGAAAATTGTCTTCGCCCCATCACAACTAAGCTCGTAAGTGGCCATATCAATGGTGGCTTCTTAGGAAATCTGTAAGAGGTTCAGTTCAGAAGTATGGTGGTAGGAAGTATGGTGGTAGATTTAAATGGTGGTGGTGTTGTTAATAGGTTTTGTTTTTTTATGTTGGTAAAGTTGAAAGGTTTTGAATGGATATATCAAGATTCAAATTTTGATGAATGTAAAATCTTAACGTATGAGATTAAAATGGTGCTTCAAGCGATTTTAAGTGGAATGAATATCTTCAGTCCTCGACGCTCAATCGAAGAGGTTTTAGTCTACGGCTCATGCTTCTCTATCAAGTAGTTAAGGCAATTCAATGTTTGATATAAAACGTTCCAATAAAAATAAAAAATAAAAGAAGTGATGATGATAATGATGCATATTTTTCTTTGGTTTTTAAGAGGTAGAGTAGAATATACTTATATTGGGTAATCCAGGGTCGTGTAATGTATATAGACACATTCTCATACTTACAAATATATCGTATTATGCATAGATATTTTATAAAGGCAAGTTATATATTTTAATATTTATTGTTTAAGATATATATTAAGTTTTTTAATTAATTGATTGATATTTATGTCAAAGGTGTTCCCTATGTGAGCTTACCAAGCTCAACTAGACGATCAAAGTTGATATCATCTTAGAGGTGTGCAAGACATTTGAAATGTTTACAACCTTTGGAGGGAAAAGCAACAAAAATCCCATAGACTATGCCTCTGATAGAAAATTTTCTATATGCATCTTCATTTTTTGGTGGCCTACAAAATTCTATTTAAACTCTTTGATAATGCAATTTGATCTATTATGTAATAATTGTGCATTAGCAATATGCCTTTATGCAACTATTTCTTTGTATTTCCATGTGCTTCTACTATTGGTTTCGCTCTAGCCAATCGTTAAAAAAATGCATAGATGCTTTGTATTCACTGGTAGCTCATGTCTTTGTCAATGCATAGTGGTCAATTAGATATAAATGCACTTTCTTTCGTTTTTTTTTCCTTTTTACAATGTTTTCTTTGATGATAATGAATAAATATTTTCTTTTAAGCAATCCACTCATACTTTGCTATTTGTTGTAAGGGACGATAATATCTATAATTAATATATTTAGCCGATAGGCTATATAGTATATAGCGTGAAGTTTCACTCTAAAACCCGTCTCACGCCGCAAAACTAGACTCTGCCTCGGTAAACTTCCCAAAAATACAGGCTGGTAAATTTCTCAACATACAAGTTGGAAATTGAATGCATTTTCATATCAGAAAAGTGATTTACTAATTACTAATCAATGTGAAATCTTTCAAAAAAATCTTGAAGCTGTAAAACACATCAATTCCAACGAAACTTACAACTGTAAAACATATCAACTCCAACAAAACTTGCAGTTGTAAAACAATATCAAAATTGATCATAAACGCATTAGTGAATAACTTCCCCTTTTCGCTTACTGTTTCATTTAATTTAGTGAACAAGTTGTAGTCGTAAATGGAGAAATAAATGCATATCAGGTAAAAAAATTGATTTGCAATATCTTGTTGAATTAAAAATTGATCTTGTTTGATCTCTTCTAAGATATTGTACTACATAGTCACCTCGGAATGTGTCGGTGGCCTGTAGACTCTATAAATACATCAATTTGTATATACAATGTATTTCTAGACAAATATTCATCCATCGCTTGTAGCACACTGGTTTGACGGATTAGACCACACAAATATCAACAGTGACAAATATCAACAATGAGTACTCTTTGAACAATATATGAAATTAAACTAAGAGGAAATTGACTTTCAGAATTGCTTTGTATTCAAATATTTAACTTTGATTGGTAAACAATAAAATAATAATTGTTTTATACTCTGCCTTCACTCAGTCGTTCATGTCTGCCCTCCCTGTTGTAATAATTTTAGGAGACATTGTGTTAAATCCCTATTTGGTACTTATGATGCAACAACCTCCTACAATTCTGGGTTTTCCTCTACGTTTAAAAAAAACCATTAAACATGCCAACGCACCTACCCACCAAAATAGCCAAAAAAAAACAAGTGGTTCAAAATCCTTATTTTGAGGCGGCCCAATTATTTAGGCTCATGCAAGTGATCATCTCAAAGCCAAATCATACGCTCCCCATTTTAATTCTACTATGCCTTTGTTCCATTTGGAATCTGTTCTTTTCACTTATTTATAGAGACAATTCAAATCCAAATAAACTATTACTGCACAAAACATTAATACAACAACTTAACTCTAAGCCACTCCAATCTTTTGTTTTGTAATCTTTTCTTTTAAATCTACAAACTAATTTCACTTCTTCTTGCATTCATACACATGCCCTGCAGTCTTTTCTTTGTTCTTGTGCTAACTTTTATGTGTTGGTTTAGCTTCTAATTGTGTCTTTTTTTGACTTATGGACAAAGCTATTTGCCCCTAAATCCTTCTCTTTCTCTTTCATTAGCTGCACCCATAGTCTCTATTTCTTTTTGGTGTCTTACTCACCACTCTGCTATTGGTACGGTACTTTCCCTATATGCTTGCCTTTCAATTTTTAAATCTCTTCTTTCATATATGCTTGGTGTCTTACCACTCTGCTATTGATGCGGTACTTTCCTTGCATGTCCCTTAGATTTTTCATTGTTTCTAAATTCTTCTTGCCTAGCGCCCTTCCATATTCACTCACGTTGCCTCGATAATTACAATATGCAAATAAAACTCTTTTGCCTTATGTGGTTGTGTGTCTTTTCTAATGCTCGTTTTGGCACTTGATTTCCTACTCACTGAGCACATTATTTTAAGGAATTTTTCAATTCCTAAATAGTGAACAAAACCTAATGGGTTAGATGAGAGTTTAAAGTGGAGAATCTTCTATAGCATATTACACCAAAATTTTGTCAGGGCTTTGGGCTTCCTTCACCCCTCCATCCACTTTCTCTTAGTATCCTTTTAACATAGACTTCTGTATTTTTCCTTCTTCGCGTGAATTATGAATGACCGACACAATTTCTATTTTATGAGCACTTTTCTCCTTTGAAGTGTCTGATCTTCTCCTTGCCCCCATCACTAACAAGGGTTGTAGGGCCAGTTCCTACCCAGTGCTACAAAATTGGTTGTGGATTGCTTTTGTTCAATTGAAACATGTCTATGGACAAGACTTGCACCTTGTACAAATGTGGAAGCTTATTGCTTTGCACATAAGTTTTCCTCCAGCATGTATACTATTTTCTTTGTCTTGTACAGTTTGAGAAGAAGAGAAAAAGGAGATAATGGTGCAGGAGTCATTCCAGGGAAAATGGTACTTCCCATAACAAGGCTTCAAAAATCCTTTAGGAGTTCAAATCTTCACAAAGAGTCGTGCAGACACTTTATCTCGTAGGTGAAAGCTCATAAATGTTTAAAGTGAAAAATCACTAAAGACATCTAAGCAAGTTGTAGAACAATACAAGTGTTCAAATAAATAGCTTACTGAAAAAGTGTTTGGCAATCTCCAAGTACAAGGAATAGAAGATGCAGAAGCTTTACATAGTAAGTTTGGTTTAGTTGCATTGGAGATTAAAACTATGGTTTAGAATGGTTAAATGTACGCTTTCTCCCCCACACACCAATAATGAGCAGAGAAAGTAGATTGTTAGTTGCATTCGACGTATCACGTGGCTAAAGAAGGTGTTGGCCATGCAGACCGCGAAACTGTGAAGGCGCATAACACGCAATGTTTGTCACATTCACCGTATCGCGTGGCTAAAGAAGGTGTTGGCCATGCAAGCCGCGAAACAACGAAGGCGCATAACACAGCGTGTTAGTCGAAATCGTCGATTTGTGTGGCTACAGAAGGTGTTGGCCACGCAAGCCGCAAAACTGCGAAGGCGCATAACACGCAATGTTAGTCTCATTCGCCATATCGTGTGGCTAAAGAAGGTGTTGGCTACACAAGCCGTGGAACTATAAAAGCGCATAACACGCAATGTCAGTCGCATTTTCTTTCATGAACATCCTTACCCTATTTGAGTAAAGTTATTCCTCTACACTATAGCATAACTAATATCTAACATATCCAAGGTGTAAAACAAATATAAGACTGTTAACAACAAACCTATGGATTCAATCAAAGCTTGTCAATGGATCTCTTGGAAAGGTACTACATATTGTGTACACAAATGGCTCAAAACCCTAGATCTACCTTTTATGTAGTTGTTCGATTTGATGAGTGCCTGACCCAGACCCAATTCAGTCTTCTAGCGTAGATTTCCACTTACAATTTGATTAATTCTAACTCAAATCTCACACGATCTTAAGGCTTCCCGAGACATTGCCACAATAAACCCAAAAAATTCAAGTACCTTTCCAAAAAGATTGTGGTAGCTTTTTAGGTATGGATTCAAGTTTACAAAGTTACACCGTAGTATTAACACTGCAATCTGAAATCAAAACAATTCAAATCATAGGGATTAAAACAAGACTTCCCACAAAAAATCTTGTCATATACTCTAAAACCAAACACCCACATGAAGAATCTTGGAAATAGTCTGAAACAAGGTGCCCAAAAAAACTAATATTTTATTTTTTCTCTAAACATGGACACCCACAGAAACAATCTTCTGTATTTAACCAAACCAGACACCCATAATCTTTTAAATATGCGGAGATAAAAATATTTGATGCCTCGCACAGATCAATTTGGGCTGAAAGGATTTCCAATTCAATTTAAACTTTTTTAATAATATCTCCATTCATTCATTCGATGCTCATGGAAGGCCTTATCTCTGCAATGTTGGGGATGGTCCAACATCATCAATTTGGCAGAATATTAGATGCCCCAATTATTGACTATGAAATTCAACGGAGACTTCTAGATAAGGTTGCCCATTAAACTCTTCGTGTAAAAGTGGATATAATTGAAGAAGACAATAGAAAAAACATCACCTTAATCAGCTGAAGAAAGGTGCAATTGGAGTAGAATAAAAAGATACTTTTATTTGTGGATACGCGGAAGTTCGACACATTTTTTGTGTGATGTTGTTAATAGATTTTTTTTATTTTGTTTTTAAAGTTGAAAGGTTTTGAATCAAAGATTCAAATTTTGGTGAATGTAAAATCTTAATGAGTATGAGATTAAAATTGTGTTCGAGCGATTTTAGTGTAATGAATATCTTCGTTTTTGACTTTCAATCGAAGAGGTTTTAGCCTACCACTCATGTTTCTGATATAAAACGTTCTAATAAAAAACGAAAAAAAGAAATGATGATAATGATGCATATTTTTCTTTGGTTTTTAAGAGGTGGAGTAGAATATACTTATATTGGGTAATCCAAGATTGTGTAATGTATATAGACACAATTCTCATACTTACAAATATATCGTATTATGTATAGATATTTTATAAAGGCAAGTTATATATTTTAATATTTATTGTTTAAGATATATAATACATTTTTTTAGTTAATTGATTGATATTTACGTCAAAGGTGGGTAAGCTCAACTGGACAACCAAGTTGGGTAAGCTCTACTGCGCAATCAAAGTTGATATCATCTTAGAGGTGTACAAGATGTTTGAAATGTTTACAACCATTGGAAGGAAAAGTAACAAAAATCCCATGGACTATGCCTCTAATAGAAAACTTTCTATATAATGATTAAATATTTTCTTTTAAGCAATCCATTCATACTTTGATATTTATTGTCAATGACAATAATAACTATAATTAATATATTTTAATATTTTAAATCGAATATCAATTTTTTATGTTCTAAAAAATGCATACTTTGTGGCTTAGATGACATTAAACCTAAACATGAATACTATGTAAGACAAGATGGATATTATGGACATGAATTCAAGGCAACAATATAATCTCCCCAAGGGCAAGTGAATTCTATGTAAATAAGTAGATACAAATGTACTAAAAACGGATCTTTGAAACAAAGAAACATTTAGAAGAAGAATCTTGCAAACTTTAAAAGAAGGAAAAATATATAAATGACAAATTTACATATAATTTTCGATGCTAAAATTAGCACTCATTTTTTATAAACACATCTTAATTACATTTACTAACTAAATTAAAAAATAATAGTAATATTTATCTTTTATTTTTAGATTCAAATATATATTATGTTTTAGGATATAGTGTTGTAAAGAAATGAAAACACAAATTTATGTTTTGATATAGTGATAGTAAAGTGAACAACAAAGAAAAACTAAAAGTGCCAATAAATATAAATAGATCACTTTTATTAGGAAAATTAGTTCAAAGTAATAATTAAAAAAAAAAAAACTTTATCTAAATATTAAAAAAATAATCTTTTTATATATTATGAAACTAGCATATTTATATTTCATAAATAAAATTTATTAAGGGGAGAAATATCAAATTTAAAAGATCTTTACTTTTAGCATAGATTAATTAATTTTACATGGTTAATATTTTAGAATATGAAATCATTTGCATGTAAAAAAAAAAAGTTTCTTTTAAATCTAGATTTAAAAACATAATTTTTTAAATTAGATTTTATTTTTTTATGTAGATTTAAAAAATATAATTTTTTACATTTAATAAATAATATTAAGTTGCTTTTTAATTTAGATTTGTTTCTTTTAAATCTAGATTTAATTTTTTTAATTTAATAAATAATAATAGAAAGGTACTTTTTAGTTTAGATTTTAGTCCTTAGCTTATTTTTAAATTGTCAATTGTCTAGTCATAATAAATAATAATAGAAAGTTTCTTTTTAATTTAGATTTTAGTCTCTCTTTTCTTCTTTTTTTAAATTTCTAGTCATTAAAATTACATGGATAAAAAAGATGGTGGGTGTCATTGTAGTGTTACACTTTATTGTTTTTTGTTTAAAAACAATTTCATTTGATAAAATAGAATATTTTTTTAATAATGAAATACATAAATTCATTTTATTTTAAGTTGATTTTCTTGTTATAAGTGATTTTTTAAATAAATTAATATATATATATATATATATATATATATATATACTCGTATAATACTTAATTATAATTTAATTATAGCCTAAGGTGCACACAACAAAAGGAAGTAGCTAAGTTATTAGACATACAATATCCAAGAATCTAATCTAAATAATGGGAGAATATATCCTAACTAACTACATAATACATCATTCAAAATATGATAAATTTTAGGGTTGGGATTTATATTGTGATTCAATTAACACAATCAATGTTAATGTTGTTTATAATCTATTAATTATATTTTTAGGTACATATTTTATTACTATTTAAATTCTAATAAATTTAAAAAATAGCTTTTTATATTAAATATTTATTATTTATTATATTTTTAAAATTATTATTTTTATTAATATTTTAATTTTCATATATTTTAGCTTTGCATTTAGTTTATTCTATTTTAATTTTTAATTTAGATTTAAGTTTGAAATTTATTTTTAATTATTTATGCATTTTTATGAAATAACAAATAACAATTAAAAGTTATTAGAATTAATTTAATTTATAATTATTTATCTTTATAAAAAAATTATTTATTGCAGAATAGTTATACTCTGAATTTTTATTTTATTCTCTCTCTCTCTCTCTCTCTCTCTCTCTGATGCATAGTTGATTTTAAGCTATCATTTCTTAATTGAGATCTTGGTCAAGCACAAACAACATCATTTTTTTTAAAATGGCTTGCCAATTAAACTTATGCACTAAATAATTGTATGCAAAATGCACCAAAATTGTCCCTAATTGACTACAAAATTCAATGGAGACTTCTAGATAAGGTTTCCCATAAAACTCTACGTGTAAAAGTGGATATAATTGAAGAAGACAATAGGAAACCATGAAAGAGACCAGTGTGATAGCTTTAAATAAGTTTGGTGGAATAGATAAGAATGAAGGAAATTAAAACATATATGTCATCAACTGAAGATGGGTCCAATTAGAGTGGAATAAAGAGATCTACTTCTATTTGTGGATATGCGGAAGATCAACACATTTTATATGTGTTGTTATTCCTTCTAACATTTTCTTAGTATTCTGAATAGTTTATACCATACAATAAAGCACTTTTAGATAAAATTTTCTTGGGTCCATCACAACTAAGCTCATATGTATGAGAAAGTGGTCATACCAATGGTTGCTTCTTAGGTAAGTTGTAAGGGATCCAATTTGCTAGGTTTAAATGGCAATGTTGTTTTCAATGGGTTTTGGGTATATCCGTGAAGTTGAAAGGTTTTGAATGAGTTCACCAAGATTCAAATTTTGGTGACTATAAGGTCTTAACAAGGATGAGACTAAGATCGTGTCTCAAACAATTTTGGTGGAATGGATATCCTCGGTCCTTTGCTCCTAGTCGAAGAGGTCATAGCATATGACTCATGCTCTTATACCAAGTAGCTAAGACAATTCTACATTTGATATAAAACTCTTCAACAAAAAAAATGGTAGTGTTGATGATGCATATTTTCTTTGGTTTTTAAGAGGTACATTAGACTATATTTATATTGGGTAATTTGAGGTGGTGTAATATATAGAGGTACATTCTCATGCTTAGAAATATATTAGAGTATGTATAAATATTTTGTAAAGGCAAGTCACATATTCTAATATTTATTGTTGAAGATATATGTTAGGATTTTTAATTAAATAATTGATATTTATGTTTATTTTTTAAATTGATATTAGTTTCTAAAAGATTTTGAGTTATATGTTTAGGTATATAATTAATAGAAATGTTCGTAGATTATTTAATAATTATAACCATAGAATTAAAGTAAGATAACATGTATACATGTCCCTAAAAATTATATAAGTACAGTGCAATATTGACCTCCTCTTTCCACACTACTATTTAAATTTTACTTCTATCGATCATTTTATCATTTTATTTTATTGTGTTTTAGGTTTTTATTAAGACTTGAGGAGCTCCTAAATTTTAACTTTATCATAGTTTGTCCTAATGTGTTACTTCTCAGATACTCTTGAATTTTTTCTTATATCCAATAGCATCAAATGAATACTTTATGCAAGTATTGAAGACAATAATTTTTATTTGCACAAAATTATTAATTTGGATAGGATTCCAAATTTCAACATGATGAAGTTGTTACTTTGATTGTGTCCCAAGCTCTCAATTTCTAAAGATATAGTCATCTCACTTCTTTAATCAATAATCCAATTTCAAATTGTCAATTATTGTCATTTTTCATATCATGTAATTAACTAACATCACATTTCAAGGCACGTAAAACTTTAACTCCTCATCTCTATTCAATGTATGTCAATTTATATCATTCACTAACATAATTCAATTAATTCACATGCATGTGTCACTTAAATATCGAAGAGGATTTTCAATTAAATTCAATTTATACCCTTTAAATATTTTGCAAGGCCTCTCAAAATTTTACTTCATCTTTCATTATATATAGTAGTCAACCCCTATCCTTAGCAAAAATAAATTCATACATCAAGGATTCTTTATGGGTTCTTACAATTTGTTACATCTAATTCTTATATCCTTATTGGCATCAAGCCCTACCATGCATGTGGTGTTTATGTGTTTATGGAATTGTTATTACTAGATATATGATCTTTCAACCTTCATGAATTTTTTTAGCACTTGTGCCTACCTATTATAAGGCTTTACCTAATTTTTCTACATGATGTTGCTCCTCTTATGACAAAAGATTATAATTTACTCCCAACATACAACATTGAATCTCAAAATCTTATTTCATGTGATGTTTGATACATAATGATGATATTATTTCACATGTAATGATGGGTCTCCTCTTGCATATATTAATTATCCTACATGTGTATCTATTGATTCAAAATTCATTAAGGAACCTAGAGATGTATTCTTAGTGAATACTTAAGTTTCATCATCACTTCCATATGATGACAAGTTACCTTATTTTTATGACTAGTGATAATTGTTAGGAAATATACAAGTCCAATACCAAAGATTGTGAAGATCAATCTCTATCTGATAAACCAGTCAAATGAAGAGATACAAGGCTTGGATAGCTAATGAAAATTTAAATCTTATCTACAAATCTGAAAATTAAGTTGCCTTAATGTGGAAACCAATACCATGATTTGATCCTTCTTCTTAATGATGTTAGAAATCAACCTACATATCATGCTTAATGACCATATCTTATGTGAACTTATAACAATGATAAATAAAGAATACTGTCATCATAAGATATCAATAATAAGGCATAAATCAACAACATGGAAACACCACATAACACAAGATTTAGGTGGAGAAACTCTTGTAGGAAAAGAAAAAAAAAACTCCACCAAGGAGAGAGGCCAAGTATGGACTGTCAACAATAAATGTGATTACAATATACACCTTCATTCTCCTCTTTGCCTCCAACATAGCAACACATGTATACATGTGAACAACCTCCTTATGTCTCCCACCTATCCTCGTTCAACAAATTTAATTTACCCTCAATTGTTCTTCATTTCATTGTACATCCAAATAGACAAATTTATAGAATGTCAAGAGCTCCAAAACCACCAATAAAGTTTTCCAAAGAAGGCTCTTTATATTTTCCACCCGAATCGGGTTCCAATTTTGCAAGATAAATATTACATAAATACAATAAATGACAAAATACCAAGAGACATATGTTACCTCTTCCAAGCTTTCCCTTGGAGAAGCCCAGATGTCACTCATTTGTCAACTTCCTAAATCATCAATTATCTCATTCTAGGCATCCACATATGTGGAAAACAATATTAAATAATTATATTCACAACCCACCTTTTCTACTGCTAGTGGAGCCCGTCATTATGAATGTATTACAAACAAGAGTGTGAATAAATATTCTAAAATATTTTCCCAAAACACCTTAAGTTCTTTAAAACACTTTCTAAGGATGTTAGAATCATGTCATAGGATTTAGAAGGTAGATGAAACCTTAATTCTAACAATTATAACTATATTATGTGTGTACTTCTACTATTGGTGATGTGCCATTAAGTGATATATAGTGTTTGGAACCTTTGCATATAGTTGACACCCACATGTAGCTCATGATAGTTCTTCTCCCACATCGATGGGTTCATGGTCCACTGATTACATAATTAGTGAGAAGCATGGTCACCCTCACTTGAGAAATGAACATTATTTATCCTCTATGCTATGGTATGTTATAAAACACATTCAAGTTATTTAAACTAGGGTCCCTTTTTCTTTTAGTTGGTTTCTATGTGTTTCTCTTCTATTTCCTTACTAGTATTTTTAGTCCAGTTGAGTTTAGTTGACTTTGTTTGTATTTTCATATGTTTTCTTTCCTTCTCAATTGGTTTTGAATCTTGAGATTTTAAAATTGACAAATTTGTTTGAATTTAATTCAAGATGCTATTATTTCTAAAACTTATCATGTTTCCTTTCAACTTAATAATTGTGTGTCTTTGCTTTGAAATATTGGACCCTTTATTAAAACATCAAATGTCCTCTTTGGACTTAACTGGTTGGTGCCATGACCTATACCCTTTAGAACATCTTAGAACATGCCACATGGCACTCCTAGAATTTAAACCCCTAATTTATGTATAATTTCAAGCTCGTAAGAGATTAACAACTAGTTTGTGTGAAATAAAATGAGTTGACACATAAAGGTGTGTCTCAATTGTGAGCCACATGTTGGCTTAACACACACACACACACACACATGAAATAGAACCCCATCCTTTGGTCATAAGGAAATATAGATTAAATTGGTTTTAGATGACATTATTGACATGTATATGTGTATGATTAATGGAATAGTATAGAGATTTCTTTGCTACCATGTATAATGGGACAAACAAACTCTAAAAACTGGTCACATAAAATCCATAATAGTAAAGGAAAAAAGAGAACCAATATTTTTTTAAATGCAATATGGTTGATATTCCAAAGTAGAGGATGCAATACAAGAAATAGATTCTCAAAAGTGACCTAGAGGTGAGCTCCAAGAGTTATGTATGTACAAAAGATGTGGGATATAGTAGATGGTAAGCATGTCTTTTAGAGACTTTCTAGGGAAACCAATTTAGAATAATAAAATCCCAAAAACATCACCAATTTGATAAACTCCTTTTTCAAACAAACAATAATATTTCCTAAGAAAACTAATGGAAAGAAGCTAGCCTTGATATTATATACATTTAGTAGACATAAAATAGAAGAGGATGAAAAAAGGAAACCATGTTATAAGGAAGATTCCTTCAACTTTAAGAGACGGTAGACATGTTGACATGCCTTCTACATAGAATGTAAGGGGAAAAAGTTTTGATTTGGAAGAATGGAATAAGAAGGATCTCATCCAACCAACTCATAAGCTATCATTTTCCTCTAGCAGATGTTGGACCGATTATATACCATAATAAAAAAAATCATGGTTCTTATCTATAATAGTTGCAATTATCCATTTAGAAACAAAATATAACCCTTGAATTTTTGGACTATAAATCATAATCCTTTTTTGCAACTTGGTCAAATGAAATGAACCTAAAGATTTTACTTAAAACTAGCATTACCCTCCCATTTGGTCCAATGAAATTTTTGAATGAGCTTAATCAAATTTGCATAACCTTTGATAGAAGGCATCTAGTAAGATGAGTAATACATGTGTGGTGAAAAATATTATATTAGAAACTTGAACTTTTCCTACAAAAGAAATAAAGTATGTCATTCGAGTTAAATAATGAAGAATTTGTTCATTAGTTATTGAGGAACTAATTCCACATCCCAAAAAGGGAAAATCCCACACTAAAAGGTGTGTAAAGATACCTATTTATTCCCCATTTTTAACTAATTTCTATTCTTTAGAAATCTGCTAATGGATAGGGCTAGTTTGAAACATTAAACAATGTTTTATGGTGGGCTAATTAAGATCTTGAGATAGAAAAATACAACTCTAGAATATCAATGGTTTTGTTAAGTTCTTTTGATTTCTAAACAAACATCATGCTGCCATCAACAAAATGAGATCTAATAACTACATCATTTTGAGGAATATATATGCTTGGTATGAAATTCCTCTAGCTACTCTTTTCTACCAAATAACTGAAAAGTATTTTCTATAAGAACATATAAAATGATGATAACAAACATCCTTGTTTGATGGATCATTATAATGGAAATATATGTTATATAATTATTAACAACGATCTAAGCATTAAATATATGTAATCTTATTTTTCCAGCAATATAGGGAGCTATCCCCATTAACGATGGCACTTACCTCAAAAAAACAGAAAAAAAACAAACAAACAACAACAACAACGATCTAAGCATTAACATCATTGAATAACATGTAGACATGTGCTTGAATTTTGGGCCTAAAGCCTAGTCATTGTAGAACGCTAAGAATATGAAGCTTTAGCATATTTTTTCATATGCTTTATCAAAATCTAATTTGAATTGCATTATAATTTAGGTTGATTGTTGAGCCCATTTATTATCATTCAAGCAAAAATTAGGTTATTATAAGAATGTTTCTATCTCCTAGAAACTTTGATTGTTCATCTCTTGCAATACCTTGCACCATGGGCTCGATCCAAATAGTCATAGCTCTTGTAATGATTTTGTAAGAGATGGTTAATGATATGATGTCAACAACCAGACAAAGTGTCTTTATTATTTCCTTTAGGTAGAAGTTTTATTAAGCCTATCTTGATACTAAGGCCTAATGATCATTTCTCAAAGGATTCCAACTATACAAGATAAAAATCATCATTGATATGAAGTCACATATCTTGATTTTCCACTACAATTTTATGAATACCTAACATTACACAAATGATAAATGGTAAATGATCAAGAAAATAAGTTTAACTTAACATATAATTACACAAAGAATTAAAATATATATAAGACATTTCCATAAAATTTAGAAAAAAATATAAAAAATAATAAAAGAAATCCTCAAATCACACCTCCCACAAAAAGATTAAAAATAAATATTATTTATTTGCATTGTAGCATATCAACTTTTAGCGTATATGTAAGCTGTGGAAGTTACACACATGAAATGTGGAGTTAATCCATGTAGGTATAATTCGTAGTTAAATTAAAAAAATGTGGGAGTGGATAGGAAGGAATGAAATGGGTGGTGACGTGTGACAAAATTTATCATGTTCGGGCTTTCTTGTGATGCACGCAATTCTAAATATGCGGAAAACGGAGGCGCCACCGTATTCCCCACTTTCAGTCAGTGGAATTATTGGTGTACGATATATTTACGACGTGGCTTGACTATGAGCTGTAAAAAGTCATGTCGGCCCATCAAAAAAGTCATGTTTGCCCATTATTAAAATTGATATGTGGTATTTTTAAAATAGATGGGATTGAACTATGATGTTATGGTGAATTTATTTAGTATTTAAAAATAAGTATTTTTAATTGACAATGTTATTCTCTATAGTACAATTGTAAAATACAAATTCGCATAATACAATTGTTTTTCAACAGATTTTTTTATGTATTCAGAAAGCAGATTGAACCAATAGAAATCGCGTAAAAATTTGTTGTGATTTGCAGATTTTGTGTTTTTGATCAAGTGTTGTTTTGTATGGAGAATAGATTACGCCTTTTAATTTAACAAGTATGAAATTTAGTTGCATAATTTTTGTGGTTAAATTTGAGTATTACATGTTTGATCTTAAGTAATGTAAATTTGATTTGTAAAATTATGAGATTGATTTTATAAACTCACGATTTACTTTTTGAGTAATTGAATATATCAAGGTGGTGTTAAGAATTGAGAGATTGTTCTCTCAATAAACAATCATGCTCTTTTAAGCAAACCTCATCGGCAAGTCACAACATTCACCAATATACATATGGCTTATAGGCATATGCAATTCTTTTGTCATTTACAATATTGAGGTGTGCTCTAGATGTTCTTTTTGTTCTCAAGTCCAACATATGAATTAATGATTTATTGAATGTTTTTAAATAAAAAGGTATAACAACATGTCACACAAATATGTACAATCCCAAGGCACATGGGTATGAACTCAAATATGTACTAGCAAGAATCTTTTTTCTATAAGGTAGCCTAGGTGAAAACCCCAACTTTGGGAGGTAGTCCTTGCCCCAACAAAGAGAAATAGGCCAATGATCCTTTTTAATTACCTTCTTTTTCAACTTGTAACCTAATTTCAAATTATATTGACCTATTTTTGAACCACACCACCTGATTATATCGCCCCCTTCCAAGATAATCAATCTTGTTTTTTCTCAAATATTTATATCATAGTAGCTCTCTATTCTAAATTCAAACGCATTTCCTATAAAAGACCACCACTTTCAAACCTCCCTACCATTAACTATCTTCCTTTCAATATAATTTTTAACTTTCTTCCCCCATTCTTTGACCATTATATCTCTCATTTGATTTAACTCTTCATTCTCATCCAATACTTCATGCCTATCCAATGAATCATACTAAAACAAAGCTCTATCACCATTTTTGATATTTTGTGTGACACGTTCATTGATAATATTTCTTCACAACACCATAAAGTTTCAAATTGCTTTCCTCGAAGGAGGATTTTGGATAGTAAGAATTGTGGTTCTATCTTCTAAATATAAATACTTCTTTTGCAAAGATCCATATCCATTTTTTATTATCACCCACACCAGCTTGGCTCCTAAAGCTTCATTTAAGATGGTCCACTTTCTTAGACCAACAATCACTGCATCTTTTGGGTAATAAATGTTATCCCATCAACGAAATATTATTTTGTTCTAAACTACCATTCTAAAAAATTTCTCATTTTATGATTAGTCAATCCACATAATTTTTATGAAACCTTCATGCAGGGCATAAAAAGAAATGGGATAACTAAAATCATGGTTTTTATCAACCCCAACGTAAAGAGGAAGTCCCAAAAATCTCCCAAGAAGTCTCCCAATTTTAATTTTCAAGATTCTTTTTATCTCCCTTTGTAACCTCACTTTTGTATTGAAGAAGTAAATACTTGATTTGTGTCAATTGATGCTTTGTCTAGAAGGTTTACCATAGTTATCTAGATATTTTGTAATAGTCCTTTCCTCTTGCCTATTTGCCACTCCAAACAACATGGTATCATCAACAAACTACTAACGTGTAACCACCTCTATTCCATGTGCAACCTTAACACCCTTCAACTTATTCTAACTCTCTCACTGGTATCATTTAAATCATAAGTGACAATAAGTGGCACCTTTGTCCTGTTCCTTCTAAATAACATTTTATTCCCATTATGTTGCTCCTCACTATGTGACACTAGTACCTCATCTTTTGTGGGCGGGGGGGGGGCTCATTGTCATTCATGGTGGTACAACTTCATGTGCAATCATACTTGGATAGCAACATAATAAACCGATTATTTTTGTCTCTATACTAGGGACAAGAATAGTTTTCAAACATTTTTCCTTTCATAGGATTCACTTTCCCCTTGTTGAGTTGCATTTTTTTGTAGCGTTTTTCTTTTCTTGCATAGAATTGAGGACCTCTTCCTTGCTTGAAAGCCTATATCTTTTAAATGATCTCTCCTTGATGATAGAAAGTGTACAATATTTCATCAAGAATCCCCTCTCCTAGCAACTGGGAAGGTGTGTATTTTTTATCTCCTTCCTCTTTTAGTTGAAGATGTCACATTTATTAAATATCTCATCTCTTTTTAGAGGTAGAGATCTTTAGACAAAGACCTCTTCCTCTGCCCTTGATAGTTATGTATCTTCCACGAGTATCCCTTTACACTTGTTGCAAGATATATCTTTTACAATCATCTCCTCCTTGCTTGAAGATTGAATTATTTCTAGCCTTGAACACATGTTTTTTTGTTAAGGACACCCCCTTGGTGATGAAGGTGTATTTCCTTGATGTAGATCTCCATCTCCCTTATGTTAGGATTAATGATAGTCCCAAAGATACTGAAAGGGGGGGGAGGGTGGGGGGGTGAATCAGTATCTAACCGATTAACAAAATGTTTAACCTTATTAAGTATTTTGCATTCCAAAATAGTGTACCAGTAAATAAGAATTAATGCAGTAAACAGATCAATAAAGACAACATAGAAAACACACCATAACACAAGATGTTTAACGAGGAAACCCGGTGTGGGAAAAACCTCAGTAGGATTTGTGACCCACAATATTCACTCACTGGCCAATGAATAAATATTACTTATAATGAGGGGCCTACACATGCAGGAAGGCTCATTGCTCAATTTACAAGATAGAAGTCTCACTGACTTACAAAATGGATTATGAAAATCCAATACAATGTACTACTTCAAATCAGCATCAACTATGCCAGGTTTAGTACCGGTTTAAGCTCATTCTATAACCAAAACCTTCGTTGTCAACTTATATCTCCTAACACAAAAAAACCATTCATTCATGCTATCCTTCTACCATATTTCTTACTTCTCTAAATGACCTATAAGATCTCATACATATATATGAGTCTTTTACAATATGCCATGTCGGCTTTACAAAAGATAATTGCATTAAATACAATAAACAAAAGTTTATTCCCTGTTGGTTGGAGTGTTGATATGCATTGTAGCCGCTGCCGGTGAAGTGTCTGCCAGTGTATGTAGATGTCTATGTCGGTGTCGATGCCTGCCGGTGCCTTTACCAGATGAATGTCGGGTGGTTGCCAAAAGGTTGTCATCATTTCTCATTAGAGTGTAGAATGCCAACACCTTAAGACATCAACATGGCAATATGTTGACATCTTAAAGGGGGAGGGGGTATATAAGACCTTGTTGTTTGTGCTCGTGTCACTGCAACACCCATTTTGCAGTATCATATAAAATTTGAAAAGAGGTGAAAATAATGAACCCTAATGTCAATATAAGAGCAAGTAGAGTGGGTGATAGATAGGAAGTATAAATAAGCATCACACCTTAAAAAAAGGTATACCAATGAAGCACAATTGAATAAAAAATTAAGTCATATATGAAAATAATAAAATTTTATAGAAAAAATGAAAATTTGAAAATTCTAATCTAGTGAAAAATAGTGAAAAATGTTTAAGAGAAAATTGATAATATAAAGTTGAATAGATTCATCAAAAATATAAAAGACAATAAAATTTGTTTATGATGAAATCTGAAAAAACCAATAAAAAGTGTATTCGTAAACATAAATTCAACAAGGACGCAAAGCGTCAAGTTCCTGCCAATAGTGTTACATGTGTATTTAGAGTTAGGAATAGTGTTAGGATATGTATTTAGAGTTAAGATTAGGTGAGATTACTAGTTTGATATTGCATTGTGAATTGATATATTTTGATATTAAACTAAAATAATAGTTAATTAGTAAAAATTTATAGTGTTATTGCCATCATTTTGCAGTTTGTAAACTCAATAATTGAAAGATAAATTCACTTTTAGAAAATTATAACTAATAGAATGTTGAACCTAATTAAATAAAATAGTAAAAATAAAATTAAACTATATTAAAAATATTAATACTAAAATATTAACTCTCACATTAAAACTTACAAATAGAATCAAATTTAAAAAGTTAAAAATAAAATAAAACCTATTAAAAATGTAAAAAGTAAATTCTCAATTCTTTTGAAATTTTAAATTTATTAAAAATAAACAAATATTTATATTTATCAAAGTTTTATTTTCTATTTTAATGATAATTATAAAAAATACTCAAATCATTAATTTTTTAATATTCATCAATTTTTATTTTTTTTATTGTATTGTATGCATAAATAAAATACTATGAGAGATGAGGTTAGAATCATTAGTCAAATGACATTGATTGAAGAATTTTTTTTCAAATTTCAACTTCTTAATCAAAGAAATATTAGCTTACACTTATATTTCTAAGTTTAAATTAAAAATAATTTAAATTTATTGAACCGGTCATATAAAAAATAAAAAATAATAATTTCACTACTATATAATATACATTAATTTTGATTTTACATTAACTTTAATTTCACCTAAAATTTATTTCTAATTATTCTTCTATTCTTTCACTATTAAAACTATTGTATAAATTTTCTTCATTTTTCATATAATAAAATAAATAAATTCTCTTTAATATAATTAATTAAATTTTAATCAAATAAAAACTATCAACATTTTCATGGAACATATTGTTCAATTTATCTATTTTTAATTTAAAAATAATAATGTTTGAAATGGTTAAGATATTAAAAAATTATTTAATTAATATTTGAATTTTATTATCTCTTATCAGGCATAATATAAAAATACTTTATTATTGTCATTAATCATCATTGTATTATCATGTTGTAATTTATATAATAATATTGTTAGTATTAATCTTATATTGTTAATAATGTTAATATATTATTATTATATTACTATATAATGTGATATTTTAACTATTATATTATTATTATTTATGATATTTTTATTATTATATCATTATATGTTTATATTTATATTATTCTTATTATTATATTTTACATTTTTCTTAAACACTTTATAAAAAAAAAATAGATTGTATATATTTACAATTATTTATATTTATATCTAATTGCATTATAACCTTAAATGCACCCTCTTTTAACCATAATCATTACCTTATTTCAACTTTTTTTATTAAAAAAATTATCTACATTAATACTTAAATCTAAAATAAATCTCATAACAAATGAAATATATAAAAAATTAAATACTTAATATAAATATATATAAAGATATAGTTGCAACGTTGATTTGCGCTTTAACACGGGGGACATTCCAATTTAAGGTGATGGATTGAGTCACTTTTTTGTTCCGATGCCGAATAGTAGGGCTTTGACTTCGAGCTAGCTATTAGAATATATTAGCGGAAAGTGGAACCATTCACGAGCTGGTGGGCCCCGTCTGCTAACAAGAGTTATTGCTATGGACTATTTTTTCTGCCAGTTTTTAAGTGTTTGCGTGCAGGAGTACATGAGTGGAAAATTCAGCACGCGCACGTCAGTATTTTATGTCATTTCATCTCAGTAGTAATAATTATAGGGAAATTATAAATTTTTGTTGATAAAAATTAATTTTTATGCCTACTAAAAATAGTGTAGACCAATTAGATGATAAATAAATCATGTTTTCAAATATTTTTTGTTAAAAATTATGCATGTCAACTTTTGAAAAAACAAAAATTTATTTTAGTTTCAAAAATTTGAAACACTCATTGGTTATCAAGGACAATAACTAATAACCATTTAAAACCATGATGAATGCATAAGTATTCCTGCCATGACCAGGAACTAATAAATCAAAATTAAGATTAAGACTAATGATCTAGGTGATAGCTTAGAACAATTATTTTTGAAAAACAAATCATGTGGAACCTCCACAATTGAAAAGCAAACGCTGACAATGAAGATTATGGTATCAAACCGGAATAAGATAGAAGTCTATGTTAGACCAAAATAAATGTGGTATGATACTAGTGAATGGAATGGATAGGAATGAAACGAGTGTGGTGACGTGTAACGAAGGGAACAAAAACATCATTTTCAGTCGTTATCATGAGCTATGGGTTTGAAATTAATTAATTAATTTATGCGGAAAACAGAGGCGAAGAGTCCGCCCAACGTTTCCCCCACTTTTATCAGGTGGAATTATATTTATGCCACGGCTCGGCCCATGGGTAAAAGCAATGCATGTATTAACCTTATACCTAACCTTATAAAAGGTTTATTATTAAAATAATAAAAAAGTGGTCCATTATATATGTAATATAGTTTAGGGAATTTGATTCAAATATTGTATATCTCAATTTTGGTATCACATTGCATAGTGATGTTATATTGAATTTATTTATTATTATTTAAAAATTATTGTTTTTGGTTGGATTGTTGTGTTTATTTGTAATTTTAGATTTTTTCGTGATTCAATTTTGAGTATTGTTTGGTCGATCCCAAACAACATGGATTTAATCTTGCATGCAAAACTAATGTGTGATTTATGAGAATGATCTTCTAGAGTGTGATTTAGGAGATTTGTTTGTCTTTGCTTTTTCAATAGTTGAATATGTCAAGGTGGTGCCTTGGGACATGTTGAGGGGATTGTTGACTCGATAAGTGATCATGTTCTCCTAATTCAATCACCTTGACATATTAGATTAATGACAATGAAGAATATTGAAGACATAATCCACTAATATGTAAATGTGTTTCTTCCTTTAAAAATGAAAGTGCGCTCTAGATGTTCTTTTTATCCCAAACGTAACATATAAATTAATTACAAATTGAATCCTAAAGTATCATAGTCTAGCATGCTTATATGCCCTCATTTCTAAGCATAATTTTTAACTATATTTTGACTCCCTTTGAGTGTGGATTGTCCCAGAACCCATACCTCACATCATAATACAATCCATGTCAAATCCAAACACCTTCCACTCATTCTTGACCTTTTCCATAATTTAGACAATATTATGCCACACTCCTATTCTCTAGAGAGGACCACACATTCTTGTGTTTCCTAGATTCAAAATCCACTTTTCCACCCAAGCACTTACCTTTTGACATCGTAAAAGCCCTAATTCACCTCAAACAATTAGAGAAGGGAAAGGTTTATTTATAAAAGAAGACTTAATGGAAAATGAACACATGAGGCACTAGGATCAAAGAGAACACATATGAATCACTTAGCCCTATCTAAAGAAAACTTAGGAGCAACATGAACATACCAAAAATACATCTATTAGCTATCTTTCATAAATGCAATACACATACACATATTTGACACCTAGGGTGACACATATTTCAAGTTTTATCCAATACAATTGGAAATTTCCTTAATGTCCCCCAAGCACCCATTTCTCCCTACATGGTAGATTGTAAGTTTCTATTACAAATCACAAAGGATACCAATGTGTTAGAGGTCATCATGAATGATTTGGATAGGAATACAAATGTACCAAATACCATCGTGGACATTGAATAAGACTTCATAGAATTGGATGATATTATACACTACCATCTCTAACACTATAGTGCTAGAACATAAATATCATAATAAAGATCCAATAAAATAAATCATCCCCACATTTCCTTTTGATAATCCATGTCTTCTTTAAAATTCAAAATCAAAGTCAATTTATTTTCCCTTCTTTTACTTTTACAAATTTTCTTTAAGTGGGGCAATCATGATCTCAACACCTTATTCCTAATTTAGTGAAAGAATATAAATGATTCTTAAATATTTTTATGTGCTTACATGTTTATGTTACGTCATTACACTATGGATTAACAAAAACTTGATTAATGACTTTATGCAATTGCAAGACTATATCTTTTTTTCCTTATAATTAATTGGATAAGTTAAGCAAGTACAACCTTACTTCAAGGGATCAATAGTTTATAGGGTAAAATATAGAACTCTATATGTATGTTCAAGTACTTACTAGATAAGTAAGCTTAACACCTTCAAGAAAATAACGACCATAAATAAAATTATTAAATTTTCTTAACGTTATGTAGTTGTAAGGCTAAAAAGTGTGTACCTTACTCTTTTACCCTCCATTTTACCATTGTGCATGGGTGTCCTAGGTACTTGTCACAGTGTGTGAGTGTGATTGGCCTAACACTCTCGATAATTTCATATTCTAATTAACCATCACAAAGAACCTAACATCTATTCAAAGTATTCCAATGTCACAAACTATCAATTCTAGGTCTTTAAAGTTGATCTTTGTCCCCACAAATTTGGCTTTAGTCTTTTAAACACGTACATATTCAACTCGCAAAGTTTCAAATTTAAATTTTGAAAAAGACCTAAGTCAACCCCCTTTATTTAGCCAATCTCACACAAAAATTTCAAATTATGTGTGTAAGTCAAATATAAAAGGGCATCACCCCTTAGGTCTTTGGCATCAAATAACCATTCATTAATATCCATCTATCATCCAAGCTTAGGGAGTGATCCTTATCCAATTGAATTGCTCTCATATTCACTCTTACCTATGTCATAGCTTCACATTACCAAAATATATTTCAATCACGTCGCTTATTTGTCAAGAATGTTTTTAAACATTAGTTTTAAAATAGGTCCTTTTATCACCCTTTTGAATTTTTGTTCCACATCACCCTCATTTAGATAATATATGTTACATTTGTTGCATGTTGTATTCCTTATTTCTATCAAAAGTTATTGAATTAAAATCTAGGGACTTGTTATAAGGAAAAGATCCTTGCATAAAAATCTCCCAATGACATCTATCAACACCAATCCTTTGTTATAAGTCCACACACCAAGAAAATCTATTTTTGCAAGTACAAAATATTTGGAGGTCACATCTTAATTTATAAGATCAAAGCTCACAAATACAAGTTAGATGATGAATTTGTGCACATAGAAGTGAGAGAAGTTCATAGATAGTTTTAGGAGTTATAAATCACAATCATCCCATTCAAATCACCTCAAATCTAGTTTCACAATATAGGTAATAATCTCCTATGATATTTTCCACCCATAACTCAAAGATACACATTACTATCATGTATTTTGTGTTTGAAGATTTGATCAAGTACACATAATTTATTCTGATATATTTATCTAATGTGTACACCTTAAAGGGCACACAAAATCAAGGGAGCATATTCTTTTTTATATATATTAAAGTTTTTGTAGTTCATAGGTGGACTCTAGATCATTTCTCTAGATAGTCTGCTTCTAGTTGTGTTTATTTTTCACTTTTTTCTACTTTGATGTTCTTGATACATGTACATCAAAGTGAGCAAAATTTGAGGCTGAAAAGTGCATATACCCTACACTTTTACCCCTTATTTTATGTCATTTTGCATGGGTGTCCTAGGTATTTGTCTTAGCACATGCTTAGAATGATATGGCATTCACACTAACCTCATTTTCAAATTAACTTTCATAAATATAACTTAACCTCTAGTCAAACTATTCACATACCATAATTTATCAATTCTCAATCAAGCCTATAGATTCAATTCTCAATATTTCAAATTCAAATTTTAAAATGGACTTTGAGTTGATCCTCTTTCAATTACAACCTCGTTTGTAGTGAAGTTAGGTAACTCCCACAAGGAGTACGAGGTAGTCCCATAGGGCTCTAACCCATATGTAGACCCATACATAGATGGCTGACATCGTGGACTATAAAAGACCCTTTCCTTTCCTATTAACCATTGTGTGCAAACTTTCATGCCAAAAATTTATAAGTGTGTCTAATTAAAGTATAAATCACTCATTAAGGTCATTAACATGAAGGAAGCATTTATTGATTCATACCATCCATCATTCGAGCTTATAAAGGTATCCCTATCTAATTGACTCACTATCAGAATCAATCTTCCCTCTACTATAACTTCACGCTAGCTAAAAGGATTATGAATTTGTCAAATTTTGTGAAACATGATTTGAAACCCTAGTTTACACTAAATCTCTGCATCATCATTTTGTAGTTTTGTTCTAAGTTTCAAGTTACCTCGATTCACAACAAGACTTGATGCATCCATTACATGCTATTTTCCTTATTTGTATAAAATAATCAATAAAATCCAAGGAGTTGTTATAAGGAGAATATCCTAATTTAGCAAAGCTCCCAAAGGTGTTTTTGCATATTCTCAAATATTTATTATAGGTCCAAACACTAAAATGAACCTTTCATGCCGCTATCTTCTTCCACCTCTACTGCTACATCCAACTTCCTCCTCCTCTTCGATGGCTGTATGGCATCTCCAAGGGTGTCCAGGTGAACATAATAGTACATGGAGGGTTTGTTGGGTTCCACCCTACCGCGTGGCTCAAAAATACCCCACATCTTTGAAGGTACCTATGTTCGTACTGCATCCAGAGACAGACTAATGGCATGGTGACACATATAGAATGTTTTATGTTACAGGTTGAGGAAATCATGAATCCTCTCAGATAAGAGATGCGCCCAGTTATAAACCTTACCACACTTGATGCCATTCATCAGTCCTATCATCCAGATGGCTATGTCAGATGCTCGGCTGGCCCCTGTGATTCGACTTTTCACCAAGTCCATCAACATCCTCCACTCCCCAGGTGCAATGAAAGCACGCTTTAGTCCTCTATTATTATTTGTAGACCAGATACTCTTTCATTGTTCTTCCGTCAAATCATCCCTGCACACCAAGTCCGACAACCATTTCTTTTTCTCCCTGGTGAGCTTCTTGGTCGGTTTTGTTGCAGATGCCCCTTTATCGGGTATACCAAATACCCTCTTGAAGTCCTCAGCTTTGAACGAAACCCTTACTGTGTAGCCCTAAAATTGAATAATGGAGGCTCTCTCGTGGCAGTTGTATCTGAACACCATAGTATGAAGCACAGGTTCAAAATCCTTAATGTTAAATGTCGGCATCTGGATGGCATGGTCCACTTGTGTCTTCCAGAGAGAATCTTTTATCATATGATTGGAAGGGGTTTCCTCCCACCAAGTATGACATTCATTATCGGTCACACTCTCAAAAGCCACATTTTCTATAGTGATTCCGCCTGGGTCCTTCTAAATTTTTGGCTTGATCTTCACCTTCTTGCTATTGCTGCTAGGCTTCGTAGCTATCATGGTGGCACTATGGTTGTCCTGCTGATTTTTCCCTTTGTCATTTCTTGCTCCTTGGCCGTTATTATAACGGTCTGAATTTGTTGTGCGATTGGGGTCCCCCTAGCTAGTACAAATCATTGTACCAAATTCCTTGCCAAGCCTGCTCTAATGCCTATACATGGTACTTCCAGTCAGTACGACTTCTTCAAATTGTACGACCTTTGCCCACAGTTCCGTACGGATGGCTCGAATTCCTACACAGATTCCTCCAATTCCTTTCTACAACTGCTCCCTACGTGTATGGATGCACTGTGGAAAGGATTGTGCAGTTGTTGTTTGTACAAGGTGCACACCCCCTTCTGCTGGTCATATGGTCTT